>NC_140305.1:27234541-27837041 GCF_964211825.1 Aythya ferina
TGTAGGTCCATATTTAAACTACCACCTGTGTTTTTTCTAGCTCACTTTAATTACAACTTCCAAAAATACTGCTTCCAAAGAGCAGTGTTCCCAGAAACGTAAAACCAAGAGAAATGTTGATGGACTGTGTAGGATCAGCATTGTGGGAAAATTACTCCCAGAAGCAGTGTACCTCCACCCTGCTGCAGCCTGGAGCATTCAGCATATAGATTTTTGCTATATCTAAATTTGGTTTAGGTAAATACACTATGGATATATACTATTGAATATATTAAATTTAATATGTCTGAATTTACCAAGGATTGGAATGGATATATACAAGTATATTCTCTTAAATGTTACACTATCAAATATCTATAAAGGTCTCAATATATTTTATGGAACTTAATTTTATTGTAATACCTCTTTGATAAGTCACACTCTTTTCTGTAAGCAGAAATGCTGGTTTCAATATACTTTTAAAATGCAAATAAAAATACATATTAAATTAGTTAATAATAAATATATGTTATGCAAAATATCTTAATCTACTAAAACAGTGATAGAAATATGATTAATAAGGCGCACAGCATCAACTTTATTAACAGAAGCATTTTGGTATGTTCAGCTCCTAAGGCAGTAGGATGCACCCTTTTTAATGAACGCTGCATTTATGCAGCCATTCTGATAACTGCCTTCCTTGCCACCCATCTCCTGTCAACCTCCCCTGCCTGCCAACAGCGCTGTGCTATAACAGGCTGCGTGTGCTGGCAAACTCTGAGCAGCTCATGAAAAGTATTGACAACAGACTTCAAAAGAAAGGTGGCTCACAGCATCCTGGAGGACTGAACTCTCAGTGTTATTTTTAATTAAGACAGATTATTTTGTCAGACAGAAAGCCCATCAAACCACTGACAGCCACATTAAGTCACAAAAGAGAGTGCATACCAAGCCTTAAAATACCATTTCAAAATACCCAAATCTGTGTAAAATTTATGCAAAAAATGTAAACATTACCCCCAAACCAGCAAGTAAACAGGAATTTTCAGGTACCAATCAATGCACTTTATTTTTGGCCTAAGGATCATTGCATGGTCATGTAGCTGTCAAAGAACTGTCAGCTAATTTCAGACAGACTGTGTAAATATACTCAGATATTTAGTGGGAACTTAGATGTCAGAGTAACGCCTGTATGAGCACAGGATCCATGCATCTTACAGGAAAAAAAAATAAATCTGTTCCCAAACTCCACTTGCCACTTTGTGGTGTGAAGTCCTGACAAAGGCTGAGGTTAAAGTGCAGGAGGCAGGTACCTTGTTTAATGTGCACAGCTCAAAGAGTAGAATGAGACAGCAGGAAACGGAGCCATGCAGAGGTTATCAGCGTGCAAGGACTGAAGGGAGGAACAGCTCTCAATTGAGGTACTCCAGCTTCAGGTTGGCAGGGACCTCAAAACATTATCAGGTCCAACCTTTCATGGGAAAAGGGAGCCTATATGAGATTATCTAGCACTATATTTGCATATAAAACCGCCAGTGACGGGGGTCCCTGGGGAGGCTGTTCCAGTCACTGACAGGTCTCCGTGTATCTGCTTGTTTCATGATTATTTCCTTCCAAGAGGTCCAAAAAGTCAAGGAGCTGTTCCTCTTCTGACCTGCATAATCATATATGAATTGTGTGGAAAACTACTAATTTTCTTCCATGTGAATGTCCAGAGATTAAAAAATGAGACAAAGAGAATGTGAGATACAGGAAATGAGACAGGTTGAGGTTTTGGGGGCGTAGTGATGCTAGAGGAACATGCAGTTGTCTCATCCAGTGCAGAGACAATTGGTTAGTACCGGCAACTGGAGCTGAGATAAAAACACTTGGCTTCAGTGCAGCCAGAAAGGTCACACAAGGACACCAACATTAATAGCACAGTATTATAATACCAAAACTTCAGGACAGTTGTGATACTCCCTCCCATTCTTAGCCAACTTATTTCTATTTGTCCTTAATCTCATTCCTCTATACCCTGTTAATTTCCTTTCCTTTCCTTTTAGCTCCTGGTCTCTTGTCTTCTGACACACTTACCCATGTTAGAGTTTCTCTCTCCAGTCTGTCACACATTCTCTTCCCACCTGTAGATCAGCCTTGTTTAAATTCTCATCATTATTACCTTTCTATTTTGGTTTCCTAGATGACTCTCAGGGGTAGCATTACAATCTCTTTGGGGAGAGACTGTCCTGCTCTTCGAGGGACTCCAACCCAACTCTTGAGGGTACACCTGCCTTGAAAATAGAGGCTAAAGCTTCTAAAGCAGTCAGTGATCTGTCAGCTTCAGCTTACCTCTTTGTATGCACCAGTGCATTCATAGTAGTCACGAGAAGGCAGGCCGAGTCCAGGTTGATCAATCTGTAAAGTCAAATAACAATTTAAAAGTGCTTAAGGACAAAACGTCATAGCATTGTACTGTTCTTTGGCCAATTATAGGTTGCTGATGCTTCACTCTTGCAAAATGAACTTCTGGCCAAAGGAGAGTTTCTCTCCTATTCTGTTGCCCTTGTTTAATTGTTTTCACTCTCCTTTTTTTTTTTTTTCGTCTTTCTCTTCACTCTTTTTCTGTTGCTGAACAATGCATGATATGCGTAATCCCTGCTAAACACAGGATGTACAGAAAACAAAACATTCCCCCGACAAGCAAGAAAGTTACTCCACTTTGAAACTCTGATGTGCAAAGTAGTCAAGGATCTGTCCACCCATATACAAGAAAGATTACCTCGTCACTGCATCTGTAACAGCTGTGTCTCAAGAGTAACTGGTGAAGATTCAGCATACACAATCCTGTCTTCTCTGGACTTTCCATTTCCAGAGTTTCCATTTTTCATCTTACATTTACAGGCAGGACACTCTCGGCATGCTCCTTAAGCACATGTCCTCAGCCATTTTCCTATCTGTGCCAGCTGCCTGCAGGTCCTGTTACTACTTCGGCATCTGAATACCTTGTAAAAACACAACCCCCTTCTTTGTGGGCTCTCTGCCATTGGGACCATAGCCAGGTTCTCAGTGACAGAGCTTTCTGCCAGAATTACATGGAAGGAAAGTCATGCTTACTTATTTCCTTGTGTGCATACATAAGTAGATCATGTCTGTCTTCTGTCCAGCGTACATATAACCTGTGTGTGTATCTATACATGTCTCGGTTCTCCTCACCTCACTAACAGTGTATGAGTGCACAGAGTAAAGATTATTAATCCTGGGAATGGACAATGAATGCACTGTCAGACTGATAATGGAAGTTTAAAAACTACAGAAATTCACAAACTTACCTACAACTGACCAGTAAACTTCAAATCAATAATGTTGCTCCTGGCTAACATTTATGGCTGTGCTTTCTGGTTCTTTTGCTACACTTATATGATCAGCAAGGCTGTGCCACCCAGGTAGACTTACGTGAATGATATGTGTTGTGGAATTTTTATCGTCCGTGCCAACAAAAAAATTAATAAGGACTTTTTTCCCATATCTGGAGTTCAGCTCTGCAATAGCTGTCTCAGCTGTCCAAGCAGCACCTAGGCAAATGGAAGGTGTACTCAGTCTCTATTTTGGGTAAACAATGAAAAGTACAATCATTTAGAAATTCTAATGGAGAAGGAAATAAACACTGATTATCTTACCATAGGAAGACTCCCAGTTATTTGTTGCTACAGGCCAGTCAGATATATTCGGCAGCAGTTTGATTAAAGGCATTCCACCCCTGCTATCAATGGTAGCTTTTGGAAAAAATAAAATGAATTAGCATGGTATTTTAAAACATACCAATGGTATAGTATTATAATGTGTTCAGAATTCTGAACCCGAGATATTTTTTCTCCATCACCACAATAGGATTATGTTCTGATGTATGACTCTTCTTTAACTTTTAAATTTTTAAATATGTTTCAGCCATGACTGCAAAACAACTTATGCAAATCTCTGGGAAGATGACATTTAAAAAATGTTATTTTGACTCTGCAAAGAGCTTGAAATAATAGCTTTAAAAATATTAATAATTTTATGGAAACTATAAAAACAAATTACTAGCACTGCTGTTTTATTGCTCCTAATTCTAGCAACAGCATTTAGCTCAAATTATTGAAATAAATTATCTCTGTATCTTTAAAGAAACATGATATACTGGCTATTTTCCACCTCATCTCTGGTAATTTCTACAAAATAATTAATATTTAACTGAAAGGATTTGAGTTTAAATAACTGCAGCAAACTGGTAACTCAGGAGTAATGTAATAGCACCTAAAATACCAAAGTAAGTAAAATAGGAGGTACAGTACTAGTTTTACTATTGATGTTCTTATTTAACCCTCTAAAACTGGTATATTTTAGTTCTCACCAAGAATTTCTGAAAAATTCTGCTCAGATACTTTATGTATATAGCTATAACTGACTTTGAAAGATAGGTTTCTTGGATATCATTCTTTAGATTACATTTATTTATCCTATATGCACTAAATTCAGGAGGAACTTACTTTCATTTATGCACGAACTGTACAGAGTTTTTGCCTTCTGCACTGCTGTTATATCATTACTTTTTGGTGTGTCGAGGACATCTGAAACACACAGCACATACATCTTAATATCTGATCTTTCTGGGAAAGATAACTGAAGGAACCACAGATGACACCATCCTGAGCACCAGAGGATGGAGGATCGGTGCTTTCATTCCATCTCAAATTCCAGGGAAGCTTTGCTATTTGAAAAATAGGGGGAAAAGCTCTGGAGATAACATGCCTTGAAATTATGTCAGCCTGTGATAACGTGTTGAGCATAAAGGTGTCAGGTAGACATTCTGTAGATCATCCCCTGTAAAACAGAAATGCCTTGACCTTTCAGTGATAGTTTTTAGACGACCAACCTGTTTGGTGAAGAGAACTGCTGTTGGGGCCCTAAGTGTATCAACAGGCTCTAAGTGCACTGACCAGCAGCCCGAAAGGCTCATAGCATCAATGGTGGGTTGATCTGTTGGCTGAACCTGGTCGTTGTCACTGGACCTGCTCTTCTCTTCTGGTTTGGGTCCTGTGGGACTCTGCCTCCTTTCTGTGAGGCCTCTGTCTCTGCCTGACTTGCTGTCATGTTTAGCTTCTGACTTGCCTTCCCCTATGGGGCAGCCCACTCTTGCCACTCCTTTACAACTGCTTTGTTCCACAGGAACCGAAGCCTCAGGAAGACCATGACATTCACAAATTGCAAGCCTGGCAAAACTAAAAGCTATGCAAGTAGAGAAAGGATTTTGAGTCCAAAGAGTAGTTGGAAGAATCTTTCATGAGTATCAACTCAGTTATTTCTGCGACTTACTTTTGTCTGTAAAAGGTGACTGGATAATTTGACGGTATTGCAGTTTGTGGAGAATGAAGTATTTGTAAGTTTATGATGTGATTCTTTATAAATGCTTGCCTGCTATTTAGGATGTAGCTGATGGAATACAGATATGCAGGACAGGGCTGCCAGAGAGCAATTTCCAGCATTTCAGCTGACTCGGGTACAGGCAGACCTCCTTCTTTGTCACCTAGCTTTGCTGCTATTGTTAGTTCATGGGGATAATGATACAGATTTCAGTTATAATACGCAGATGAGCACACAGAGTTTAGATATCAGAAAGGTCAGGTCTATGCAACTCTGCTCCAGTGTCAGACACAACAGCATGACTTCCAAAGCATTCTCCAAGCAAACAGTTTGTGGTGGTTTTATCCTGAATTGAACGTAAAGAAACTGAAATATTTAGTAGTGTTTTAAGCTTTGCTAGATAACCACATCTTCTTAGGATTACATGTAAGCCAAAGAAGAAACTTTATATAGTCCACAAACATAAACCCTACTGACCTTTTAAAACAACTTCTAGTTCATCTCTTAAAATGTCAAAGTTACTATAACGGGAGCTGGTTTCTGGAATGACGTTCTTCTTAAGCCATCCTCCACAGGCATATTGGTAAAAATCATTACAAGGCTCTGCAGTCGTGTCCATGTTCTCAATGATTCGGGCAGCTGTAATATAAGACAAATCAAGGCGTGAAGACTTTTTAGACAAAAGCAGTGAATACATATTTTTTTTTTTATCTCTGAAGAGGAAAATAACAAGTAGTTTTCCTTTAGTTTAGAATAGGCTCATGTCTACTATAATGCTCTAGACCAAGCAAAGTACTAGTCAGTAAACAAAAAATTACTATTCTTTTACTGCCCGTAACACATGTACATTTCTATTGCCTGTGTTTACTGGTGGGTAAACTGACTCTAATCTTGCTACTTATCGAGAGTGGTTACTTGGTTATAAGATGTTAAATTTACTGTCTTATACTTCTTTGTATTGAAATGTGGTGAAAAGAAAAATTAAAAGCACAAGACATATAGGTTAAGTTTCCAGTGTGGTGTAACTTCAGTAATTAGGTGTGATGCAGGCTTAGCTGAATCTAATCTATTTCAATAAAATAATGATATTTTTTTCTTCACTGTTTAAATTCTTGTCAGCAAAGTTTTCCTATTAATGATTTGCTGAATCAACATCTGATTTTCTAGACCTATTCCACAGTTTTTCTAGAACTGACACTGTTTCTTGATGCCCCTCTTGACCCTATTAAAGTGGCTGGTCAAAGACTAACTGGTCAGTGACTGATTGTGACACAGGATTCCCTTTTTAAGCCTGCCTTTCTTGATGACAGTTTCCTAGCTGCTGTTCATAAACTTACTGCGCTTTTTCTTTTTTGTCTACTTATTCCACCTAGCTTGTTTTCACCACTAGTATGCTAGCACTAAGGGAAGAAGAGATGGTAGGAGTCAAGCAACAGCTAGTGAGACATCGGATTTGCCAAAATACTGCATATCCTTCCCGTTTTTCAGACATTATTTTTAGTAAATGGTGAGGCTTGTGATTATAAGTGTTCATTCCTCCCACATGGGTGAGTCAAATATTTATAGTTATTTCTCCAGTATTTTCAATATTTTCCTTGTCTCTTATGCCGGTGGAAACAAGAGGTGTAGGCAGCCTGTAGTATTTATATTACTGGCTTTTATTTTTCCCACCTGCTTTTCTTGGGATCTTCAGCTGGCTAAAGAAAGTTACATTTGAAGCCAACATCTGATGTAATTTTGTTATCAATGAAGCCTTGAAGCATATGCTTGGTGTCGACATGTGAATTGCCCCCTTGAAGTGGAAGTGGGACCACTTATGTTGGACAGAATCCTAAACATGCTCTAAGTTATTTATGAGTTGATACTTGTACCCAGGGGAGATTTCTGATAAGTTCAAGGCTGTACATTGAGACATTTTTGCCCTGTAAATGGTTAAGTGTGAGACTGATGAATATTTTGTTTTTTAAAGTTAATACACAGTACACTTTTCCTTCATCCTCAGTATTGCTTTGATGAACCAGTGTTTGGGTTGATTCCCATTCTCACTTCTTTATTTGACTTCCTAACTGTGACTGAATAATGTAGAGCCTTCTCAATTACTTTTAATGATTAATTTTATTGTAGTACTCATGACTGCCAGTTGTTGCTTTAACAGCTTACAAATAAAGTAATAAAAGCTGGCATAACAACCAGTGACCTGGGGAGGATATGGGAGAAACACTATGTGCTTATCTAGGTGAAATTTATATGAGAGATAAGAATTCCCTATTCCCATCATTCTGTGCTGTTTGAGCTCAGGAAGGTTAGCAGAGTTTGTCAGCATATTCAAAAAATGTTCAGATATACAAATTACAAGGTAACTTTAAATGCCACACTGCAATAGATCTCACAAACTTTGATAACGTTATCATGCAGTTACTCATATTCCACTCTGTATATAACCAATTGAATTTTCATTGCATTTTTTCTTCTGGTCATTTATTTGAAGCTCCTCTATTAAATGTACTATAAATTCTGTCAGTATCTCCACTTTATCCTTTTTCAGTAGCTTGTTCCTATTGCAAAATTTTGAAATACATTGGGGAAAAAAATCACAGTATTGGCCAATTCTGGTGTAAGGCATTACTATTTCACTTAATGCCTATACCTAATTGTATTTCCTGAAGGTTAATACTTCCTGCTTTCTATGTGTATTTAACTTGGCTGTCTGTTATCCTACATGGTCTGGAAGGAGATCCCAAATTAAACGTGGAACAGAATCCTGATTTGAACTAGCATTACAGTTATGGATTCATCCCAGTAAGATTTAGGAGCAAAAACCACAGTTTATTTCTCTTGTTTAAGGAGGGTTTTTTTTTGTTTTTGTTTTTGTTTTGTTTTTTTAACTAAAGTTGATTAATTTTGTTATTAAATGATACAGTTCTGAAAAACTTTTTGAACTCTGTTTTGAATTCTTTGAGCACTGAAAGCTTGAGCAGCCGCTAGCTAACCATTCTGGACCCGTGGTTCGCAGCATTCTGATTCTGGAGCCAAGAATTCACTCATTCTAGTGACCACCTAACTGAATTAGTCTTTTCTGTGAGTAATTCCTTATCAACACTCCCATTTAAAGAATTTAATGTTCATATAGGTTTAGAGGAGGCCCAGCACTTCTATATCAACTTCTGCCTTAAATGAATTATACCATGGTGGGACAGGGAAATCCTGGCTCAGTTAAATAATCTAACACTTTAAAATTCAAGCTGGTCACTCCAAACTTTGCTTAGAGCTATGCATTCAAAATAATTTACACTCAGATGCAGTATTTGGAGCTGAATTACAGTTCTGTAATGGCTAACACATCTGAACATCATGTGGGGGCCTCCTTGTCCTAACTGCTTCCTTTGTTGTAAGCAAAACAAAGACATCATTGCTACAACAGTGTAATAGACCAGACAGATTTTTAGGTGCTTCTGGTAATTGACCCTTGCTAAGCAGAAACACATCCTAATGCTGCAGATTATGATATGGTCAGAAGCATTCTATTTTGGCGTCATTGCTTTTGCATCTGTTTTTGTCTTATTTTAGGTATAGCCCCACAGCTAAAACTTAAGTATATAGATTATAACTCATTAGATACACTGGTTGCCTCCCCAGAATCCTGAAGTAATCCTTAGCAGCATTCCTTGGAGAGTCTGTTTCTACCTCTTGAACTAGCCTGACCCCAATGACTTTATAAGATCTGACAAATCACATCACAGGATTTTACATCTGTAGAAGAAATATGCTAAGAAAAAAATTTGGGTTAGCAGATCTCATGCCTCAATGTGCCATATTTGACTGCAGTTAGCTGGGAAAATTATGTGGTTATATATATATATATAAGTACATAAATGTGTATAAAGGGTATATATTTTCATTCTTACCTGATTTTATACAGTCTGATGTCTTGCAAATCCCATCTAAAAAAGGATACAATCATACTTTTAATTTCTACTGAATGTCAATGTAATAAAAGCTTCTGTAATTTTTACTTCCATGGACAGTCACCTTAGAAATTGCATTTAACTGCAGTGTACAGTAAGATAAAGGACACCATATATTCAGAAAGTGAATATTTATAGGATCAGGTTCTAAAAATACCATTACCTTCATCCCTTTAGGGTCACTCAGTGCTAGTCACCCATCATGCAGAATTTTTGTAGAAAGAAGAAAATACTCTATCAATCAATTAGAGATGGTAAAAATACTATTTTTACAAAGAAAAAAAAAAGAAAAAAGAATAAGTTTGGAGGAAAGATAGAACACATGCTGAAGAGAGTTGCAAAGTCAGTTTATATTTAGCAACTCCCAACAAAGACAAAAACATTTTGAAGGAATTATACGAAAATTCTGAGACATTCACTCTGAAGCCTTTTAAACAAAACAAAAGGTTCCAGAACATAAAGATACTTCCTTCTGAGACTTCAGAAATACAACATTTTTTGTTTTTCATTTCAAAATGCCATTTTGCCATTCCATAATCAGATGATACTATAATAAAAGGTTCAAATTAAAATTATTAAGTACTTTAAAATGAAACAAAGCAATTCATTAGTGCTGTAATGAAACATTTTAATTTGACACAAAAAGGAATTCTGAGCTTCCTTGCATTGTCTTTTCCAAAAATTATCAGAATACTTCTGCCTGAACTATTTTCAAATATTTTGGTATGACTAGTGAATCACAAAACCTTTTTATATGACTATACACATTAAGAATTTTTGCAGCAATAGCTTGCGAAAGGAAAAAAAATGGATTTTTGTACATATACAGGAATATAGAGGAACCACTGTAGTTTGGTTTTCTTCAGAAGCATTGTATTTTGTATTTTTCTGCTTACTGAAGCATTAATTACAAACAGAAATATTGCTAGGACAGAACAAGCAGATGGTTTGTGTTTACCACAACTTTGCATGAACAAATTAACTTACAGAGTCCTAGTTGGAAAAACAGCAATTTTGTGTCAGTGCCCAGCAATAATGAGTGGGGATGCAGCTTTACATTTCATGTAATTGTGTCATATGGTTAATCACATATGTATGAGATACAATTATGGTGTAGCTGTTATTAATCATTTAATTTTATACAGTGGGCAAGGTACAGTCTTCCACTACCAGGCAAATACTTCTAAGCTGACCATTTAACATTTTTTCTTAATGTTTTCTGTCTAGCAGTTATATATACCATGCAACGTAGGCTTTCCTAATGCAACATTTTAATATATTGAATATTCAGTATTTTTTACAATATGAACAGCTGAATTCTATCTGATAAAGCACTTTGCATAATTTCTTAAAATACTTTTACATTAGTATGTATTTGTACATTGAAAGACACTTTAAGTGTACTCACCATCATAAGTTGCATACAGAACTATCATTGTGATTGCTACAATAGCTAGCAGGATCACTACAACAGTTAGCCCTATTTCCAGGCCACTCCATCGCAGTTTCTTCTTTGGTTTTGGAGTATTCATTTCAGTTATATCCATCTGGCTTTCTGACTTGCCCATAACCTAGTGTCTGAAAAGGAAAAAGGAAAATTCTCTGGAGGACTTATGCTGAATCATAGGTCTTGAAACTGGCTCCTCAACTGCACAGTAACAAAGATGTTTCCTGGGTGAATTTTCACACTTGCACAGAGCTTATTTGTAACATTTCTAGTAAGTCATGAAATTAAAAATGACATCCTTTTGTCATACACAAACACACACACACACACACGGTACGTACCATGTACTACTTGTCATTAATGGAGAACAGAAGAGTGGTGCTCCTTCACGTGAAGAGGCCACCAAACAGAGAGGGAAGGCCAACAAACCAAACCCTATTTTTGAACCTTACCCACGTAGTTTAATCTTGTGTGATGGTACAGGAGTTCACAAGCAAGCAAAAGCAAGTCTCCCTGCTTGAATAAAAATTAACTTAATCTGCCAATTACTTATCTGCTGCCAAAGGTCAAAATATGCCATTGTGCTTCGCTGTCATCTTTTAAAATATAGTGTAAGCAATTCTTGACTACAGCTTTACAGCTGTCACTAAAAATAGCGAAAAATAAAAAAATAAAAACTCAGGCTCTGCTGGGAGCTTGTCACTCTCACACTGAAGATAATGACTCTTTACAGTGATCTTTAAAGAAGTGCAACCAAGTCCTCTCGTTTGAGGTTAGAACACTGTAAGTTAGAAGTAACTGCGGTACGTACATGCAAAACCGGTGGGAGTGTGACCAGACTCATCCTCACTCGTGGAATGTGTGTGCAGCCGTAGCTTTTAAGATTGCATTTCTGTTGCTCTTTAAGATCACCTGGCTACCTTTTGCAGCACTGCTGTTGTATAATTCTTTGCTCCCTCTCTTCGTGTACTCCCATTTGCTTAGGGCCAGGTCATTTTCTTTGCTGGCAGAGATTCGTATTGCTATACATACAGCAATGCTGCTCTTGTCTGTATCTCACGATGAAAACTTGACAGCTTCTATTTGCAGCATTTCCTGGAGATCCTCTTGTATTCCTCACACCCTTTTCCTCCCACTCTTTGTAAGCAGCAGTAACAGCAGTAAGGGAACCCCTCTCAGCTTCTGCATCCATCCAAGCCCAAGACTTGTACTTCAATTATTTGAAGCTGTTTCAAGTTGTGCATTGCTGGCTTGAATTCATCTTTGTCTCTTCAAGCTGCTACAGTCTTTCAGATATCCAGTCTTTTCTTCTCAGCACCTTCTGTTTCTATCTGATTTCTGTTCCTCGGTTTCAAAGATCTCTTCCTCCCTTTTCATGCCCACCTCACAAGCTAGCTCCTCCTCTGCAATAACGTGTCACTAAAGTGTGTATGCTTATGAATAAATCAAAAATATTAAATAATTCAGTATCATGGACCTAAGTAAACAGAGACTTTGTGTTCCACGTGTTTATGCAATACCTGGTTCGGTGGATCCTTGGACACTATCACTCTAACACTGTTTATCTAAATGAACGAGAAAACATTTTATTGGAGTGTCTCATCCCCACCTCTGTCACTACTGCCTGGTGACATCAAGATGCGGGAAGTGACCAGCAGTGCCAGGATCAGGGGTCTTCTGTAGCTCTGGAGGCTGGCGTCCCGCAAGGTCTGCCCTGCCTCTGCCTTTCCACATCTATAGGCACTATTTCAGCCACTTCCACTTTCCTCATGGGCTTCTATTTTTCTCTGAAGAGTAGGTTTTTGGCCAAATCAGCAAATGGTTTCTTGAGACACAGGATTGAAATCCCCCAGAACCGTGCACAAGTGAGAGCTATGCACAGAAACTTGTCCTTCATTAACTGTGAGCTAGAAATTTGTAGGTAATGTAAAAACACGTTAACCGTGATACCCGTCTCACTTTGATTATATAAAGCAGCAGAAAATGTTATTTCTATTGACTGAGGGCGGACTGGTGCCCAGAACCCTCTGAATACTTGGAGCCTAATGTAAGAAGTGATGTTTGCCTTCTGCCTCTGAAAGTGTCTTTAAAGCGCTGAAAACACGGTTTATTAGGGCAGCAAGAACTCCTGTACCTTTCATGTGCTAATATGTTCCTTGCAGTCAGCTAAGTTTTTCCAAGTGAGCTAATCTTTCTGTTCCTGCAGGAGTGTTCCTCATGGTTAAAGGCATCCCACTGACTCAGTTTTACCTCTGGTTATTTAGAGAACTTATCCCGTCTGCATCAGGGACCACCAGGTAAAAGCTTCTTTCTGCGCTAATTGCAAGCGCAGCAAAAGTGTAGGAATAATTTAAGCAGATCGAAGGTTAGGTATTATGGTTTTCTTACATTTCCCTTAGTGCTCCTGTGATTCCCTCTACCAGCTAAGGCTTAGATACAAGAGACAGCCGAAATTACTCTGGTCTAGGTGGCACGGGGGATTAATTAGCCATCTTTTCCTTTGGGGACGCGCACGTTTGAAGCTGAGCGGTGGCACAGCTGGCTCTCAGGGGAGCCAAGCGAGCACATCCCCGACCCACCCGGCCCCTTTGTGCCCCCAGGCTCCAAGGGGCGGCGGGCAGCCCTCGGGGCGCTGTGCCGCAGGGGATGGGGGCACGGCGGCCGCCGGGGGGCGCCCCGGGCCCGGCGGGAGGGGCCGCGGGCGGGGAGGGGCCGCTAGGTCCGTACCGCGGCCCCGGGGCTGCTGCCGGCCGGGGAGCCGAGCCCCGAGCCCCGCCGGGGGGCTCCGTGCTCCCACCGGGCCGGGCCGAGCCCCCCGCGGGGCGCCCGCTCCGCCCGCCCCGTCCCGCACTCACCGGGCGCCGCTCGGAGGGGTCCGGCCGCGGGGTCGCCACGGGCATCCCCGGGAGGCTGCGGCGGCGAGGGGAGCCCCGGGGCCGCGGTGGGCAGCGGAGGGGCGGCAGCGGGGCAGCAGAGGTCCGGTTGAAGGCAGGCTCAGGCCGTCGGGGCTCCGGGCGGCCGGCGGCGGGGCTCAGCGCCCGGCTCGCCCGCGGGCAGCGGCGGGGACGCGGGGCGCCGGCATCGCCGGGACATCAAAGCCCGGGGGCTGTCCCCGCTGCCCGCCGCCCCGCAGCGGAGGAGCCGTGGTGTGGCCGCCGAGCGGTTGTGCGGGTGACCGGGAGGCTCCTTCCTCTTCGCGCTCATAAGCACGCGGTGGGGCAGGAAACAAGCGAGCAGGCTCCCCCCCGCCCCGGCAGCACCGAGCCGAGCTCTTCACCTCGCCGAGCCTCCCCCGGGCGCGGCGGTGGAGCCGAGGGGGGAAGGATGCGGCCGCGGGCGGGCGGCGCGACCCACGCGGCCCGGGACGGGGCTGCCCCATCGGCGGCCCGGGGGAGCCCCGCGGGAGCCCCGCTGCCGGCCCCGGCCGCTGCCAGGGGGGAGGGCAGGGCGAGCGGCTGCACGGCCGCGGGGCTCGCTCCCGTGCGCGCTCGGTGCCTCTGCCAAGTTCCCGGCGGCACGTACCCTCCGCAGGATCCGAGGTCCTCGCTCACCCAAGGAATTCTGCTGGCGAGGGAGGCGGCTGCAAGTCGGTGCCCGGAGAGGCAGCTCTGAGCTACCGTCAGATTTATCAGGCAGACGATATCAAAAGATACCCGTTTCCTTCTTACTAAGTTTCGTGTGAATAGTTTCATTTTTACTAATGAACAGGCAGACGCCAGAAGAAGCAGGGTGAGGTGCTGCTGCTCCTCTCGCTCGAACCAGATACCCTGCTCCCTTCTGCTGCCTTCCTAAAGGCATCTATATTGCCTCTAAGGCAGGAGCGGCAGCTGAAATTTCTGAAATCTTTTATCACCGGTTATACACGCTGCAACATCCACTGCTTGGGAGAAGCAACCTTCCCCTGCTCTTAGGAAAGTGGAAACTGAGAAGTGGCTTCTTGCTGGAACCACACAGCGAGTAATCCACAGAGCACATGCAATGAAGAGGGGAGGGCAACCAGGTACCAGCAGAACAGAACAGGTAAAAATGGAGCACTTTTGTAAAATGAGCATATGAAGAAGGAACAAGAACAAAAAAAAAAAAAAAAAAAAAAAAAGGGTTATTCCCTGAACAGAAAAGGCAATAGTAAGTACCCAAAGTAGGCAAGAGAAAAAGTCTAGAGAACAGAAACATTGCATTTTCTTACAGTTAAGAGTGGGGAAAATGCTGGTTCTATCATTTCCAGAATCAGTGTTTAAATTAATGTAAGCATCTCACCTGCAGCCTTTCCTGCATTAATTCTTGCAGAGTCCCACTCCAGTTACTCGAAGAAGCCATCTGCTCCTGCAGGTCAGTCCTGACATTACCTGCTGCCTTCAAGTCACCCCGACACAACCAGTGCAAAATCTCACCAATCAATGCAAGGGCAGATGAGTCATTAAGGACTATTGTACGGCCCTAATTACAGCAAAGCTGGACAGGCAGAGGGTAATGTGTGTGGACAGACAACTAAAATGACAACAAAAGGACTTCTTTCAGAATCTTTAGGTAAACCAAAAACCTGCCTTATTCACCACAAAGGGAGAGAAAAGGGATACACTCGACTGGAAATCTTTTAATAGTCCAATAGAGCTAGCATGCCTGACATACAGTGTGAGAGTTTCCACTCCTGGAGAACCTCGTGCTTGGAAAAGCAGTCGGACATCGGTACATCTGAAGGCTAAAGGAGGTGTGACCTGTGATTCAAGTACTGCAATTGCTGTGTGGGCCTCCTTTAGGGAAAACTCCCACAAAGTAAATAGTGTAGTATCCTGTCTAAAACCCATTATCTGTGCTCCCATGGACGACCAGAGTAGGAGGAAGATTGTACTCGCAGACGAGATGTTGTAAGCCTACGATAGAGCTGGAAAATCTCTGGGTCAGTACAGCCACACCGCTCCTGCTGCAGGCTGACCCTTCAGCTGCCCACTGCTGACAGCTCCCTGCAAACGCGTGCGCTCCTTGGCTCGCGGGGCTGTCCTCCTGCCACCCACCGAGGTGTGCCTCAGCTGCCTCGAGCGCTTTTGGTAGGTGGTGTACACACTGAGCTCCTTCTTCCAGTGACCTTCAGGCTCTGCCTGTGAGCAGCTTCTGCAAATTCCTAGCTGAGATCAGGAGTGTATGTGATTATTTTGTATGCCCTCTGAGTTTAGAGATAAGAGAAGATGTACAGCCTTGTTCTATTAATGGAAATACTCTGTGCATTGATAAGGTACACCCTCATGCCAAGATGAACCAAAGAGCACATCACAGCTTGCATTAATTACTGTCAAATTCTAAGTATTTTCTTTCTTCTTATTCAACTTTGTCATCTTTTTAGTATTATAATTTCACAAGGATGAGAAAAAAAATAAAAACACCCCCCAAACCTACAACAGAAAGCTCACCCCAGAATTGAAAACATAATGAAACCCTCACACTTAGAGATGATAATAAATGGTTTGTCCTTATGACCCTTTTGAGTTATCTTATGCTTAAGTAATCTTCCTGCTTTCAGTGAAAAAAAGCAGGATTAAGAGTGTGCAGGTCTGTCCTTCAGGGATAAGTTTAATGGAGTCTGGTGCTACTGCCGACAGTTCTCTGTACTTCTGATGGACAACCACCAAGTTGAAACAAATATATGGTGAATTTATAGAGACAAATAATACTCAGTGGATGATTTAGAGTTAGAAACAAACAAACAAAAAAAAACAACAATGAATCAGCACAATGTCATTAAATCAGTGTCTTTGAAAAATAAAGGTTTCTGGTCAATACTAGCTTAAGATGACATAGTGGTACTACTACCTCCTAAAAATCAGTGGCTAGAGAAGATTGCTTCTCCAAAAACTGTGCCCACGGGTAGTTTGGAACAACGCACAAAATTCACTGTCCGGCCTGGAGCAAAACAAACTGCGTCACAATAACTGACAGCAGTAAGACCTTATTCTCAATATGACCTCTGGATGACACTTAGGAAGTTAGGACTCATTTACATTGCTGTGAAACAGAGTTGATGATACTCGTTGTATTTCCTTTTGGGAAAGCTCACTTTCCCGAAGTAACAAAGTCAACGTTCAAGAAGCAGACAGCTGCCAACTTTAATGCTGCCTATGTGACTGTGACGGCCCAACCTAATCCTGTTACATTCTTCTCCCTGTCAAGTCCGATGTTGTAGGCAGCAAAAGAAAATGGAAAATCTCCTGCCTTCTGTCCCTGGTTTGGGGCACAGTGAGCGCGGTGGGGCTGTGGGAGAATGTAGATGCCAAAGTCTAACACACTGGGAATATATGCAGGGTTCTTTGGGTACATTTATAATGAATCCAAGTCTGGGTGATTTTTCATTTAGGAAAGTAAACAGCCTAGGCCTCACATGTATGCTTCAGTGCCTAAATTATTCAGGTCTAATTGTATTGTATTACAAAGCTTTGTCTTTGTAGATGACAGTCTTTGTACCGTAACTGATTTGCAGGTGTTCACAAGCCTGAAAAAAATGTTTGTCCAAAAAGCAGTGTTTTTTTTTGCTATTTTTGAGCCTGCCTAAAAGCCAAACACAATGCTTCAATTAATAAAGTCTATTAGGCTTTTGGGGATCCTGGGATCCCGCCACACTGGTGATCATAGTTGTGGTACTGGAAAATGGTGAGTGTTTTTTGTGGAAGAAGTGGGTAAAAAATATAATGATGCAAGACTGTATGTGATATTTGCTAACACATGAAAATTATTAATAATGTATGTGCAGAAGCAAGAGGTAAGAGACAGGATTTGGAGGAGTTAATTACCATGTTTCCTGCACAGTTCAAGTATGACTTTGCAAAGCTCAGTCACACTTGGGCTTTTCCGGCTCACTTCAAAACCACAGCTTTGCGAAAAGCGTACAAGCACAGAGAGGCCTTCAGTCCAGCAGCTACTGGAGCAGAGACTACCACGGATGTACAGCGTGTACGCTGCCAATAGCACATGATGTTTCCAAGTAGTTGCCAGTGCTTGGGCTTCCAAGCGCGGCAGCCCCCCAGATGCAGCGCCAGTGATGCTCTGGGCTCCTCTCAGCATCTCCCTTGTGGTGCCCTTCGGCCACGCTTACCCCAGGGAGCCACTGGCATGGCCTGGCTGCTGGCGAGCTGCGTGACTGCTCTGGCTGCTGCAAGCTGTGCTCGGCAGCAAGGAAAGGGCAGCGGCTGCGTGGCACTGAGGAGGAGGCAGCGCTGCCTCTGCCAAGGCACAGGCAGCTCGCACCTCATGCCGTGCTGCACCCGAACCTTCTGGAAGGCCGATGAGGTGGAGGCTGAGGCAGAGGTGGCCAAGGCACCCTGAGCAGCAAAGCTCAGTGACTCCTGTGGCTGTTCTCCCCTGTCAGAGGAGGGCTCTGGATGCACCACGGTACAGGAGCAGGGCCTTGCGGGTCGCCCCTCAGCAGGGTGGCTCTGCCTCGGGTGTGCTTAAATGTGGTGTGGTTGTGGGGAATGTGCCTTGGGAGTCAGTCCTGGTGAGTAATCAGCACAGGATCATTGCTGATAGGAAAATAACCACCCACCCTACTTGCCCATTTGTGTTTGTTCGTGAGGGTGTATTTCATGTTTAAACATAAACACTTGTGTTTTGGAGAAGTTAGCTGCTTGCATCACCTCAAAAGCTTAAACTTGGTTTTTTGTTTTGTTAGAATTTACATCATCTTTATTATTCTCAGGCCTCAGGGCTGGTAATTTCCTGTCTGCCTTTCTCAAAGAGCTGGATAATGCCAGGAGCCCCCAGGGCAGGGAAGTGGAGGCAGGCACCAAGAGATGGGGCCTGTGTCGGTCGGGCGGTGCGGGGCGTGCCGAGGGTGTGCTCCTACAGGAGATGCCAACAGCAGTAGCAGGCAGAGAGCAAACTGTGGACAGGGAGATACATGCAGACCGTGATGGTGGAGAATACTTTGATATAAAAACTTGAAAAGCATACGAATGCCTTGTATTTCTCCAGGCTAAATGAAAGAAGCTAGATTCTACTAAATAATGATTGAAGGCTAATAATATATTGGACTGTGGTACTGTTTGAAGCAGAATTTTAAATCTTGGTGAGTCTGTACAAGATAATTAAAGTTCAGCCCACAAAATACAGGAACACAGGTCTTGGCGGTGTGTGGTTGTTTGTTAGTTTTGTTGTTATTTGTTTGTTTGTTTTGATCTTTTCTGTAGTCCACATATGCCTTGGCCATCTAGGAGGTGTTATTTTACCAGCCTTACTCAGGCTTCAGACTGGAAGGCACGGAGTGAGTTTACGAAAGGTCCTATCCCGGTGACAGAGGGTACATGATTTGGAACAGATTTGTGCAAATAAGTACTTCTATTGAAAAAGAAAACAGAGGGCTGTTTTGGATTCCTCCAAGTCTCAAATCAAGTGTGTTCTCCAAGCTCTGTTGAATTTTGTAAGGGTATGTGCCTGCTGAAATGCCCCTGTTGTGATAGCAGTACTCTTAGAATACCTTACCCGAGTGCTGGCTCAGTGCTGCCTGGAACTGCTCTGATTCAGATCCAAGGTATAAAAGCACTGACAGGTGAAGAAAACTTATGTGTGGTACTCGGGAAAGACAGACTGCTATTTTCATAATATCCAGGAACAGAACAGATTAAATCTGAAGTGGTCTGAAGGACAATAATTGGCCTTGTATTTAGCACTAGAAATTTTGAGTGATACCATGTAAAGTCTTAAATGAGCCTTTTTAATGTGGATGCTTGAATATAGTAGCACCCTGGCAAGCTCACGGGTGTCATGTATAGGATGGCACACTGCTGAAGTACTGCACATCTGTATTGTGTGTTGACCACATTTGATTGTTTACAGACGAGCAGCCTTTTATCAGGAGAGATGAACTCTTTGAAGAACGGATCCTGGAGTATGTGTTTTCTCAGTAGGGTGGAAAAATGTCAGACTGGTACAGCCACTAATCAGGTTACACCATGCCAAAGGGTGTGATTCTTCTCATTGTCATATTATGTTAAAAAGATGAGCCGTTGACATACTGCAAACCTAATAAACATACTAAACACTGAAGGCCATGTTTGCTCAGAGTGTTGAGTACAGTTATAATCAAGAGGATTATTAAGGCTGGAAGGTATTTAAAGTGAGAGGAAAGAAATGTCTAAATTTAGGATGAGAGATTAAAAATATTCATAAATATTGTCTAGGTCACTGGAAAACAATCCATCACAACAGTAAGTAACTTCACCTTGCCTGGCACAGCAGGAAATTAGTAGTCAGTTTTCTTTCTTTCTGTTTGCATCCTAAATTAAAGTTTCTTTTCCCCATCTGAACGACAAAAGCAAATAGTCTGCAAGAAAAATAAGTTCTGTCACAGATTAGCTGGCTCCACATCTCTGGACAAAGAGATAATCTGAACAAAGTCCATTACTTAAATGTCTCTTTTTGGTCTTTTCTTAATCACGAATGGCAAAGTACAAGGCATAACACAAGCACTGTATAGAAAACGGGGAGGAAAAAGCTAACATCCTGACTCTGGACTGTCAGAACACAGTGAGATACAGTAGCTTTTGTGGAGTGCCTTGAAATATGGAGGAGCAAAACTTTGGCATGCATGAGTCTGAAAGTGGGCAAATAAATCTCTATTAATTGTTTCAGCGAGGACTCGTCTTGCCTTCACTGAAGCCCGTGGCAAAGCTTCTAATAACTGTAACTGTGAGGTCAAGTCATAGGATATCATTCAGCCCTGAAAGATTTTGCCCTTTAGTTAGGTGCTTGTGTGTGGTATTTAGCTGCATAAGCACAGTAGCAGATGTCTGAGCACGCATAAAACACAGCACCTACAATGAAAGCAAATACCTACTCTACGTTCAGCTTAAAAGGCATCATCATGCCTCTGGTGGAGTTCTGCAGTGATAGCTGGACACTTACAGAGGCTGGGTCTGGCCCCTGATGAAGCACCCTACCTCTGGGAAACATGAGTGCAGAGACAAAGAACTGGTCCTGTATTGTTGTGTAGAGGGGTGGCATGGCATCAACAGCTTATTATTTTTCCTTGGTTTACTTACACTTAGCTAAAAATAGCTAAATAGCTTACACAATGCAAGTGTTATTCTTTTTTTTTTTTTTTTTTTTTTTTTTTTCTTTCTTTAGCTGAAAGTCTTCCCCTGAATCTGAGTTTGTTCCCTTACTACATAGTGTTTTCAGTTTCCATTTACTTTTCTCATATGTTTAGTTACCTTACTCTCTGAGCCTCTTTTCACTTTATTTTCCTATTGGATTTTTTTTTTTTTTTTTTTTTTTTTTTTTAAATACTCTGTTACACAGAAGCTATTAGTGTAAGGCAGATCAAATAATTTCAGGGTTAAAGCAAACCCTTGAACTCAGTGTTTAATGGATTTGTAATTAGGCCATGTATCCCTGTGAGAATGGGCAGTTTGAGAATTTACTAGGATTTGCAGACGGATTTAGTAGCCTACTAAGTGTTTCCAGACCTATTAAATTCCTTAAGAAGTTTTAAAGACACCACCTATTTAGGCAGGGAAAGATTCTGAACTAGGATGTCTCTAAATACACACAAGACCGAGAGATAAGGAGTAGAAAAATGCCTGTTTTGCAAAGAAGAAGAAAAAGTTTCAAGGATTTTATAATTTTAATGCAGGGATACATTTTGGAAAAAAAAATCTATCGTGGTAACACATGGCTACTTTAAACCATATAACGTGTTTTCTCTGAGACCTTATTTGCATATTTAATGGTACATGAATGTTAAAATACACATTAAACAGGCATTATATGTGTATCATACTGTAGGTATATATGACTAGTACTACTTTCTGATCCTAGAATATATAATTGTATTTAAATAACAAATCATAAAGTATTTGCTTTCCATAATCCAACCTGTTTGCCATTAATACGATTCTGAGGCATTACACCTCTATCTTTTGAGGAGATCAGATCGTATCTGTTAAATGCCAAGTGATATAATTATGAAGTAACGGTTTATTCTTACCCGTAGCTACTTGGACTCTCAGGATAGATACTAACTTTTTTGTTGTTACTTACTTTCCACAAAGAAAGGGCAAACTATATATAACCACAATACCTTCCTCCCCCTTCTCCACCTCTCAGTGCATCTGGTTAAACTTTGGACAAGTTGGAGGAAGGGGAATGGAAAGGCACAGAACAAGTGGTCAGTTTTCTCACAGTAGCATAATGCTGCTGTTTCTTTTCCCAGGTTAAAGATGCCCAAAGAGTAATGAGTTTCTTCTTCATTCAGTGATTACCCTGTAAATACTACACAGTATTAAATTGGGTCCAGTCACCTGTACAGCTAAGTGAGTGCAGAACTTTCTTTAAATTTGAGCTGTTTGGATCTACTTTGGGGTTAGCAGTGGGTTTGACTTGTGAAATTTGGTTTGCTTGAATTCAGATTTTCTCTTAACCGTAAAGTATACCTTCATCTCTCAAAGTGGTTTGAGTCCATACCCCTATCTCCTGACAGCAGCAATCTGAATGTGCTCATAGATACTTAATTTGTTCAGCCCTGTGTAATACTCATGTCCTGCAGTTACAGTGAGCTTGATTACATCTTGTTAAGGAATATAAATTCATCTGTTCCTGTAACTACTCTGACTGCTGTCTCTGTTACTTCCCTAATTACCTGACTGATGGCATCCTCAGTGCTAAAAACATGTTTCTAAAAAATGCTGACTGTTCCGAGTGGTGAGATAACAGAAATGTACTACAGCCTGCCTTGTGCCTAACAGCTTGCTCTTTATACAGAGAGCTACAATGAACTTTTATTCTCTCATTTACACAACTTCAGAGTAGCTTTGTTACCTGCAGGTAAAACAGTTCCACTGCAGTCTTTGGCACTACATTAGGTTTGTACCACCGATCATCCAACCTAACAGCGTGGAGTTTGGCTTTCTTTAACTGATAGCAGCAGCAGGAGTTGATAGGTCATTGTGTCATGCTGTGAGTTCTTAAAATATAATCAAAACTATTAATCTGAAGAGTTTCTGAAAACAAAATTGCTGTTTAAACATCAAGCACAAACTGTCCTTTCCTCTTTCTTCACAGAATTAGCTTTTGAAAGGCCAAGAGCTGCTGCAGAGATAACAAGGACTGAAGAA
This sequence comes from Aythya ferina, assembly GCF_964211825.1. Taxonomy (NCBI): domain Eukaryota; kingdom Metazoa; phylum Chordata; class Aves; order Anseriformes; family Anatidae; genus Aythya; species Aythya ferina. Next base: position 27,257,413 of record NC_140305.1, read on the forward strand.
TTTACAGCAGGTGGTACCAACTGTGCAAGTACAACTCCCAGCCAAAATAATGTGACACCCAGCTGTGTGGAAGCCTGGGGAATCAGCAAGTGACTCAGGCGGAAGTGAGAATGGAGAATCTGGCTGCAGCACCAAACCCATTCCAGAAGTGTGTTATTATTCCCTCTCATTCGGTGGGATAGCCCCCCAGGGAATGCCATGTTAAAATTAAAAAAGACTTCTGATATAAAAATCTTTTTTCACCTGAGACAAAATTTGTTTGTTCTCATGTATGCTGGTGCCATCATTATTAATTTTTGGTTACAGATCAGTATTTGCTTCTCTTAAGTAAATAATATTCTGTTCCAATAGAGATTGCTGAGACAAAATAAAATTCATATGAATGTAAATAGTCCTGTTTTCCCAGTTTTTGTCTATCACATTCTGTGAAACACCTTTGGAACAGCCTCCTGTGTCTTGAACAGCCTAACTGCAGATATCCTGGATGATCATCCTAGTTGGTATGGAATGATGGTGGTAAAGAAAAGCTATTTACCTTTTCTCTTAAGATTTTATTTTATTCTTTTAAACATTGTTTGATGTGGATATTGGTTTCTTAAGAAGCTGATGAAGTGTGAAGAGGGTTGATTCTGCTGGAATGATAAATGGATCGGTGCTATATATTTTATAAGATCAACTATGTAGAACTGTGTGTAAGACAAGACCTAAATGTATACTAACATGGTCGATTTTTATTTATTTATTTATTTTGTCCACAATGAGCCTTGTACTCACTGGAGGAAACTTGCTAGAGTTCACATAAACACTGAAACAATCTGTGACAGTGGTGATATTGGCTACAGCTTTCCAATTGCTAACATATTTAAGGCTTGAGAGAACGAAGCCTATCACAGTTATAACAAAGCCACTGCTGAGGTAGAGGTCATGATGTTTCAGTTATGTGGAGATCAAAGGATAAAAATGCTAAGATGCTTTATGATTAAAACAAAAGTTTAATCTTTCATATGATTTAATAGCAATTAGAGAGAACAGTCCAAATTGGTTTGAGATTTAAAAATTAGTTTTTTCTGCTTGCAGCATTTTAGGAGATTAGAAATTTGAATTAGCTGTTCTCCATTTAAACTATTCATAGCTTTGTTAAGATGAATTCCAGCGTTAGTTATTTTAAAGGTATAAAAAAGTGATATTTTGTTTTAAAATTTCTTCTTATCTTATGGTAGAGGAGCACAGTATGGTTTTCCAGCATAATAATAATAATTAGTATTTTGTATGAGGTTCTAATAAAATAAAAATGCACATAAAATTCATTTGTTTGAGCTGAGATGCATAGAAAGCTTTGAAAACAATGAGAAGAGGGGTTTCTCTGATGTTGGTAAGGCTCAGGAACAGATGCAATTCTGTGTTGTTCATCTTTGAGCTATGTTTCTCCCACACGATTGCAGCTAAGACTCAAAAGACTTTGAACGTTTGGAACTTTAAAAGTTCTGAAGTTCTTTTGGAAGCTCTGAAGTTTTAAGTTTACCTCCCTGGACCATTTGCTAAATTTAAAGAGTTCAGATGCTGGTATAAGAACAGCCTGATTAAATAAGAAATGCCTGAGGAGATGACACCACTGGCTTTCTATGAGTAAGTTTTGTTAAAATAAAATTAATGAAAATGTTTACTGTGTTTATTGCAGCTGAAAAAATACATATAGAAAATTTCAGTCAAAATATATGCTTGTGTAACAACTGTAATTGTACAGTTCATTTTGTTAAGCTGTGACCTGCTTTGTTTTTGTGTTTCTGATTTAATGGAAAAGTGCATTAACAGCCTGCTGTGAAATCATGACTTGCCTGGGGCCAATCAGATGATCTATCAGTAATAACTTAAAAAATACTGTGGTAAAAGGAGCTCCTGGCACATATCCTTTTTAAATTCTAATAGTCTTCTCTAATGATGGCCAAAATAAGATACAAGACTGAAGCAAATGGAAGCTTGTACACTTTTGGAAACATAGTCATTGTTATCCTTTGTTCTGAAATGCTAATATTTTATTCTTGACAGAAGAAGCCTTTCTCCATTCTACCCCTCGTGAAATTCTGCAAGGGCTCTGTATAATAAATTCAGGACACAGGAAGCCAAGCTAACATTCAAATAAGTGGTAGATGGGCAGAGGTGTCCTTGAAGTCATCAAAAGCTGATTGCACAGAAGTACTGAAAACAAAAATTTTAAGTTTGAAAATACTGGTTACAGTGAGTTTCAGTGTATTTCCTTCACATTTAGCATGATATCCATCTGAAAACCTGTCTTTGATTGTATCTCTGCATGCGAGCAATGTTGCTGCATTTTTCTAAGATACTCTCACTTGGGCTAGCTGCTTTTTACAGTAAAAAGAATGCAAGAAGGTCTGAAATACTATGCTTTTAACATAGTGTATGCTTCCACATTTTTTTTTTTTTCTGGATACCATTTATGCAATATAACCTACTAGAATTATTTCTTTCCCAGAAGAACTTAATGTTTCTGGATCTTGTGTCTTATGAAGAATTTTCTATGGTTACCTGATGGTATATTCAATGAGCATTTGTATTCTCTAGAGCTGGAGCCATTTGTAGCACAGTTCCCACCTACTTTCCATTGGAACTCAAACTCATAAATAATTGATGTGCTTTTGGAAAAATCTGGTCTGTCTAATAAATTCTTTCCTGCCTTAATGCACTGGAAAACGGGTTTAAATAGGGCCCTATGAACATACTTGTTCCTTATTAATCATTTGCTGTTGTTACTAGGAATTTTTGTTTAGTTTATTTCATTTCTGATGTGACCTGCTGAAATGGTGTATTTTGACTAAATGTGAGACGAACATATATAATAGTATAGGGAAATATCATTGACTGGATTGAAATGGAAGTTATTTGAAACAGAGTAATGCCTGTGATGAAATGGATGCTCTGAAATGTGGAGTGTTGTCACAGCAATATGAATGTTAAAGGACATCCTCATGTGGTAAAGTGTGAGTCATTCAGCATTAGAAGAATGAAGACTGAGAAACAGCCCCAAGACCATCAAAGGCATATCTTCAAAGCTTGTCTGGGATAGTTGGATTCAAAATGCAAGAACTTAGTCTCAGAATAAAATTTAATACATTTTAAAGCAGGAAGAGTGGTTTGGGGTGGGATGTGCACCATACAATTCCCAAGTCCAAGACATAAAAGCTGTCTTAAGTCAACTAATACAAACCAACAAAATAGCCTTTATTTATATGAAGTCCACTGATGAACTAATGAAATGGAGTTTTAGTGATTTATATATATATATATATATATATACACACATATATATGTATTACTGCCTTTCAGAAAGGTGAAAGGAATCCTGGGAACTGCTCTCCTGTTCTATGTACTTTAAAATAAATGTATAACCTGTGTTTTCTCTATTGTAATCTCCACCAGAAGAAGAGAATAGTTTTCAAACCCCTCTCTTGTTATTACTAAATACGTTAGAGTTGTTCATTGTATGGGTGGAATATTAAGAAATGTTAAAAAAAAAAAAAAAAAAAAAAGACAGGATTTTTTCCATTCTTTCTCCTAGTAAGGCTCTACTGGCGTATTTTTGAATACCACCCAATCTTTCAGGACTGTCTCACACAGGAGATGGATAACACTTGTGCCTTGCTTTTTGCTGTGTGCATAATACAGACTGCTGTAATGGTATCTATAAGCTGAAGCTTTAATAAATTAAATACGGTAACTCTTGAATTTGATATAACTTAATTATACATGCCACTCTCGTTCTCTGCTATATCCACATAAGCATTTGGTACGTTTGATGTTCTTAGCAAAGAAAACAGTGTACTTCTGGAACTGCTTTTGTAGAAATGTAGGCTGCAGCTAGACAATGCCATGCAGATAAAGCAGCAGATATAGAATGATGATACCTTGATGTAGTCTACCCTGCCCTACGCCAGTAACTTTTCACAGTAATTCACTGCTTAACGGCTCCTATGAAGAAGAAATGGGGTGGGAGTCTAGGGCAGTTCATTCCATTAAGGGAAGTTTTCTCAGCTGCGCTGTCCTGGTTGTGACTGTAGAAGTAATCCTGCTGTGCAGCACAGCAGTGGGGGGTTTGGGAGAGTTGAGGATGTCAGCTGTACCTCCTGAGATGAAACAGGTACATCTGAATGTAGTTAAACTTCAACCTTCATAAAGGAGAGAGTGTGCTCACAAGGGTGAGAGTTGGGCTCTTAGAACTAGGTCAGGGCATGCTGGCAGATAATATCTGTCTCTTTGAGTGTGATTTGCTTAGATCTGTATTTTTGGGGGAGTTTACAGAGAGTACATAGAGAAAATATGTCTAGGAAACTTTAAGTTCTGTCTGCTGAGTAAAACCTTAAAATGGGAACATCTGGCCAGGCAGTGTTGCAGCATACATGTTTTTGGGCTTCTCATTCTAGTTCAACTGTGTTGGGGCAGGCAGGCAGGTGGGTGGGGAAGTAAATTGAAGTTTAGGGAAACAATGTGTCAAGTAGTAACTGCACTCAGGAAAGGATGAATAAGAGTTTCCTAATTAAAAGATGTTTTGCAGGGAGCTTCAGCTTAACAGAGTGACTGCTTTGTCTTAATTGTTTTCTGTCAGTGTATATTTATATGGGTGTTTGTCTCTCACTGGCCTCTACTCTGTGAGTGAATTGTGCTATCTGGTGCTAATGAAAAGACAGCTGTAGTTCCGAGAGAAAGGTGTGTGTTAAACTACAGGCCTGCTTGCCAAGCTGCTTACTTCATCAGGTGTTATTCTGTTCCAGTTTCAAGCCCTGTTCCTGGTTGCCTCTCCAGGAGATGAGGGAGTGATTGTTTGGAAAACTTAGGAAAGAAAATAGGCTCAGTGGAATGTGAGGTGAGTTGGATCTGTGGGAGAGATGTACGTACAACTGAGAAGCTGCTTAAGATTCCCTGTGCAGAAACTTAGAAGAGGGAACAAGGTACAACCTTGGGCTGCTTGTGATCGAGCTTGATGAATATAGAAATACTTAACTTTGTAATCTAGCTACATCTCTGCCATTCCTCATGAGCCCATGTTCCTAAATTAAAGAGGCCAGGTATGTAAGTTGAATATATCTTATAATAAGAGAATCTTCTCTTTGCTGCTTTTAGGTTTAGTATTTTTCATGTAGATCTTGGATTTCTATCTCAAGTTAATTATGAATCCTTATAGTTCAGGAGCAGTTGCCAATGGGTTCTTAATCAAGAGAATGCAAGCTAAATTATGCTTCTTGTCAGTTAATCGTAATTTTTGTGCTAGTGTTCAGAAGAGATCTGTATCATCCCATAAACAAGAACAGAATTATTTATTTGGGGAAATTATTGTGTGTATGAAAAAAGAGTTTTATTGGAGTGAACTTTTTTTTCTTGCCAAATGCTACAGCACTTTGCCTTTGCTCTTGCTATTTTAAAATTGTGCACTTTTGACAGCCACTTAAATACATTTTCCAATCATAATTTACTGTATGAGGTTTTTTCCCCAGGGTGACAGTTAGGGACTAGAAATAAAGGATGATATTTTGGGGCAGTGAGAGTGGATACTAAATTAAAACAGAAATTAAGCATAATACTGTTTTCCAGTTGCACTCCAGTGCACAAAGAAAACAAATCCTGAGCGTGATAACCCGTATTGCCACCAAAGATTTCTAGGCCTCCTTTATAAATGAGTGAGACCATGCTTGCACTGGTAACAGGTTCAAGTCCCACTGCAAATAAAAAGCACTCAGGCAAATATCTCCTGAAGAAAACAAAATTCTTCTTTCCTCCCATGGTACTCGGTCACCTTTCTGACAGCACACTCTTAGCTCCAGTGTCTTCAGGAACACAAGTAAACAATACTGAGCTCATGTCTGGGACAGAAGGAGGGCATGTTTAAAAATGAGAGAGTTCCGAACTGTCTCCAAGAGTTGAATGTGGTCAGTGCTGGCAGGAACGTAAATAATAACAAATAAGATAATGCAACTCCTAACAGTGAGATCAGCTGGCCTGAGCTCATTTTTGCCAGCTCCTAAAAGTAAAATGTATTTTGGTTTGAAGCTTTTCCATGTCAATCAAAGACCAAAACATTGGTCTTTTTTCCTTGTCACAAAGGCCTGACATGGCAAGTGTGTGAAAATGATAATTCTTGGTCATCAGGGTTCAGAAACTGAGGAAGTCACACAACAAAAGCCACAGCTGTGCAGATATTGTTGACCACTAGTATGGAATGCAAATATTACATAAAAATCAATGTCAGGCCTTGAATAACTTGAAGTCTTAGACAGGGTAAGATTTACTTGATGCTGGTACAGAAAATCCACAGTTCTTCTGATGAGCATCCACTTTTCAGGTTACCTCTTTGTGAAGCACAGCAGACTATTGAACTTTGAGGTGAGCACAGGTTGTTAGGGCTCTAAATATGCCATATCTAGAATTCTTCTCCTTCAGAGCTTCCCTCAGGAGCTGTATTCATGCTGTTGGTTATATTGTGATTTTCTGCAGTATTGCACTGTCATCTGACCAACTATGCTATGTAAAGCTGATGTCACTGGGCTGAGGATTGAAGAAAGTTGTTTTGTAGATACCTGAATTCTGTGAAACCAGGGGGTGGTGCCAAGTGGTTTTAGACTGTTCTTAGTGTAAGGAACAACTGTTACAAAACAAAGGGCAGAGCAGGACTCAGGTTCTAGAATGATTCCTGTGGGTGTGTAATCTCATAACACCGTCAGGCTGAGCGAAGAGCTAGTGGAGAGCGTCTATTCTGGGACAGCTTTTGTCTAAGTGTTAGTTCAGACACACAGAAGCATTTCTCATTTCTTTAGGCTTTCTGGGATTTTAATTGAGCTGTTTGTCTGACTTTTTTTTTTTTTTTTTCCTTCCCCAGTGCACATTCTGGTATAAGTAATATGAATGACTTCACTGCCCCTTCAGTGCCTCACATTCTTTTGGACATTGGAAAATATCTACCGCTCCCAACTTCTGGAGTTTTATGATGTTTATTTTTGTTTACTTGACTTTTATACTGAAGATACCACAACAGCTTGTTTATCATTGTCCTGAATACAGTTCAAGTAAATGCCAGACCCCCTCTTCTCAATATCTGATGTTTAAGCTTGATTTTGATGCTGTGATTTTGTCACATGAAAGCCAGACAAAAAGACACAGCAACTTTATATTTCAGGTGGAAATTCCACTATTGTCTTAAGGTGTTTTTTGGTTCCTTGGAGAAGTGCATTTTTTTGGTTGTCACACAGTCTGTTTTCTCTCTATGACCAAGCACAGGATTTAGTTGCAATCATTAATCCCATTCTCTCCCTTGTATCTGTGACACTTGGTTCAGCGTTTTGGTGTCATTGGAAGTAGGTGTCCCAGTTAGCAATCTTAGCTGCCTTACTTAGTTTTTGAGATAAGTTCATGTCTCTGTTGCTTAGTTTGAAAATAGTTCATTAGTTGCAGGCAAACTGTAAATCACAAAGCTGGGCACTGCAGAGTGTGAACGAAAGCTCTTTCCAGTCTGGTCACTTTTGAGATGCACAATTCATAGTGTAAGAACTGAGAGCTTTGGTGGTGGAAATTGTTGACTCCTTGCAGAGACCGGACTGCTGACTGCTTTGAAGGATTTTTTTTTTTTTTTTTTTGAGTATCTACTGATAATGTAGCTGGTTGCAAAATTTCCATCCATGATTGTAAAGTTAACAGAAATTGTTCTATCTGTTTGTGACTGATAAGATCTTCTGATATCCATCAGAGCTTGTTCTAGAGGTGTCTTTTCCTTCCTGTCACAATCACATTCTCACATGGACCACTGTGAGGCTGGCTTTGTAACACATTTCCTTGCTCAAATAATGAGGAGTTGAGAAATTATTTGCAAAATGAGTGGAAGATTTAATTCTTCCTGATTTCTGAATGGAAGTTAGTGATTTTGTCCCATGAGTCACACACAGAATCACAGAATTTTCTAGGTTGGAAGAGACCTCAAGGTCATCGAGTCCAACCTCTGACCTAACGCTAACAGTCCCCACTAAACCATTTCCCTAAGCTCTACATCTAAACGTCTTTTGAAGACTTCCAGGGATGGTGACTCCACCACTTCCCTGGGCAGCCTGTTCCAGTGCCTCACAACCCTTTCAGTGAAGAAGTTCTTCCTAACATCTAACCTAAAACTCCCCTGGCTCAACTTAAGCCCATTCCCCCTCGTCCTGTCACCAGGCACGTGGCTGCCTGTTTCCAGCTCTACTACATATGATTAGTGAAAGCTCTCAGGGCTGAACTCTTTGAAACCTAAACCAGAAGTGTCTGCAGACTTTAACATTCACCCTCTCGTGTTTTTTGTTTGTTTGTTTGTTTGTTTGTTTTTCAGAATAGTTTGTATTTGTCTGAGCTTGAGATAAATACAAGAGTGATCTTCAGCAAAACTAAAATAAGAGTGTCTGTCTGAAAGCTCACTGGGAGGAAATGCAATGTGATTTCTGTTGTGTCTCTGTAATAGGGAGGATATTAATTTTCTGAGCCCTTACTTACTAGATTTTGTCATACTTAAAATATATTGTGGTGACAAAGTCATCTAAATGCTTGCAGAAATAGCTTGCTTTTTTTCCAGTCAGTTACGACTGCTAAATACCTGTCTATGTTTACGTGCCAGATGACTGCTAAAAGGAGCTGAAGAAATGCTTATATTTTTATTACCCTTTTTTCCTCCCGAAGCTGGGAGGATACATAAATCCTTTTGCCGTGTACCCTTAACTGCACTGCTCCTCCTGGAGCTCTGGTTAGGGATCCTCAGCTCTTTGACTCGCACTGTAACTGCTCTGTCTTTCATTGCTGGAGGTTTAGCACGTCAGCCCATGTCCTGTTGTTAATACAGGGGGTGACGTGCTGGAATGGGCCAATATTCCAGCTGTGTGAGCGTCTGACTCTTACTAGTCAGGGCTTTACCTTGGTGACATTATAAAGACTGAGCCCGATGATTACAGACCTCACTTTCATGGCGTGGGGTAGGCTTCTTTTTCTAGACAGTGCTAAATTACCATGCACCCGGCTGCTGTGGTTTAAAGACCAGATTAGGTTCAGAGTCTCAGTATGCACAAGTGCTATGTGTCAACTTTGTAAGTGATAATCTGTTCAGATAGACCTTTTTCCCTGTCTGTGAGACACTGTATTTTTAGTTATGCACTCTGTGAGATGATGGCCTTGGGATTTGAATTGTTGCATAAATGCAGCAAGCCATTTCAACAGTTCAGCCAAATTCTCTTACAAAAGCTGAAGACCACTTAGCATTCAAACAGTTATTTGAAGTGTGATTTTTTTTTTTTAATTTTATTTATGTTCTTAAGAAAAAAATAACAACACGGTCTATTAGTAAGCAGTTTCACCTGGCTGCACTTCAGTGGAGTGTTCAGAAAGGGCTTTGAACTGCTTTCGTAACGTCTGCCTTTGTCCAGGGACACTAGATACTGTTGGCATCTTCAGAAATAAAAATTTCTCCTTCTCTTACCTTTTCTTGACGATTGGTTGTTAATCTCACTTTAATAATCTTGTCCAAATAGCTATTCTATACATACCTTTGTCATGGCTTTTTCTTGTAAATCTTTCTTGATTTTCACACTTGAGCCTCTGAAAATGGCCCACCTGCCCCATTTACTATATTGTATTAATTTATTAGCCATTTTATGAATGTTTATCCAAGGATGACATTTGCATGTTGCCAAAAGAATCTTACAAATAAGCTTCTACCTAAAATTACACATCCTCAATAATGTTTGTGATTTCTACATACACGTAATTCATAGTGATAGTTTTATAGCTGGTTTTATGAGGTAACAAATTAAATTTGTTATTCACTTCTGATCTTTGTGTGTGCAAAATAATAAAACGTTCAGGCACCTGGTAATACTTTTTTTGAAGATGTCATGTTCCTTTTCCCAGTATAATTTTTGTCCACATTGTGAATCTCAGTCCTCACAGAGGCAGTATTAAATGCTTGACCACTTGGATGTGTTGATCATATATCCTCTGATCTTTGAGGTGGAAAACATGGTACTTTGAATGCTTTTAAGCATTATTTTAAGGTCTCAAATTTCTTTATATGTATATATATCTGTGATCCTTAGAACTCTAAAAATTCATTAGTTCAAATATCATGGTTCTGACTGTTCACGGAACTTACCTTTATAACATGCATTCATGGCTTTTATGTAGTTGTCACGATCAGTATTGAGTATAATCAGCTTTGGTGCAGAACACCCTTCAATCGTCACACTTGACAATTAGTGACAAAGTAGATGAAGCTCAATCCTTTAGTCTTCCACCCATCCTTCCTTTAAGTGCCCGGGCTTTTCAGTCTGCCTGGAACATTGGGAAATTGGCTCGCTGAAAGATGGGGAAGTAAAAATGCCTGATTCAAAGGATAGAGGGTACACTGTGAAAAAGTTCACAGCTGAGAAACTTCCCAACTAGGTGCCTCAGATCATGGACATGGTGACATTTGGAGAGAGAACTGTTCCCACAGCTATTGCCTCAGTTCCTAAAGATAGTGTCTTAAATTGTAGTCAACCACTACTGTCTGTGAGGAGTGTTCTGTTTGGTATGTGCTCAGCTTAAAAAAACATAATAAAAAAAGTATTCTATTTCATACAACTCTGATTTTCTAATCGGCTTAGATTATTGTGGGGAATAAAACGACATTGAGAAGACAGATCTCAGCATGAGCAGCTGTTGCAGCAGAGTAGAGGTAGGTGTACACAGGTGAAAAGCCTTGTGATAGTTTGGGCAGCAGATGCCACATATCTGGATAGTTAATAACAAACTCGTTTGAGTTACTGGATAGTGGACTGTGGTTTCTAAATGGAATGACAATGTCAAATGGCCAACACCCTCAGCCTTCTGTTGAACAGATGTATAAATTCTGCATCTGTGAGCAAACCAAGAAAAAAGCATTCAAGAGATGAACAAAATCAGAGGGGAAAATATCTGAGTCATTTAGTTTTCCAAAATACAGCTGAAAGTGTACCATATGCTCTGCATCCTAATTCAAGTTCTAATTACGTACTTTCAGTCAAATTCAGGATTACTGCAAGGTGGATGTGAATTCATTGAAGTTGACAGAATTATATTAATTCCCACATAATTGACCTTAATCCAGACACTCAAATTATTGTAGATGTTTTATGGATTTTTAACACAAAATCATAAAACTAGATTAAGAGCCCTGGGGTTACATGTAGAAATTTGGCTTATGTCAGTGATGAAGTGGCTTTGCCAATGTCTTTGTAAGAGGATTCTTTTAGGTTCAATCTAAGCTAGTTAAATTCCTTGTAGTTGGGTTTTATTATGTTAAAACCTAACCCCATACCTGGCATTCTAGTTAGCATGTTGAGTGGAGAGAGTAAAGACTAAATAAGTACAAAATTCTGGTTAGCTTTCTTATATTAGTTAGCTCTCACTCCTAGGTTGAATATTTGCACTTTACACAAGAAATTTCCATATGTTGCTGTGTATTCCTCAGATGCTTAAGTCCTGTTTAAAAGTTAATTTTTAATGGGGAAGTGTAAGGATATACTTGGTCTTGAATCTTTTCTTAGTTGGTCTGGTTGAAGATACTTGGATTTGATAATTGAAGTTTAGTCTATGCATGGCTGCTCTGTAGATATTTGGAAAGGATAAGTGCAAAAAAGAACCAATGTATGTGAAGCAGCTGTTAAATATTCTCTATCTGTCTCCAATATATCTTCATGTGATTCTTAGGAGGAATGAAGCATGGCCCTCGGGAGGATGAAGGGAAAGTTTTCATATGCTACCTGAGAACTTGTTTTGACAGGCGTTCCCACACTTGTGCTGTAACAACTGCTGGGTAAGCTTTGTCCGAGCTTATGGAATCTGCATCACTGCTGTAAAAATCCTATTTAAATGACATGGGTGAACTCTAAGGTCTTCTAAAATATAAATCAATATGTTTAAGAATGGAAATATACCATAAATACTGACAGTACACTGAATCTTTTGCCAAAAATGTGTAGTAGTTGTGCTTCTTTTTAAGCTGCCCAATTAAATACAGATATAAAATGACTGGTGTGCTTAATGATTGAGCACGCCATATCAGGCAATATACATCCCCTATACAGTGCTTCACTGGGACAAGCCTAAGTTCAGTTTCAAAGAAAGTGCTCCCAAATATTGCAAGAGTTGTAGCATTTTTCCTGATGGGAACTGTTGTTGGACTGTGTTGTCTGAAACACTGGCAGCTTTGTGACACTTAAGGAAAAGACAGACATATCGGTGTGGTTGTTCTTATGTGTGTAACCCAAGAGTGGAGATGCATAAAATGTGTGAACATCAGTAGCATGTGACTATGTGAGAGGTGGGGTGACTGAAAGAGGAGTGCTCTTGGCCATGTAAACCTCAGCAGCTGTTTCAAAAATATCCTGTGCACTGAGATATAAGCAGTCATAGCCCTATTCCTAGAAAATATAGGATGGAAAGGAAACTTTCTTGAAAGATTGCTTGGTAACTAAAGTACTGGACTATAATAAAATACTTGGAAAGCATTTTCCTCTGGCAGCGTTATCCCCAACAATGAAGTCAGTGTTGGAAGAGCAGTATTAGATGAAAAGGCTTTTTTTGTTTGTTTGTTTCTAACAGTCCTCTAGCAATAGATATAGTTATTTCCCTCCTCTTCATCTCTGTGCTTATTTTTTGTATTCATGTCTTGCATTATTCTGATTTTAGAGGCCAGGTTTGACTTTCCATGTTCCCATTCCTTTATGCTTAGGTTGGCGTAAATTTTTGGTACTTGAACAAAACTCTGAAGACAACACATTCAGAAATAATGAAGGCAAATATTAACAAAAACTACGAAGCTTTCTGGTGATGCTGTTTTGCACTTCGTCTCTGTCTCTCTCAGCAACATAGTATGTTCATTGTATCCATTGATGAGAAAAGTGATTATTAAAGCATAATTATAAGGGCTTCAAAATAAAGATTAATGTTGGTGAAGAATAATGGAAAACTTTTAGAGTACATTAGGCTAAAATAAAAGATACAAGTTTTTAGCCTTTTTGTTGTAAATTGACCATGATAGGAGTAAAAAAATAAAAAAAATCTGCCTAATAAACTTAATCCATACTTGTTTTCTAGCTTTTTTTTTTTTTCCCTTGAAGCTTTCACAGCATCATGGGTATTTCTAAAGAAAATGTTGGAATTAGTTCTACCGTGTATTACAGCTGGAGCACAAAATCTTACAATCTTCTTCGTTTGGAAAACCTCTTGAATAAAACAAATGACCAAACATAGCAGAAGCTGGTACCCAGAGTGCTCGTTCCTTCTCTCTAAGAGAAAAAATAAGAATTTCATTGTGTTCTTAAATTGCAGAGTAATTACTATGGAAAATAAAGAGTCTCTGATGCATTCATTAAATTCAAAATACATATGGAAGTCATTTATCAAACACAGTGAACAAAACAAGAGGAAGTGTGTAAATGTCAGAAATGATGCAATATGATTTCACGGTCCTTGAACACCAACTGAGTTTAATAATGTGTGTTCAAGCTTTTCTCATTTTCAGCCAGGTGAACTGTTCAAGTTATTTTCTCATTTCACATACAAGAGTGGTTCTGGGTGACCAGTCCCTCGGTATACCATAGAAAAAGAATGGTTGGGTTGGGGTAGTTCTTAACACGCTGAATGGTACCAGTTAACTGGCTGGAGCTGCTTGCTGTGAGGAAAACCTCAGCCTCTTGCTCTTAGTGCAGCTGGCCGCTGCTCAAGCACCTGCATAGGCCACCATGCTGCAAGCTCTGCTCACGCTGGGCTGTGACCAGTCACTGCGTCAGCACGTCTGCCATGTCTCTTCGGTAGCTATAGGAAAGATATCTTTGGTGCCAGTGGCAGGGAAGGGCTCAACTGGAATTCCAAAAACTGAAGGGCAAGATGGCTAGCAGCATTAGTATGCCAGCAGTTTTACAAGGAAGAATAGCAAAAGATGTAGATTCACTTCTGTGCTTAATCTCTCATGCCTTAACTGAACAAAACATCCAGTGTAAGTAAACTGGTAAATTAAGGTGGATAATCACACCTGGCCACTCTTACAGTTACAGAGCAGAACACTGCTCTCTTTGAAAGTTCTTTTATTACTGCTCTCTTTGGAAGTTCTTTTATTCATTTTCTCTGTTGATAAGATAGCTTTGATCTAAACAGAACAAATTGGAAGAAGTCTTATAAAAATACCTGCATAGATTACCAGTTATTTAAGATAATAAATGTTATACCACCTTAAGCAGAACGAAGGGGCAAATCTAGCTAGTCATACAAAAGGAGGCAAGTAATAACTGACATGAGAAATATGTAAGAAAAGGCACAACTGAAGAAAGTACAAAATTATCCATCAATACATCAAACAATGTATTTGCTATAACAAAATTGCCCAAATGTTGAACTAAATTGATTTTTTTTTTTTTTTTTTTTTTTTAACTCAGTTATTTAGACTTGTATGTGATGTGTGAAGAATGTTACACTTGCATTGTTGAAGCAGATTTCTCAATTACTTTTCACTGGCTTACCTAGCTGTGGTTGGTGTCTGAGAAGATAAATATGAATCACAGTGTAATTCCTTCACACGTGTCTGAATAAATGCAGGTGTTTGGCAGCAGGAGTATCACAGACCCCAAATGTACAGTCACACAGAACATCTTTTGTTGAGCAATAAATGACATCTTATTCCTTCTGTTTGTACCAGATAGAACAGCTGCAGCAGTGTCAAAGTGTCACTGACCAGGGTGATCATTTGCAAAAATGAAGCAAAGGCTTTGCCCTTTTTCTAGGTGCTTCAAACTATTTAGCCATAAATAGCAGGTATTGCTCTGTGAGCGCATGCTTTGTGCAGAACTCAGAGTAGTGGCAAGGCGAGGTGCCCCATGAAGGACAGAGAATTTGATCAGGATTCAGGAATGGCATTCTGAGAGAGAAAATGGTGCTTAAATACTGTAATTGATTTGGGAAGCGTATAAGGTGCTCACTACCACTTTTTTCTTGGAAAATGCAAGTCTCTATTGACTACACAGATGATGCAATTGTGAAACGTTCTTCCTGCTCCCATCTTTATCTTCAGTGTTTCCATTTCTCTCATTACCATCTGCCTGGGATCACAGCTGGCTGCATGGAATACTCTCCCTTTCCCTCCCTCCTTCGCCCAGTGCCCAGTGCCCATCTGGCTCCAGAGCATCAGTTCCCTTCATCTGTTCATTCCCATCGTTGGCTCCACAGTGCTCTGCAGTCTCCTCCTCTAGCCTCATTTACTGCTGCATTTCCTCGTGTCTTTGCTGTCTCTTTCTGTCCATTTATGTGCTCTGAAAAAGTTCCCTAACCCTGCTGCTAATGTTTATACTAGCTGGTTCATGTGAAGGAAAATAAAATTATGTTTAACCAAACTGTCTCAGAGCACGTTTTAGTTTTCTGGATTTATGATAGCGCAGCTGTGACTGAATCCTATTTGAAAAACTTTTGGATTTTTTCCTGTAAGTGTGAAATTATATAAACCATTGGAAAGCAGGAAAAAAAAATATCTAAAGCAATAACAATAAAGTATGTTTATGTTCAGATTATTTGCAATATAAGACTGATGCATTCTTTCACCAAGAAATTTCAACCTAGAAGAGCTGTCTTGATCAGAATTCAACCTGTAACTTTCTGTTAATAGTAGACTTAAAAGGGTCTTTTTATCAGTAAAAGTCTTCTTTCTACTCTTCCAAATTTTATCTGGGAAGAAGTATAGTCTAAAGTGGTATGGACACAGGGAAAAGTGATACAGAATTAAATACCAATTTATTGTTTCTGATTGCAACCTAGCAATTCCTGGAGTTTCCAGCAGCAGTCAGGGCCTAGTTTAATATTGAGGAATATATGTGTATGTATATATACATAGATAAAAGTATTTGCTAACCTGAGCTTCAATTCAAGAATATAGGAAATGGAGATAGGTGCTCTTAAAATGAAACTTCTTCCTTCACAAAAACTCTGGGTCTGCATTGAAACAAGGAAAGAATGCACAAGGAAAGAAAGTACAAGACAAAAAACATCAGCTTGAAATAAACTGAAACAGTATATTCTAAATTGGATTGATGATCCATAAAGTAAAACTCTTCAACCTTCTCATGTCATTTGATATCCAACTCTTCTATTTGCCATCAGTCACTGCAAGCATGTCATACATTTATAATAAAGATATATCTTTACTGCACCTTTTTGACAGTTTTTAGTATTATCCCAGAATTTGGGGTAGATCAGTCTTCAATCCTAGGGGAAAGAGTGTAGTCCTTGTGTAGTCCTGTCTGAGATATCACTGTCTGACTCTGTAGCAATGATTTTACTTTTATATATTACTAGGAGAGGGGTAAGCCCTTCTTCAAGGTCAAAAAGTTTTACTTTTTCTTTTTTTCTTGGAACTTCAGAAAAACAAACGTATTTAACTTTTCTTTCCCCTTTTCTGGGTTAAATGGAAAAGAACCAGTGGCATGAATGAAGCTGGACACAAGGTAAGTGTCACGGGTTTTTGCTGAGACAAATTCATGCTGACTCCCCACGAAGACATGTGGATGGGGTACTCCTGGACAGACAGCTCATACAGCTGCAACCTCTTCAGGTGTGTGTTCACTGCTCCTGTCCTTGGCTGTGCTCTGACCCAGAGCACAAAGCTCATGTGAAGGGGTGGTTCTTCTTTCTCGCCTGCTGCCATTTTCTGAAGTAGGGGAAGAAGAACCTAAGCTACATTTTACAAACTTTGTGAGAAGATGTTGGTTGAATAGGTCCTGTCACTGATAAAGTAAAAACTGTACTGTTTGTGGTGTGTGGAGGGGGGCTGTCAGAACTGGCTTGGTTCTCCTTGCATTCCACTCCTTAAGAAATTTGCATGATTCTGGAAAAATGTTGGAAGTTTTGGGCTCTGTTTTATTATTGTGTTGCTACTGGAACGTAGAATGGATTTTTTTTTTTTTCCCCCATAATCATTACACTGTCTGTATATCCATCACAGGGTTTTGGGGCAGCCTTTGGTGTCACAGTTTTAAACCTGAGGTCACCGAAATGGAATTCCTCCTTATGTGGTCAGCTGAAAATCCCTTTACACCACAAATATCATGCTGTTGGCAGACACTACTTTACAGCACAGATGCCTCCTAACTCAGTGAAAATATAGTTGCGATTTATAGTCAAGAAATAGGCCAACATATCTGCAGCGAGAGCGACGTAGTCAAAGCACTGCAGTACAGTGGGACCTGAAATAGTGCTTTGAGGGGTTTTGGGAAAGGAATGAGAGCTCACCAGATGTCTTTGAAAATAATATTCTTTAAGCATCTTTTGACCTTAAGAAAACAGTTCCTTGGTGAGACCGTTAAAGCATTACTTTATCTTCCAGTACCAGATACAAAATCCATGTGACCTTGTACTCTTAAGTGACGATAGGCAATTTATCACTGGGAAAGATCAGAATTTGAGGTTTTGTTCTAGCTTGTACTTCGCTGCTTGTCACTGTGGGGCTAGAAGCACAGGGATTGAAAACTGATTTTTATCATTGACATAAATGAATGCTCTGTCCAAACTTCTTTTCAAGATGGTATTGATTTCTTTAACAAAACCTCCCTAGTTTACCAGAGAGGCTGTTATCTGCTTTTCCATGGCTTCGGTCATTAGAAACCGATGTTTCAAGAGCAAGCCCACCCCTACCAATACCTGCTTGCATATATTGAAACGACAGGCCCTGTGAGTAGGCTTATCTATATTCTGACACTCTGGGTAGGATTCACAATTTACTAGCTCAGTGATCCATAGTTAAAAATAAACTCAGAACTAACTAAATCAGTCCCGTTTCATTTAGCACAGGCCAAAGCGTTTAGCATACAGTGAGCTGACCAGGCTGAGTGGGCCTTGGAGCAGCTCGTCACATTGCTGCAGCCCTCGGTGAGAGGCTCAGGGGGGCACAGCCCGGCCAGAAGTGTCAGGATGTCCAAAACTCTGGCAAGAGGCAAATGCAAGTAATGCGGTGGAAGAATGTTGTCATTTTTACTGGCAGAAAGCAGCAAAACTGATGTCACTTCCCATCCCTAAAGAACGAAAAAAAAGCAGAAAGAAAAACCCATCCCTAAAAACAAAACAAAACAAACAAAAAAAAAAAGTAGTGATGTAAAAGGGAAGAACAAAGAAGATCGTGTACAAATTCAGTGTAGAAGAAATATCAAAATGAAACAAATACATCTTCCATGGCTTTTCCAGTGTCATTTTGTAGAAAATGCAGAGATGTTTTCTCGGTGAATTAGCATTTGATGTAGTTCTTTCCTCTGCACATAAATATATACTAATAGAAGCTTTAAATAATAAAAGAAGGCAGCATTTCTATGGGGGTTGAGCAGAGCAGTCCCCAGTTTAGCTAATGTAACTGTACATTAATTCTGGACCTTTGTCAACACACATTAAAATTACTTCATCAGTTTAACCCATTTATTTTTTTAAGAGAATCCGGGGAGATCATTGCTGCTAAATGAATTAAGAGACGCAGCCAGTCTGGAAGAGGAACCTTTGAATGTTTAATTGTTCTGTTGCATAATGCACTGACACACATATTGTCTCAGAAGACATCGTATGAAGCAATGCTATGGTGGTGGTGGAAATGGAGAGAGTTTCATATCCTTGTGTCAGTTGCTGTGAGCGCTTATAGGTTTGCTCTGAATCCTACAAATGCTACACCCTATAGAAGGACTACTCAGTGCGGAAAGTATAAGATCTCTGTATGCTTTTTTCTTCTGTTGTTTCTGTTGTTTTTTTGGCATCTGCTCTGAACTCCGCTAAAATCACTGAAAGCTAAGTTTCAGGAAACTTTGAATCAGGCCCTTGATAAGGGCAATGTGGATGAGTTTCAAATTTTGTTCCTAGTCTTTGGCAGTTATTCATGTTATAGACTTCTTGGCTTATGAAGGAGCTGGATTTCAGTGCTTTCATGTTGCAGAGGGAAATGAACTCCCCTTACAAACAGAAAATAAGAGTGAGGCAAAGACCGTAATTTTGTTACCACCAGAGTCTATTTTCATATGCTTAAATAAATGTTCCATGTACTGGTAAAGCAACATTATTTTTACACCCAAGGACTTAAAGGGAATATTTGTGCTTGCATGAACTGAACATTTAAGAATTTTCTTCGTACATATTTGAAATTTGGCAAATAACAGTGCTTTGCTGTGGGTTTCGAGGATAATTTTACTAAAAAGTCTTGCACATAGGAAAAAAATTATCAGGCTATTTTTGCAGCTGTTAGTTCATGATCATTTTGTAAGGGTGGAAGTGGTTAGCTACATCATACTGTGCTTAGAAACCGTCACAGAGGTGAGCACATTTATCTTAGAGTAGTATTTTCCTGTTTCTTCATCTGTATATTTTTGCATATGCAGCTGCGCACTGTACAGGAAAAAGATGGGAGGCATGGGGCTGAGAGGGAGTGGGAGACTTTCTCATAATAAACAGTGTGTTTGCCTCTTCTTTTCGCTGCTATTAAAGACTGACTTCAAAAAGCTCATTTTATGAGAGTGCTGGGGGCTGTTTTATGTTGAGCAAGAGTTTGCTGCTTTAGTTCAGCCCATCAGGTATGAATGATTGCTCCCCAGGATGGCTCCATTGGGGTGCTGAGGAGGACACAAAGTGGGGACGGGCTTGGGAGCGCACGGGGGAGCGCCCTTCGGGGTGGCTGCGGATGTCACTGGCAGGCACTTAAGGAGGCATCACATTATGCTTGCATCTACTTTATTTGCACTATAAATAGAGAACTTGAGCTCTTTGGAGTGAAATACTCCCCTTCGCTGCCATTAAACAAGATTTCAGCTTCCTTCTGCCTCATGCCTATCAAAGGCGATGTGTTTGTCCTCCTGGATGTCATCACGTATCACCCTTCCTTCTTAAAGTTAAATCCAATGCTTTTTTTCTTTTTATTTTCTTTTATTTTTTCCCCTTTGGTTTCTTTGTTGTTGTTGTTTTATTTCTAACTTTGGGCTATCACTATCTCTCTTCACTGAAATCAGTAGCAGTTTGTACCTGGAAAAAGTGAAACACCAGATTAAGTGTTTTCTTGAGGAAAAAATGCCCAAATATGCTCGTCTTAGAAATCAAAATGCGGAACAGTTCCCTGCGGCTGTCCTGCAGAATGTGTTTGTATCTGATAGTTACTACCCAGCCACAGTGACCTGAGAAAAGACGTTTTTGGTTATTCTTGGTATTTTACTTCATTCAACTGTTTAGACAGCATGGGGAGAGAAAATAGTTTTCTGTTTGATTCTTCAGCACAGCACTGCTAACTTGGCCAGTGCTTCTGAGGCTGAGGCTGGGATCAGTGCATTAGGGAGGAATGTTCTCAGTCCTGTCCCTTACTTCCATCATAATCTTTTCTTACGTCTTCTGTCCGTAGGTATAGAACTACCTTTAGATTCTTCCAAATAAAAACTTTATCGTAAATGTTTATTTAGCATTAGGATGATTTTTACAAGGTTTACCTTTTAGGTCCGAGAAAAGAACAGATTACATATGTCACATGAATACCACGTGTCCATCAAGGTGAGTTCTGAATGTGGAAGGGAAATTTTCCCTCATGGAGAGGGAATTAATTAATTAATTAAGTGTCCTTAATTACTGTGAGTGTTGTTGTTTGGTCAGTGAATTCACATCCTGAACTTCACATGCACTGGGAGTTCTGGGCCTAAAGCTGGGCCTGCTTTGTGTTGAATTTCCTCCATGAATACAGTAAGATTTGAATAACCATTGCTAAAAAGGAATATCATTTAATAATGCTTTTCACTTTCACTCTTATTTTTTCTTTAACTGTATATAATTGTTTCCTATAGACATTAAAGACTAAGGGAGGTATAAAGACTAATTGCAGTATAGAAATCTCTGTAAAAGCTTTCTCACAAACTTCTGCTAATCTTTTTAAGTCCTGGAGATCTGAGTAGTGTTCAGCTTTCAAAACCCTGTGAAATAATAGCTCAGACTGCCCATAGTGCTCACAGTAAAACTCGTTCCATTAAGTCATATTCCACAAACATATTCTGAGACTTTATCATCAGCTCAGTATTTAGCTCATGCTTTATGGAAGTTTTGTGAAGCTTCACAAATCTTTTCTCTTTTTTAGCTCAACCTTAAGTGGGATGCAGTGCAGTGTTTTATGCATCTCTACTAGTGTGCAACCAAAGAGAGTTTTTTGTTGTTGTTGTTTTTTGTTTTCCCCCACCAAATTGATGTGATTTTTAAATTGACTGAACAGAACTGTAAGCTTTTAGTTGGGTTTAGATATAAAGCTCAGAGTAAATGAAATTTGATGCATTTTTGCATTCCTCCAAAGAAAGCCTCTGAAGTCTATTGCAAGCTAATCACAGACCTCTTGCTCCTACAATATAGGAATCCAATTAGCAGCATTTGGTTTTAAAACATTGAGCATATTTTCTGAGTGGGAATTATTCAGGTTTAAAAGCCTTAAATCTGTATCTAAGTCTAGTAGGTCTTGTGTAATTGTAAGGAATCATTTACTTTGACAGCAGTTTAGATTTTTCTTTAATGCTGTCTCTGGGTTTTATATTAATGCCCACAAAAGCAGAAACTAGAGTTAAATCTGGGCAGGTGATTTTTTGAATAGTTTGCTAAATATATGATGGAATCCTTTTTGTTTTAAATTGTTCCTGGCAGTATATGTTCAGAAGATCCCACTTCCTGTTTGACAAGAGACTCTTCCTCTGAAATGGATGGATACCAGCCACCACAGAAGTGCATTTTTCAAACCAGATGTTTTATGACTATTAGAACGATATATGGCATAAAACTAGATCCTGGAATTTGCTCTCATGGTGATCAGATGACAGTAACAGTATATAAAGTGCTACCACCTATAGAAGTCCAGGCAGGACGTTTGTTCCTCTGCTGTTGCCAAGGGATTGGATTTTGATTTCTGTAATGCTTCCAGCTTCCATTTAATTGAATTGTGGTTGATGATGCTGATACATTTGATGTACTCTGAACTAGCAAGCAAATAAAAATAAAAAATGTTTTAGAATATTTTTGTAAGCTGCAATAAAAGACTATTTGCACTGCTTTTTATGCAGTGATATATTTCAAGAGAATAAATTAATTTGATGGGCCTTAGTGATCTCATATATTTATTATTTTGAAGCATGGATTTTGAGGATGTTATTTTTTGTTTTTACAAGTCAAGTATGATAGTAGCGGTGATGTAATACAACTGTCACACATAATTTCCAGTAGTTGAAATTCTTAATTTAGGTTTCTTTTCATTGGGCTAAAATTAAGTTAGATTCCCTTACTACCTTCGTTTTACACTTATTGTGGTCTACTGTTGTGAATAAGTTTGCTTCTTGTTTTAGTGCAAGATGAGTTACACACATCCACTGTGTATTGTGTAGTTATGGAGTTGAAGCAAAGGTTTGTTGTTGTTATTTTGCTTGTTTTTAAGGCTTGATTATTGGTTTTCCCACTGAAATTTGAGAATGTGATGTCAGATGGAAACAAGTGAAGCTGGAAAGCATAGGAAGTCTGGGAATGGAATAACAGGTGAAGGGACTGGTAATCTTGGGAGCCTCACAAGAAGTACGTGGTCAGAAGGGTTACAAGCAGCTTGAGGCACTGCTGTTGTAGCATGACTGACAGCCTGAACCTGAAGCAAGTACGTAAGAGAATGATTTATTTAAAAATATATATGTATAGGACTAAGGAGAAACCTGTGCCTACTCCCCTCCCATGAATCTGGCCTCAGGTACTGTCATGTTCGTTTAAGATCATCCCATCAGAGCCTGAGTGTTTCCAGAGCTGTGAGGGCAGCAGCCTGAGGTGTGGTGTGCTCCTCTGGCACCTGCCCTGCTCTGCCTGCCAGAGGCACCAGGGATGCGGTGCTCCATAAGAGCACAGACAGCCCTTTGCTTAGAAATGATACAGCTCTGTTCACTGCAAACAAAGGATACTGCTTAGGGTGCCTCAAATAGTGCAGTGTGGCAAGGTTCAAGTGCTCCCCACGAGGAGTGCATTGAGTAAGGAGCTGACTGCCCAGGAGGAAGGTCAGTCTTCTTTGGGACGCATCAGCCACCCTTCAGGAAATGCAGCTTAGTTATTGGCAACAGCAAGATTGGATTAGGCACTGTGTGGCCCTGCTGTGAACACGGACCTCTGAGGATCTGTTTTCACCTACTTTTCTGTAGTGGCATTGTGATAGAGCCACTAAACCAACCCCTCTACACCACAGCATGTTTTAAAATCAGAGACGTGTTCACAAAACTGTGACTGTGAGCTGTGAGAGAAGAGAAACTCTTGTGACTGCTCCAGTGTCAGAGCATTCCTGGCCCTGTCAAGCAGAGCAGACTCCAAGCAGCACAGTGGGCTCAAGGGTGTTGGCTGTAACAAAACTGCCATCCCAGTTAGCTCAGGTTTGTGATTAGCCAGCATCTACATTGCTCTGCAGCACAGATGTTGTTTAAATCTTTTATTTGAGCTCTTAACTTATTTAACATTAGATTCCTGTGAGGCCTCACACTTGCATATCATATTTTTAAGTGCTCCTTAATGTAGAAGACAGTTTGCATTTTTGCTTTCTAGACAAAGAGCAACCTACATGCAAACACTTCATTCTGACATTCGTTTCTCCTGATGGGTTTTCTTTGTAGGCTTCCTGTTGTTGGACGATAAGTTGATGGTAGTGGTAGATAGTTTGGATGGCAGAAGGAAGAAAACTATTACTGAAATACAGAAATGACTCTTACTATTTTTACAATTATTTGTTAATGTTTTTACAGATATGTCTTGAAAAGAGGACTTATTTTGAAGAGACGTGAAGATACACTGGCATGCCTGAAAGAAATGATTAATGAGGAGAGCAAAAAGAAAATTTTGGGATGTGGTGAAAGATGTAAGTAAAACTACAGTGCTACTACAGTGTAATAAGTCAGGTTATATGAATGTTTTTTCCCTGGTATGCACACCTGCTTATTGAAGTACTGCATTCTTACTGAAAGAATTACCAAAAAATGTGGAAGGTTTTCATTTCATGCCCTTTCACTCAGGAGAATTTGTGACTGTCTGATACCCGTGAAATACATGGGAAGTTATGATAGAGTGGTAGTACTGACTCCTGGTTTTGATAGATTGCCATGCAGGAATCAAATCAAGCTTAAAAACTTTTGAGTTGTAGCAATCATGTGGGTGATGAAATCTATAGCTGCAAAGAGGTGTGATTCAGGTAGTTTGGCTTCAAACCCTTTAATTTTCCTGCTTGGTTGTGTCTTCTCAATCTGCTGGCATCTTCTATGCTTACCTTCCACAATTACCTGTTTTTTCCTTTGCTGATTCAGCTGTACACCCAGGTCTGACACCACTTCAGGTGCTGCATCTCGAATACAAGCATCACAATATTACACTTCGAGTCCTGCCACACTTTGGCAGCTTTGCTGGAAAAAGTGGCAACTTTTTCCATCTGCAGCAAGGCTGAGGTAATCCTCTTCAACAGCGCTGCCTGGAAGGCCATTTTGTCCCTGAAATCTAGTTAGTTCCAAAGAGAAGGACAAGAAAACTTTCCCCTGCAAGGAGGGAAAGGACAGATAGCTCTTATCTGGAATTTGCATTTGGGACTTATGGAGGCAACACTGTCATGAAACTAAACAAAAGTTCTCCAGCCAAGCCATATCCTCCTATTTTTGCTCCTTTAGCTAGGAAAAAACTTTTTGTTTGGAGGAGAAGATCAATCAGGCTGTTTGTTGCTCTGTAGAAGAAGAACGTGTGAATTAAAAACAAGCTTGGGTGGTGCAATGATTCCCACTGCTGAAAAAATCTTTAATGGTTGTATATTTAGCTTGGCAGTCAAAGAACTTTTGGGATTAAGTTTACAGAGGGAGCAATACTGCCACTGCCACATTGTTCCAGAGTATTGCAAAATGGATGTGGAGGAATCCCTGGGGAAAAGCTCTATTGTCCTCCGGTCTTTGATTTATGAAAAGTTAGAACTTTTTCATTTTTAACATTTTAATGGAAATGCATATTTTTGCAACTTTTGTATCATAAGTAAAGCAAGCATTTACATACTAAATGCTATGATGCTCTCAGTGATAGCCTTAAGCAGATGATGCGGGTTCACTTTTTGCAAAGGTGTTTCACTCTGCCTAGCTTTTCTGCAAAATCTTTGAGGGGAGGAAAAAAAAAAAAGGAATGCATAATAAATCCCTCATTTGGGTTTTAACGTAATACAAATGCTTTCTAGCTTTCATCAGAAAAATCTTGAAGTTGGTGCAATATTGAAAAGCTACCATACAGTGCGATGAAGACATACAACTCTAATTCTGTGATAGTTTATTATTTAGAAGAAATTCCTTTCATACATTCTCACAAAATGTATTAGACAAGGAAGCAATCTTACTTTTAAATATGGAAAATCTGATGGGCTGTAATGTTGCACTGCAGCTGGACATTGTGTGAAGAAATGAGTTCAGCTGCAAATTTACAGAGCTGAAATTATAAAAGTTGATGATAAGTTTCCTTCAGTAGATACTAGAAATCACAGAGCAGACTATGCCTTCTATTTTAAATGAAGTGTATGCATCACCAAATTTAATTTGTGTACAATTAGAGGCAAAATATTCACTAGTCTATAATGAAAATAAATGAAGGTTCCAGAAATCAAAATTCTGGGACATTATCATGAAGCAATACAGAAGTGAAAGGCATGTGGACTATTTCTCTGATCCTAGTAACCCAATTAGGATTGACATATACAAACAGACCATTTGTGCTGAAGACTATTACTCAATTCCCTTTCTTTTGAATGCTGGATTTTTTTATTTTTTATTTTTATTCTGTGTTTATATTCTAGTATACTACAAGCATGCAGGCTGACCTCTTAGTGAAATAACAGTAGCAGAGATGCAGGTACTATCAATGAGCATGTAATTGAAATGGACAGTTCAATGATCTTGAATCATGATATCTTGCAACAATCACAGTGAGATTCTGCTTTCTTCCAAAATCATTCCTTTCTTTTGTAATGATCAGCTGAGGAGGGAAGGAGTAGCATAAGAATGCAAAAAACTTTTGCAGAAGCCATGTTCATATCCCTAATAAATAAAGAGATAGTCACAGAATGTTCAAAGGCACATTTCTGCCTGATTTTCATGTTATAAGTGAAACTAAAATAATTATTCTGGTTCTATTTCCAATCATCATTTTAAGAAATGGTCCAGATTCCTATTACCAGCTATTTTTATACTTCTCCAAATGGAGTTCTAAGTGGGTGCAAATTACCTCTGTAACTTAATAGATGTGAATATGCATCCCATTATTAGAAACAGTTAGAAGGAAGGATTGATAGAGAAGCACTCACACCAGCAGAGCTCACTGCAAAATTTATTATTCTCAAACTTTATACTTTTTTTTTTTTCTTTTTCTTTTTGTGTTTCTAGAAAACAGTGGAGTGAATTTGATGATAATGAAATGGTGATTTTACAGCCTGGGATACCAGAATTCTGTTTATGCAGTGAACAGCTTTGGTAAGTATTTCTCTCATAATTCAATCAATGTGCATCTCTTTGAACTGTGAGACTATGTGGAATCTATGTTCACAGTCCTTTTTAAACTTTTATTCAAAATTTCCTCAAACAGGCTAACATCAAAATCAGCTGAACTTCTTTTGCTTAATATTTGAGTGAAAAATTAAGTAGCCCCTACTTCCACACACAAGATTTTTGAGCATCCACTGGACCTGCCAGCTAAGGTCATGCCTATAATATTGGCAGTTAGCATTGTCAACATTGGCTGGCTTGAAATTGCCAGCTATTTTTCATCTGGGTCCTGAAACAGCTGCTAAAGGGGCAATGACTTCTGGCAAGTGGTGATGAGCTGGAATTTAAAGTAAAGTCAAGTCATCCTGTTTTCAAATCCATGTACATTCTCCTACACTCCAGCTCCCACATATGTACACATTCTTGAAGAAATCCCTGTTTGCAGTATAAATAGTTTGCAGCAGCGTAGAATATTTAATCAAAGACAGTACTCTCTTGGGCCACACATAAATGGGTCAAATTGCAGCTTGAGGTGCCTTCTAGCTTGGACCCCCTGTGCTGAGACATTCACAGTGTGGATAGCTGCTGCTAGAGCTGTCTGCACTAGTTTCTTGGCTTTCATTCCTGCAAAGCTGCCAGGTGCAGATAGAAGTACATGGTGTAACTCTGACCTTGTCTGTGTAACAGTGAGCCAGAGGGTTTCCTTTTAAGTCACTGTCTGCACAGAAAGGGACTCAGAAGGGCATGTTAGAGTGTAAGTTTGCATGTATTTGTAGGTGGGGTAGACCTAGCTGGAATCCCACCAAAAAAAAAAAAAAAAAAGAGACATGATCCCTCTGCACTGTAGTCTAGGGTGCAGCTAAGGTCATCTAGATTCATGTCTGTCCCCATTTGAAGCTGATCAAAATAGGAGAGAACAAAAAGATAGCACACAATTATCGTCAGCATTTTTCCTTTCTTTGTAAATTCTCACTTCAAAATCTAGCAATTTTTGATTAGCACTGCTCTAATTGCCTATTGGAAAACAGTCTTATGTGGCCACACTCTTCATAAGTGAGTGATTTCAAAAAAGGTTTCTAAAAATTCTTTCTTGTCTTCCCCATCACCTGTATAGAAATGCATATCCAGCTGTCCCAAATGGGGCTACTGCCCCTTAGAAATTTTCCAATCAGATGATAATGGCAGTGGAGCATTAATAAGGAATAGCTTCAGTGCTTTAGAAGTATTGCTTCCATTCCTTGCTTGCAAGCTCAGTTTCTGTTTGTACACAGCTGTGTTGACCTCATCACGCTTTGACATGTGGTTTCCCCATCTATCGATGAGGATTATAAATCTTTTTTTTTCCTCACAGACAGGAATTTATTCATGTCTGGAAGTTTCGATAGCCAATAACAGGAAAAATGTAGAACCATAGATACTCTTGAACGTTGCTGCAAATGGAAGCTGTGTATTTGAACTTGTAACACAGCAATCGGGATACCTGTAGAGTTACAGGGAAGTGGCAATTGGAGTAAATTCCCTCTTAAGAAAGATATCTAGAACCCGAAGGCATTTTCCTCAATTGAGCTGGTGTTACAGAAAATCCTGAAAGACAGAGTTCTGGAAGTCCAGACACTCCTTGTAACATGCTGCCAAGGCTGTTGGTTTCAACTAGAATTTCCGGAGCCATAAAATAGGAGATTACTCCTGTTTGATGAATACTCCTATATTACTCCTATTACTCCTAAAAATTACTCAAGATATAATGTTTCCATGCACTGCAGTTAAAGATGTGTTCAATTTTAACCAAGCTGTGCAAGCCCATGTAACTCCTGAGACATTGAAACAGTGCAAAGGTAATTGAGGGAGTACTGATTGCTCAGCTTACCTTCTTTCATACACCAGGGGTTGAAACTCAGATGAAAGCCATGTAAAATCTGGCTTGGAAGATATCAAAAAAAGAATGAAATCTTACTTTCTGGCTGGTACAACAAATGTCTTTGGAAAAGAGGGATTATAATTATGCCAGCTAGTCACCAGGACCTCCTGCAAATACCCACAAGGGCTGTGGGAATTAATGCAAGGAAGAGAATGAAACCATCCAGCTAGAACATCAAAACCCCCCCAGCGGCAACGGTGGAATTGGTCCAGCTGGACATGTTACCGCCCGCTTGCAGAGCTGCACAGATCAACAACCACCTCTGCTCCCCATCTCATCGCTGAGCAGTGGTAGGAGTTCCTGCTGGAAGATGCTCCAGAGAGGCAGCAGCTATTCGGAAGCAGAGACCTAGCTGAGCCCCTGTGAGAATATTATGGTCTGGGGACACAGGTCAAGGTGTCTCTTAAAACTTGAGACATTTGGCTATGGGATGCACTTTTGCCCCTTTGCTAAATGTATGTTGCAGCTACCTCTTAACATCCCTTCTCTTCAGTGCCTGTCTCCTCCTCTGTGCCCCATGAAGGTCTCCCCAGCAGTAACACTCAGTTTTTTCACCTTTCTCCCACTTCCACATTCCCCCATGCTTGGCCCTAGTTTCTCCATTTCCCTCCATGTACATTTGTCCATTAAATATCATTTTAGATCTCTCTCTTAAGGAAAGAAAGGAAAAAAGAGAAGAGAGGCAAAGCTCTCTCAGTGTCTTGTAACCATGTTTGCTCTTTCTCTCTGCTAGATTTATCTCCTTTCACCTTTGAAAGGTTGTGGAAAATTTAAGAATGTGTTTGTACAGTCCAGAAGTAACTGGGACTGGTAGAGAGAATAACGAGAGGTTTGCCCTTACCTTTCTGACAGGGCTAAAGTTTTTTTTCTTCTTTTTTTTTTTGAGGCAGTTGGCAGCAGTGTGGCTCTCTGTGCAGATGAAATGTTGGAAAATGTACAAGGAATGTCACTGTTTGAACTAGTGTTATAGATAAGAGTCATTCTTACCCAGATTACTTTCTGTTTAACTTTCAAAACAACTTAATGCAGTTTAGCAGCTTTGAAAATTTCTTCTGCTTTTTTCTTCCTGCTGCATTCAGTAGAGGTGAGTGTATGTATACGTGAGGAGCCCCCAAGTGCACGCTGAGGAAAAAGCAGGGATGTATTTACTATGAATTGTGAGGTGAATGAAATAAGGAGCAGCCATACTTCTGGACATGTCCATCTTGTATCTGAATTGATGATTTCCATGCAGAAATTCATCTGAGAGTTCTCTTTTGCAAGACTGCTTCTCTCAGGGACATTCACTACACATAATGTGACCATGCTGATCACGAGCTGCCTCCAGCCTTTATGCTACAGCCCCCCCCCCCCCCCCCCCCCCCCCCGTTCTGACAAGAATTGGAAAGTGGCACTTCCCTTCCTTTTATCTTTTCCCTTCATTTGGTACCAATACAGCATTAAGTTGCAATGGATCATTACATTGAAGAGGGAGTAGAATAAGCCAGCTCCCACAGTAAATTCTGGAAGTGCAGCATTATCTCCCACACATTCTCTCACTGATATTTATTTCTTTTTCCAGGATTTATGCTTATTAACACTGAGTTTTCAGCTCCAGCTGCTCCCATCTGTACACAGTGATACTCTTTTGTGCAATGTCACCCTCCCTGCAACAGCAAATTTAAATATGATTAAATTTGCAGGTGAGAAACACACAGGAGAGCAGGACTTGGAGCTGCCAATTTGGGAGAGCTAAAGATATCAAAAAAACCAATTGGACACTCTTAGATATTGCTTTTTTTAACAGGAAACCCTGACAACTACTTTACAAGAACAAATCCACAGACCTGATGGAAGTATTTATGGACCACTGATGGTCTACAAAGAATTTAGCTAACTTTGAGTGTTCATTGATTACTGCAGATGAAGGAGGAAGAATTAAGTTAGAATTCGGTGGGTGAGGATTTTATTTATTTCTGATAGAGCAAGCTGTTTAAAAAAAAAAAAAAAAAAAAAGAATCACAGAATATTTTTTCATAGATATTAACCTCGATTTGGTTACAGCATTCCATGTATTTGGCATATAAGTTAGACTTAATTTAGTATTGTGGCTTAGAGATTCATTTGAGACCAATTCTGCAAAGATGCAGAATCTTTAAGTCTTTTATTGTCTTTTTTGATCTCTTCAAATCCTTGCCAGTGTTTAAGTACTTTTTTATGTCTAGGTTAAAGCACATGCAGAAATTTCCAAGGTTTTATTAGAAACAGTTACTTGTTTTCCATAACAAAGTATAAAAAAAGAAGTAACACAGTGGCCTAAAAGTAGATGAGAGACCCTAAGATTCCTTGTTAAAAATAATAAACATACTGAATCATTAAGAAAGCCTGTGTAAGCTCATAAAGTTGAGATTACACAAGAAAAATGCTGACCAAATTGAAGTGGCAAGTACTCCATCTTTCCAGAGGTCAGGGGATATTTTACAAAGAAGAGTGCTTCTTCCTCCTCAGCTCATTGTCTCTTTGTTGCTGCTGTGCTGAATTCTGTCTGACAGCATAAGAAAGCATGGATTATTTTGGAATATAAGGCCTAGTTGTGTTTGTCAGTCTTCACCTGCATATGAATGATAAATATACGAATATCGAGGTTTCTTCTCGTATGAAAAAGTGTGTAATTCTACTTATCTGTGTTGGGAGTCACTGAATTCTCCTCAGGCACAAGGACACCGGTCTGTTCGGTGGACATCAGTGTGATGTCCAGCATTAACTGCAAGCGATGCTCAGTAATGAACATAAAGAGATGAGCAGGATCATCAGTGGTCACCTGTGTAATCACAGAATAGGTGGGAAAAGCACTACTCTGATCAAGGCATTGTTGAGAAGCTAAATATTGCATCTGCCCTTAATGTTCACATTGCAGCCACGTCTTTTAAATTCTGCAGTTTGCAACTGGTGTTTCAGCTAGGAAGAATGCTAATGTGACAGCGTGTCCTCTTTTGGTGAGGAAAAGGAGGTTACTTGAGGCAGACAGCTGTTAAAAAAACATTTTGATAGCCATCAAGTCGATAGATTTAACATCTCAGAAAAGACTTGGTCACTGAACAAAAGCTTGAGGACAGCCAAATCAAAAACCTTCTGCTTTTAGGCAACATTTCTTTGCTGTTATGGTTTTATGCTTAGCACTTATTACCTGCTGCCTCCAAAGCTCACCAACATGAAAAAAATGAAGGTCAAAAGAGCAGGAATTGTGACCCCAGGTCCATCCTGGGTCCAAGCAATTTGTACAACCCATGTATTGACTCCACCCCACGGAGTGGTTTCCTTATTGTGCCATGACTAAGGGGAAGTGGGAGCAGGGATGTTCGGAGTGTTGTGTTTTTTCCTCTTGGGGGCTCAGAAGACCGTAAAGGCAGCCGGAGAGTGAGGCCTGACAGCCTTCAGGCCAGGAGGTATGCAAATCCAGAAGCTGGGTGTAAAAGCTGTCATTCCCCACACTTCCCATTCTCACGAGAGGTTCCAAAAAAAAAAAAAAAAAAAAAAAAAAGAATGGGGAAAAAATACTAGTGAGTAGTAGATATCATGCCAAAAGGGAGAAGAGACTCCATCAGACAGTGTGTTTCTGATAAAAGGTCCAGAAAATTACTTTTCCCATCTGCTCATTCAGAAGAATGAAAATGCACAGAAAAAAATAATACACAGAAAATGTTGATTTCAGACTAATTTCTTGTACTCTTCAGCCTTAGTTCAGTCTGTGTGTAAACTTGATTTTGCCCCAAAACACAGTCTCTTCTGGATTCCCAAGAGGAGGCAGTCCATCTAGAAATTCTGTCACCTGTACTTTGATTTAGGAACCGAAATGCCTGAGGTGTCCCAGAGGTGACTGAGACCTGGTTTGAATCACACGGTTCCTGGGCATCTCTGATCTCCTGCTGAGCCCCAAAGGCAACAAGAAGCTGCTTTCCCCTGTCAGAGCCTTCGGGGAGATCTTTGCGTTCCCCTGAACCAAAGGGGAGTGCATTCAAAACAAACAGTGTTTTGTGTTGCTGGACTCCCCCAGCTGCCTTCAGAACTTGCATAACACAGGCATCTCTGATTTGGCAGATATGATTTTTTAAGAATTGACTTCACAGATTGGTTTTGTTTTGCTCTTGCTATGGGGTGAGCAGTATGAATGCCACACAGAAACAAAAGAAAACACGCCTTCGGCCAAATTCTCTCTCACAGCCCTGCAAACCCACTCAAGCTAACTCAGTAGCAGCAGCAGAACTGAGCAAATGTGTTTTAACTCCAGAGATCCCTGCAGTTTATGAACCATTGGCAGAATTAGGGGGACAGAAAGTGGTTCACTGGTCTAAGCAGAGAGGGGCCAAGCACCACTCAGAGTCTCGCTGTGCTTCTGAAGCCAGGTGTTACCAATAAAGCCTGGGTTCGTAGGTTCCCCAGCAATTTAACACCACATCCTGCAACCATGGGCAGGGCCAGTCTGCTGGTCTGTTTTGTAAATAAGGTGAAAGAAAACAGGATTCATGATGCAAGATACCTGCAATCTAAGTAAATGTGTCACAATACGGGTATCAAAATGTCACCTCTAAGAGGTAGGAAGTAATTCTCTCTTTCTTCTTGATTCCTTGGGTGAGCTGGAACCTGAATAAATGATCTGCTTATCTGTGGATGTGGAAGGCAAGTTGAGTGTCACATTTAGACTGATAAAGTCACTGGAAGAGAGGGTATAGGCAGTGCATCTTCAGGTTACTTACTCATCCTTGTTATAGTGAGATGAAAAAATGGCTGCTGTTAGGATTCCTCAGCATCTAATGAAGCCTTATGTGTGGTCTTTAATCTTCCCAGCCCACGTTGAGTGATTTTCTGCTGCAACCCAACTTTGTGTAATGAGGCTCTGAAGAATTAGGTCAGTTACACACCCCACGCCAACATTGGATAAGCGTTTGTTTTTTTTTGTTTTGTTTTGTTTTTTTTTTTTTTTTGGTTTGGTTTGGTTTTTTGTTTTTTATTTCAAGTACAGGAGTTGGGGGGTAAAATTTGGTGATTATCTGAATGCCATCAGCATATCAGTGAAGATACTGTGTGCACACAGTGCAGAGTAAAACCCGTGAGGTGATGACAAACTGACCTCAGGGACAGCCCACATCAGAACAGCTGGAGCCAGGCCTTAGGCTACAGGTTGAGAAACGCGTATAATAGTTTTTTGTTGTTGTTGTTGTTGTTGTTGTTTTTTTTTGTGAAACATCTTAATTACATGTTTGGAAGTCCCAAAAGCATCTTGTTGGGCAAAGAAACTACACCCTTTTAAAACATCTTTAATAAAGAAGCAGCTGACAGTCTTGCCGAAATTAACTTGTGAATTTGTTTTGCTTATTGTGCTGTGTGCTGTGATGGAGACTACTAATACATTTTGTTATTGCCTGTGTAGAAAAGAGTGATTCACCCCAGGCTCCTTGGACTTCTTGCTATAATGGGTATAGAGGGGGATTTGAATTTAAGCACAGTTTTTGTGTAGGAGAGGGAAGGGAAAAATCTGACCCAGAAGTATGAACTACAGAAAATAATAATAATTAGTAAGATGTAGTTTTATGTCATTAGCTATGAATAATTGGCCAATTTCTGTTGTTGTTGTTATGTTTTTCCATGTGGAATCTGGGTGCAGCAAGTCTAAGATGAATTTCTGTGTAACACGTAAGGACAGACAACTATTGTACATTGCTCACTGCTAAACTAGTCTAAATAGAAAAGATGTCTGATACCAAATACAAACAAACAAACAAACAAAAAGCAGAAAAACAAACTAAACAAAACAAACATTTCCCTTCCTAAAGCCTCCTTTCAAAGCCAGAGAACATAAACTCTATTCTTGGACCTGCAAGTTAACCCCAGCTCTGGTGGACCATATGAACCAGGCAGTATAGACCGGGCAATTTATGCAAAGAGCATCTAGTTTTTTTTTTTTTTTAATTATTATTATTATTATTTCGGTGTTCACATTTAGCTCAGTGTATTAATATGTGAAAGTAGCTCCCTCTAGTGATGAGAAACTTTCATAATTTCCATCCTCCTAATGAAAATGCAATGCAATAACGATAAAGCTTGCAAGTAGTGACATTGAGTCCACAGGCGTACATATAGTTCATTCAGAGATATGGTAAGTTCTGTAGGTTGCTTAAATGAGTTTGCTTAAGTGCCTTGCTGAACTGGGACCCAAGAGCTCTTTATTGTTGATTAGTACAATACTGCAGTGCTTATGGGATTTAAAAAATAATTTAAAATGGAATTTTAATTGTATTAGCATTGGGACAAAAATCTTCAATGCTTTTCACAGAATCACAGAATTTCTAGGTTGGAAGAGACCTCAGGATCATCGAGTCCAACCTCTGACGTAACACTAACAGTCCCCACTAAACCATATCCCTAAGCTCTACATCTAAACGTCTTTTAAAGACTTCCAGGGATGGTGACTCCACCACTTCCCTGGGCAGCCTGTTCCAATGTCTAACAAACAGGAAGGTCTGGTCTTGGAAAACAGATATGGAAGAGAAAAATACCTGCTCTGGAAAACACACACAGGAAATACATACACTTCCCAGTGGAGACTGGGGAAGGTGGCATTTTACCTCATACTATGTCAAATTTTCATTTTTATTTCATTAAGTAAAGCAAAGTGTAAGTCAGGAAGCGTGTGGTCAAATCACTCAAAGCACTTGACAGTAGACATACTGATAACTAGTACTAACTTCAGAGGAATCATTTAAGTGATTCTGTTGAATTTAACAGGATGAAATTTAACAGTGAGCGTTGTTTTGCCTGAAAGTGAGTATATGTGATTCATTACAGTAATATGATTCCTTAATAAGGAGAAAATACCTAGTTGCTATGTCACTCAATATAATGAATATATTACTTATTAAATTAGTTACCAAGCTGAGTTGGGAGAGCACATGCATATGGCTGTCCTGACATCGCTATCACCATTTCTTCAGACAACTTTTACTAATCCATCACATGCTGTTTTTCACACTGCTGCTGGGAGGTGAGGGGTATTTTCCCATGCACATCTTATGCAGTGCAACATGAACGCGACTAATATCCATATCCCTTTATCTGCTCTGTGGAAATATCAAAGTGTTTAGGCCAAACAGCTGATTTGAGCAGCATTCTTAGTTTAATTGTCACTTGTAAGTTTTTAAAATAATTTCTACCCTACAGCCCTTTGAAGTAAAGCTTCTTTATTGACTGTAGATCTAGGTTTTGTATCATTCACATGACTTCACAGGCAGTTGTTCCACTTGCACAGGCTGTGTCATGTGAGAAGGCTTTTTTAACTGAAGAGATGAGACTGCATGCAGAACGTCAGATGACTATGGGCAATTGGAAATCTGCACTTGGAAAATTAGTATGTTCCAATTAGGAACATTTTGCTAATGTGATTATTAATAGTGTTTGTTTTCCAAGGTAGCTACTGGTTTCACATTCCAGTTGTGACTGGAGGATTTCATTTAAGAACGAGTTGTCTCTAGTGAAGAAATGCTCCTAACTCTCACTCCTGCCTTACTCAGCCAGATCAGTTCCATGAAATTTTACTATTTAATCATGAAAATTAATGTGAACTCCATTGTCTGAGACAAAAAAGCAAAACCTGGTGCTTACACCATGGGCTGTTTGAGCAAGATCTGTTTCTTTTGTGAGTCATATCTATTTATTTTCTATGTACATGCAATTATCTAAGATACTTCTGCTGCCAGGCTTTCTGCTGAAAGCAGTAAGTCAGAACTGAGAGACTTTTAGAGAGGAAAGGTTATATTGGCAGTATAAATGTACAGGTAATTAAGAGAGAAAACTAGAAAACAGAAAAGCAAGTTGCAAAATTAGCACGTATTCCGTGTCAGTAGTCCTGATACTGAGTAAAGAAAAGCACAAGCATTGCATTAACCTGATGCTCACCAGCTACCAAACTAGGAAAGAAATCAAAACAAATTGAAAGAATGGCCCATGTCCATCTTCCCCCACCACTGAGAATGCACAGGAGCAGTGGTGATGCAGATCAGCCGTTCTCCTGTATCCCTTCTCCCTGTCCAGCAGAAGAGATACCTGTATAATGCCAAAACTTTTAGGCAAGTGATAGCAGAGTAGCAAATCCAGAATATTTCAACATCAACCTTTCTAAAGCAAAATCTTTACTATTACCTAAGACCAATTGCCAAATGCTTCCTTCCATCCTTAATTTTTGACACTTTTGTATTTCTTAAGTAAATCTGTTTAATTTAAAGGGTAAGAATTTCTATATTTTGAAAAATCTTGTTGCCTCTTTCAACTTCTGTTATAACTGTTTCAAGACTATCTCAAACTGTTTCCTGAGAGGAGACCTTTCTTTGGCTTCAGGTGTCTTGGCTCCACTTCTCTGAAATCTTTTAGGAGCATTATATCTCTTGATGGGATGCAGGGTTCTAATTGATTGCTTCATACATTAGTATTGCGAGATAGCAAGACTGAAAGCTATTTTCTGCCATTAGTGTGTGTTCTGAGAAGCTCTCTACAGAGATTGGTTTCCTTGATTCCAGTGGCTGAACTTTGACTGCAAAAGTTGTTTTGATGTTCTCACTCGGCTTTTAGGGACATTATCCTATGTTTGAAAAGATATAAAAAAGGCAAAACTGCTCAGTGTTGGCAGAAAAAAACTAAACCTGAGTTATCACGACTGAACAAAGCAGAAGTGAAATATGCTTGTATCTCACTAATGCTCACCTGATCTCCATTTTTTGGCAGAGGTATCTATGCAATGAAGATTATTTCTCTAATCGCTTCATGTTAACCTTTGCTTAGAAAGGTTACCAGGCTTTCTTTTCAGAATGTGAAGTGAACTTTGCTGTCTTAGGTTTCTGGAATTTTATACAAGTGAAAATGAGGCAAAAGCTATGGACTATGCATCTCAGAACCAATTACAAATAGTAACAAAAAAGATGCATGAGAGAAGAATGAAAGGTAGAATTCGTAAATGACCTCAAAAGAGACAACATAAAACTTTGATTTGTTTCCCTTTATTGTACCAGAACACCCACCACTCCACTAAATTCTTCTCTAATTCTGCCTGAACAATCGCATTAGAGATCTCAACAAAATACAGGTGTTCAGGCAGATATAAGAATGAGTAGTGAAAATTCATTCATGTTGTGCTAGTGTATAGCAGTACGTTTTCAGCTTTAGTCAGCTGTGAGGCTTTCTAAATGAGTTACATTCTAGGGGAAGACCACATATATCCTTTTTATTTGCTACATCCTTGTCATGAATAAGAGAAAATTTATATGCATCTTGTAAAGCTGTGTGGTTTATTGTGAATTCAACAGAAAGGCGTGACTTGTCAGAGATGGGAAAATGTGTGTAATGCTTATGATTCAGTGAACTAAGTCTGCAATCAGTTTACTTTTGATCACAATTTCTGTTTATAAGGGGTTCTTTACAGAGACTCTGGCTTTACTCACCTGTACACCACATCGGCCATGACTGTTTGCCTGGGTACCAGCACGTGCACAAACATGGTGGTTGTTGTCTTCACTCTGAGTGGCACTAGTGCATGCCATTTGCTGTCTTTGTCATCCTGAGCCTTGTGTTCCTTTTGAATCTAACGCTGTCCCTTCTAATATAGTAAGAACAGTGTGCTTGCAGTGTGGGACTGCAGCTGGAGCTGCTGCGGCTGTTCTGTGCCTTGGTTTTGCATTCTGAACGCTGGGGGACACTGCTCGCTTGCCTCTTTCTAGCTGTGCTGTTGAACACACAAAGCACGTTGTTTCAATTAAACTCAAGGACCTGAATTCATGTTTTATTCCCCTGATGGTCCTCAGATGCTAACATTTGATTAAAAGAGTAAAAATTCTGCACAGTGTGACTTATGTTTATTCTTATTAACTGAATGAGTGGGTTAAAGACTGGATTGAGTAATGTTGCAGTTGTGCTGGTGAGAAGCTTGCACTTATTTTTCTACAGCAAACACTATTGGAGTAACAGAAAATTTAGCAGGTGTATACCTAGACCACATACAGGACCTTTTAAAGGTTTCTTTAAAAAGGACATTCTAAAAAAAAAAAAAAAAAAAGGAACTTTTAAAAGGATCTTTGAAAATATATATATATTTCAAAGGACCTTCAATTTTATCTGTGAAGTGCAAAGCAGAGAAAAAGATAAGCTCTTGTGATAGTCTTGAATATATTTTGCTATGTTGATAGGATTTAAGTTACTTGCCAAATGCTTTAGAACCAGCTGTGTCCAAGACCTCAGATCTTTTGTGTGTGGGTTGGGCAGTTCTTTTCTCCTCAGCTCACTTAAGCCATTCATGCCACCACCATTTTTTTTTTTACTATTACTGAATTGTGTCCTTTAGCCAAAACCAAATGAATTTGCAAGGAATGAGTTTAGATATGTGTAGAAGAAGTATGAAGTAGAATGAAGTTTTACTGACTAATGAACCTACCTACTTTACAGCAGGTTATAGCTTGATTTTTTAAGAAAAAGAAAGAACAGTACTGCTCACCCTTACATTGTCTGCAGAAAGGCAACTTGTGGCTGTTGGGAGAACCAGGGTTTCCACCTGGCAAGAAGTGGATGGTGAACGTCCAGCCTTTTTCTTTTAAGGCCTCACCAGAAGGAGAAAGATGCTCAAGAAGAGGAAGGGTTTCCATTCCAAATGTAAGTATATGAGTGAGCAACATACTGAAGACAAAAACCTGATCGCACACAATTTAATGGTCTTAGCTGATTATATTGTGTTCTGATATAAGGATGTTGCTTTATTTCTTTTTTGAACTTATCAGTTGAAATCCAATTAGTATGGATGAGATATTAATCTCATCTGCCTGCCAGGTGAACTATGGCTGCATTACTCATTGGTTTATATTGATTTTGGAATTGCTGTATTTTTTGGTGCATTGTCTGGTAATGCTAATAAGAAACAGTGTTCTCTTCCCCACTCCAAGCTTGCTGTTCACAAAAGAATCAAAAATTGAACATCTGACAAAAAAATCAGTGTTACCTTATTCCTACCAAATACATTTTTCCCAGGTATCAGAAGTAGGTACTTGTAATTATGTAATGAGTTAGGTTGTAACTACTGAATCTTAATTGTGGTGAACATATGGTAAATTTGTAAAACTTCTGAGGAACATCTTAATGCATCCTGTAGGGTAATACAAGTCCATTTCAGTTCTAAAGGTAGTTGGGAATTTCACAGGTCATACACAGTGTGTCATTGCATTTCTTGGTACACCACTTTACCGAGCTCCACTGTTATTGTGGTTTCTGCATCCAGTAGCATCTTCAGCACATCTTTCAGTTTAGTTTCATCTAAAGGAATTGTGGTCAATACCAGCCAATAACTGTGCAAAACTAGGTACTGCAGAACCCCAGAGACATCTTTATAGCTGTACTTTTCTGAATGGAGTTATGCCATTATTAAATAGTATTGGTGCTTCTTGGGATCACACCAAAACAAATAGAGTTTAGGAGGCCTTATACCCTTATACCTCCTTTCCTTTTTTGATGCAAAGAATGTAGACTTTGAAAGTTCTTTTTTTTTTTTTTTTTTTTTTTTTTTTTTTTTTTTTTTCCATTATAGGCACAGAGAAGAGAAGAAAGGATATGGCAAAGTTTTACCCCGAAAATCCTGGATGGGAAATACTTGCAGTAATTGGACAATATAAAGGATCACATCCAATGCATCATTTCTGACCTTGGTATTCTTTACTGTTTTCTTTGCAAAACAATGACAAATAATTACTCTCATGGAAAATTTCTGGTTTTAGAGTTCGTTTCCTGTCTTTTTGAAATCATGGAAACACAGTTGAATTGACCATTTTTGATATATCTAAATAGAGACAAAAGTTCAAGTGCTTTGCACACTTTCTTGATGACACATTTTCATTGCATGAAAAACGGAGAATTTCCTTGTGCATTTGGACAGAATCTCTGTGTATTTAGATTGTTTGAAAATGTGTCCCTGAAGCTGCCTTATTTTTGCTATCCTGACATCCCATTCATTCTAACTGCCTGTTAAATTTTCCAGTTACTTTCGGCTGTCTCTCTGTCTGTAAAGCATTTATTTCATACGAATGAAAATAATAACCTTCCCTATTATTATTATTCCCTTCTAGAAGGATAATTACTGACTCAGATGTTTCCAAGAATGGTATTAAAAGAAAAGCCACTTTTACCTGCTTAAAGCTGTATAGTAATTCTGTTCAAAATACTTGTAGATGTAAGACCATTAGGACTGACATAAATACACCGTTACCATGGGATTGACTGCATGTCACCTATAGCTCACCTCTCCCCATGAGACGGCTCTCCTCTAATTTCCTGCCTCTTCTTCCCAGAACGCAGG
The DNA here is from genome assembly GCF_964211825.1 of Aythya ferina. Taxonomy (NCBI): domain Eukaryota; kingdom Metazoa; phylum Chordata; class Aves; order Anseriformes; family Anatidae; genus Aythya; species Aythya ferina. Next base: position 27,298,250 of record NC_140305.1, read on the forward strand.
ACAGCAGAGGTGGTAATGATGATGCTTACAGCCGTTGTTGCCAGGGAGGGACAGCTTTACAAGAGCTGTGTGCGTGCACACACGTGCAAAAAAAGAAAAAAGAAAAAAAAAAAAAAGATCAGCTTTGGCATTTATACAAGAAGTTCAAACGTGCCTGTGATTTTTGTGTTTATTTTTACTTACATGAAAACAAAAGATGAATTGGAACACTATCCCCTAAGATGTCTTTTCCCAAGCAGATACTTTGCAGCCCAATACACTCCCATTAAAAAAACAGAACTGCATTATTGACAGAATGCATTATGTGGTGGCACAACATAAGTCCTGATTGTTCCTTGCTTTTCCTGTTTTGAGAGATACACCTTCTTGCCCTAATATCTTTGATCTGCTAATCAACTTTTTCCATACATTTAAGTATTACAACACTTGTACCAGTACCTTGTTGAAAGGCCAGTGTTTTTGAAGGCTTTATTCCAGTGTCCAAATCCCTCACCTCTCATACAGCACTACAGAAATAATCTTCATTATTTCTTCACATACTTCTCTGAAAGGAATTTGAAAATCTTTCAGCACCTCTCAAATATATAAAGCTGTGAGCTCTTTTTATTGCCAAGTACCACTTGGTTTAGTGTTAGACCTGAAAGGTACTGATGTCTGTCTGCAGAGTGTTAAGCATCCTGGCTGGGAGAGAAGCAGAACAATCTCCAAAGGAGTTCTTAATATTTTCCAACTTTGCTGCCAAAACGTACTTCAGATAAACTGTTGCCCAGCCATAGTCAGCGTGTTTTTTTCCTTCTTGCAGTGCAGCCATTTTTATGCATTTTTTTTTTTTTTTTTATTTCGGTGCTCTATGTCTTCTCTCTCCGTTATTATTCAGCTCTACTGATTTCCCCCCTTCCCTGATTTCTCTGCTGAGTTTCAAGCCAGCAAATCTTTTCCTTCCATTTGCACATATAAAATCTCTCATAGCATTAGTCACAAGCCGGGAAGATCATTCAAAACAGCGTCAAGTGCTTTCCTTTTCATACCGATGCTCTTTATCCCTAGGAGCCTGGAGATGCTAAAGATTATGGACAAGGACGATGCCTTTTAGAGTGTTGCTGTTTCCTGCATTCTCTGTGTGTGCTTTCCTCTTCAAGGAATTCACACCTAAGATGGAGGCACAGGAATTCAAGGAGACGAACAGAAGTGTTATCCCTTCTGTCCAGGGAAGTATCTTCTTACAGAAAAGTGCTGGCAGACTTCTGAGGCCTGCGGTCAAAGAAAAGAGTCTCTTGGCTCACCTTAGCTGACGGTATTAGTGCAGCACATGGTGCAGCTTGGTTTTGACCTCTTTGACCTTGAATTGCTACATGAATACAAGTATTAAATAATAGAAGTGGAGTACCTGTTAAAACACTGTGTGTGATTTTGGTATCAGGAAGGTACTTGATGATTCATCAGTGAAAGTTGAGAAAGTAGCGTGTACATGGGCAGCGAGCTGTGCCTTGCTCAGGCTCGAGCAGTGCACGGCTTCTTAGCACTAAGATCAAAAGGAGGAAAGAGAGAAAAGAATGCCAGTTACTTTGGGTTGGAAAAGCTGTTCATCACTCCATCAGATGCTATAAACTTCAACCTCAGGACTGCTTCACTCTTCTATGAATAAGTTTACCATGGATTTTTACATCAGAAAATAAGCCATTATTCTTACAGATGTAATAATGTTGAGTAACCAGTGGGCAGCATAAACTCTAGCAGCAGGACTTGGGCTACTGTCATCCATTAATTTGGTACTTCATTAGATTGTTTTGCCAAAGAAGGGACTAGTCCTTTTACATACACTGCTGAATGCTGAATTTGTACTCCACTGCACTGCAGATAGACCTGAACATACTTGTATTTGGCAGTGGTGTAAATCTGAAATAACTCCATCAGGTTCTCTGTGGTTATTCTGGATTTGTGCCTGGGGAAGAACGTAACCCTGTATTGCTGCTTTATTCTGACAAGGCTTCTCAGTGGCTATTCCCAGAAGGTTGTAGAAGTTTTTGAGCCTTGCTGAAATTTTAATTCTGAGTTCTTTTGAGGTTTTCAGCCTGACTAAAGACCTCAGAATTAGTCCCAATTTGCAGGGCTTCAGCACAGTGCATGAAATGTGCTTTCTTTGTGTTCTTTTATTAAAGAATTGTTTTTCTGAAGAACAAAGGTAATAGATGAAACAAAGCAGATACCTGTGTACACTGTGCAGTGTTATATTCTTATTGTGTCCTGCAGCTTTCATAGCTTATAGATTTGAAAATAGTACTGGTACACCTTAAAAAAACTTTTAGTTATCATTCTGTGTTTCTATCTCTTACTCTTTCATATAGATAACTTCATTGCTAAAAGACACCTTGGTGTGCAGTGAAGAGCCCCATATCTTCGTGGCAGGCAATTAAGCAAATATTCAGATACCTGCACCGTATCAGACTTACTCACTAGGACACATCCTTTGCTGATTCTAATCAGTGCAGTTCTGCTGATTCCTGTGAATCTTTGCAGATTGGTCAGACAGTTTCTTATTTTAGTGTAAATAAACGTAACACTCTTTTAAGTAAGAATATGTCACTTGACATGCTTTCCTAAGCAATGTGAGAGCTAGATAGCATTATTTGGTTAGTCTGCTATGTTCTTAGTTCAACATTTCTGTAGCATATGAATTTTCTTAGAATTTTTCTTATGCTAAATTAAACATAGTTCTTCTTTTTGATTGAAAATTTGTGTATTCCCTGTTAGAGCTCATCCTAAGTTCTCTTAAAAAGCTACTCAGCAGTTTTTGTTGGCTGAATAAATTATATGGAAGATGTTCCTAAAAAATAGAGAATAGTTTTTCTGAAGCAAAATGTTTGGTTTTGTCTATATAAGTTATTGGCCATGTGGGAACAAGCTTACCCCAGACAGAGCAATTAAGTGTGATTTGCTGGAATGCTCTGAGCCCGAAGCTACTATGGGGGACTTCTGGCTTGGTCCAAGGATTTATGACTTTCTGTCATAGATCCCAGCTAAGCTGGTTTCGCAGAAAATGTTGGTGTCGTTGACGGGCATTTTCTCATTGGACACCCTTAGTCCTATTGCTCGTGCCACTGAACAGATTTCTTCAACTCAAACTCCACCCTATCTACTTTAATTTTACTCTACAATATGAAAAGATTTGGGGATTAATAGAACAGTTCACTTCTCTTGGCACTCATTTTTTTGGACCCCACCATCATCACTTCCACATGACTCATTTTCCAGACCTCTTTTTGCCTAGGAGGACCAGTCAGACTGCATGCACAACTTTCAAAATGCTGAGTACACAGTAATTCCCTGATCTTGCCCATTCTGTTTCTCCCATAAGTTATTGCTGCCAGAGAAACAGAAATGCTGAATTCAGCCAGGAATGTTTCAGGATTGGATTTACTTTCTCATCTTTTTAATTGTGATTTATGTACCCAAATAACAAAGCTATTTTGCTTTTTACTTCAGCTGCTTTAATCTTTAAATTAAAAGTTCATGGCATCATTTTTCTCAGTTAGGTTCCATCCAAGCTAGGCTGTATGAGAAAGGTCAGCAGCAAGCTCGTTTGAATAGATGGGTAGGTAACTTCAAAATGCTGTCTGGTTTGAAATTGATTTGTAAGATGCCTTTTAAAGCTGGCTCTGAATCTGGGTCAGTGCTTTTCAAATTATGCTCCATCTGACTCAAAAATAATTTCCAAATTGCATGCCTTTAGAAACGAGTTTCAGAAAAAGTTTTGTCTGGGGATAAAAGAGGGTCAAGCCTGCCTTTGTAAGAAGATTATGCTTACAGTTTGCTTGTAAAAAGAACATAAACCAGTTCAAAATTTGTTAGAAGCTATCAATATTTCCTTACTTCCTCCTCCCAAATACGGAAAATCTGCTCCTCATACATCAGAACTGAAAGTCTAATGATAGTTCTTCCAGTCTTCCATTAATTATTTCTGATGATCTAATGAACTCACATGGGAGGCATCTTGAGCCTAAATGTGCCTTAATGTCTCTGCTACAATACTTTTATGACTTCAGATGCCATGGACTTTAATTGTATTAATTTATCTCCTCCAATATCACACACTAACGTAGTTTTTCAGGGGAAGGAAGTGCACACTACTGTGACAGTGACCTATCAAGAAGAGTTGTTTGTCTTTCTTGTTAACTATATTAACTCTAGTAAATATTTGCCTATTGGCACTTTGTTCATACAGTAGGAAGTTTCTAATGTGCTTTTGTGTATTAGAATAAATATGGCAATGATTTGAAAATCACATCTAGTACAATGTCTCTTAGGTTCAGAGTCATAGCAGCATCAATTACAGCTGAATATTGATTTATTTTTGTTTCGCAAGGCTCAGTGCTATTTATGCAAATACATGCAAGAACACATTTACTGTGAGCTTTTAATGAATAAATCTAATTAAACATCATTGTCCAGTGAATATGATTACATTTTTAATAAGCTTATAATATCTCATATAGTAATACTGGACCTGCTATCCATACAAACAGATCTGCTTTCCTACTGCCTGCTGAACTTCCATGCAGATGTTTATTCTTTCTAATCTATTGTATTCCATAAAGCAGAAGTTAATAAGATTTTCTGATTTGTTTATTGACGTAATAAAATTCACATCTTTATAAAAGAAATCATTAGGTTTAATAGCGAAATATGAATAAAAACAGGATGAAAAATGGCCACCTGGTCAATCTGCCACTGAAATCAATAGGAAAGTGAGCACTGAATATTGTGGTAGCTGAGTAGGAGGCTTTCAAAAGAATCTCATTTATGATCAGACAGAAGAAAAGTCATTTTTCCCAAATTAGGATTTTTTTCATCATACGATTTTTTTTAGGACATAAAAAAACTAACTGAGGACTCACAATTATGCCACGTAAGAGAAGCAGTACTGCCATGAAGCAACTTTGATGTAATGCTGATGTGTTTTCCTTTGCGTCTCCTCTCCAACCATCTTCTGTAAGTGGAAATCCTCTCATAAACTCTTGTAGACTGTATCACACGTGCAGCAATGTAGGAACCATAGTTTTGACTGATTTTGCCAATAAGAACATTTTTGGGTTTAGCTGCCATGAGTTCGTTTTTTAAAATTCTTCTTTCTAGTGAAAAAACACTAAATATATAATAAAGTAATGGTTTTCATTGATAAGCTGGTTTCATCTGGAGAATTGTCATTGGTCCATGCAAGCATGTTAGAGATAATGGTGTGACTTACTGTGGTAGGTTACAGAGGAAGGCTCAGATTTGGATGTTTTGGATGTACCCAAACCATACAATTTTGTAGCTTAATTTCTTAGTTTCTCAATTTCTTAGTCAGAGAGGTGATCAGCACACAGAAATTAGGACATGCAAGGAGAGAAGTAGCATTTACATTTTTGAAGCAACATATATTTGTAAAATGTATGCTGATGTCAGGTATATGTCGTCTTAGCCTCTAGTACCTGCCCTTAGCCTCTAGCCTTTTGCAGAATTTAGGGCTGGTATTTGTTAGATTTGCATGCATGAACAGCTGTATAATGACTCACAGACTGGTATCTAGTTTACTTCAAAAATTGTCTGCCTTTTCCAATGTCGCCTGTCACCTTTGTTCAGTCACAAAATCCTTTTCTTAGATCATATTGTCTCCTATATCACAAACAAGCTTTTGCTCTGTTATTGTCTGGTTTACCTTTCTCCTTATATTGCTGGACCAAACTATATATCTACTAATGCTGTTATCATCATTCTGTACCTGCTAACAGGTGTCCTAAAGCCCTGATGGCTAGTCTCCCATTTTTCTCTTCTTTCCCCACTTTCCTCCTCACAGAGGTTACAATGTAGACAGAATCAAACTCTACGTGCAGGATGTTTTCTGTCATTAATGTCTTAATATCATATTTTCTTAGGGCCTTTGATTCTAGACATCATCTTGTGTCCCTCATCCATAAACCTATCTCTGCATCCATTTTCCCAATTCTGTATGAGTGATAGAAAACTCATCTTTTGCAGAGAGTAGCATGGAAAACTACTATATAACCTTGTTTTCCTGCTTCTGTAACAGTGACGTAAAACTCATTTTTCTGCAGGGAGTAGCATGGAAAACTACTGTGTAACCTTCAGAACATGTTATTATTTCCAAGTGACTCACTTTTCCCCCTCATTTTCTAATTCTTCTTTTCTGTACCCTTCCTTTGTCGGTTACGTTTTCCTAACACTTCCCTTAATCCACACGTCCTAAATATTTCAATGGTAATTTCAGCAGAATGGAGAAGTAGTAAATAATTTTCAATATCGTTGCTAGCTTCTTCTTTTGTATGCCACAGTCTACATAGCAAAGTTTTGTTAGATTTTATCCCCTGTGCAAATACCCAGACTTTTTTCTCCCAGAACCCATACATTATTTTTCCAGATCTCATCCATAAGGTCAGGGCTCAGCCCACATAACTCTAGGTACATAATTAAGTACCTAAATTAGGATTTAGGACTTCCTCCTATTTTCATTGGAAAGAGAGGTGGAAACAGAACAAAAACCAAGTTATTTGGATAAATGGATTCGAACCTCTAAGGTTACACAGAGCTGATTTTAGTCCATTATTTGAGGATTTTTGTGGTTTAGAATTTTGTTGAAAAAAAAAAAAAAGTTATAATTGTTTGCCATTTTCAGACAGTTACTTTGCTGCTGATGTTTTCCAGTTACTGCTAATTTTAATCTGCAGTGAGGCTACATTATGTCGTTTGGAACTGTGAAAACATCGCACTGATGTTGCTCATTTGGGCTATTGCATTAGTGCTTGGTTTTGTCTCAGCACTCCCAGCTCCCTCAGCCCCTCCCAGTGCATCTGGTGGCCCAGCCCTGTCATCATCTCTGTGGTCTGGTGCTGTGCTGGCTCTGCCACCTCTCCTGTGCTGGGGAGCCCAGCACTGACCCTGGTGCTCCGGACTTGTCTCACCAGTGCCAAGTGAGGGGGTCACCTCTCTCGACCTGTTGTCAGCGCCTCTCAGAACACAGCCCAGGGAACATTTGGCCTTCTTTACCATGAGGGTACACTGCTGGCTTGTGGTCAGCTGGTTGTCCTCCAGGAGCCTCAGGTTCTTTACAGAGCTGCTTTTCAGCTGGTTGGCCTCCGGTGTGTACTGGTCAAGGGCTTGTTCCTCCCCAAATGCAGGACTTCTCATTTCCTCTTGTAGAACCTCGTGAGGCTGCTCTCTGCCCATTGCTCCGGCTTGTCTGTCGGAGCAGGGGCACGACAGCTCGTGTGTCAGCCGCTCCTCCCAGTTGTACATCACCTGTGGGCTTCAACATGCAGCATTAAGTCTTCTCTGCAGGCTGCTGCTTTCAGGATGGAAAAGCATTCCACACACTGCTTTCCTCCTCGCTGGTGCCCTCCCAGGAGAAAAGGAAGGATCAGAAAACAGTAACACTCTTGCAGAAGCACTGCAACAGCTCATATTTTCTAAGTCTCCAGGAATATTTTAATGTGGTAGACTTACCTATTGCTTGCTTGCTTGCCTTATTTTTTAAAATTATTTTTATTTTAATTTAGATTTTCTAGCTATATGCCCTCATGACATAAAGCAGGCAGAGAAATAAAAAGGAATGCCAGATTCATTAGTTGATTAAAAATCTTGTTTCTGTATCAACCTTATTTTGCAAGGTCTTCCCCACTAATCCTTAATAACTAGACTGAAATTGGCCTAATGTATTTTTAGTGAGAATTAAATAACTCACTCTTATCCTTTTCAGACTCTTGTTTGTTTTTATTATGTTAGAGAAGAGATACAACAGCTTTTGATTTTATGGAATTACCTATCGCTTTTCTGCAGCTAATAGATTTTAAAGATTCATACTACAGTTTCAGGTAAAATTTGGTAAACAATAATATTTCTGAACAACCTATCTTCTTTCTTTTTTCTTTTTTTTAGTGCACATTTGGGAAAAGGAAAAGTGAAACAAACTACACACTGATGCACAGAGCATATGGTCAATTTTTACTTGGCAATGGGGCAAACAACACAGCTGCTGTTGAAACATTATTTTTTAGATATACTTCTATAGGAGTTGGCCACCAGAAATTACTAAAAAGACTTCAAATTTCTTGGTTTCTATATTTCTATATGCACTCAACTTAGTAGAGTTTTCTTTTTGTGAACATAATGAGGGATTTTATTTTGCTTTTTAAATCTGTGATAATTTTGAGCTGAACAGAAGCAGTTCCTTTCAAGTAGCTATGGTAATTGATGCAGTAATTGATTTTAGAGTATACTGGACTGGACTAAAGATTAATAAAGGAAATATGATCCACTTTGCAATAGCGTACTGTGGAATCCTGATTAACAATTTTTTTTTGATTCACTTTCCCTTGTTGGTCATTTGGTTAGTGCACTTGGTTTGTCATAGTTGTTTTTCTAAAATTGAGACATGGTTTGGATTTTGGTTTTCTTTAATTATCCTATTTAAGATTATGAATTGTCCATCAGATGAGTGAGTGTATAAAGAACTGTTTATCAGGTACTTGCCAAGAGTACTTACAATTATTAAGTATGCCAAACAGTTCTAATTTTCAGTGTGGAGGTTGTAGTTACATGCTGCTGAGTGTTGACACTAAAAGTTCAAGTTCTGTGGCTCCAACCAAGCAACATGTGTATGTAATACAAAAAAGAGGGCTATGGAAGATAAACAGAGTTACGGGGATAAAGTAAGACCTGGTATAAATGTGCAGCACACCCAGTCTTTCATTACAAAATACCACTGAACTGTGTCTGATAAAGACTACTCTGTCAGATATTCTCTTGATGCTAATCATTTTACTGTGTTGTCTGATTCTCATTTGCATGATTGAGCCTTTTTCCTTTGCAGTATGAATGTTAGAAAGGTCTTTTTTTTTTTTCTCTCTCTTTTTTTCTTTTTCTTTTTCTTTTCTCCTTTTTCTTTTAATAGAGAATTGGATTGCAGGACAGCTACCATAGTTTTTTGTTGCCTGTCATCCAGACACCATCAGACAATTTCTGCCACAGTGTCTGGCTCCTGTGAAAGAACACCCAAACAACATGTGTGTACAGACTCCAAGGGATGAATACACTGCTCAAGGTGCATTTGGGGGTGTGGTGTGTTCCAGATTTTTACAGGGTTTCACATATTCCAAATACTGATACTCAAAGAGAAGTTAAGATGTCTTTCACTGAATACTCCCTATGTCTCACCAGAGCTAGAGATAAAAGCTGTTAATGTTCATAAAGGATTCAATAAATCCCTTGGAGGTGGTGAACAGTATTCTGCAGATGACTATAAAGGTTCAGAGACTAGAGGTAAATGATACTGGATGTGTAAGAAGGAGCCAAATGCCTGAGATCTCATAAGGGGTTGTAGTAGATTAACAAATGGCACATCTTATTGTTCTTTGGAACCCAAGTCTCATATTGGTTGCTGTATAATTAGCTTCTTTTTTAATCTGAGGAAGAGACATAAAGTAGTACTGTGCCTCATACAGCAGCTCTTGTCGCTACATTTTGAACTTGCTGTGTATTTTGTATTCAAGTACAGGCAACACATTCCAGGAAAAATAATTGGATCCTTGAAAATGTGAGTACGTAAAAAAGTACAGAGTAAATGCATTTACTTTTGGCAGAAATTCTGGACAGCACAGTACTTGATCCAAGGGAATAAGAAGGCTATTATCATCCATTATCTTTTTGTGCTTAAAGCCAAATTTTCCTGAGTGCATTTCCCCTGTGTGAGTGCTGATACTTTCACCATAAGGATGGATTTGAGGTTCCTTTACAATGATTATACCGCATCACCTCATGTTCTCAGATGTAGGATGCACTACTAATCACTCCTGGACAGTGTCTTTCATCAGGCAGAGCAATTTCAAGGTGAGAGGTTGTTAGGAGTAAACAAAGAGTTTACAAGGAATGGAAAAAATGAAAAAAAAAAAAAAAAGAATTAAATACAGAAAAAAAAAGTGCTATATATTAGAATTCAGAAAGTTTAGCATAAAAGATAATTGCAAAAGTCAAGCAGATTTGGATCTGTTCTTGTTGAGCATCATCTCTGAGTCAGAGCTTTACAAAATAAAACATCTGTGATTTGCAGTTAACTTTCTACATTGAAAAAATATTTGCTAAAATCCGTATAGCAACTATTACAGTACAGTATATCAAATTTTACTACCTACTAGTGAATATTGACAGCGTAATATTACTTGTAATGCAAAGCAATGGTGTATCATAGCTGCTCCGATATAATCAGCTCTATGTCTAGCTTTTAATGTTTTTTTCTTTAATGACACTTTTTTGTGTAACTTAGAATTTAGAGAAATAAGCATTACAAACAGTCTCAATTTGTTTTTTAAAACATTGCTTAGTAACATGTTCCTACTACTGTTTTATTAGTCTGTGCATATTTAAGTGAGATTAAATGTATGATTACTTTCTGATTGTATGTCAGAATATTTATGTAAATTTGACTTTCCTAGTGCAAAAAGGGAAGGTGGTGGTAATGGAAATGAATTAATTACAATTTTTGGTTCACTGTGAAGACCTGCACATGAATCACAAAAGGCTTCTTCTGGTCTGACTATTTCTGTTGAAAGAGTAGTTTACCAGGAACATGAATATAATAAAAATGTTCCTAATCAGATGTATGAGTTCCCACCTTTGATAACACAGTGCATTTGATAAATTCATAATGGACACATTCCCTGCTGGTGAAATGCATTCTACTAGAAATAAATAATAAATAACCAATGGAAATTTAGTTCATATATCACAGTGATCTTGATACATAACCTTATCCATGGGTCTTCACTGTGTATTGGGCTGGAATGCATAATGATGTGCTAGAGCAGACTGATCTCTCAGCTGTCAATAATGTTGTCCCCTCTCCTCCTCACACCTGTCCCCTCTGCCGTTCACATGCCAGCCCCACTGCTTGTGTTACCTAACCGTGGATCAGGCCGGAGTGAGGCTCTGCAGGAGCAGTGTGCACAAATAATGCGTGGCAGTGTTGGTAGCGTGACTTTGCTCTGGCGTTGTGGAAGCAGCACCATGCGTGGTGAAGGGAAAGGATTACAAGTTTAGAAGGGAAAACAGGACTGAATCTGTGTTTTGCCAGGGATGAGCCTTTGTGTACTGCGACAGGCGTTCAGACCGCATTATCATTGTAGATGTATGACTAACAAAGGAGCTCTGGGACTTGGCAGAGCTAATTATGCTGAGAACTCGGTGTCCTCACATGTATTCCTGCCAGAATTTAAAGGTATAGCTGCACATTGTGTGGCTCATTCTCATCTGGGACTACTAGAAGTTTTCTTGGTGTGATTTCTTGGCATGAGTATCTTCCAACAACCACTGCCCCTACCTGAGCTGAACTCAGAGCCATGATGTACACAGATAAACAGGGATTGCTGGCATTATTTGTTGCTGGAGGTTGCATATCGGACCTTATCTGTGATTTCCAGTTCACTTCTCAACCTTTCATGTCAGGACGAATGGAAGAAATCATGAACTGCTCCTTCTCAACCGGCACATAGGAACCTGACACAAGCCTCATCATTTCAGTTGTATTAACTTACTGGTTCCATTCCCTTTCAGTTTGAGTTTCATTTGTTTACAGCCCTCCTGATTCTGATGTGCTTGTGTCCAGCTGGGAGGTGAGTGAGATAGACAGACAGACATATAGGATTTCTTCTACATCCATAAGTGAACTTGGCGATGATAAAATACATTCTGTGATTAAACAGTTTGCAGTTACCATTGTCATGGTGACTTTTGCTGCTTTACTAATTCAAATCTAGCAGTAGATAAAGGGTATGACAACTCTAAGAGTTGGAAGAGAACAAAAAGAAGCTCAAAAATATTTCACTGAAAAGTAGTGAAATGAAAAAACAGTTACTCTCCTGAATTCTCAGAATGCAAAATGGCAGTACCAGCCACCACTAGATTCAACAGGGATGTGTTCATATTTTCATCACTTGTGCCATAAAAATTACTGCACTATTCCATTTTAATAATGTAGAAAAGCAGTCGTTTTACTTTATATGCACAGTTAGAGAGGTGCATTAAAAGCCCAGTCCCAGTGGAAACAAAACTTAAAGTAATAATCAACAGAGCTTCTCTACACTGAGTCGGCACGATCAAGCAATTAACAGTAAAGCAGAATTCTTGCAATATTTTTAAAGAGTACAATCTTTAAAATTGTGCAATACCAAAATGTTGTCTTAAGATTCTTGTTCTGTTTTAATTGAGGAGTGAGGTGAAGCTGGAATACAAACATGAGTATTGTCTCCTCAAAATACATGTGATGTAATGACTTTTGCATGACAGAGGTTAGACTATTAGGAGCTCTAAGACAAGTGATAGTGTTATTATTAAAAAGACTTGTGGAAGTCTGTCAGAAGCATTGATATATGATACATTAAAGTAATAACAGAAGCTGATTCAGAATGCAGCTGAATTTGAGAACACATCGCTGACTGAATGTTTATCAGTTACCTGGTTGAGTGCAGTCACAGGCGTGAATAATACAAAAACTGCACTAAAAATACTGGTAAAACTGCCGGGAAAACAAAATCGTCACTCCTTTTCCTAGAAAAGAAAAAAAAAAAATATATATATATATATTTTCTGTCTTCTAAGCTTGTTTGTATGTCATTTATGACAAAGAAAGGCAAATTTTGCCATCTAATGAAGATTGCACCAAATAAGCTTTAATTTTCTCTAGACTATGATTTTTTTTTTGCAGATATTAACAACTTCAGAAACTCTAGTAGACAAAGCATTTGACAGGATCCTGAAAGCAGTGTTACCAGCAGGTGAGCATGGTACGGGGCAGTGCTGGGTGCTGTTGTACAGGCAAGGGCACCCTGCACCCAAAGGGGATGGCCAGGAGCAGGCGCTGGTGGTACCGCTGTCCTGGAGACCTCCTTGGAGTGCTGCCGCTGTCTGTAGTCTGATGGATCTCCCTGACATTTCAGGTGGAAAACATTTTTTTCCAAAGCATTGTTTTGGGTTTATGTATTTAATTTCCTTGGCTTTTAAAAGAATCCTTTCTCTCCCAGGGTGCCGCTCCGGTGGTGCTCACCTGTTAGGTTACAGCTAGCTTTGCTGTGTATCCAAGAAGCACAGCTCCTAAAGTCAGAGAATCACAGAATACCCTGAGCTGGAGAGGACCCACAAGGCTCACCAAATCCAGCTCCTGGCTCCACACGGAACCACCCAAAACCCAAACCCTGTGTCTGAGAACATTGTTCAAACAATCCTTGGACTCCAGCAGGATTGGTGCCATGACCAAGTCAATTGGTGCCTCCCTGAGGAACCTGTTCCAGTGCCTGACCATCTTTCAGTGAAAAACCTTTTCCTAACACCCAGCCTGATTAGAAACTTAGAATATCCTGAACTGGAAGGGAGCTGGTGGTGTTTAATTGCATTTAACCCAGTTGATTGCAGCAGAACTCATTGTCTTTATATATGACTTAATGTCCCTAAAAACACTGCATAGAGCTAATGATGTACTTATGACTAAATCCTAAAGGAGTTCTTTACTTGTGATTAAAGTCATTTATCGGTCAGTTCATTGTTTTGGAGTGTGTTATATTACTCAGCTAAGTAGTTGAAATACTGTAATTATGTAAGACATCTACAAAAATGCATTGAGTTTAACTAGTGAGGTATGCAGGTCCTTTTGCCAATTTGTCATCATAATAACACACTAAACCAGAGAAGTGTACTCAGGTAATGTTGCTCAGGTAACCTTAAAATCTGCAGTCATAAGGATCTTGAATAAGCTTGAATTTTTCTGGTCTTATCCTCTTATGTCAATCATACTTTTATGAAACCTGGGAGCATGGCAGCCTGGTTGCTCCAAGCTTGCAGAATACAGCTATAAATCACCTTACCCAATTTCTCTTTGTAGAATTGTATATAGAGAATGATGTTGGGTTGTAGTTTTGTGACATTTTGTTGTAGATGTATCTAATTGAAGAGGAATGTTACTAGTTATTGACAAAAGATAACTTCAGGGTCTCTTTGTGCAGATTAACATGTTTAAATTATGATGAGGTTGTTCAGTGCCATGAAATACAGAGCTGGAACATGGGAAACGGGGAAAGAGGAAAAAGAAAGCAGAATACAGAGAGGGAGAGAAAGAACATGACATAAGAATGTTATGGAAAATCTATGAGAAAACTTGTAAAAGGATGAAAGTAAGAGAGTAGAAGAACAAAAGTCAGTTAGAATATAAGCTTGAGAATAGGATTTTTTTTTTTTCTTCCTGTTTCCTTTTCTGTTTTCATGCCTATTTTCTAAAGCTTCCTCATAGTATGTTGTGATGTCATCTATTTTTTTTTCTCTTTTTTTTTTTTTTTTTTTTTTAAATGTTCTGTCTTCTAAGAACACTCAAAGCCATGTTTGATCAAGTCAGATAGCTTGCAGCAGCTTTTTGACTGCACAATCAAGCCAGGAAAGCAGCCAATTTTTGAACTCACTTTATTCCAGTTTGAAGACTGCATATCTTCATAACAAATAGAAAAAACTAGCATCGTCTGTCTGCTAAATCCTGAAGAAACAGAATCCCCTTTTCACTGGAAAAAAAAAAAAAGTCAGTCCAACATAGGGCTACAAAACTGGCCCTCTGCCATGAGGAGAGGCATTTGGGCTGGGGCTGCTTGGCCTGGCGAGGAGGTGCCTTGGCTCAGGGGGAGCTCCTCTGCAGCCACCCAGACCCACAGGGAGCTGCAAGAGGACGGAGCTGGGCCCTGCTCAGGGGAGCCCAGCACCAAGGGCAGAGGTCCTGAGCACAAACCGGAGCCAGGAGGGTACCACAGGGTGCTGGGATCTCCTTGACAACCTCCAGAAAATGTCAGGATGTGGCCCTGGGCCCTGCTCTGGGTGGCCCTGCTGGAGCAGAGGGACCTGGAGGTGCCTCCAGCTGCAGCCCTGCTGTGGTTCTGTGATTCCTGGGTATGCATGTGTTGTCTGCTGTAGCTTTAAGGAAAAAGCATTAAATGTTTTACTGATAATTCAAATTAAAACTTAATTAAGAAACAGATGATGAGCCTGACCTTGAGTTGGTTCTTAATTACAGTGTACTTTGCTTCTGTCTCAATGCACTGTTGTGTACTTACTGAAGAGGCATGCTTTGAGTACTTAACGTAGTGATAGTGAAAGTCATTGTTTTTCCTTGTTAGATCTAAGTGGGTCTTTACACATTAGACAACTGAATTGGAGGATTTTTTCAATATTCCTTCAGAATTGTTTTAGCAAACCAAAATCAACAGTGAAATATGTATGAGAAAAGCAAGCTGCTGTCAATATGTGAGGAGTCTTTAAGCACTTTTTTTTTTCTTTTTTTTTTTTTTCCATAGCACTAACCCTCAGGCTGCAATATTTGTAATAAATCAAACAAACTCCAACATTTAAGGCATAATTGACTGGAAATCAGTTGGTGTGAAACTACATGGCCCAAGGGACTTTCAGATGGATATATCCCTTATAAATTCTATGTATTCACATGAGAGTTTCCACAAGGTTGCTACTGCCTTACAGTCAATATTATTACTTTCTCTTGAGTGTTTTCTTACTTAAATTAATTAGGATAACCTAAATGTAATGCCTTCTGGATAAAGGAGTGCTTAAAAATGACTATGGTTTTGAATATACTTTTTTTCCTTTTATTACTATTCCTAAATATTTGTAGGGATATAATTCACATTTTTTTGGTAAATGATTTCACCAGATATGGTTCATATAAAATAACTCTCAAAAAAATCTCTGTATTCATCAAGTATTGGAGTGTTAATGCTTTATTGAACCTCTGATGTTACAGTAGTGTCCCATATATTTACAAATAGGCAGAGAAAAGATACTCTTTGATTTCTTTCATCCCCCAAACTTGAGTAATGTTATAAAGTAGGCTAACTGCCATGAAGTCACAGACTATGCAGTCATAAGAACTTGACTTCTTAGAACTTACTAAATGATACTAGCATTTCAGTAGTATCAAACGAGTGCTTTTTGGCATTGACAAGAATAAGCTTTCTGCCCACAGACTGAAATAATCTATCTGTGATCAACTCTATGCTTCCTTCTAAACAAAATATTGTAGTCACATAGTTACAAATGTGGATTTACTGATTGCTGTTTAATCGGTTATTGCTTTCACGGTGGCTAAAACACTTTGTGAAATGACTAGTGGACGTGCTACAGATGGAGGCTAACTGATTATCTTGGTTGGATGTTTTGTCCTCAGACCTTCAGGGAAAAAATTAGCAAAGAACCAGTTGTGAGAAATAATGTCAGCCAGAACAGCCAGCTCCCTTTCCGTGGGGCTGCTCTCCAGCCCCTCGGGCCCCAGTCTGTATGTGCAGCCAGGGTTGCCCCATCCCAGATACAGAACCATGAATTGTTTAATGCTTCCATTAAAGTTACTTACTGATACTTTAAAAGCTGATGAGAGTGTAAGACTGTTTGTTGAGGGGATTGAGGACAATTTATTCCTGTGTTGTTAAATAAGTCAACTAGAAATCTGCTCACTTTACACCTGATTACTATGCTGTGCACTCTGACTAAGTGTGCTTATTTAACCATACCTGTTTTCTCGATGAGAGAATGACTCACTTATATTGAGATTTGTCTGTTCCAAGCTAATCACAAATGTCAGTTCACTGGAAAAATACATGGGTTATGTGCATTTACAGTATGTATTTCTTGGCTCTTTTGAGTATCATATGCTAGAAAAAGTATTGATGGTAGCTTAAAGCTCCAAATAGCATTTGTGTATCCCCTCTGCCACTTCTGCCACAGCTTATAAGGTGCCTTCTGTGCCCAGAAACCATGGAAAAGGCATCAGGATCTGGAGCATCAAAACAAAACGGCTGCTTTTTAAACTCTTGTTGTGGTCAGCTGTGTATGTACACAGGCATTTTGAGAATTTGGTCCCTTTTGGAGTGTAAATGCAGAATTCAGGATCTAATGGGGTAGTTGGATTTACTGCCTTTTGCACTTAATGCTTTCCAAGTGCTACAGGGTGACCGAACACGATGCCTAGTTTTCACGTTAACTGAATGGGACGTATTTCAGATTTCTACTGCAGTTTGGATGGCCCAGTGGGGAATTCTGGGGTTGGATTACATCTGTCCTTTGCAGCGCCTCAGCACATAGTTTAAGGGATTCAAGCTGGCATGGGCTCAGCCTGCTGCCAGGTTGGCTGCAGTGAAATACACAGTGCTGATCTCCAGCCAGTGCAGGGGGGGGGTTGTGTTCTCAGATATGGCTCTAGTACCAATAACAACATCAGTGAGACAGTAGTGAAAACTCAGCCTCCCAGGGGGTAAGACAAACATAAGAGTCCAGAGATTCAGTGTTTGGAAATAATCTAGTGTTCTTCTCAAGCATTTTTTTCTTTTCTCTCTCTGAAACCTTAATCTCAGAATGGAGTGATGCATGGTTTCCATCTGGTCTGACAAAGTGAGGGATCTATGGCAAGGCTTCCTATACATTGCTGTCACAATATATGCAGTTCTTGCAGGCACCAAGCCTTGATTTTGCAGTCTCTTTATTGCAGTTTGAGTCTCAAAATTTGCAGATCAGAGGCTGGGCTTGTTACTGTATTTGAAAGGTTGTTTTCTAAGTGGAATTTGATCGTGTTTGGGAGGTTCTCTTCTACACTCCCATTAAAATATTCATGAGTTCTTGAGTAGAATCATTAAGAAAATGCTTGTAGCATAGCTTTGCATATCCCTTATTGTTGCATCTTTTATTATTTGACAACTTTCTGAATATGTTTATTTTTTTTAGTTCTGTAAATTAACTATTTTATATTGCTAGGGAAGATCAAACTGCAGTATCAAAGAGGAGAGCTTCATTTTCAGTGTACTGAAAATTCTAGGAAATATTTATACCTTTGTTGCCTTGTTTTTCTTGGAATTACAGTATCTGTAATTTGGTAGTAAAAGTGGAGATTTAAAAGCCTGCTGGGCTTTCCTGTTTCAGAGTTCACCAAATTTGAGAAGCAAAATCTCCCTGCTTCAACATGTATAGAATTGAGCCAAAGGAGAAAAAAAAAATAATAAAAAAATTATGACAAAGAAGGTGGAATTTTGAAACCTAAGATTTAATTTTTGTCATTTATTAGCTTTCTAATGCATGTAAACAAAAATACCACAGCTGAGTAAAAAGCCCTATGTAATAGATATTATTCTTCAGTGTCACTCCCTATTAAAAGTTTGTTAATTCTGTTATTGAGGTTGGCTGGGTATATGAGATTCCTTTATGTTGAAGTTTCAGTGAATGCAGCCTGACAAAGACAGCAAGACTACTGCGCTGCAGTAAACAAATTGCCTGTGTCCCTTCAGATGAAGCGGATCTCAAGATATGTGGATATATTTGTGCCTTGGTGCTCTGAATGTGAATTTTTGCAGATCTGCAAGCTGCTCTGAATGGTTAGGCAGTTCTCTGTGCCTCATTCATTGCAGGTAATGTGAGCATCAACACTAACGAGATCGGGCTGGTAGTGGCTACTGCCAGTTTTGCAAAAGAAGAAAGATCTGTTGTGATTTTATACTTTGCTATAAGGAGTTTTTAATAGGATTCTTGAATGGCATTTAGCACGTTGTGTCATGGCCCACACTCTCTGCAGGTATTGTAGGACTTAAAATGGCACTCTCATTGCATACATTTTTAAGGTGCTTTATGTATGATATAAATTGATTTGGTGAATTTGGTGGCCTTAATTTCCTGTTTCACTGGGTTTATGGGCTTCCAGTGAAGTAAGGATGCTGGATGCTTGTTTTTCATTCTGTACTTTCATTTCCAATGGGAAATAGCCGTGCTTGCTGCCGGGATGAGCTCGGTGCGTGGGGCCCCGTGTGGACACTGATGTGCAGCTGCTCAGGGCTGGACAAACAGCTGTGAGTGTCAGTGCAGGCAGCTATTCTGCCCCTTACTGCTGTAGGGTTCCTGTGCATGGCCCACTTAAACATCTTAAAACATTGCCCAGGCCACTGAAGTACTTTTTGTAGTTATTGAGTATCCTGCTGTGCTCCACAGTGAGTCTCTCGAGCCCTGTGTGAGCTGGCAGGCTTCTAAAGTCCCTGTAAACACAGGAAATAACAAAATGATGGGCTCTGTACGCTCAGCTGGCTGGGCACTTTTAGGAACTCGTGCATCACAAGGAGTTTGGTTTGATTTTGTTGTATTTCAGGGAACTGGGGAGCTTGTCTTTGTTCTTCCTGAGTAACCTAATGGGCAGACTGGAAATGACTTACCTGAGTTAGCAAGGGTCAGCTCCAGCAGGGTGCCCGTCCAGCCGGGAGGTGCATGTTTCCAGGGAACTGGCACCAGTCTTTGGCCACCCTCACAGTAAAAAGGCTTTTTCATATTAAAGAATGGAAAAACAGAAATATACTGACTAACCCTGTCAGTTTACGCACAGAAGTGGAAAGAATAATCAGTTGAAGTTGTTTAACTGTTGGCCTTCCATTCTGTGCTCAGGTTGTCACTTTAAGTAGGTGCTTTTCTGTTTCCAAGTTTCAAGAGTGTTTACACCCAGCAGCTCGTCATAGTGGAGGGATGGAGAGCATAGCATGATGGACTGATTAAAGAGAATAACATAATTCCTGAAATACAGCTCAAATCCTTTTAGGTGTTGTAAATGCAAGTGAAAATATGATTCTATATGATATGTCTGTACATATTCTCTAAAGGTGCTGATCTGAAAAAAAAAAAAAAAAGTGAATTTGTGAATATTAACTTCTTCAGTGATAAACAGGAAAGTGAAAACAGCACAATCCGACATTCATGTTTCAGCTAGCATTTTGCTCACTGAAGGACACACCTGCTAAACATATTCAGTAGTTCACAGCTGTGATGGGGAGAGAAGGACCTTGGGCCCAGAAGAGGAATACAAATATTTTATTATTATCATATTCTCAGCAGGGAATACAAATATATTAATCATCATATGCATCACTGGTATTTTTGCTCTTAATGTTCATAATTCTGGAAGTTTTAATTCAGTTTCAGTTTTAAATGTCTTCGGCACATTTTTACGTTTTGTTTAAAATTCTAGGTAGAGTATACTCCACTGGGGAATACGACTTAACGGAGACAGCTTCCAGAAACCTGATGCAGTGTGTGCTGTGCTGTTTGCAAGTGAAGCCACACTGCCTTGTACCTGTGGTGATTTCTGGTTCACATGCAGCACAGGGCAGAAAATGGAAGCCCCACAGTCTTGAACATTTGGCAGGCTGCTTCACCGGGCCAGGACAATCCATGGATCAGCAGCACGTAGCCTCAGAGAAGACTTGACTCCTGGTTTTCAGCTGGTAAGAACACACCTAACCTCCGTTTCCTAATGCACAATGTACACTGCCTGTGCAAGGGTGTTAGTCCTGGATTTACATAGCTGCTTCTTGAGCTGCATCTGCTTGCTTTTCTTACATTCACCTTCCCTCTCTTGGTGACTGTGACTGGAAGCATTGCTTCGGTGCTTCCCTTTCCACGGCACCAGTCCACCTTCCTTTGTGGAACTCACAGCACACTTGCTGGAGGTCCAGGGGTGACATCTTGGCAGCTCTTCTGACAGTAGGCATGCAGCCGTCCCCGCAGGGATCACCATGCCTCTGCAGCACCAGTCGGTAGTGGCATTACTTCTGATACAGTTCAGGAAGGCTCACAGCAGGGATGAAGTTTACCTGTCAAAGCCTTGTGACTGAGGGTCTTTAAAGTCAGTTGTAGTTCTTGGGATTTGCTTTACAGGCCTGCAGGAAGCTGACTGTGTGAAGAACACAAGCCTATGTTCATCTCTTGGCAATATGATGTTAAATTTGTCACAATCTTCTTTGAAATTATTTTGAGGTTTATAAAGATTTGATTTTTTTTCTCTTCAGAAATTTCAGTATTCATACCAGGAAAATAAATAGAATAACATTTTCTTGCTTTGTTCCACAACTGAACACAGAAAGTATCAGACATCTCATGGGAGAGCTGGATTTTATGCTAATTCTGGCCTGATTTTTCAGCTCCCATATACAGCTGTAACTTGGTCTGGGTTTAATGGGGTTACTGGATGAATCCAGATAAGTTCTTTAAAAATGTTGAGGTTCAGTAATCATCATGCATAGGGTAAATCAGTTCTGAATGACCTTCTAGTTTTCATTCTGTCTTTATTCAGGGAACATCTTCAAATTGGTGGGAAAATGTCCCACTATCTTAACATTAGGCATCTTGTTCTTTCCTATACCTTTCTTTTTCTCTGATCTCTCCTCAGTGCCAAAAAATACATGGTTTATAGATTTTACAAAACAGAACCTGTCTGATCTTTTAGGTCAGAATACAGAATCTTTCTGCTTCTGGGTTGGGAACCTGTCCTCTGGTTAGACATGGCATCAGAACCTGGGAAGCAGTTGACAAAAATAAATGTTTATTATGAAGACTAAGTGATGATGAATAGATTTACAGGAGACCAGTGTATTTGTTTTGTTTCTTGTTGGTGTAACACAAGTTATTGCACTCTTAATTCAGCCTTTTCTTGTCTGAAAAATAACCTTACTGAGAACCAGTAGGTCCCCTGTTACATAAATACTCACGAGTGATATTAAACTGACTGGAAATGGAAGAAAGTATGTTTTTCATGAAATAATGCATTTCCTTTAGCTCAACCAGTAGAGCTTTGTTATCATTGCCCACCTTAGTTTGTTAGTTTGTGCAAATATATAAGATGATACCAAACCTCAGATTATGCCACGTGGTTTCTGTTTCATTATGTGATATGTGATATTCTGGTTTTTGAGCCAATTGTTCTGGATAATTATAGACACTTGAGCAATTCCCAGCATCTCCAAAGCAAACTGTTGATGCCCTTGCAGATCTGGAGTAGGATCAGCCCAACGTGTACCTGGGGGAGCTGGGCGAGACAAAGCCCCAACATCTCTTCACATTGCACTGCCTCCCAATCTGATGACCTTTGGCATTGCACAGTGGTTTTTAAAAATAGTTTAAAAACAAAAATCCAATTACTGGAAAGTGAAGTTTATTTAGAAGAATCTGAAACTAAAAACCACCATAAACCGAACATTTTCCTTCTCAAGTATGTACCACCTAGTGAAAGGCAGTGGGAAAGTACAACTACTTTCTTCTGAAGTCTGCAGTATTCCTTCTTTGCAGTGCTTTAGATCCCATGAACACACTGTCCTTTTGATGAGCTCATACTTCAATTAAATCATTCCATTATAAAAAAAAAAAATCTATACAAAAATTCCCTTCTATAAGAGGAAAGATTTCATTGTCTTCCTGTATCCTCTCTTACTACCTTTCTGACCCTTTCTAATAGAAACCCAGTCATCCTTTACATCAGCAAGGTTAATAGACCTTTTTACTGTCACTCAAAGTTAGTTAGAAGCCCTTTCTTTATTCAGTGCTCTGAAAAACATTTCAAAAGCACATGCACAATTGGTTACCCTTTGGGGAAGAAGCTAGAAGATATGGGTATGTTATGAACTGTGATTTTTAGGGACTCCAGCACACAGGTATCACAAAAACAGTGCCTAGAGCTGGCACATTCATTCTCAGCCCATATGACTTTTAGTATCTTTTCAAATTTGTTAAGACTGTGGAAAGGAAACATCTACTGTTTTCTTCCAACATTTTAACAGAATATGTGAAATCTGCCAAACCTGCTTTATCACCTGTATTTCTTCTACAGTATTACTTGTGTGGTTTTTTTTTTTTTTTTTTTTTTTTTTTCAGCTTTACCCCAGACTCTCTCTCTCTCTCTCTCTCTCTTTTTTTTTTTTTTTTTTTTTTTTTCCCCTGATTTTCTGACCTTTTCCAAAGCTTCAAGTCAGAATAGAAGAATTTCTAAGGAAGTCTTAGGAAGGGACATTTCTACACTTTAAGCAATAGTAGTCTTCTGTAATGGGGAACCTTAAATTTCTCTGTAGCACTTCCTCATTCAGGCTGGTGAAAGGCTGCCACCTTCCTGCAGAGCTGCTCCTGTCCCTGGGACTCCTCCTCTGGGAAAGATCAACACATTTCTGCTCCTGTTCTTATTTGGAGAAATACTACTGTGGTGCATGAAAGCCATCTCCCTACTTAAAGTAAGGTGCCCTAAAGTCTTTGTAATGTATGTGCAGAATAGACAGCGTTCCCTTTTTTAAAACAAGATTTTATCTTTGTTGTTGCATGCAGTAAGGTTTGTCCTGTGCTTTGTCCAATTTCTTTGGATATCATTTATGATAACATTTATGCTTGTGGTTTCAGGGTAATGCAACACTGGCTTCCTTTCCAAAATAGCATCTCTCCAAGAAACAGATCAGTGCTAGGAAGGTGATAATTTTGTTGGTATAGATAACTGGCAGTCATAACCAGTAAATACAATTCTTAGTCCTCTAGAGGCAGAATTAGGTTCCGAAGCTTACGATCTTCACTCTGCAGGACTCAGTTTCATCCTAACTCCTGAGGCTTCTCATTCAGCCTTCCCTGAAGGTTAGTGGGAGAGGAGATGATGAGGAAGGAACCATGAAAAGAGAAATGAAGGGCCAAGATGACCCACTGCAGAATTTTTGAGACTATACAGCAGGAAGTGCAATGTGCAAACAGTACTACAAATGGTTCTTGTGGTCATTAATTTTATTACTATTGGAAAAAATTCTACAAATACAGCTGATCTTTTTGCTGCTTCCAGTTGGGTTCATAGCAGGGTCAGTCCTTGCCTTTTTCCATTTTTTTTCCTCCCATCAGAAAGGGATAATTGTTTCTTTCCAGCTGTTTGGATTCTCCAGTTAACTCTCTCAGTGCTGTTTTCCACAGCAGTGTGGTGTTACAGCCCAGCTCCTGATAGATGCACAACATTTCCCTTTTTTCCAACATGATGAATACATTTACCAGTGTCTAAAATAGGGGTGATTATAGAGCACAATGTTACATTTACTGGATTTGTTCAGTGATTAGGTATGACCACACTAACACAGCTGCAGCATGGGTGTTCTACTGCTAGTAGAGCTGCACAGCAAAATTAAAAGCATTCATATCATGCTGTTCCATGAATTATATTCATAGCCTGCTGTGCTCTCTATTAGAAAGCAAACAGTTACTGCGAGGAGGTGTACTGAAGAATAGCTTCCCTGCTAGCTGTCTGTCTCCTCCTATCAATTCATTGAGCCAGTGGCTGCTCAATAAAAGTGACATTGTGGAGTGTCTTGTCTCCAGAGAGCCATTACGCCACAGCTAGCAGAATGTCTTACTCTCCACACTACCCAGAACTGAGCTTCTCTCCACTTTGGGAGCTGCAGATTTTGCTACCACGTCTCTGTCGTGCCATCCACTAGAGAAATAACACCTTCCTAGCGTAACAGACCCTTCTCCTCCTGGTACACACTGCAGCTTGCCTCTTCCTTAATGCCTCTTCCTTCTCAGCATTGCCTTCCTGGAATTATTATCATCTTACAACTGCTTCTTTCTCTTCTCTCTGATCCCACTTTGGACGTTTCCTGAAGGACAGCACATAATCATCGCTGGCAGTGTGCGTACAGAGCAGCCCGGACAGATTCATTCTCATCTCAGCCATCTTGTCTACTGCCAGCCTCACTGAAGTGCTGGCACCAGCTTCATTTTTCATTGGCATGCTGTGTATAGGTTTCTGAATGTGTCAGGGAAAGACACACACGTCATGATTATACCTCGCCCAGTGGACACTTTGGGGCTTACTCACTTTTCAGCTCCATTTGTCCTTTACTAATTCTGCAGTTCTCCAGAAACGCTCAGTTCACTGCAGTCTCAATCTGCTGTCTACATTTGCAGCACAGCAGCAAAAAAGAAAAGTTGGAGATCTGGCAGTGGGCAGTGCTTAGAACTAGCACGTCTGTTCAGAGAGGGTGCTACCTCTCACAGGGACTGTGAGCAGCAGCAGTCCCCTGGCTTTGAAATGAGCATCCGCACAGCAAATTCCTGTTTCACTTGAGTTAGAGCTATTGCAGGCTAACCCATAATGAGCACATAAGTTAAATCATATTTTTAGGTTTAATGGAATTATTCCTGATTTACACTGCTCTAATTGCTCCAATTCAGAAAGCACCCTTTTCCTACAGCACAGCAATACAGCTGCAGCGGAAATGGATTAAGTATCAGAGTATCTGCCTTTTCTTAGAAGCCGGCATGGACTGAGTTCATCTGGGGCAAATAACCAGATGAAACAATTAGCTGCATTTAACCAGCTTGTATCTGGAAGTGTTGTCTGAATCCAGTAGACCAATAATGGTCATTTAGTTTGACATCTTTTTAAAAGTCTGTTAAAAAGTCTAGAGGAAAAAAAAATCTATCAAATGCTATTGAGGAATAAATTACAAAGACATTTATGGAATTTTATATATATACCTTTATGCCTGGCATAGAGGCATATATTACTATCTGAAATGAAATATTTGTACAGCTGCTATAATAACCTTGTCTCTCATGAGTGAGAAAAGGAGGCAAACCCATAAGTTAAAGCTTAGCTTAGTGCAAGGTATGAAAATAAAATGACTTATACACTAAATAGGATAAATTTTTAAAAACCTGTTTGTTGATTGTATTTTATGAATGGTGAATATTTGATTCATTTCACACACATTCCTGAATTGCTACATGCAGTGTGTCTCTTAGAAATCATTTCATAGACTGTGGAGTAGTGCTGACTTGTTAAAGAGACCTTGTGCAGTGATGTTTGAAATGAGGCCAGAGAGATTTCCATGCCTTATATATTTTCTGTTTGTGGTCATTATTTAGCACAGAAGAGAGCTCACACCAAGATGCATATTGCAAAGGACAGTATTGTATTAGGAACCTCCCATAATCCAGGAGTCCAAAGGCAGAGAATGAAGGGAATATGTAGGAAGGATCTCAGTCTACAAATGCATGCCTTCCTTGGCGCAGCCCAAACCAGGGACTTAACAGCAGAGAAAAGTGTCTTTTTCTTTGTTGTGTTTTCTGCAAGGTTGCTACCTGTCGCTTTCTTGGCACTGCTATATATTCCATTCTAGCACTGTTTCTTTAGAAAATATGAGGGTAGAAGGGGGGTTGTGATGACGCTGTCTGCCTTCTGCTTGCTCACCTGTCACCACCTCCAGCCATTTGAGCCTGTTCACAGATTTCAGTGAAATTTGAGACTGAAATTGAAATCTGAAAGGTAGTGTTCCTGTAAGTTCTGAAATATTGCAATATAAACTCGTTCTTTAGAAAAGAACAGAGAACCCAGTGCAGATTCATGTGCCCTGGTCATAAGAGAAGTTTTGGGGCTCAGCCCCCGCTGGATGTGCCAGTCGAGTACCGTGAGGCACAGCTCCGTGGGAGATCACGCTGCTCTCGCTGGCACTCACAGAGCTGTGTGCTCCTTACTGCAGCTGCATTCTCTCTTTAGTCTTAAGATTGAAACTGCTCTTTCTGTACTTGTTTTATTTTATTGGAATTTATCAGTTACATTTAAAAAAAATAAATAAGAGGGGAAACTGCTTGAATTCATGGCTCCTAAGACCTTCAGGTTATAACTACGAAATGACCAGAAAGGAAAGAACATTTCACCGTATTCTAACTTACAGTAAAAGCTGCCACAGGGAATGGCAAGGTGCAGTTCATATAATTAAATACATTCTGTGGGAAGAGAAGCTGAAGTGAGTAATACATCACCTGCCTTGAGTGGATATGGGGGTAAATAAAAGTGACTTTCTTCTTAAAAACACTGATGA
Organism: Aythya ferina; assembly: GCF_964211825.1. NCBI lineage: Eukaryota > Metazoa > Chordata > Aves > Anseriformes > Anatidae > Aythya > Aythya ferina. Next base: position 27,324,973 of record NC_140305.1, read on the forward strand.
GCATTTCACTCCAAATACAAAGGGAACACATGGAATGAACTGCTCATGCCAAAGTGTCCAAAAATGTAGAGAGGCAGAGAAGCTGTGTATGCACAGCTTGTAAAGCAAGGTCAGTAAAGAAGTGTGCAAAGAAGATTGTACTAAGGGAACTTCCAGAAAATTTGTGGTTGATATCTGCAATCAGAGCTACTGGACATCCAATGCAGGTATAATGGCTTGGGATACAGGAGCAAAAATTCCCAAAGTAGGAAAATTGCGTTTTCCAAGTATTATTAGCATTGTTTCTAAATACCTCACAGTGACGTGGCAAGAGCAAATGAAGACAACACAGGCAATGGAAGCTTGGAATTTAAAAATAAAGCAATTGATCGTGTGTCAGGAAGCACTAAGATATGCCAGAGTGAATGAAGCCTATTTTCTGCAGTTTAACATCTAGGTTAGTTGATTGACTTTGATAGCCAGGAGGGCATGAATCCCAGCCGATGCTTTTTCTTATGGTTGGGATATTTACAAAGTCTCTGCTTTGTGTTCACTAGTGTCCAGTGAAGAGTGGGCTCCACTGCACACTGCCTCCTGGCTGGGGAGCCTACTGGCATCTATCTCCTCTCATCAGCTGCTCGTTTTCATAAACGTTGTGGGAAGTTCTGACACCATCAGATTGAGATGAAAACGATCATTTTGTCCAAGTGAACTGAGGAATTAGGAGTGGGAGAGAGACATGCACATGCACATATCCACATTCAGACAGGGTGGTCGCATGTTTCCTGAGAAAGACAGACTGGAAAATAGGGGTCCAAACAAGGGTGAATGATGCTTCTTTCTCTTATCTCTTGTGACTGTTCTTCTGATCTGGCTCATGCTGTTAACCTCAAGATTTAGAACACTGTCCTCAATTTAAAGTTGACTTGTGGGGGCAGAGGTGACTGTGATTTGTAAATAGAAGGAAATGAGCCCTGGCCTTTAGCTGGCACAGCACAGATTAACAATCAATAGTCCAGCAGGACGGATAAATCACAAAAGCCAACTCAAATCCTGTACAGATAGAGGCCAGATGGATGGTCCAGATCCAGGACTGTGCCCTGTGTGGAAGGCAGGATGGATGCCACTATTCTGCAAATTCATGACATAAGGGTTGCCAGTCAGTCCTGGTAAATAGTGCGGGATCCCCAACAGAGGCAGCCGCGATGGGAAGGGGAATGGAAGGGCAGTGGCTCCTGGTCGGGCTGCATAGGAGGAGTGCATTTTTACTTTGGTCCTGTGGTGAGGACAGCTTGAAGACCTGGCTCATGCTGGGGCATCGGCCTTCCCAGTGCCATGGCAGGGCAGCTTGGGAATGGGAAGGGAAGGAGGGGTTATTCAGAGAAGTTGTCATTGTCCTTAGCTCTGATCCCTGCATTGTGGGCTCGTCATGGTAGAGCTGGGGCTGTGCCTTTGTGTTTGTTGCTGGTCTTGCTGGGGGCTCAGCACCCCTGAGAGTTGCTGCCTCCAGCCCTGTGCTGCCCTGATGGGGGGAAGAGGCCCAAGCCATGCTGGTTTGGGTGGGTGGAAGTGGGCGAGGATCTGTTGTTAGTAACAGGTTTCTAACCAAGTGGATTTGTAATGTTACACAGATTAGTACGTAACTGGAGCAGCCTTACAATATAAGCCTTAATCAGAAAATATTTGTCCTGCATCCCTGTCGAGCATTTGAATGCAAAGTGGTGCTGAAAAGAAAGGAGAGGCAGAGTTCTCCAAGAAGACTGCATTGAACTTACCCATCTGCTTGACATCCGAGTGCTGAAAATTTTGTAAGCTTGTAAGCTTCAGCAGTATTCCTCTTTCTCAAGAGAAAACGCGCCTAACATACCAAAATGCACTTGGCCGTGGTTCTACCCATGTATTTCGTTAGAGCAGACAGTGAGCATTTGGATTTGAACCACACGGGGAATGAAAGTTTTATAAGCCCCAGGCTGAGCAGACACCACAGAGGCAGGGAACACCTTGCTGATGTGCGTGGCTCTTCCCTGCCATTACTAACAGGCTGCCACCGAGTGACTGCACAGTGAGCGTCTGTATGCTGTGTGCACACACGTGTGCAGCGGGAGCAGGAGCACAAGAGGCAGAGCAGACACACCCCTTCTCTTTCTTCTTCCTATAAGGCTCCTGCAGCTTTTCCCCGTGCTAAGCTCGGAGCGCAGAAGTGCAGAAGGCTGAAAGCAGCACTCCAGCTTGTGATGCACAGCTGTGGAGCAGCCATGGGCTTTACGGGAATGACATTTACGGCTGACATCAGATCTGAGTATTTGCATTGGATTTCAATGTCAGCATCGGAGGTGTGGCTTGGCGGGGACACTGTCTCAGCCTTCTGATCAGCCAAGAGGCAGCTCCGGGTGGGAAGATACTCACTCCCCTCTTCTCTGCTATCCTGCTTGCATCTGACTCCTCCCTCCTGCAGCTCCGACCAGCGCAGGGTGAATCCAACAGCCTCCCATTGCCACTATGTTCTCCCCGAGCCACTAGAGCTTGAAGATACCTGACACTGCCTTCGTTGCAGCTGGACTCGTGAGTAAGGCACGTTGCCTGATATCTGTCAGAAGTGAATGGCTTGTTATTACCTGAGGAGACTAAATTAGCCATCTTCCAGTACTGAAAGGGTTATGAAGAATTGCATTTTTTCCAGCACCTTTGGTATTTCACCTTTGCCTGATTTTTCAAGAGCATGTGTTGTTCTGGTTATCAGGGACACTTAGACCTGGATGTTTCTTCATCGGATGCCACAAAAGATAAAGGAAAACAAAGAAACTTGTGATGTGGAGCTAACAGTTATGGTTTCAGCTCGTGAAAACTTGCAGAGTCAGTGAGAAGGCGAGGAAAAAGATTTTCCAAGGACAATGTCGGTAACGCCTAGTAATTTGTCACTCAATGGGACAAGCTTCTTTGCTGAAAATCATAGCATTATGGATAAACCTGGTGAACAGAGAACTTTGAATGTCTTTCTATTCTGCTTGACTTTTGTCATTGCATTCACGGTGCTTCTGGGCAGCATTTATTCTCTAGTTTCTCTGCTGAAAATGCAGAATAAAACCACAATTTCAATGATTGTGACCTCTTTGTCAATAGATGATTTGATCAGCATTGTGCCAGTGATTATTTTCATGCTCACCCAGTGGTCAAGTGACATCCTTCCCCAGCCTCTGTGCACCACCTCAGCACTTATATATTTATTCCAGGGCATTTCTAGCAATCTCAAAGGGTCTCTTATAGTTTCTTACAACTTCTACAGCATCAATAAAACTGAGACAATCAGCTGCAGCACTTCCAAACGGCGAGTGAGCATGGTGTGGGCAATTCTCAGCATTTGGATTGTCAGTTTGCTGATCTGCATTTTGCCTCTCTGTGGTTGGGGCAAGTATGTCCCCACCTCCTGGGGCTGCTTCACTGACTGTGCCAGCTCCTACATCTTGTTCTTATTTATTGTCTACTCACTGTGTTTTTGCCTCCTCACAGTGCTGTCTGTCCCTCTGACTTACCAGCTGTTGTGCTCAGACGAGCAACAGCTGTTGCACATCGATTACCAGGAAATCTCTCGAGGCTACATCACCCCTGGGACACCCGCGGGCTGCAGTACTGCCACCCCATCGCTGTCACCGGTGGACCCCGTGGATAAAACCCTGAAGCATTTCCAAAACACATGTCCAAGCTCGGAGGCAGTTTTGAGAAAAGGTGTGGCTGAGAGCAGCGGCCTCGAGCCCCGCTGTGGGAGCAGTGCACAGAGCAGGAGCTTCACAGTGGGCTTCGCCCAGAAGCGATTCTCACTGATTCTCGCATTGACAAAAGTCATTCTCTGGCTTCCAATGATGGTAAATTATCAGATCGCTTTAATGTTTGCTTACATTTAAATGGGTCATGAGTCGTTGTGCCATGAAGTGAACTGCCATTGCCGTTGTTCCTTATAGTGTAGTTTGTGTCAGCAAAAGTCCTTTTAAACAGGTCTGTGTCACACTACGTGAACACAACTGGGTTTCAGCAGCTTTGGCAGAACCTGATTCATCACTGTGTTACTCTGTCACCACATTATTTGTGTCAGCTGAATCCAGGGATGAATAAGGTCCACCTTTTTGTGTTTCCAGATGCCTGACAAGCATTTCTTCAGCATTGTGGGGTCTGAATGTTAGTAAGCTAGCTTTTCTGCCTCTTGTCAACAGCAGTGAGTCACGTCCTTTGCTAGGCTTGATGAAAAATAAGTTTGTTAGAAAAATGAGGTTTGTTTGCATCTTTGTAATCTGTGTACAAAGAGCATTTGGTGGGGATGCTATCCGTGTGCATGCAGCAGTGTATTTGGGAAGAGGCACATTCACGTGCAGTCAGGAAGGAGAAAGTTGAGGACATGGAGTGTGGCTCTGGGTCGGTGTTTTCTCTGCAGCTGGGATATGTTCAGACTCCGCATCTGAGCTCCCCTCAACTGAAAGAGAGCATCACAGAGCATCTGCAACACCGTCCTGTGTGGTACTAAGTTCTCCTGTTCCCCATCAGGATTTGGAGTTCCTCAGTACCAGGCAAGAGAGATCTAGCTAGCGTCTCACCTAATATGCTTGGATTGTGAGTAGTTTGTTTTAACAGTGCTCAGCATCTGTATTTAACATTTTGCTTAAGCAAGGGATTTTCTGAGAAATGCAGAATGAGGAGGAGAGTTGCTGTCAGTATGTTTTCCCTGCTCTCTATTAGAAATGAAATTGTTGGGCTGAACATACAAACATACATGAAAACGTTGGGCTTTTACTTGTGTCACATTCACAGTGGGATATTTTGTGAATTCATGGAATTCATGTGCCCAAAGCTATTTACATTTCAAAATGTTCTGCCTTTCAGATACAAATGGTTGTCCAGCACATCACTGGCTTTCAAAGCCTTTCATTTGAGACTCTTAGCTTCCTGCTGACTTTGCTGGCTGCCACCGTCACCCCAGTATTTGTCCTGTCAGAACACTGGATCCATCTGCCCTGTGGCTGCATCATAAATTGCAGAAGGAATTCGTATGCTTTGTCTTCAGAAGAATTCAAAAGTAAGGATGGGAGGATGACACGAGGGTGCGATGTATCTCATAGTAAACAGGGCAGGAAGTTGGTGTCAGTACCAGTTGTTGGTACTCCTTGAAATCATTTACCTGAATTACATACACATTTTTTTAGAACAATATATGAGCCTCACAGCATTCTTGCAAGACAGCTGGAGAAAACTAAGTTAATTGGTACTAATGGAGACTGAGGCACACAGTCTTGATGATTTTTCCCAAGCCACTGGCAGATACATTAGCAGAACTAAAGGACTCTGAATCCTAGTTTCTGCTTTCTCTCTTACCTGGGAAAGATTTATCTGTCATAATCTGACTTTCACTAATGAAATACAAGGACCACGCTAAACATGTTTAATGTCATGGGGAAAAACCAACATGTTAATTACGAGCAAATTATAAGACAGAGAAGAGCTATTGTTTGTACACCTGCCCTATAGCTGTGTCTGGAAATCACAGTGCCACCAGAAAGCAAACAGCAGATGACAGGGGCTGTGGGAGTGGCATGTGTCCCAGAGCATGCATGGAGCTGGTTCAAAGCTGAGGACCTACCACATGCTTTTTAGCCTAAAACTGCACATTTATAAATTTTAACTGAAGGTAACAGGCTGCCAAACCTTCACTGATAACCTTTCGGGAATATTCTAAAGGCCTGTTTTTCTCTGTGTCTCAGATGTTTGCGACTAATATCGTTGAGAAGTTTTAATACAATGACTGCTAAGGTCAGAATTTCACCCATAATTAAATATGATGTAGTAAGCACACAAGCTATTGAGTAGAAATACAAGTTTTATAAATGTACCACTTAACCTTTTCGTTTAGAATGTAGCACGATAGGCTTGGTGGGAAGACATTTTCATTAGTTCAATAAGACGCTTCTCCAGTTACTACATAATGCAAGGTCAGAAAGTGGGGGATGAGGAATCTCAGGTGATTTGTTATTGAAAAGAGAAAGAACGAAAGGATATAAATATTGATCGTGAATGTGTATTTACTTAAATTGAACAGTTGTTTGATTACTGTTTTAGGTTACTTGGAGCACTGAATTTAGAATGGAAAATACAGAAATGTTTCATTGTGTAAATACTCCAGCTATTTGTTAGAGAAATCTGTTTGTCTTGCTTGACTGTTGGCGTTGAAGGTTAATTATGAATTCTCAGAAATGTTTTATCATTTTGTACAATTTTTCACCTTTGAGAATATGGCCAAAACAGGCCTTGAGGCAGAAAAAATATTACAAAACATAAGTATTTTCTTGTGTGTAGCCCACAAAGCAACATGCATTGTGTGGTTTTGAGAATGGCAGGTAATCTGCCGGTTTCTTGGAAACCCTGAACTTTGGAGTGTATCACTTCTGAGTTCATTGAGAAGGTAGCACAACAACACACTATCTGAGAAACCTCTTCTCAACAGTTCATTCTTTTTACGGATAGAAAATTGTCTAATGGTAACTAAAAACTCGTTCTATGCTTTAGAATGTTGTTTCTATCGTTTCCCTTCTTGCCTTTGACTTTAACGTGACGTTGTACCCCTCTCTCTTCAGCCAGACGCAGGGGTTTCGAATTCAACCTCTCATTCCAGCAAGGCTACGGAATCTACCGGATATCCCCCGAAAACCACCACCGCGACGGCGACGGCAAATCCGCCTCCTGCCCCAGCCTGGGCAGCCCCGGGAGCGCTCCCGGCGCCCCGCAGCCGCCTTTCAGCACCGCGGCTCCGGACAGCTCCCGAGCGCCCGGCCCGGCCCGGCGCCTGCCGCAGGCGGAGGGGGCAGGCACCGAGCCCCCGGGCTGGGAGTGGTGCCGGAGCAGGTCGGAGAGGGCCCCTCGGCAGGTAAGGAGCTTCCTTCCGGCAGCGGGAGTCACTTTACAGAGGAAAAAGAAAGAAAAAAAAAAAAAAAAAAGGAAAAAAAAAAGTTAGTTTTTCCTTGCTTTGAAACTCCTATTAGTTCTGTTGGTCGGGCAGCTGCTTCTAGCAAAAAGCTTTCTTAGCATTGCCTGTTTTTGTCTGTTTTAGTACCCACACACCTATTGCAGGTCCTGGTCCTGCTCTTGATGAAAGAAGGGAAGGATTGTTAGCCATTCCCTCTCCAACTGTCAGTTAAGCGGGCAACAAGTGTGAGATTTTCTGTCTCCTAAGAACTGGTGGTTATGAACCAAAGGCTGAACACTGGCGTGAGGTACCAAGCAAGCCTGCAGTCTGACATCTGTAGTGGAAATTGAAGCGAGCAACAGCTGCTTGCCCCTGTGGAATTTACATGCTGCTCTCTTCGCAGGCTCTAAAAAGCATCTCAGGGTGGTTTAAGGACTGAAAAAATGCAATGGTGTATTGCACTGTTATCTGCTCTTTCTGTGTGCACCTGCATTGGGCAATGGTGTTTTTGCTCTAGCACACAATTTTGGTCTGCAGAAACAATGTACATAATGATCGTCTGGCAGCAGAGATACATGCCCGTTCTCAAGATAAACCAGTGCAGTTTTGTGTGCATAGTTTTCATGCTTTAGATGCAACACAGTCACAGTTATGTATTGCTGCTGTAAATTGAGACAACTTAAAGTGTCAGTTCTGCCTGCTCACCTTGGAGGCTTCTCTTGGTGGAATGCAAAAGGAAGCTAGGATCAGCTTTTTAATTTATAATGCCCAAGCAACCAGGGAGCACATGCCCAAGGACTAAAACAAAGAGCAGAATCCCCTCTCCCTCTGATAAACACGAGTTTATAAATTGAGCTGAAGTAGGAATTTCTGTTTGATGTTTTGGATATGATTGATCATCCCTTTCATGAAAAGGCAAATGTTCACTCCCTTGCAGTGTGCTGTGATGAACTATGTTTGTGAGCAAAAGTAAATGTTGACTGAACCTGGTTTTAATCTGCTAGTTCTTGGTGCCCCATTGTGTGCATGTATAGTTTAGTTAATAGTCGATATATCACTAGGCTCATTATTAGCTCTCCCTGCCAAAGTTTCCATATATATATACATACATATATATATATATATATATATATATTTTTTTTTTTTTTAAATAAAACCATTTTCCCATCTCCCATGGCTGCCATTTCAAATTGGTAGACCTGTGACTTCCATTACAGCAGGTATGAGTGTCTTGTTGTGAAGTAGTTGGCAATGACTGCGTGTGGCTGGCTTTACTTGCCCTGAGGCTTTATATGTCACTTTTGGACAGACTTCTTCAGTACTTGCATTACAAGGAATCCTAATTCATCCTTTTCTGACATTTTCCAAGTTATAACCCAGTGTGCAGTTGCCAGGCATTAAGGCTGCTATGGTCTAAAAGTTCAAGGCTTCTAAGTTACAGATCTCATTGTTTCTGACATTCAGCACGAGCTTCCAGAGCTTCACAGTGCTGACATTTGCTTTGCTGGTGAAAAAGGGCAGACTATGAAACTCCTGCAAGCATTGTAAAAAGAACTTTAATGCATTTCTCAGATGTATGTTGGGTGAAAGATCAATTTGGGCCAAACATTAAATAAGTTAAAAGCCACCGCTCTTATTCAGCTTATCCGGAGTCCCTAAGTATCTAAAAAAAGTCACTTTCTCCTCATTTCTCTCCATTACTCACTTTGTTAAAAAAGGGAGTCTTTCCCTAGCGTTTATTGACCATGTACTTTGCTTCATTTGCCAATTAAGCTAGCTAACTGGGGAGAAGACAGCATACCTTACCAGGAAATGGATGATTATCTTAATGAGATAAAAGTTCCTCATCTTCAGTAGTTTCAGACTATAAATGCTTGATGACAGAAATAAATATAGATGTTCTTATTAGGGTACTTCCAGCTTTCTGTTCCACAAACAGAACTTGTAATAACTTACAGTAGGAGGAAAAATAGCAATTACAGATAAATTTTCTGTGTAGCTGCAAGTGGCATGGTAAAAGTGTTCTAACATGCTGAATTTCCTCATAGCAAAGGGCATGGATGCTCAGTGTGAGAACTTACTGAGGAAAACAGAATTTCAGTCCCTTTGCACATACTTGTTGCAAATACACAATGGTTTGTCCTACAGGATGTTCGAATGTATTTTTCTCACATTAAAATTCTGTATCACTTCTGTTCTACTACCTGGTTTGAAAGCACAGAAAGTACCAGGAAATTTAACAGAAAGTACTGTAGTTACAGGGGAAAATATGTTCCTCACAGAGTGTGCTGACGTGCTTTTAGCTCATAAACTCACCTTTATTTCAGCTCTTGTAAAGTGTCTGTTAGGAGCTGCCGAACCGGGTAGGCTAGCAGAGGCCAGGTAGCTCCGTGCTCCCACTTGCAACCTGCAGCATGTCTGGGTGCCTTCGCAGCGCAGACCTCAGGCACTGCATCCCAACGTGAGCCTCTGGGCCAGGCTCATGGGCCCCCAGTGCTCGCCCTCAGCCCCCTGAGCCCCCAGTTCTCCAAGCATCTGGAGTGGCTGCTCCGGTGCTTGGCTCCCCCATCCCTTACCCTGCTCAGCAGCCAGTGGGACCATTGTTACTGAATATGCATGGCTGTATGCACGCACTTAAGCTGCTGCCACCCCAGGCATGTGTCAGGACCCTTTTATGCTCTATTCCTCCTTTCTCCCATGCTCCTTCCTCCCAAAAATACCTTGATTCCGTGTTGCATAATCCCCAAATGCTTTCCCCCTGCGCCCCACGAAGCCCCATGCCCCTGCAGGCAGCAGCCCCCCAGCAAGTATTTCTTTCCAGCAGGACGAGTAAACTCTCGCTGGTGCAGTGCTGTTGTGTGTTTTCTATCACCACTGATCTTACTGTGCAGGTGAAGCCAAGGACCTGCCTCAGTGGTCGCCTGGTGCTGGCTGTGGCTTTCACCTGTGCTGTGCCAGTAGGGAGATATGGAGCTGGCTGTCACCGGTATTTTAAGGGACTTTTAGTTAATCTTTCTCACAGTCACTTTGCAGACTGAATAGAAGGAGAGATAGAAAAGGGAGATGAGATGTGGTGTCCTAATAAAAGCAGGTTTGAAGGAGCATAGGTTCATGGAAGATTAATTGCCCAAAGTTTCTCTGAGAAAGCTTGTGAGGAAGAACAGCAGCATGCTGGAAATGAGCCCGGCCTGAGCATGCTGGAGCCCTCAAACAAACCCAGAGCGCTTCCTGCTCAAGGTGCCTGCAGCACCTGATGCATTTTATCCTTTACACGAAGGATACACACAGAGCACATAGACCTGTCGCTTCGTGTTACGTTAAAAAGCTGTGGAATCATTAAAAGGTAAACTGTTAACTGAAGTAACTTCTGCTGTCTGTGCTGGCCCTGTAGCATGGTGCTGCTTAATTCAGGAAATGCAATTAGGCTGTATGCTTCCTGCTGCAGATCGCTAACGCCACGTCAGTGTCCAGAGGTCATAGCAGTGAGTGAGATTTTTAGTGGTGCTGCTTTAGAAAATTGACATAGTTTGAACAAATTTGTGTGTCTGTGCGTGTTGATTTATATTAACCCGCTTAATTAGTTATGCTATTTTCATAGGCATCTGCAGTGATCCAGAGGTAGAAAAACGTTACTCCGACAGCATTAAGATGGCCATGTCTCTGGGGGGGTGCGGTGCAGCCGTGTCCTGTGCTGCCTGCTGCACGTTGCCCCCAGGGAGGGCGGTGCAGGCTGCAGCACTTGCGTTAGCAGAGAACTGGTGGGGGATCCTGCAGCTGCTGGCTTTGTGCTCCCGCTTTGTGCTTCTCAAAAGGATCTGAGAAAAGCAAGAAGGATGAAGCATTGGAGAATGACCTATTGTCTTTTTTTAGCCTTACTTTTGAGGATTCTGTAATTTATTAGTTATCATTATTTAATATTGATTTCTTAGCCTTGACTTATTTATTCCAGTTCCTAACCCAGTCTTGTGCTGTTAGCCAGTTCTAGTGACTGCACGATTTCCAGACCACAAAAAGTCATTGCAAGAGCCGGGTAGGAAGTGTTCTGGTTTTCATTTCCAGAAACAGTCCATACGTGCAGACTGTGTTTTCCCTTCTACTTACTCTGATTATCTTCCAATACATCTATTATAAGCTTTGTCTGTACTTTGAAGTTTCACTGATGTTTTTTACAGGCTGCAATCAAAAAGAATTGACCTAATCCCATGGGAATTCCTCAGTCCCTTGCCTGATCACAGGCATGGCTGATCTCACTGAGGGTTAATCCTTTTTGTGTCTGTGCTTCTTGAGGTCCTATGCACAATATTCTGTTCAGTGTCTAGTTCTGGTCTTAGAAACAAATTAGCTAATTTACCTTAAGAGTTGATGGGGGGTTGAGTTCCACAGCCAGCTCCTGTGCCCTTTTTAAGTTAAAGCTATTGCTGTTTTGGGGGGGCTGGATCTTGAACCTTGTGCTTTGTATGCTTTGCTGGAATTTTAGTCCCTTTACATTTAGTCAGGAAGACTGAAATTTTTTGTTGCTGCCAGTTGGATGTGGGTTTGCACTATCCACTGACAGTATGAGGAGCTTTGCATCTGAAGCTCTAAGCTATTTCAGAAATCTTTACAGAATGTATTTTCTCTGAGAAATGTTTATTTTATAAATATTCACAGGCACTCATCTTTCCCTTTTAATTTGATCCTGTCCAAGTTTGTTTACACAAAGCCTGGGAAAAACTGATCTCTCTTCAGATATCTGCAATGGAAGCTTGTAACCATTAATTTATAAATATTATTTGTTATTCATCATTTTTTATTTTCCTATTTTAAAAGATTTACCTGGCTCCCCAGGGAGCAGGCACAGTTGCAGGGTATTCTCAGAATTCACACTGGAGCTGTGGTTTGAGATTTCTAGGAAGGAATCATTGTCGGTTATGCTAAAATTGAAGTTTGGAAAAACGGGTAAGGTAAATTAACAATGTAAGTGTATTTATTCACCATTTTGATTACTGGCTTTTCGTTAAGACCTGTGGAACCACCGAATGGCAGAAGCACCAGGGGCTTGGATAAAAGCGTGAAAAGTTCTATGTGAGTGCCTCAGCTGGGGTAAGCGGAGGTGGCCGAACTTTGGGCAGTAGATACCTGCTGGTTCCTGGGGGCTTGCAATTTCTGTCTATTCACGGATGACCATGTGCAGTGCTTTATCAAGCTCCATGTGACAGAATTCAGGAGAATTAGTGAGGCTTCCCCACTGAGCGGTAAGATTTGAGAGCTTCATGCAGGGTGTGAATGATCGGTTGTTTATTCCAAGGGAAAACAGAAGTGCCGCCTTGCAAGGGAAGGCTGACAGGGGGCTGACCCCCAACTGGACAGATAAAAGAAATAGTGCCAGGTGCAAATACTGACTCTCCAAGACTGAAATCTTGAGATGCCACCACAGCGAGGTGCTGAATCTGCAGGTCCAGGCTCACGAGCGGCCGTGTCTCCGCTTTGTCCCTCAGCCGGGGAGGGAAATGCTGGGGGGCAGCAGGCACCCAGGAGTGCCCAGTGCTCTGTGCACCAGTCTCCTTGCTCCCACACAGGGAAGGACAAAGGAAACAACCTCCAGTCTGAGCAGGAGATGGGAGCCTGCTTGCTTGTCCAGTAAACTCTTGAGAACATGGAGGGAAAGTGGAATTTGTCTGTGTCCTGCACATCATCTGGGTAAACTCCAGATAAGTTGACGTAGAGGTGCTGCACTCTGAGCAAGCAGCAGTACCTTCCTTTCAGCAGAACAAAACCTGAGCACAGCTGAAGGAGGGCACCAGAATGTGGCTGCCTGTGACTGAGAAGCTTGTGGAAGGAGCAGCATGGCATAGGTGTAAAGTGAGTGACTAGAATAGAACAGAAGAGAATAGTTCAGATGGAAGGGACCTACAAATGTCATAAAGCTCAACTGCAATGAAGACATACGTTTCTGTAATACTGGCTTACACGTTATATGACTTTGGATTGACATCTTCCTTGCATGTCAGCACGTGAAGAGCTGAAAAATGTCACCAGGTTCCCGTCCTCACCCCTCCCCTCAAGGTCCTTCCTGTTGTGTCCTGTCCACCTTTTTCTTTCTTTCTTTCTTTATCACTTTCCAGTAAATTTACTCAGTCCTTTCACCTAAAAGCTGTGATTTTGCCTTTGTTTCAATGTGGGAAAAATGAGCACAAAAACAAAGCCTCCATAAATCTTGTCTTGCTGCAAAGCTGGCACATGGCAGTGGCTGTGCTGATAAAATAAAGACAGAGGTGGGAATACTGGGTGCAGTGCTGTGACTAAATCGCAGTGTTTACAGGCAAAAATATCCTCTTGGGCTGCATCCTCCGGGTAGGGACATAGCTGTGTTTTTCCCATTATCACTAATGGAAGTCAAGAGGCTGAACCCTGCAAATGTGCCCCCTTATTTCTGTCCTACAAAGCCATCTTGTACGTCTCCTCCTGGTGCTGCCTCTGCAGCACGAGTTGTTCAGAGGCGTCAGGTGGTTGTAGTCGTCATGCTAGGGGTTACATGTGGGGTTTGCTCAGCTGCAGATGAAATGCTAATCCTTAACTTTCCCATTTCTCTGTCCCAAACATATGCCATCGGCTGCTGCCAACCCGCTGCAGGCTGCACCGCGCAGGGGGAGTGGATGCTGCGACGGGCTCTGCCTGACACCAGCCCAACACCGCAGGCAGACCTGCCTAGCTTTGTGAGCTGGGAGGGCAGAAGCAGGTGTGGGTAGTTGACTTTTAGCTACTCAAACTTCATCAAAACGGATGAAAAATCAACACAGGTTTTACTGAAGTTTGTAAGTAGCAGGGTTGCTGAACAGGAGGTCTGATCCAAAACACCCCAAGTGCAAACTTTGCAGCTTTTAGTCAGGTAAATACTCTGTTATAACTAGCAGGGCTTTGTCACAATCTGCACAAAGCTTTCATTTGAAGAGCTGCGGGTATTTCAGACATCAGATGCCAACAGCCACTGCAGCACTTCAGGGCGAAGCAACTCTTAGCAGGACTGAACATTTTTCCTGCTGGCTGTGGGGAACAGGGCGAGCATGTGCCAGCTGGCCCACACTGCTCACTTGCCTGAGATTATTAAGGGAAACAAAGGATAAGAAATCTCTCCCTAGATGACATTTTTTGAACCTCCGAGCAACGAGTACCTTGCAGAAGGCTGTCCATTTTAATTTGCATTTTAAAAGCAGTATTTTTTGTCCTGTTATTTTTTCAGACCTTAAAGAAGCAGTGAGCAGGTATTAATCAATTTGATTCAGCTTTTGGAGAGTAGGGTGCCAGACAATATATGTGACACCTTTGATTTTCTGTTGAGGCTGTGTGCTACTGTGAAGATGGTGCTGTCATGGAAAATGCCATCACTGGTTGTCCCCTCATCTTCAGTTCTGTGAGGAAAGAATAACTCCATCAAGGTGATTTCTCTGGGAGAAAAGTGGCATGAAAGAAGAATGAGGCAGTGTTTTTTATTTAATACCTATATAGGCCAGCCATAATTGAGAGGGAGACAAAAAATTGTACCTGTCATTTCTAACTCTTGCTTAGCTGCATTTTTGAAGGATACCTTTAACATCTTATAAAATAGCAGTGTATCTCCCTTTCCTAAAGAGATTGGCTGTAAATATGTCATGTATTTTTTTTGCCTCTAGTTAAGAGCCTTCAGGCAAAAGAAATCTGCCAGGCTTGCAATGTTTTATAGGCTTTCTGATTTTTTTTTTCTTCCTTTGACTTGATTACCTCATCTATGGGTTGCCTCGAGCAAGCTCCTTCAAGAGACTCTGTGTATAGGATCTATGTACATGCCCTGCGGAGAGGAAGGGGGAAGCCTGTGTAAATGATTTCACTTAGGAGGAGTCAGCGCTGTATCTGTGTGTCTGCAGTCGGAGGGGTGATAACTCTGTCTCACTCCAGGTACACAGTAAACATCCCAGTTAACATGGAATGAGTGGACTTGAAGCTTATATTTGCTTTCCACTGTCCTGTATGATGCTAACTTACTGTGGTGTTCTCATCCCATCTTGTCTTGCAAGTGGTGTTCTCTTGGTTGGAAAATCGAGGTGGCATTTCACCATCATCTTCTAACTCTGCTCCGAGCAGGACAGAGTGGTGTGGCCTTTGTGATGCCTGCTGACTCTGCTTGCAGTAAAACTGCAGTTAACTCTATCGAACTGCACCAACAGGAGGAAAACCTAGAGCAGAAACATTTGCCCAGGAGGACAAGGCTGGATGCAGGCAGGATCCCATGGATTAGTCAATCACTGTAGTTTCCTGGTAGGAGTAACCACCATTCCAGTTTAACTTTACAGTGCCAGCTGCTGAGCAGAGCATCTGTTAGTGTGGTGCTTGCAGAGGAACTCAGAGCTTTTTTCCAAGACCAGCAGTACCTACATGGAATAAACTTCACCAAGTGTGGTGAAAAGGGCAAGGCTCACTTTTGCAGCTGTTACAAACAAGGGGCTGAATGTGAGCAGATCATCTCCCATGCAAAGTGGGATTTTAAAGGACTTTCCATTGAGCTCGTTTACTTCAGGCACAGACAGCTGAGTACAGGACTTCTGATACCTGGCTGCAGCATCCTTATCTTGGATGCCTTGGTTGCACCTTCTGTGGCCAATTTCATCCAAAGGAAAGTCTGTCCAGACTGGGCAAGCCAATGACAAACCCAGGTTTTCAGGTCATATGAGGTGAGTTTGGCTATTCTTGTCATACCCGACTGGCTCTAAATTTACTGCAGACAGCCTCTCAAAGGGCAAACCATTGCAGTAATTAATTTTACTGCAGCTAATTTTTATTTTTAGGGAAGAGGAAGACTAAGCCTCTGTTCTAAAATAAACAGAAAACACATTGTCTCTGAAAAGAAATGATGGGATCCTTACTGGAAATGTTCTAAAAATAAAACTTTTCATCTAGAGCTTGTATTCCACCAAAGCCACTGGGAATGCAGGCTCATTAAAGCTTTGTTCAGAGTACTGATATTTCTGTTTGGGAGGCAGCACGGCCTGATGGACACGGCTGGGACAGAGCCAGACCTGCCTTCTGCCGGTGGCTCCGCATGGTGGCTGGTGTTCAGCAGGCTTGGGAGCATCGTTCCCCTTCTGGGCGTTCCCATCAGAGCTCTCCTACCTTTCCCAGGACAAGATGCACATGCTAGTAGGAGCTCTTCCTCCCTGTAACACTAATGCTACCCCCGTCTAGTATTCTAGGGCCTGTGAGTCATGACATTTGAAAATTAGGAATCCTGAGGGGGAGTCTCTGAACTGGCTTGTGCTTGAGCTGGCTGAGCCTCCTGTGTGCTGCAGCTCTCCCCTTAGCCCTGAGTGGTGTCTGAAAGTTTTCTTATTTAGGTACACTGGAGTATCCTCCAGCCAAATTTGCTTCTTTGATCATGTAGGAATTCCAGGCTGTTAGGCATGTCCTTTCTTCCCCCAATTAACCTTTGTTATCCACCGGCTTTGCCAGTATTGTAATAACAATTTATTGTCTTTAAAACCAAATTGAGTCAACTGTTGTACTCAAGCCACCGTTCAGCTCATGTAGCAGTTTTTTATCTTTGATTTCAATTGCTAACAAGCATTTTCTAGCTAAGGATCTACTTCTGGAGCAGAGTCAGCTTTGTTTGCAGGAGATGAAATATTAACTGATAACCGTGTTTGCAGAACAGAGCCGTCATGCTTTCCTTTCCCTGCTCTGCAGTTGTTTGATCCCTGAAACAAACAAAAAAAGAATTGCCAGGAAATCCTGGGAAGTGTGTGCTTAATCCAGACTAGTCGATGGTCTGTACAGATGCTCAGCACTGAAGAACTGGGACCACGGAGTTTAAGGTCCTTGTAAGACAATGAATCCAGTCACACATAACAGAAAATGAGAAATACATGTAGAAATGTTTGGTACTTGGAATGGTAGTGTTACCCTTAAGGAATCTTCTGGGCTCCCTCTAGCAGAATAAATTCTTGATCGCTTGTAAACAACAATCTTAAACAAATTACTCTGAACATCAAATGCAAGTACCGTACTGATGATAATACTGATAGCTCCTGCAGACACTAAAGGGAGGCAGAGGGAATGCCATACACCCTCGGGTGGCACTTGCCAGCAAGCAGAACAAGGTTCTGCTTTGGCAAGTGATGAAATTAAAATTTTCTTCAACTGTGCTTTCATCTTAATACCCCTTTATTAATCTTTCATATAAGCATAACCATTTCTTGGCAAAACAGATAGAGAAGGGTGTTCTGTTCCGTTTTGTGCCAGTTTGCAAGGAGAAATGCAGTGACAGACTGTATAAAAGTTACCTTCCTCTTTCCTTTCCTTCACTCTCAGAAAAGCCACAGGGGTCGAATGCTTATTTTCTCTTCAGAGAAGACTGTGGGATTTCTGGGCTCTGTGAATGGCCTCAGTAGGGCCATGTGAAAGCTGGAAGCCAGGTGGCTCTCGGTGGCTCTTCTCCCTGCTCCTCCAGGGCCAGCTGCTGTAGGACTTAGTTGTGTCCTCTGCATGGGCTGAAACCTCCCCTCCCTCGCACATCCTCACCTGGTGAGTGGTTAAATTCAGCTCAGGCAGCCGGAATGGGATAGAAGAGACCAGCATTAAACCACAGTGATGACGCTGAAGGTTTGCCTCATAGCAACAACTATTTTCTGTCTTCTGCGAAGTCTGGAGGGCGGTGATTTCATTTAATAATGAAAGCGTTTGCTTTATCAATTATGTAGCGATTCCTCTGTTCAGAATGCATCAGCACTCCTTAAGGAACAAGTGCATTTGTGATTTACTTCATTGTAATTTTCTGTCTTTGCTTGTTAAAAAATGCATGTGCTGGTACACGTAGTCCTCCAGTGAGAACTCCGTCCCAGATTCCAACAGACAGCATAGCCCATGGCCGTCTCTGGCAGGAGCTGTGCAGAGGGTATGCCCTGGGACAGGACGTGATGGAAATGAATGCTCTGCACAAGAGGCAGCGCGAGGCAAGGGAAGGGCCAGCTCCTGCTGGCAGGGAGCTTGTGGCGAGCATCACAGCATCGGAGATCCTGCAGCATTCCCAAGTGGTGAAGAGCATGTGGAAATATATTAAGCAACCTCAGAAATTACCAACTTGGTGTTTCTATGATGCAAACCTGTGGAAAGCTCCAGAGGAAGAGCTCAGATTTAGTGCTAGCCTGCAGCTTTCATGAGACCCAGCAAATATTTTTCAGGATTCAATTAAAGCTGGTCTCAGCGCAGACTGCAATTTTAGCTTACAGTTTTGGATGGGGAATGCCACTTTTTTTTTTTTTTAATGAAACATTTGATCATTTCCAATTTGACACCGTTCAGAACTACCAGAAGTTAAGACATGAGCTGTAAGAAGGTACATATTTTATATATGTGTGTGTCTACAATGAATAAATAAATACTTCTGTGTATCTATGCCCGTGTGCATGCAAAGAAAAAGTATCTCTAAGTGGACATAAAAAACAAAGCAGGCTTGATTTTAAGTCTGCTGTGTTGAGGTAGATGTCTGATCCTTCTTTCAGCTCTCCTAGGAGCTGAGTGTGAGTAAGGTTCCAGAAAGACAGGCAAGTCTTTACAGGGTCAGAATCACTGAGAGCAAGACTTCTCTGTCCATGTCTTAAAAACATCTTTGTAGTAACACTTCTAAAAGAGAACACGTGACATAAATTGTAGGAGAGAAGGTAATAGGTAATAAGTTCATTTCTTTAAAGGACTAGGTTGTATTTTAAATACAGGGACGCAAAGAGTGGGCAGAAGAGCGTGGAAAGAGCCCAATGGAGCAGGACCCTTTCAAAAAACATTTGGGGCCTGAGCTGTGGCGAGTGAGAAGGCAGATGTTCAGAAACAGCAGAGAAGATTTTTTTTTTCTGTTTTTACTGAAGTAAAAATGAATCATAACCCTTCTGAAACTGTGGATGCTTTATTTTAGTGCTCACACTAAAATACTGCAAGGATGAGATCCAAGACCCTGGATGGATACACTGATGGCCACTGTCAAGCATTACTCGATTTGCCTCCTGCTCCTCCTGTTTTAGAATTAAATTGTATCATAAAACCTAAAATCAGAAAGCTGACCAGTAGGTAACAACGGGAAGGGAAGATAAAATACTTCTCCCCAGGATGTATCCGTGTGGTCTGGTTTGCTAGTAGATTCCCATTTATTGCCACGGATGTGTGATAAGGTAATGGGGTGTTAATAACATAGAAGAAGCAAAAATGAGAATTTAATAACATTACCAAGACAAGGGCCACATTCTGTCCTTATTCACAGTGATTTACATTGAGAGCAGTTCCAGCTATGATTGATTTTACCTGGCCATACATAAAACCAGCCATGAATTCTTACCTCTTTTGGAGTAGCAGTGGTCTCACTTGTAGTGTTTTTCCCTTGGGCTGTTTGACTTGAGCGAGGCTTGAAATGCTGCAGGACAGAGCCTGGTGGGGTGGTCAGGGCTCAGGGCAGGCAGGCTCAGCGGCAGCAGGGGCTCAGCTCCCTCCTGCCCCCCCCAGAGCCTGCAGACACCCCCCTGCGGGAGCGCTGGGTCTCCCTGGGGAGGGACATCAGTGCCTGGCGGTGAGCTTTCAGTTCTGGGGCTCGGATCTCTCCTCTGGCGTTATTCCTGCCTTCCCCTGCCACCTGGCCCCAGGGCTGGATTTAGTGTTTAATAACCTCTGCTTGGGAAGTTCTATTGTATTATTCAAACGCTTTCTTTCTTTTTCCTTTTCCTTTTCCTTTTCTTTTTCTTTTTCTTTTTCTTTTTCTTTTTCTTTTTCTTTTTCTTTTTCTTTTTCTTTTTCTTTTTCTTTTTCTTTTTCTTTTTCTTTTTCTTTTTCTTTTTTCCTTTTTTTTTTTTTTTTTTTCTTTTTTTAGTAATTAGTTGGATTTTGTAAAACTTTTACTATTTGCACTGGTGATGAATGGATCTGTTTCATACATGTGTACACAATGAAAGCTTGCAGGCAGTGGTCTGGTTTCCTGGCTACTCAGTTTCTGTGCTGAGAGGTTTGTGGTTGGAGAGCTGCTCCCAAAAAGGGCCATGGCTCCTGGGGCAGGCTCCTGCCACAGTCCTGACTGTGTGGCCTTGTGATGCGCTGGCTGCGGAGAGAGAAATATATTCTCTTAGTTGTCTAAACAGCTGGAGGTGTCTGTAACTGAACAGTATTTCTACTGGAATTTTTCTAGTTGAAATTTTTTTTCTAGTTTTCTAGTTTCTAGGTGTTTTTTACTGGGTTCCTGCTTGGGGCCCAGGAAGTGACGCAGAAGACCTGGCATGTCCCTTTCACTTCTAAAAGTGAATATTGCTCTCTGAACAGAAGACAGACTTGTAGCAAGAGCTATTAAATCTATGGTCATTGGAAAATTTCTTATTCTCCAGATGTGGAGTACTCGCTCCAGCAAGTGAGGATTATTGATTCCCCCACCAGGTGCCTCAGTCATACCGTCCATCTTCCTGACATCCACTCTGACAAATCTGTGGTGTTTTATCAAGTAGAACGTAACCTTGCACCGAAGTAAGGAGTTCTCATTTAACTTCATTTTTACATATTCTTCAGAAGTCTTTCTGCATAATGTAAGCACTGTTTTAGACAGTTCTCCAGTCTGAGCTCGAGTAACTACCAGGAATGCAGACAGGCTTAAATGACCCTGCGAAGCCTTTCAGCACTGACTGCCGAAGCTAGACGGGCTGGAAGCATCTGGGATGGAAGGCGAGTGGAGTAGAGCTTCCCAGAGAGAAACAGCACAGAAAGCAGTTAGTCTCACATCTCACCTGGAGGAGTGATCCTAGTTACCAGTTAGTACAGAACATGCAAGTGCCAGCACCTCACTGTGCTTGGAAAAAAAATGCCCTCATCATTGCTTTGAAACAAGGGCTGCCAGTGCTTACCCTTTAGTGAGCGACCCTCCCGGACACCCCCGTGCCCAGCCCAGCCTTTGCTGGCTGTGACAGAGCACAACAGCTGCCTCCGTAACTGCACGTTGGAAGATGCTTGAGGACCGTTTCTCCCCAACAGATCTATTCAGGAGACCAATACAACTTTGATTTTCTTTCCAGGAGGGCAGCCCAACTCCTATTTTGTCAGCCAAACTCCTTTGTCGAAGGACTGTATTAAGTCACAGTCTGGCAAGATTTTTCTACACAATGAAACCTAATTTCCTTTTCGTGCTCTTTAGTGAAGATGAGGTAATGTGTCATTTGATTTAGCTGTGTGGTTGTAAAATTCTGCTTGTTAATATTAAGCAAGTAATTGCACTTCCCAGCTCCCTAAGAAAAATTTCATCTTTCCAGTACCCTAAACCCCTCTGTTTCAACTCAATTCTCAGTTTTACTGGAAAGGAAACATTAAACAGAACTGGCCCAAGTGGAAGGACTCCTTTCTGCGCCTGGCTAATGTTGCACATCTCCCCGCTGCCAGTTATTAGATCTGATGTTTCTGTCCTCCTCCTTTTCTTCCTTTCTCTGTTCACACCATTTGCACAGGGTAAGTCATTAGACCAAGAGGACAAGACTGGAACTTCTGCTTCCAAGGCTGAGCTCGGGGCATCCCCCTCTAACTCGCTAGGGAAAGACTGATCCTTTTGGAAGCCCAGGGTTTCTGTTGGTTGTCTCCTGATTGCAGGTGGATGGGGATGGGGAGGATGAGGTTTGGGCTGGCAGTGTGCCCCTCTGGGCACCAGGGAGGTGCCGTAGCTGGAGAGGGAACACAGCAGAGAGCAGCGCAGTAGGAGTCAGTCTGCATTTCACATAGCAAAGTGATCTGGAGATACCTGAGGTAGATTGAACAGATTGCCAAGGAGTCCCGAAGGCAGCATAGCAACAGCAGCACAGGAGGGTTACAGGGTGATTCACCTTGCTGGCTGGCAGCTTTTCAATACCCTCTGCACACACTTCTCCCTGGTGTCTGTGTGGGTGCAGAGCTGGATTTTGCAGCTTTCCCTAATTTCAGTACCTCTCTGTTGTATGTTTCCCTCTAACCAGTGTAGCCCTTCCTTGTGAGCTGCTCTGTCTCAGGGCCAGCACTTCCACTGCCTGACAAGGAGTTTGCCTTCTGCAAAGCTGCAGTTCATTTTAATAGCAGATTTTAGCAAATAAGAAGTGTTCAGGTGCTAATTCCTGCCCCTCTCAGTAAGCAGTCGAAGCCCAGCTGTAGCAAAGCAGATGAGGATGAGCCCCGCATTGAGGTTCTCCACAACCTGCGTACAGTGTTTGGTAGCTTTGTGTCTCCTGCTGCCATCGACTTCGCTCTCTCCACCTTGTGTCGCTGAATGGATGACCTCCGCAGTTAAAAATGTGAGACCTGATGGCATGAGAAAAAGATACAGGATCTGTCTGTCCTGCAGCACTGTGGAAGGAAATGCAACAACTCACCCCTAAGCTACCATAGTCCACGTAGGAGCTTTTTTCCTCTCTTCTCCATGCAAGCACTCACACTGATTTCTTTGTATAATGCTTTTATTTATTTACAGTCTCTGAAACACTACTTTCATTGCACCTGCTAAAAATTATTACTTTGAGCATGACTTTTAGTGCTCTAGAGCTCTAACTGAATTTACTCTCTATTCCTTCAAGTCTGTGAAAATTTCTCTACTGATAAATTCAGCTTCGTACTAGAAAGAAATCCATACTGGTGTCTAGAGCCAGTGTGAAATGTGGTTGGGAGCAAGATGCTGGATTGACCCTCTGTCCATCACTGTAGGGAATTTGTAAATCCTTATTATAGATTTCCTACTGTTATTATTTCCACCATAAAAATAAACAAAAATGAGCAAAAACTTCCTTGAATAGTATCTGTCAAGCTGTTTTGGAAATTTTAGCTTAGTCAGTCTTTAGGCACGTAATTTAGTTAAGATTAATAAAAATGGAGCACCTAAGGGAGACAAATGCTCTCAATACAGGGTCCAGGTTTTGAACAGCTCTCTGCTGTCACTTCTCTCCCTTTGGTCACCATATGAGACGCCTCAGGAGATCAGTACCTCAGTCTGAATTAAGCAGAAATTAAGTGAAAACACTTTCAGAGATGCCTGTTAATACTAGCTAGAGAGGTGCCTGCTGACGGTCGTTGTCTCATTGTGCACTGGCTGCCAGGAGATGTTACGTGTGTAGACTGCTGCTGTGAAGAGTCTGTGTCCATAAGCTGACTCACAGTAACTTGGGACTTTACTTCTGATACTTCTTATCTATGAATCTATACTCATATACAGTCTGTATATTAGTATAAAATACACTATACTTTAGTGTACTTTTTATAGTAAAGTACATATTAGTAACATTTTGTATTCTTTAAAATGTCATAATGAATACCAGGTTTCTAAAATAATGCAAGGAAAATTCTAACAATTTAATAAGTTAAGCACGATTGATCATTTATAATAGATTCTAACTTCAAAAATTAGCATTAGATAATGGTCATTCTTTCTCTTTTCAGCGATCGGGTGGGGCCTTAGCTATTCCCCTATGTGCATTTCAAGGAACCGTGTCTCTTCAAGCACCCACAGGAAAAACTCTCTCTTTATCTACGTATGAAGTAAGCACTGAAGGACAAAAAATAACACCCACGTCAAAGAAAATTGAAGTTTATCGATCTAAAAGTGTTGGTCACGAGCCAAACCTGGAGGAGTCTCCTAATACATTTGCTGACACAAGTGTTAAAATTCATTTAGAAGTTCTTGAAATCTGTGACAATGAAGAGGCCCTGGATACTGTGTCCATCATCAGCAACATCAGCCAGTCGTCCACACAGGTGAGGTCTCCATCCTTACGTTATTCACGGAAAGAAAACAGATTCGTCTCATGTGATTTAGGGGAAACTGCTTCCTACTCACTCTTCATACCATCAAACAATCCTGACAGCGATATTAACATAACAATTCCAGACACGGTCGAAGCTCATCGGCAGAACAGTAAAAAGCAACATATGGAGAGAGGTGGTTATCAGGAAGAAATACAAATGTTGAACAAAGCATACAGAAAACGGGAAGAAGATGACAACAACAATTAAATGACTTTTAACCTAAACATTTAAACTGATTTGACAGATGTTGCTCCTCTTGACTCAAGCTACCCTAGCAAATACAATGCCAACTGTTTTTTCCTTGCACATAAATTAATTTCATTTGGGTAGATTCTTAAATAGTTTGAAACATTTAAAATATACAAATAGCAAAGCAAATACTTAAGTGCTTTACAGCTTTGCATAGTGAATTTCAAGTTATTTATATATCTATTTATTTGAGGAACACTTCTCTCTAAAAGAAATCCTAAATAAAGTCTTAAAAACCAGCCTTGGTTGCTTGGCACTGGGTGGTCTGTCTGTGGGAACCAGCAGAAAATGAGGGAACAACTTCATACGGGTGAAGTGTTAACAGGTTTGGATGACTGTTGCAATGCTGCTCATACTGACGTACCAGACTTGAATCATTTACCTGAAAATATGTAGCACAAGCCTAAGACTAACTCATTTATTTGCCTAAGCAAAGGACTAAAAGTTATCTAGATGGTTTAATTTTCTATCGCTCTGTACATGATTCATATGTAATACCTATGTAAGTGGCCAGTGTATGGACCTTTGGATACAAGTGGCTGAAATGTAAGCGTGCACATTTTGTAAGTCCAAAATTGTGAAATTCAAGTGTTCTCATGGCTTGACATTTCTGTTTGCAAGTGCATCAAATGTTCATTAATTTTCTGTCAGTTACTCTAAAGTGTGCCCTTTTCTGCCTCCATGATCTCTTAACGAGTTAAGAAGTTTCTCAACCTTGCAGATATTTGCTCTCCATCCAGATAAGGCAGCATTTGAAGTGTTTGAAGAGCTGTAACATCAACATTAATTTCAGTAATTTTTCATGGTTAAAGACTAGAGCCATCCCTAAGCAAGGAATAGATTTGCAATATTGTTTTCTTCCTCAGCTAGTAATCTCAGCAACACAGCCGTGAGAGCGGGCGCAGCTTGCTGATAGCTGCAGAAGTCCCTGTGGCTTTCAAGGAACACTCGCCCCTTTTCTGCCCCTATATATTCTGTCTGTCAGCAGTCCTGCCATCAGACCTCTCCGGGTGGACCCTCATGCTTTAGGGCTGAGTCAGGAGCTGGGGGTTACAACTGGTCTGTGACTCCTTAGGAGAGGGGGATAAAGCCATTCAAGGAGGACAAACTTAGAGACCTGGCAGATGTTGACCTCGAGAGTCAAACATTACGTAGATCAGGATCCTGCCCTGCAGCACCCTCTGGAGGAGCCTGTTCCTCTACTGGCTTATGGGGAACCTAGAAATAAGCCTGAAATCAACCTAAAACCTGTGAATACTCTGTTTTGTGTCAAATTTAGAGAAGCCAAGGCTGAAACAGTGAATGGAGTCCTTAAAGGCTTGAAGCGCTAGTGCTTTTTGATCGGGAGCTCTTTTTTCTGAGGGTTTGTAATCATTGCTGCTGCAATCGAGATGGATCACTGTGCAAGGTGTGCTTTTCATGTGCCACCTTTCCAAGGTGGAAACAAGAGTTCTTGTAAGACTGCCTCAAGACTCTCAGTACCACTAAGATGCTATGTTATATTTCAGATTTAACAAGAAACTACAGTAGAAGGAACAAACAATAAGTCTATTGAATAAATTACATCCATAGGCATAGAGCAGAGGGACCGAATATATTGCTTTGCTTTGTGTTTGTAGCAGGAACACAGAAAGTTGCCTTATAGCAACAGACATGCTCGCTCCAGAAAAAAGGTAGCAAGGTTGTGATAGAGGATGCGGCCCATCACACCTTCTGTGTGTTCTGATGGATGCATTTAGAAGGGGTTAGGATTAGGAGGCATAACTGCATAACTGTGACCCTGAGCTTGACCTAATTGTAGAATGTTGTCTTGCTGCTGTAATGAAAAGGAACTTTACTTTAATGAATCTGTAAATTTGATCATGTACAAATGTCTGATTGTTTTATATTTTACTTTAAACTAACATCATTAAACATTTTAAACTGTCTGAAAAGGCAATTATGTAATTATTCAGTAGATACCAGCTCCTTGCACAAAGCAGCAAACACTTGCTGTACGAGAACACTCGCACCTGGTTGTGTATTCAGTACGTGTCAATGTGTCTTTATTTATCATTGTATGAAATGCATTTGGACTTAATTTTTAAAGCACTTCTTTTCTAATAGTTTTTAAAGGAAAAGCAAAACAAAACAAAACAAAACCTTCTTCTTCTGTTGCTTATCCCCTGTATGACCTTTTAATGTATTTCACTGACAGCTTGACATTTGAGGGCAAAGTGTTTGTCAATGACCATTTGAAGGTGACTTGAAAGAGACCTCATCTCTGCTCAGACACCATAGCAACTGGCTGAACAAAAATCCATTGGAAAATGTGACCTGCATCAGCCCCTGGGCTTCCCCTGCTCTTAGTACTTGGGCTTTTGAATAATGCAAAGGATAGAGAACAAGAAAGGGCAAAAGTCTTTCGGGGGTAATCTTTGGTAAGCAGTATATCCAGCGGGCTAGGGTTTCCTTTCAGTGGTGCTCATGTACACTGAGAATAACATTAAGTTAACAGAGTTACAAGAAAACGAAGTCTGTAAGAAGCAGGACCAGCCCCAAATCCCCAAAGCCCCAAAGGATTGTGCTTCTTGCAATAAAAGCTATAGTGTGGCACTGAAGTGTAAATTTCCTGTTCTAATCTCGATAGAAAATACATCTGACAACATCAAACTGTTTCAAAATGCAGTAATTTCATAAAAAATAAATGTTACTTATATATTATTTTACCGTTATGGATTTGGGGTTGATACATAGATTCTGGAACACGATTTCACCTCCCGGTACATATCACTATAATGATTTCCAAGATGAGCTTTTGAGCGTTACATTCCTCTCTTGTAATGAATTTTGCAGATTTAGGTGATTCAGAACGGAATAAATTCTGCTTTCCTAGACTCAGGCAGCAGCTCCTATATGAATTACAGTACCCGTATGCGTATATGCCTGTATTTTGCACTCTCCTGTTTGTTGTGCAGAACGATGTTAACACCCTCCCATCCCTAAACACACAGCCTGTCCCCACACAGACAGCCGTGCCGATGGTGGCAGTGCCTCGCGGGCTCACAGCTGTGGTGTGGCTCCTCTCTGGCTGTGCCTCAGCCCAGAGCGTGCCCCACAAGTGCCACGTTCCCTCATCGGGAGCTGGACTTCAAGGAGTGCCCCCAATTACTGAGGGAAGGGCACAGAGCACTCCTGGGCTGCTGCACCACGGGCTTGGTGCAGACACGTTACTGCATGGTGACGGCCTGCTGCTGGAGGGGCGAGTGCCAGGGGTGGGCAACAGGCCTTGGGGAGGCTCGATAATCTGCGAGACACCAGGATTATTGCAGGAAATGTAATTTGTAGGCGTTGTGAGATGATCTTTGTGCTGGGAGATGCGCAGTTGCTCTTCCCAACATTTACGTGTACAAATCTATCGGAACTGTTTCAACCCGTTGTATTTCCTTCAGAACACACGCGTCTCCCCGTGTTGAGGGGACAAGGCAGAGAGGCGGTAGCGATGAGCACAGAGGACATTCCTCTGGCCCTGCACCCCGTGTAGCAGCGCACGGCCACGATGGGGGGAGCGGGACTCGAACCCGCGACCCCAGGGCTCGGAGGCGGCGGGGCGGTGCCTGAGCCGGGGGGCGGAGCCTGCAGCGGACGGAAGTGCTGCGGCGGAAGGGGCGGGGCGCGGCGCTGAGGGGAGCCGGCCGGGGGCGGCCATGAGCTCGGAGCAGCGGCGCGGCTGGGCCCGGGGCGGCGATGGCGGCCCCGCAGCCTCCTCCTCGGCCGGCGGGCACGGGGGGCGCGGCGGGGGCGGCGGGGGAGGCCGGGGGCGGCACCCCAGCCACCTGAAGGGCCGCGAGATCGGGCTGTGGTACGCGCGGAAGCAGGGCCAGAGGAGCAAGGAGACGGACCGGCAGCAGGTGGGGGCCGGGGGGGCGCCCGGCGGGGCGCTGCCTGACGCGGGGGTGACGTCACGGGTCGTGCGAGTGACGTCACGGGCCGCGGGGGTGACGTCGCGGGTCGGGGTGACGCCGCGCTGTGCTGTCCGCAGCGGGCCGTGGTGCGGATGGACGAGCGCCGCGAGGAGCAGATCGCGCAGCTGCTGACGGCCGTGCAGAGCAGGAGCGAGAAGGAGCCCGACGCCATGTCCTGGTGGTCCGGGGACGAGGACGGGTAAGGATCCTGGCTCGGGGGGCGCTGACCGTTGCTGCAAGGCTCCCTCCCGGGCTGCTGGGGAGTTTGGGGTGTTACAGCTTTATCTAGAGTCATAAAAGCCCTTTCGCTGATCCCCAGGCCCACAGCAGGGGATTTGTGTAACAGAGTGACCAAGTTCCCGTGGCCTCTGGGTCTGCTCATCCACAGGTGGCGTTTGTCATCCTTCCTCTGGTGCTGGGAGGTTTTCTCAGCCTCAGTGAAATAGGACCCTTTCTTGACACCTTTTCTGCAAGGATTTAAACAGGCAGTAAAATGGGGAGGTCATGTACCTTGCCTTCAGTACGCTGGGTTGATGGGTTTGGGTTTTGGTGAAAGATCCGGCTATGGGGCAGTGGTTCTGACAGGCCGTTAAGCAGCAGTTCTCTGGAGATGTTCCGTTAGTACGTTAGCTTTAATGCAAAAGAACACGTTACATTTGAAGATCCTGTTGTATGTTTTTTGATCCCATGACCCTGTTGTACGTTTCTTTGTCTTTTACAATGTACACCACACTGCCTTCAGCTTAGGGCTCAAAAAACTTGGGGATGTAATGTCTCAAAAACAGATCTGCCTGGAGTGGTTCAGTGAACTTTTCAGTGGACGTTTCTCAGTGGCCAAGCATGTATTGGGTAACCTTTGAAGCTTCTGTTCTTTGCCATTATTTCAGTAATACTCCAGAACAGCCCGCAAAAGTGAAACCAGAGGTGGAAAAAGCTCCTATCAAACAGAGACCAGTCTTGGAAAAAACATTCCTTGATCGGGATGTGGAATACCTATTTGAAAAAAATCAGCAGGATACAGATTTAGATGAGCAACTTAAAGAAGATCTAAGAAAGAAGAAGTCTGATCCTAGATATGTTGAAATGCAGGTACTTTCCCATGAGTTAAAAAAAAAGCTTTTGGTTTTGAAAATTAGACTGTCAGTGATAATTTCTGATTGTTTAAAATCCAAAATTTTAAGTATTTGCATTGTATAGTTGGATGTGTATTTTCCGTTCTCTTCTTTAAATAGACTTTTATCTCTGCGTTTGTGTGTAAAATTAAAAGTAGGGCAATAGGCTGTGAAGGAACAACTCTTCAAAATGTAGTTGAGGTTATTGTAATGGCAGTGTATAAAGCCGTACAAGGAAACGGTTTTAGCACCTCTCAAATGGGAAGCCTGCTGTTCGAGGCCCTAATCTTTTAACTGCGTATGTTGGCCTCTTTGTGTACGGAACTGTTGGTGTTAAATATTTCTGGTACGTTTAGTGAAACTGAGAACATGCATGGAATTAAATTTATTTCTAGTGGGCCTGTTCAGTCTTGGGTGAGCAGCTTGTCATGTTACTGATCTGTTTCATCTAGATCATGGATGAAATCTGTTAGTATTACTTCAGTGTTGGAGAGGTGTTTGAAAACATGTACTGTTGCTTTTTCTTTTCTCAGAGATTCCGAGAGAAACTCCCTTCGTATGGGATGAGACAGGTAAGCATGTGTTTAATTTGAAGAAAGATTCATGATTTGTGGAGGTGCTGCAGCTTTCAGAAGTTTCAGTATTACTGGAAACAGATGGGTATATTGTTGTTGTGATTTATTTATTTTTTTTAATTCACAGTAGTGGAGAATTACCAAAGTACTTCTAAAATCTGTTTTTGACCATAATACTTGCAAATGTTTTCTTTCTCTGGAAACAGGAACTTGTAAACCTTATAAATAATAATCGAGTAACTGTGATAAGTGGTGAAACCGGCTGTGGAAAGACTACACAAGTCACGCAGTTCATCTTGGATGACTACATAGAGCGAGGGATGGGGTCTACCTGCAGGATCGTTTGTACTCAGCCTAGGAGGATCAGTGCTATCTCAGTAAGTTCCACTTTGACAAGCTGACTAACGGTTGTAGGTGTGTTTCTTTGTTGTCATCCCCACCGTAAGTCCAGATAAAATGACTGTCTTAGGATTTTTGAACAAAAACAGATCTCTTTCTACTGGGCCTAAGCTACAGGGCAAGTTTATTAGCTGAATATACAATCTGTTAGATTATTTGAAGTTAAGATCTGGAAAAAATCCAAATGACCAGATAGATACTGTGTACCTCTCAAAGAAACTGATCTATTTTTGGATGTTGTCACACTAATGGTAAAGTTCAAGATAAGCATTCCGCCTGCAGTGGACAGGAAAGGTTGTTTTTTGTGTATTCATTTTCAGTCTTAATTGATGCTATTGCAAATAACAATTTTATTAATATACACTAATTCGATACTTCGTAAGTTTTGGTAGTGATTAAAGTACTGGTGCTGTATGCCTCCCTTTTCCTTGAATGTAGGCATGATTTATATTGGTGGCTTTAATGGACTGGGCAGTGCATATGTGAAGTAAGATAAACAGTAGTGTTGTGTAGCCCTTTAGAAATGTATTAAAGAGCAAGAAAGAACTTGGCTTTTCAGTGCACAGTAATTGCTCTTCTTTATAGTTAAGGATCAAATGAGTATAGAACATCACTCTCCATGAGGAAAGCTGGCCGTACTGAAAGGGGTGGTGCATTCTGGAGGAGTGTACTGCTGATGCCTAGATGGTTGTGTTTTTCTAAAACGTGTCTTGGGTTGCTCATCTGTTCTTGATTTGCAGACAGGAAACACTGCTCTCAAGGAAAGGGAAAAGATGTTTTTCATGGTGTTCTGTTATTTACATTGCATCTTGGTTCTAGGTGTTTCTTACTGATGAGTAGCTAAATCATGGATCAGCCTTGTGTGTTTTGTTTTTTTTTTTTTTTTTTTAATGAGCTGTTGTTTTTTTGAAGGTGGCTGAGAGAGTTGCTGCTGAAAGGGCAGAAGCATGCGGTAATGGCAAGAGTACAGGATACCAGATTCGTCTTCAGAGGTAAGAGGCTCTCTTGACAGTTTTTGTTCCTTCATGTAAAGCGGCATTGACTCAAAACGAAAAAACTGCAAGGCAGTTCTTAACACAGGCAAACACTTTTTATTCTCTTATTTTCTCCAAAAGACATTCCTCTGAATAGCTTGTACAGGTAATAAAGTTTTTGAAAAATACTCAAAAAGTTTGAGCATGGTTATTATATTCTGTGTAGCATGTAAATGAGTGGTTTGAGGTTGTTATGCGAAGTCAGTTCTGAATTTCAGGCTGGCAGGATTGGTTAGCACTAAGCTGTACTTTCACTAATAAGTCCTTTTTTCAGTTCTTCTGAAAGGTTTTGCTATACACAGAGGTTAAAAGCGATGTCCCTAATCAATTAATTTCAAGGAGAAATTAAAATGTTAAAGGAGAGAATGCTATAAGCCGTATTTCTGGGTAGAATTATGTATTTGTTACAGTTACCTAATGAGTAATTCTGTTAAGGTCAAGTAATAAATTTAGTCTTGTTAACAAGAGTTCATAGACCTAATGCCATAGAACAAAAGTTACTACACTTGCAGTGATTTGTAATTTTAAAAAATTACCTGGGATGTAACTAGCAAACAACGAAACCTCACCACTGATGGAAAAACTGCTGGTGAGAGATGACAGTTCAGTCCTTCCAGCACTTTAATTTGAAGCACTAGTTTATGGAATCTCATTTCTGTTTTCTTTAATGTTTAATCAAGAATGTTACAGTGCTGTGTATGACACAGCTGTCATCTGTGCTGAGTTCAGATGGTTGTGAGAATTTGGAGTCAGCAGATCAGTGCAGAAATGATGAGAAATGAAGTCAGAGGTTCCGTCAGGCTACAAGAAGTTAATTTCCCATCACCAAAAATGCTGTGACTCTGTCCAAAACCCTTGTTCTCTCAGCTGAACTGTGAACAAGTTCAAGAATGAGGCATACTTCATAATGTCTGTAACAACTACCTGTGTTTTAATTTTTAATTTTTTATTAAGTACTTTGTAAAATAAGAGAACTGAAGAATTCTTGATGTATTTCTTCCAGTCGGTTACCGAGGAAACAAGGCTCAATTTTATACTGTACCACAGGAATTGTCCTACAGTGGCTTCAGTCAGATAAGTAAGTTTTCCTGTTTTATTAGAAACTAAACGCAATTATCGAATGACTTGACTAATGACCTGTTCTTGTTAGTCTCTGCTCTATTTTTTACTTCTGCTAAAAGCAAATGTTTAATTTTTTGTTCTTCTGTTTCAGGCATTTGTCCAGTATTAGTCATGTAGTCCTTGATGAAATTCATGAAAGAAATCTTCAATCAGATGTTTTAATGAGCATTATTAAAGATCTTTTGAATGTCCGTTTGGATCTGAAAGTAATACTGATGAGTGCTACTTTAAACGCAGAGAAGTTTTCTGAATACTTTGGTAGGTTAAATGCTTCCTATGAATTTTCCTTCTAAGTGATACAGGCTTCTATGGCATAATGCAGATGTCAAATTTTAGGATTGCTTTTAATAAAAGGAATTAATGATGTAATTTTTTGCAAATTTTTTGCTGCTTAAAAATGACATGCCTTTCTCAACAGATAATTGTCCAATGATTCACATACCTGGGTTCACTTTCCCAGTGGTGGAGTATCTTCTTGAAGACGTAATTGAGAAGTTGAGGTAAGTGTATTTTCTCAGCATCAGTATAGATAATATTTAGTTTGTTTTTATTTAGTATGTCTTTTTGAAGATTATCTCAGTCTACATAGCCTGTTGAAAAATTAGTTGTGGTTTTCAGGAGTAAACTTGTTGAACATCTTGTTGCAGAAAACCTTTTGAGGGAAGTTCGGTAGCTTTTACAGTAATAGGCTTGTAGCAACCTGGAAATGCTGGTGTGGGGAAAAGAACAACTTGTGTTTTGTCTTTCAGTGTGGTGAATTTTCAGGTGGATAAATTAAGCTCGTCTTTGATGTTTATTTTTTACTTGTTTTCATGCTTACTGGAGATGGTACCTATCATTTCTGTAATTAAAAAAAAAAAGTCTTAGAGGAAAGTTCTAGAATCCTACATGTGTTATATGGTACAGCTAAAGTACTGTATATTGTCCACAGTTTAGAAAACTCCCATGCAGCTGGATTAAATTACTAGTTTCTAAATTTATTTTCTATTTAACTTTAAAGGTATATGCCAGAAAACACAGACCGTCGGCCACGGTGGAAGAAAGGCTTCATGCAAGGGCATATAAGCAGACCAGAAAAAGAAGAAAAAGAGGAAATCTACAGGGAACGATGGCCAGAATACTTAAGGCAGCTGCGGGGCAGGTTGTTCTCACTCTTCTGCATTAAGTGTTGTTAATTTAATGAACATTTTAATACTCCTCAAGAGTGGTTTAAGACTAAGCTAAATAACTTTGCCTCTTCAGCACCCAGCAGAGACTCTGTGCTTGAGACATTCTCTTTGCCAGCATTTGACTGCTTTGCTATCTGAATAAGTGGGTTACTTACGTAGCCTGGCAAATTTATTTCAGGAACGGCATCTTTCTTTCCTTCTCCTGTCTTATTTTACCTCTGCAGTTTGTGACTTCCTATATATCCAGCTTCACAGCAATAACTAATATAAGTGGCTCTGTTTTATCTCCCTTTCCTAAGGGAGCAAGTCCTTGGTGCTCTCTGTTCTATCCCATGTTCTACTTGTCCTTTTCTACTCCATCCCTTTCTCAGACAGGTCTTTGGAACAAAATAGTAATTGGTACTAGGTTTCATGAAAAGAAAGGGCTGAACAGATGAGATGCCTTCTGTGCTTACTGTGAGGGAGAGATAAATTGAAGGGTAAACTCAGATTACTTAGATCCTAGATAATTCATGAGATCCATAACCCAAAAATGTCATGTAAATGCTCCAAACACAGTTCAGTCATAATTCTTAAACTTACTATTCTAAACTGGCAATAATTGAACTAAAATAAGTCTTCAGAGCAGCATGTCTGTTCAGTTGTACCTACAAAGAAAGAAGGAAATTGAGCAGTAGTAGGTTACACAGATGAGTGATTGCAGAACCTTACAGCAGAGATGAGTGCATGACTTTGTGCTAGCAAGTAACCAATCTGCATGCTTTTGTTGCCTGTAGGTACTCAGCGAGTACTATAGATGCCTTGGAAATGATGGACGACGACAAGGTTGACCTTGACCTTATAGCAGCACTTATCAGACACATTGTTTTGGAAGAAGAGGTATGTTTCTGTGGCCTATCAGCATGTTCTCATGCTATGACTGAATTGTGGTCAGTGGCTGGTGGAGAAAGTTAAAGCTGGTGGTTATTTTGGTCTATTACATGCATATAAAGAAGAGGGTTTTGGTTTTTTTTGTTACTAGTTTTATTTTCTGTTTTCTCAAAAGTAATCTAACAGCTCTAAATACCCAATTGCTATTTAAGCCCCGAGTTTAGAATGTGGTCAGACAGTGTTTTTTGCAACAGATTCCAGGTTTAAAAGGTAGCACGTATCTAAGTTCTTGAATAACAGTTGTAGGCGTTAATGATAGCTATGCGTGTAAAAAGCTTGGATAACTTGCATATATATTCAATATAGTAATTTCAGACTTTTGTTCTAAAGAGACTATAAATCTTTTGATGATAGTAGAGATTGACTCAAATAAAACAGGATAGAAGTCTGAAGGTTTGGGTTCCATTTAACTCCAATTGCGGCTTCTTTTCCTTGGGATAAGCTTTTAAATGTCTTCATACACATTAGTCATCTGATGAAAACTAGTGTAATTGCAAATGAAATTTTAACTCTTAGTTCTTCTTCTGACTGCATGTGTTTATCTTGTCCAAGGTAGTACTTTTTGGGGTGTGTAGTAAAACCTACGGTTTGTGAAATAGCTGTAGAAAACCAATCTGAGAACCTCTTCAATGTACAACTAAATGTTTTACATCTAGGAGCTTCCCTATCAGGAATGACAGAGAGAGGGCACAGCACTGCTTAGAGTTGATATCCAGTCCCTCATATCTACAGTATGTCATGGGCTTTAAATGGTTTTCTGCCTGAGTAATCTGAATGTAATTTAGCAGTTGTGAAGATGAGAATTTTGCTAGGATATATAAAAATTCAGTCACATTTACCAAATGTGTAGCTAGGAAATTCTTCCTACTTACAGCGTGTCACGCTTTGTAGTTACTCCACTTTCATTAGTAGTTGTCCCTGAATGTGCTTCAGATGTAATGACAACGCAACTAGTTACTTTTTAATGTAAGAATGCTTGAGATCTTTACTCACCTACACGTTTAGGTTTCTGTGAGGCTCTGACCAGTATAGTAACTCTTACATAGTCTTTATTTCAATTTGTAGCTTCTTTTATGTTGTTTTAGAGGAGGTAGTTCTTGAAATATAAAACCACCAGATTCTGAAGCTGAAGATCCTAATTAGAGTCCCAGTAAAAGGTTTTTTACATAATACTGTTAGGTACATTGTTATCAGAGGGTTTCTGTGCTTGAAGCAGTAAGAAACTTGAAAGAATAACTTCTGTTGCCATAGGGAATATACGTAGGTTACACCATAGCCTGAAGTTTTATATTCATTTATGTGTTCAAAAACATCTCTGGAAGAGCTGACACTGTAGCTTGAGTCACTGAAGAAAATTCTGATAATTGAGAATGCCAAATTACTTAATATTTCAATTGATAGAGTATTTAAGCTGTGGATAATGAGGATGACTTACTGTTTTTTATTTTGTTCTTTGTTGAAAATTACACTTCGTTTCTTCGAGGTTTAACTGCAGCTCAAATTCATACAGTGTTTAAAATGCTGCAGGCCAAAATGTCAAAAAGGAAGTTTTTGTTTATTAAGTTCAGATAAATGTGTAGCAAGACAAACTTCTTTTCTGTAGTAAACAAAGTATTTCAAGTTGTAGTCAGTGAGGTTTCAGGTATCACTTACTTGAAATATATGTATCAGTATGCAAGTAGGTGATATTTTGCATAGCATGTAACTTACTGTAACCTGTTTCCTTTCCCATTCGCTTCTTTTATATATAGGATGGTGCAATTCTAGTGTTTCTTCCAGGATGGGACAACATTAGCACTTTGCATGATCTCTTGATGTCACAAGTCATGTTTAAGTCAGGTAAAAACAATTTTATGTGCAAGTTTAGCAGCAGCATTAGTGGCAAACTTTTATTTTTGCCTATGTTTGCTGGTATTGCACTGGACTTTTCTTCTTCCCTCCTTCCCTTTCAAAATGATTGCAGTGTGTTCGGCTTTTTGTTTTTTTACATAGCTACAGTAACTTCCATCCAAAACTAAATTCTTTCTTCATTCTGTGTTAATTTCTTATTTTTGCTTGATGCTTAAGCAACTTCTCTCTAATACTTTGCTGATGGGTTCTTTTAAATTCTTTTTCCTAGATGCCTTTTAATAGGACAGTAAAATATCCTATGCCTATCCTATATGCTTTATTTTGTCTTGTTTGCATACCTCATGTTCAGTTAACTTGTCCTAACTATGCTTTTGACTATTCAGATAGTCTTACAATAATTCATGTTGTGTATATTCCACAGATAGAGAATTATTGAAAACCAGAGGAGAATGTCAATTTAATAAGTAAACTTGAATAGTTATTAAATAGTTAATTTACAATTGAATATATTATGTTCTGTACAGTAATTTGTATTCACCAAGATATCATATCATAATACAACATGGCAAATTCTAAAGTAAAAAGGTATAAAGGAGTTTATTATGTGAGTTTTATGTTTTACTAGCTTTTGGGGGAATCTTCTGCAGAATAACGTAATGATTTTGTATCCCAGAGAAGCTTAGGTAGCTGGCGGCTACCAGAGAAGCTTATTGTAGCTGGTGATTAGTTTATTCAGTTTATATTATTCGGAGCTTCTAGCATATACGCCTGTATTTCAGAATGTGTCATCTGCACGTAACACCAATGTATCGAACATTGCTAACAAATAGCAAAAAAATAAAAATAATTTAAAAAATAATAATAATTAAACTATGCTACTATGCCATTATCTACATGGTAAAAACCAACTCAGAATAAGAAATGGAAATAGTAGATTTACTTGCAGCATATTTTCTCTGTTCTGTATTCTTGATTTCCTGTGTAACTAAAGTATCTGTGCTTACTCTGTATCTTCTACTGATTTAATTTTCAGATAGGTTTATTATCATACCTTTACATTCATTGATGCCTACTGTTAACCAGACTCAGGTATGCTTGTCTTTTATTATTATGCAATAACATAACATTTTGCAACTACCAACAATTTTAATTGAGTGTATGTTTGGTTTTGGCAAACATATAAATGGGCCATGGATAATTACAGGTGTTTAAGAAGACCCCGCCAGGAGTAAGGAAAATCGTGATTGCTACCAACATTGCAGAGACTAGGTAAATAGCTAGCTATGCAGACCAAAAAAAAAACCATAATTTTGAGAAAATTAAAAAATAAGCCTGTTTAACTTTTTTTCAAAATGCATTTGAAATATTTGTATCGTAGATTTATAACACTTTCAATTCTGATACATCTGTAGACTGAGCTGGAATTCTCCTTTGAGAGTTGTTTAAAAAAATCAAGACATGGATGATCTATAATGACTTGCAGTTGTTGTACATAATAAATGTGAGCTGCCTGTCCTCTACAGACTTTATAACTGTATATAGTGACTCTATAGTGCCAGACCTAGGAGAATAAAACAAGCTTGCTCTTGAACTGCTTAGTAACATTCTTCTTAATGAAATTCCAAGCACAGAATTTTTTTAACTTTTGGCTTGCAGCTTGGGAGGGGGTAAAGAGAAGCTAAACCTTTCTAAGATTCTAGGCTAAGTTTGCAAAGATGAAGAGTTGCATTTTTTTTTTTTTTCTTCTTTTAAAACAGCATTACAATAGATGACGTGGTATTCGTTATAGATGGTGGAAAGATAAAGGAAACTCACTTTGATACCCAGAACAACATTAGCACAATGGCAGCTGAGTGGGTTAGTAAAGCTAATGCCAAGCAAAGGAAAGGTCGAGCAGGAAGGTAAGAATAATGGCGAGTTAGAAAACTTCTGTGATGTTAAGTTTGAGCTCGTGTGCTGAAGGTAGTACTTTGTTAATCCCATGTTCGGAAGCAGATACTAGCACAACTCTCTTGTACTTAGGGAAAGAATGGTTTGTTGTTTTCCTAAGAAACTGACATAACTTGTGCTGCATTTCAGTCATGAGTTTCCTTCCTTATTGTAGAAGAATAAATCCTGCATTTTTTTCAAATTTGATAATGTTTGCATTCACACCTCGCTTACGAGGCTATGATACATTAAAGTGAAAATTGCCTTCAAATTAAATTTTAAATAATTTGGTATATATCTAAGAAATATTCACTCCCCCGCAAAATACCGTGTGGAATTTCTTTTGTTCAGACGTACAGTTCTTCTCTGATCTCCTCATTGTTCCCTTTGAGTAGTTAATTGGAGACTTCTGCATTTTCTATGCCTTTGTTTTCCTGTTGATGGGTCTATATTTCTGAAAGCTGAAATGGCTATTGCAATTGAATACACTTCAATTCTAATTCCCTGAAGTGTTTTGGAAAGCTGCTTATAAATGAACACAGTCATAATGTCACAGTGTCATAGGAAAAGCATGCATTTATTTCTTCAAATATGTTGTAGAGTTCAACCAGGTCATTGTTACCATCTATACAATGGGCTCCGTGCTAGCCTTCTAGATGATTATCAACTACCTGAGATCTTGAGGACACCTTTGGAAGAACTTTGCTTGCAGATCAAGGTAAGCATATGCGTCTTCAAACATGTATACTAGTGACATTTCTGTTGGAATAAGAGCTTGAGAGATTAAATCAATGCAACTCTGAGGTTAGAGTTGTCTTCAAGTCTAAATTCTGTCACAGCAAAAGCACAATATATGCGATTAGTAAGTGCGGCGATTATTTGCAGAATGGTACCAAAACTGAGAAAAATATATTGTCTGGTATAAATAAAAGCTGAACTCTAACACAAATGTGAACACGTTTTTTTCCTCCAAAAATGTTAGATCAGAGTTGCTTCTGTGAGAATGCCAGGGAGCTGAGAGAGAAGGCTTCTTAATTTTACCTTTTGGTAAAATTCTTCTAAAACTGACATGAGTGACACTTCTTTTTTGGAAGTTTGCATGGAATTCCTATGCATGCATAAGGAATACCACATGCAACATACTGAAGAATAGACGTTTAAAATTTCATCACTAATATGTCTTTATTTTGTCCTTACTTCTTAATTATTGAAATCCTAATTCAAGCTGTGAGCTATTCACACCTTTTGTAGCTAGTGTGATCACTGCTTATTGATTTTTAGGTGGGTAGCCATCTTTATTCTTTTTGTTTTTTTTTCTTTCAGATTCTAAAGCTTGGAGGAATTGCTTATTTTCTGAGCAAACTAATGGATCCGCCATCTCGTGATGCTGTAATGTTGGCCATAAATCATCTGATGGAGCTGGTAAAGTATTATTTAACATACAGTTTCATGCAAGGAAAAGTTTGTTTACAGCCATGTTATTACTGCATTGTTTGTTATCAAAGACCATTCTGATTGTACAGGTCTAGACATTTGAATCCCTTATTATGCAGACTCTGTATCTCTAGGCTATGCAGCGTCCTGTATCTTGACTGAACAGAGGAAATAAACTTCAAATATTGAAGTTAACTTTGTATTTGAATATTGAATATTTATATTGTATATTGAAGTGGTATTTCTGTCCCAGTTGGATTAGTGAAGAATTTATTTCTGGGGGTAAGTAAGGCAGATAGGAACAAGGTCTCTCATATGTCAGTGCCCCTTTGGATGTTGGGGCAGGAGAGATCAATGAGCTGTTCGTACTACTGACTTTTTGCCTGGTATTAATTATACAAACCAGTTGTAGCAATAAATTGCAATGTCTAATTTAGATGAAAGGCGCTATGCAGACTGATTGTCATAATTCTATTAATGTTTAGATGACATTCAGTGATACATCTGTTGTTCTGTGACAAGGCTGTATAGTAGCAAAGAGAAGAGTAAATGAAACAAGAAGTGACACTGAAGGGATAGGAAATACACAAGTCCAAAAGTAAGCTTGATCAGGAGAAGACACTGAAGTGTTAATTAGTCTTCATACTTTGGTCCAGAAAGACACTGAGCCCAGTAAACCACTTGAAACACAATTAAAGATGGTTGCTCTTGATTGTATCTGTTGAATGTTTCTGTTTGTAATTTGCATGATCACTTTCCTGTCTGACCATACTACAGTTAGCTGCATCCTCCACACTGCAGTTATGACTTTGTGTTTTGTTTTTGTTTTTTTTATGACAGAATGCTTTGGACAGACAAGAAGAGCTGACTCCACTAGGTGTACATTTAGCACGATTACCAGTTGAACCACATATCGGAAAAATGATTCTCTTTGGAGCTTTATTCTGTTGCTTGGATCCAGTCCTTACGATTGCAGCAAGCCTCAGCTTCAAAGACCCTTTTGTCATTCCTTTGGTAAAGTTTCTAAGAAGAGCATTACAGATAAGATTTTAAGATCCTCATAAGAATATTAGGACGCTACTGAGATGTTGTAGTTTAAAATAATTTTAATCCTACTTTCAGGTTAATTACATGTTTATAAGTACTGTTTGCCTTACAATAATTAATAGCATGTGTTTTGCTTACAGAATATTGGAAGTAGCATCACTTTTTATGTATGTTCCATACAAAGTATTGCTGTATATATGTACCCTTGTTAGGGAAGGTGAGCTAGAAGGAAGAATGGTCTGTCAGTCAGGAATATTTTATAAGTTCTAATTGTTCATAGGGCAAGGAGAAAGTAGCAGATGCAAGAAGAAAGGAATTGTCAAAGAATACAAAAAGTGATCATCTGACAGTGGTGAATGCTTTCACGGTAAGCATGTTTTAACGTTCTTTCCTTCAGAAATTTTGGTTTAGGTGTTATGCTTTAATCTAAAGAAAAATCTGATCAGTGTATGCTCTGAAGTATTTCTTGGTTTCTACAGAAACATAAAACAAAATTAATTTTCACCCTTCTAGTGTTAAGGAGTCTTGTCCAGGCTCAGTAACCTAATTTCTTGTGGATATGCTGGTGGAAATGTAAATTCATGGTAACATTACTTTCTAAACATGTATTTGATGAGGGATGAACACAGTAGAACTTCTTGGTGGCAGTTTCCCAGTTGTGCTATAAAAATCCCCGAGTCATTAGCTCTTGTCCTTCCGGCACCTGCAAGAGGCTGGAGTGGGCTTCAAAAGCATTGGAGACTTAGAAAAGATTTAGAGACTTAGCTGTGTAGCACAAGACTGTTAGTAGCAACAAATGAGGTTCTGACAAACTTGGCTAGATTTTGCTCCTCACCATGGGAAAACTAAGTTTTCAATTCAAAAATGTTGTGTTTTTCTGCTCTGTGCCATATGTGTATAGGTGTGTGGAGATACATACACATATGTACATAACATAATACAAAGAGATTAAAGGGTTTGCTTTCTCTTTTAAGGAGAAAAATGTAACTTTGTAATGACCTACGTTTTTTTTGATCTGTCCTTATATAGTTAATATTTTTAGTATGTGTTCACTTAAATGCCTT
This sequence comes from Aythya ferina, assembly GCF_964211825.1. Taxonomy (NCBI): domain Eukaryota; kingdom Metazoa; phylum Chordata; class Aves; order Anseriformes; family Anatidae; genus Aythya; species Aythya ferina. Next base: position 27,366,530 of record NC_140305.1, read on the forward strand.
TGAACTATGGTATGAATTTCTAGGGCTGGGAAGAGACTCGGCGCCGTGGATTCAGAACTGAGAAAGACTACTGCTGGGAATATTTCCTGTCTTCAAATACACTCCAGGTAACATCCTGATGGTCTGAAAATGGAGGAATACATCTGTCAGGGAAGGGGAGGAGCCTTTTGGCACAGCATCATTCTGGGACAATTTTTATTTCCTATAGATGCTTCATAACATGAAAGGACAATTTGCTGAGCATCTCCTTGCAGCTGGATTTGTGAATAGCAGAGACCCCAAGGATCCCAAATCTAATACCAACTCGGGTAAACAGTAGAAGGAAACAGAAAGCTTTTGAGTCAAATTCTCAATTTGCAGAACTGCATTACTTACTTTGCTGTCTTTTACAGATAATGAGAAGTTGCTCAAAGCAGTCATCTGTGCTGGTTTATATCCAAAAGTTGCAAAGATTCGGCCAAGCTTTAGCAAAAAGAGAAAAATGTAAGGATTTGGTACAATGCTGGTTTTTGTTTCAGGTATTTTCTAAATTAGGTAGCTTGGCTAACTTCCACACTTCCTGGGTATGTAACATAGAAGCACCAAGCTAGGAGTGGTCACTGTGCCTAGAATTAAAAAAAAGAACAAACAAAACAAGTGATTATGTCTGTGGTAGGTGTAAGAATAGGTAGTCAAAATTCTACTTCAGATCTCTTAATTTAGATCCATCTGCAGCTGGCACTACCAGTCCGTTGATTCTCCATTTTGAACCAAGTCCAGTGTGCTTCAGTCACCTCAAGGATGCATGTAAGAGTAAGCTTGCAAACGTGGCAGGAGATCCCATGTCACTGCATCTTAGCCGCATGGTGGAGCCAGGTATAAGTCAGCTGCCAGGAAGGTTCAGTGCCTCGTGTCTTTCCTACTTGAGAGAACAACAGGGTTTATTAAGGAGGTGAATTTAAACTTAAGCACAGAGAGAGGGGTATCTGAAAATTACTACTGTAGATTCAGTTGCAATCTTTTGAGGAAAGAAATAGAAGTTCCTTCAAATGTCCTCATTTTGGAGTTCAGAACACTGGTGGAGAATTGGAGGGTTTTTAACTTGGGATGTGGTTTTGCTGTTTTCAGTATCTTACTTCCATGGTAAAACTACTTTTTTTTTTTTCAGGGTGAAAGTTTGCACTAAGACAGATGGAACAGTTAATATTCATCCTAAATCTGTTAATGTGGAAGAGACAGAATTCCATTACAACTGGCTTGTGTACCATTTGAAGATGAGAACTAGCAGTGTATGTTGTGGTTTATATTTGTTATTTATTTTTGTAGCTCTTTAATGTGTTCGATCAAGGGATGTGAATAGTGTCTCTTACATGGCCCAGAAGGTATGCGCCAGCTTTGTTTGAAGCCTTCATGTTTTGGGTCACTTCTTGCACATGCAGTCAGGTTCTGTTCTGTGGGATCTTGGTGGTATTGTTCCACAAATGGCTGGTATATTAACTTCTGATAGATTCTTGCTTCTGCTTCTTTTTTTTTTTTTTTCTTATTTTTTTAAGGAAAAAAAGTTTGCAAGCTTTCTTTTTATTAGTTGGAGTTCAGCGCTTTCTGTGAAGGACTGTATTTGGAACCATTTTTGCTCCCATTTGATGTGATTTTATGTAACTGTTCCAACTGAGTTGCTTCAGATTTGTTTTGCAAATCTATGAATGACTGAAAAATGATCTGGAATTCTGTCTTGTGTTTCCTTAAGGGTTAGTGATGTCATATAACATGCTTTCAAGGATGACTGGACAATTTTGTTTTCTTGCAGATTTACTTATATGATTGTACAGAAGTCTCTCCGTACTGCCTCTTGTTCTTTGGAGGGGATATATCCATTCAGAAGGATAAAGATCAGGATACCATTGCTGTGGATGAATGGATTGTTTTCCAGTCTCCAGCTAGAATAGCACAGTTAGTTAAGGTAATTATATTTAATAATATATCCAGAAATCTTAGTTTAACAGTAACTCTTCCTAGAGTTTTTTTTATATTTGATGTTGCTGTTGAACTATTGATGTATTGCTATAGGGAGGTAACAAAATGTTTTTAATGTATTCCCACTAAGCATGTGAAGTATACACAGTAAATGAAAGGTATCTAACTGAAGGTTTGTGTATGAATGCAAATCAAAAAGTTGTAGTAAAAATAACATTCTGACCAGCTTGTTGTATCACATGATAAACTGGGCAGAAGTAAACACTGATGAACTCTCTTCTGTTTGGCCTTAGGAGCTGGCACTTGAAGTTTTATTTATGTATTTGAGTTTCCAGTGTAATAGTTGGGCTAATGAGAATGAGGCTTGCGTGCCTTTTGCAGTGTTGGAAGGAAGGTGCTCTTAAAGCTTCTGCTGAAAATTTCTTGGGGATGTTGAAAAATAGTGGAGGCTTCAGGGAAGAGTCATAAGGTGGATTTAAAGGGCTTCTAAACATCTTACAGTAAGAGATTTGAAGAGCACAATTTCTGTAGTTACTGTAGCAAAAGCTGTAGGATGACCTGATCAGTCCATAAATAACCATGAGAATATGGAACATGGGGATGGGGCTCTTCAGCTGGCAATAATACTTTCCAGTGAAAAGAGGAGCTGAATAGAGCTTTGTTTATTAGATCCTAGAAATTGCATCTGACTTTCTCTTTCTTAATCCAAATATTTTTAGTCTCCTTAAAGAGTCAGCTAATGGATGAACAGGCCATCACATCCAGAGATCAGGTCATAAAAGGCAAAGCTAGCTTCTGAAAAGCAGCTTTTGATCCTGAAGGTAGCAGTGTTGAAATAAATTGATGTAAGAACAGCAGGCCTAAAGATTAGGAGAACAGAGAACGTGAGGGGTTTGAACTTACTGTGGTAACATAGTGTGGCTTTCTACTTGCCTGTCTCTTCTCATTCCAACAAACTTTTTGTCTGCAGAATTTAAGACAAGAGCTCGATGATCTACTACAGGAAAAAATAGAAAACCCACACCCCGTGGACTGGAACGACACTAAATCCAGGGATACAGCAGTACTGACCGCTATTATAGACTTAATCACAACGCAGGAGAATGAAAGTGCCAGAAACTATGCTCCACGGTTTCAGAACGAGCGCTATAGTTGACACACTTTCATCTGTGTTGGTAAAGCCGATATACTCACTTACTTTGTTTCATTTTTTTTATAGCATTTATTTAGCTAGAGGGAAAAACTCTTTTAGGGCAAGCAGGTAATTCCCTCGTACTGAAGATCAGTTATTTCAAAATAGTTGGTAATATCTGTATATGCATGGTATTCTGTGTTCATGGTAGCTTTTTAAATAAGAAAAAAATGCAATGTTAGCAATGTTAATTGGTGTATGTATTGTCCTTCCTCCGAGTCCTCTAAAACTGTAGCTTTTTTTTTTTAAAATATTTGTTACCAGATTTGGGGGGGTGGGGAAGGGAAAGAAGCTAAAGTACTGCTTAATTGTGCTTAAACTGTTCTTGCTATTGGTAAAAACATCTCAGAAGATTTTTATTTTTTTTTTCTTGGGGGTGGGGAGTGATTACTGTGTTGTTGCAGCAGTTTTCTCACCAACGTTTTCACAGAAGGTAATGATAGCTTAACTAAACTAACTTGAAAACATGTTGTTGAATTTGTGCTGTGGGAGGAAAGTCTTCAGAAATACTCTCGCCTTCCATTCATCCCATTCAGTTCATCTTTTTTCACTTTCTGTACCCATCCATCATCAGTACTGATGGAAAAATTTAGACTACAGGACCTTCATGGTTATAAAAACTGATGGTGGAATACACTTTAAGGGTTCATTGTATTCTAATTTTTTTAAGCAATCCATGTATAGGTATAGTGTTACATTAAAATACTTTTCGTTAAAGTGTTATTTCATCTGCTCTTAGTTCTTAATGTTCTGACTGTCATTCTGTTTTGAATGCTTCCAAATACCTAAGGCCATTTGATTAATTATTCTTATTTTAGGATTTCAAGTGGGGTGATTTTGAGAGAACTAGTCTGGACCTGATGGGTGGGCATCAAACCAGGGCCTGAATAGTGCCAGCAGTTCAGCTGGCAGCCTCCTGTTACCTTCTGTTTGCTCTGCAGCCATAGTTTTATTATTTCCAGGTTTATCCTTGAGGAATAAAAAGCCTTTGCTTCTCATTTTGATGTTCTGCAAATGTAACCAACTTTCAGTTTTTAGAGGCTTTATGTTTTCTCTTGTGCTTGACAGAAATCGTCCCTGTGGCCTTTCTCATCCACCTGAATCATGGGCTCAGGAGGATTTATTCACTTTATTCGTGTTATCCTGAAGAAAACAGGACTAAAACAGGGGCACATCTTCCTGTCAGTTAATCCAGCATCAGCTGTATTTATCTCTGGTATATAAGGAACACCACCCCTCTGATCCAGCATAGCTATTTTTTATACAACAGTCAGTTTGTGACTGGGCTATACTTTCTCTTGGAATAAGAAGGAGCAGAGGAGGCCAGGTTTGTTTTTGGAGCATCTTCCTCCACCCTCTGAAAACCCATGGTGGGATTGCTGCTTGAACCCCAGGTGCTGGAGTGCTTGGGGTAGCAACCAGACCACAGCACACTGAGGTGGTTGTGGGTTGGTGTGGTCAGATCCTTACTTACACAGTAACATGAAAAATGTGTAAATAATGATACGAGTTGTACTTTCCAGCTCAACCTAAAGCTTGGAGTGTAAGCAGCTGGCCTTGGGCAGTGAGGGAAGGGCCTGGGGGCTGCTCTGTGGCAGCTGTCCCACCGCAGCCCCATGCCTTTCCCCAGTGCCTGCGTGCCCTTACCCTGCGGGTTCTCCCCTAACCCAGAGGCGAGGGGTCCTGGGCCTGGTCACTGCTCAACCCTCCTGTGTACAGGTAGGTCCATGAGAGATGAAGGAGGACACAGTAGCGCTGTTTATCTTTACAGAACAGCAAAAAAAAAACAAGCAAAGATAAGTTACAGAACAAATTTAACCTATCACCTTAACAATCTGCAGGTCAAGAAAAATTGAAGCTTTTTTTTTAGTAAGGATTTAAAAAGATTTTATTGATTGTTGTCCTATAAAATCATAACTGTCTTTAATTCCTGAAGAACTGTGTCTGAGAGTAGGAAAAATGGCTTTTAAAACATTATTTGGAAAGACAAGGTATGAAAAAATATATACAGTATTAAAAATCTGAATAAAATTAATGCCTGGATTTATACATTCAGTTTTGTTAAACATCTGCCTGTGTACAATAAACTCTTTGTTAAAATATTAGCAGTATTTTTACTATGTTAAATAAGACTTTGTTCAATTTACAGTTTATACCATTACCATTTTATCAGTCCACTTATAAATTAATTCAAAAGGCTGTAAAACCACTGTCAGACTATCAAGGTAAGGATTTTTGTACAAAATTATTGCCTAATCGACTTTCAATTGTTATAGAGGTACATGTTTATAAACAAAGTCACTCACAGATCACCATAGTACAGAATATAAACACCACCCTTTAAAAAAAAAAGACTGGGACTGTGACAAGAAGAAAGCCTTTGTACTATAACTTTTTGCCACCTTTTTATTTAGCAGGTATTGAAGCCTGTTAACTTACCAGCTTGTCCTTAAATGAAGGTTTTTATAGTACAACCTGTCACACGGATATACAGAAATGATGCACTGAACCTTACTTCATTTTTAGTGCATTTTCTTCACACAATATTTAGTGGTTGTTTTTTTTTTCCTGTGAAATTCCAAAGCTAAACTGCAGCTGCAAAAATCTAGGTGGTGCAGGTAGTGCAATGGTGAGAGGGCTTCTCGGGAGCTGAGATGTGTGTGGCAGCACCCAGCTGGGCACCCCTCGGTGGCAGTCACGAAGGTGCTGACAGGGACACCAAGCTATAACCACGTTACCCCAGGGGCCGAGCTCTCAGCTCCCACGTCCTTCCTCAGTGGTGCTCTTACCTCGTACAGCGGAGATGAGCAGAGACCTGGCCGCTTAGGTCCCTACAGGTCTTACGGCTCCCTCTTTTTGTGCATGTGGCTTCAACACGCTGACAAATGCTAAAGAGGAAGGTCAGTAAACTGAAGTTCAGTTGAACTTTTTGCCTCCACAGAAGGAAATAATCAATCTCCTCTAGCACAGAAGACCAAAAAGGAAGAAAAAAAAAAACAGAAGAATGTACTTCATGTTTTCTGCAGTCTCCATCAAAACCCTTGCTCTACAGCAATAACTTAATAGAAAGACCTAGCCAAACACCTGGAGAAAACTGAAACAAAATGGACACATTTCCAGCAGTTATACAATCCTTTAAAAAAATAAAAAAAAAATCCTGTGAGTCCAGACACCTGAATTCTGAACCAGAGCAGTGGCATTTAAGACTCACAGTGACGATGCTAGTGGGAAAAACCACATTGTGTTATGCACAGGGCTACTTTTCTGCAGCTTGAAATTACTTTGTATTGAAAATAAGGTTTAAGCTTTAAAGGTGCAACCTACTGCAAGGTACTGGAAAAGCAACCATGCTGCCAAGAAGGCATTCAGAGGTAAAAGAGCCGTCAGAGTTGAGGACAGACAGCAGACACGAGACAGAAGGGTTTGTTCATTTGGCAAAGCCCATGAGCTTAAAAAAAAATTACTGGAAGAAACACCATAAGACACACCTGCCAGGAGGAGCTAAGAGAACTAACAACTGCTCCCACCAAGGCTGTTCTTAATGAAAACAAGCCCAAGTTGAGGCTGATACTTGTGCTAAAATGGATCTGAGAACAAAGACCCTCAATGTCATTATGTACTTGGTACAGTTTGGTACTTCTTGCTTGCTTTCAGAAATCTCAACACCAGAGCACCAGAACACCTGAGCTGCGTGACTGAGTACCCACACCCAGTACTGGAGGCCACCACCACAAGCAGCACGTCTCTGGCTCTTACCTTGTGTCAGCTTCGCCCACAGATTGCAGCGATCTCATTCACTCTTAGATTAGCAAATCTGGCTCCTCCCTGGCTTTGTGCTGGAGAGGTGAGCCCTTCTGAATTACATGAAACAAGGATTCTGACACAGCTGGGAAGTATCCCCTTAAATCCCCAGTCCTGTACTGGGAGCGTACGGCTGCAGGTTCCAAGGAACAGGAACTGCCCCCCGCTGTTATGCTCCTGTTCACCTCCAGCTCAGCATATAGGTGTGGTGAGTTTCTGGTGCTCAGTCTGCTACAGCAAGGCCCAATTTTGAAAGAAAGTCAGTCAAAATGATCAAAAAAGAGTGGCAGAAGAGTAAGCAAAGAGCAGGGATGAAGGAACTAAAGTTGAAAGGGAAATCTGAGGGGAAAAAAAAAAGCAAAGCTGATCTCCAGTGCCTAAGAAACTACTTCTAGTTGAAATCTGCTACAGTTCAAGCCAGGCATCAGTTCAGAGCTCTCAAAATGCAAACCAAAATGGGCTATCTGAAACATCAGTGCTCTGTTACCAGATTTTACACATCTGTGACCCACGTCTTCCATGTGAGAGCTGTAGTGCATGCAGCCATTCCCCGCTGACAGCAGTTAGTGCAAATCCTCTAGTACAGTATGAAGAAGCAAAAACCATCTACACATTTGTTTCAAGTCCAAGTAAGCGTCCCATCCGCTCCATGTTCTTGTCGATCGTGGCACGACACGTGATTTCCTTAGCACACTCCATGGGAAACCAGCCTCTTTCACCATCCCGCAGTCGTTCCCCTTCATACCAGCCTGCAGGTGTGAACAGACAGGGAGCAACAAACCTCTTCAAGTAATTTTAAAGGCACTTTGTCAGAACTTCTGAGTCAGTGTCACCGCATTCATGATTTATCTATATAAGTTATGACTGGTGATGAGTTACTTTAAACAGCTGTTGCCTAAACAGAGGCTGTCCTTAGGAACTTGAGCTTAAATGCTCAAGTTTTTCCTGGAAGCTTAGCCTTTATTCATCATATGGCCAACTCTATTAGGAAACAAATTCTTCTAGCTGGATTCATCTGCAGTGGTAAGAGAGGGTTGCTAACAACGCATACTCACCATCATTCACTTTTTGATAAACCAGAACAACATCAGCAACTTGGAGAGACAGCTCGTCTGACTGCTTTGCTGTGTAGGTTCTGATGATCTCTACCTGAGTCAAAGCTGGGGAAGAAAAAGAAAAGAAAGGCTGAATTACAATATTTCCATTTCAAATCTTCTATTCAAACGTGTATATAATTGATTTGAAGAAATCAGTGTGTCTTAGCACATGCCCTGCCCCACCCCACCCACCACACAGGTGGCAGCAAATGCTGCAGATGGCTTCTCACCTGAGCATCCACACAAACTTGGGTTAAACACGAAGAAGGGAGCTTTGCTCTTGGTAACAGATTGAAACAACTGGCCAGCGTTAATGAACGCAAACAGAAATAACTGGGCAAAACAAAACTCCTCAAAGAAGGAAGCGATGACAACTTCATGTATATTAAAGTAACACAGCCCAGGAAAAGAAAGGTGACATTTTTAAGGATAGAGCCTGTGTTTGCTCAAATCCCCGCTAAGAGGCAGTGCACTTCTATTCTCATGTCAGAGTGCTCAAAAATCTCAGTACTTGCAACTTACTCGTTCTGTCAGTCTTCTGCCCATCTCTGTCTTGCCCAAGCACCGTAATCCAGCGAGCTCTTTCACTTCTGCAAACAGCAGAAACAAAATTCAGTTTCCCAACTCGTGCTCTTGAACAATGATCAAGACTACTCCCTTTTCAAGGTTCTGTATTTAAATTCTTCCTCTTATTGTGAAAGAAAAACTAAACATAACCTCCTTTCTCCTCCTCTCAAAACATGGCCAGGTGTGATACTACTTCTTGTAATAACACTCTTCAAACACAAACATTTTAAGCATGTTAGAGTAGAAAAAATGCCTATACACACATGGTTCTTACTGGCATCACATCTTACATACCCTTATTTTAATTATTTTTTAAGTAATGCAGGTAAACTTCTCTACTAAGTGTCTGAGACCAATACTTATGACTAATCTAAACAAAATTAAATAATCCACTTGAATTTTCTTCTTCAAAATTTTGTCTTTAGATAACTTGAGTTAACTAAAAATAGTAACATCTGTCTTTTGCAGTTGTCCATTTTTTGAAAATCTGAAACCAGTGCTAAACTTGTGTTTCAACCACAGTAAGAAAACATATACAATTTTGCACAACCTTAATTTTGTTCTTATTTTTAGAAACATGTTATTTACAGATTCGTATTTTCCCATAACCAGTCTTAATAAGAAAATTACATTTCCTTTCAAACAACTCTTAAAAAATGGGATAATACCAGACTGCCTTCCTATCTAAATATGTGTTTCTTCATAAATCCACGTACACCAGATCGTTGGTGAACACAAAACAACTTTGCTCCCACTGAAGTCACCCTCTCTCCAGCAGGCAGTGTTAAGAGCATACAAAAAATCCAGTCCAAAAAACACGGCTCTCAGCCAGACTAGGGAATCACAGATTCACAGAATCGTCTAGGTTGGAAGACACCTCAAGATCATCGAGTCCAACCTCTGACCAAAAAAGCCTTTGTCCTTCCATAGCTTTCTGTGTATTTTTCAAGGGAATCGATGTTACTTGTGTAAACAGACAGACCGGGAGACAAACACAAAAAGATGCCAGCGCCAGTGGATCATCTAATGCTAAGTGACCCTGTAATTTAACCCTCCGCCTCCAGCAGCAGGCACAATTACAGCTGCTCCAGAGCTGTAATTCAGTGGGAACAGGCCACGAAAGACACACGAGGTTTGTGAGGAGCCTTCCCCTGATGCCACCCGCATCTGCTGGTCGTGCCCCGCTGCTGGAGCTGTAATGCCACTGTAACGCTCCGGACCCTGGGCTTCTACTGCTGTACCTGGGAACCACGAGCCACACGAAGTGACACAACGCGATCAAACTGTGCTGGAAATCATAGTCAACACAAACATTTCACTTTGAACATGCATCGCTCCGATCAGCGAGCGCTCTGAAGCGTCCAGCTGGGCCCTCCTCCTGCCGCTGCCCTCCCCATCGCGCTCGCCTCAAGTTACAAAAAGTTGGGAGTGTCAGTGCCCTGAGCACACCACACACGGTAACGCTCTATTAAAAGTTTTAAAATCAAGGAGGTATTGTCAGAGACTTTTTCCCTTGAAAGACAATCTGCTGAACTGCTATTTCTATCACAAACCTTATATAGGCAAGCAGTAATATTCTGTAGAACAAAATGTCTTTTTATAAAAAGCCCAGACAACTAAAAATGTGCTTCATTTTTTTCCCAATAAAATCGCATTTCCAAGCAAGTCTGAATCATCTGCTTACTTTATAATAAGATCTTTAATAGGAATCATTAATGATCTATAGTTTCTTTCAGAGTTATTCTAAACTTTGAAAGCAAACCTAAAACTGTAAGTTTTTCCAGGCTGGGATGCGTCTGGAGCGTTCTGTTTCATGTCTTGTGTCCCGCCCCCAGCCTCCGCGGAACAGATACCATCTTTCACTTCTGTGAAGGGCTGTGTGGATGTTAATGGCACCACACAGAAGCGATGGCCTCTCCGAGACTCGCACCCGAAAGAACAAGACGCTGCTTGTTGCCCTTTTCTAAAGCAGAGCACTCCAGCACTGCCCCAGGAGAACAAGGACCACCTCTATCCAGCGCAGCTCCCCAGCTTCCCTGCGGCAGTGCCAAACTCCTCCTCCATCCCATCCTGCAGTTTCCGCTCCCGCACCGTCCCCGCTGTGGTGCAGATTCACAAAGCTGCCCCGGGACAGCACCGCTCAGCACTGGACCCAACACACTCCATTCAGTGTTTGCTGCCACCTGGAGTGGTAACTCCTGGTGAGACAGCTGCACATCCAAGCGCACTGCAGAAGGCAGGTGTACAGACTGCTTGCAACAACAGGACACTCATTGCTCTCCACTTTACTTCAGGCACTTACCCCTTAGCCCCAATGATTATTTGAGGGAAGTTCTTTGCTAACAGGCAAGTGAGGCAGGAAACCCACATCTCAACTTCCAGCACTCAGAAGAAAATATTAGGGAAGTATTTGACCTACCACGTACTTACACTACAACAACCAACAGCGATAACTCAGCCCCATTTGTAGTTCAAGTGGAAGCAGAACCACAGAGCATCCCGAGTTGGAAGGGACACAACAAGGGTCACCGAGCCCAGCTCCTGGTCCACACAGGGCCACCCAAAGCCCCAACCCCATCTCAGAGCGTTGTCATGTTTGTAGTATTTGGGTAACTAACCTTCATTGTCCACAGTCATCTCTGGGATCTCAACAATGATCCAGAGACTTACAGAAGCTCAAATGAAACTGCTCCAGAAACTGAGTGCTTCACAATTTAAACTGGGAGTGTATGCAGGCAACACAGGTCAGAAACATTACGCAGAGAAGTTGAGGTATGCCACACACAAGTCACGTAGCTACAGAGGTATTGTGATGCTTAATAGAGACAGCACCTTAACACCAAGAGTGCCCAGACCCAGAGCTGTGCCAGGCAGGGGGCAGTCAGACCCTCTCCACAAGCTCCAAAGACAGCCGGGTCCTGAGGGGCTGTGCCTGGGAGCCTCTGAACCTCGCACGGGAAAAACGCATCCAGGGCAAGGTGAAAGGTTAATGGCAGCTACACTGCTTACTCTGTCTTTAAAGTAATTTTAAACTACATTACCCGCCACTAAAGCCTGAGGTCATCCTACTGTAAGAAGCAAATAGAACAATAATTAACTTTCACTAGATTTGGCTTAATTAGAATGAGCTAATTATCTTGATGCTAAGTGAGGACTGCAAATGAGAGCACTGACAGCCTGTAGTCTGCTCTTTGCCGGAATCAGAAGGGTTGCATTTTAAGCTCAGTTTGGAAAACACCACCTTTAATTTTGTACATACAAGCTTCTCCCCACGCTCCCCCCTCCAATCCCCCGTAAATCCCTGTCCTGCAGCCCTGGCATGTTTGCCTCACCAATAACCACCAGAAGGGATTCAGAAATCCAGCATTATTATTATCTTCAGCCTGGATTACCCTTCAGATACTCTGCTGTCTTCAGCAACATTACACGGACTTACACACCTTCCCTCTGATGAAAACCCTCTCCAACTAACATGCAACAAAAAGTCTTTACTGTTTAGGAATGGTCATGTCAGTTCTTTTTTTTTTTTTTTTTTTCCAAAAATAAGAAGTGTTAAACCTAAGATTTTTGGTTCCTGTTTATGAGAAGCATTTTTATGCAAAGCTATCCCAGACAATCTTTCAGCACCTTGAAGCAATGCACGACTGTAGCTCACTGTACCTTGCATCAACATGGACTCCCTCTGCATTACCTCAATGTATTTTTTTAGTTCCTTTTTTTGTTCCTTGCTGCATTACTTGGGGAAAAAACAGCACCACCAGCTTTGTACTTATCCATTTGGCTGCAGGTTTGGAAGAGCCAGCAAAATGTTTGCAGAAAGTCAGACGTGGCTTTGTGATGAGAACTCTATTTCAGACCACACCGTACAACATACAAGTGGAGCTTTGTCATCTTTCCTTTCTATTCTACCCTCTAATGGGCTCTCAATTTACTTATCCTAATGGTATTAATGTAACACACTGCAAGGCATGGCCACGCCATTACTCACTGGCTAGGGAACTGGCAGTCTCTGAGGCAGAAGCACAGTTAATTCTTGGTCTGAAGACCTAAAACAATAGCACCTAGTAACAGATACTTCAGTTTACATAATTTTAGCATGTGTACTCAATTTGCTATTATCCCTACAACATGACATCAAGAAAATAGAATGACAGTAACATGACATGTACTTAAAACCCCTGAGCCCTCTCATGACAAGATTATCCATGAGAAACTGAACCAGGTTTGGAGAGGCTCTATTTTATTCCAGTAAATATTTATTCCTCTATCTAGGATCTTATACAAGCTGCACATTCTTCTTCTCTGCCAATCATTAAAAAAACAGAAAGGCTTGTCACTGTTACCTTGCCTAGCTTTGGAAGTGCACACTTAATGGAATAAAAACAGTGCAAATCACAGCAGTCAGCAGGTGGAACAACAAACGCTCCAGCGTTGCTGAACAGGACGCCAGCGTGGCCCGTGACAAATACGGGGTCATTTTTAATGTAATCCTTCCTCGGTCACTGCTGATCAGATATCATAGACTGCCTGCTTGCAAACTTTACTGTTCAGTTTTGTTTCACCTTTTTTTAAACTTTGCAAACAAAGAAAGGCTGGGCATTTCATACGACCTTTTTTTGGGGGGGAGGGAGCTGGGAGAGCAACAACAACCTGTTGAGATTATCAGGTGAAAAATTACAAAAGTTGTAACTATTTACTTACTGAGTGTCTGTTCCCAAGAGCATCTCCACCTTCTCTCCTGCGTGGTTACTGAGGACTGCCAACCTGAAGAGGTACACTGTAGCGCTCTGCCGCGAGTACAGCATAGCTGATGTGTTCTTTACAGGAGAAGAGGTCAGGTCCTCACTGTCACACTGTTGTACCACGAGCTGATCCCTTAAAGAATAATCTGTGACGTTGTAACTCTCTTCACTGTAAAACAAAGGAGAAAAAGAAAAACACAACATTAAAATGCTTAGTTTTCCACCAGGTGTGTGATTTCCCCTTCCTTGTTTGTTTTTACGAAGTCAGTTCCGTTTTTAAACAACTTTTACGCAGCAATTGCTGCCTAGCCAAGGACAGAACCAGCAAAACCAGCTAGGGATGCTGTAGTCATTGGGATCCTGAACCTAAAAAGAAAAGTAGCCCATACATTTGCATAGTAAATAATGAATGCATTCCTTACTAATTAATCACCTGAGATAAACCTCTACAAATTCTTCTTATCTCCATTCAACAGAACAGCCTGCTTTGAACTACTGAGGAGTCTTTATCTTTCTACCCCTGTGCTCTCCGGGAGGCCCACAGACTTCTGACCAGCAGCACATGGGTACGGCTGGCTGAGGGCTGGAGGCACCGCAGCCAGAGCAAGCAGATGGACGTAAATGGGGATGAAATCTTCCCACCAGGCAGTGCAGTAACAGGAGGGACATTTAACACATTTTTTAAGATGACAGTAATCAGCTAACACAGACGCGCAGACGTGCACCTTCAGTTTATGGCTGAACTTTTTGCCAAACTCTTATTTTGACTCAGAACACAGAGCAACAGGGCTACTTTACATCCCCTCGCAAGGAAGGCCTGCACATCTTGGAGGCACTTTTATGAAGACCAGACACGAGTTCTAGGCCACCTATTCTTTAACAGAAAGCATGTGGTGATTCTCCTTATTTCCCTTATCACATGTATATATATTAAAAAAAAAAAAAAAAAAAAAAAGCAGTAAATGTCCTTTATAAATCTTCAGCAATTTTTAATCACTTTTTTAGCATGATTACTTTAGTTACAAAATCATTCCTGGCATCTTGGCTAAAATAGCATGTTTTTCAAGCAGCTGTGAACAGGTAACATTCCCAAGTAGTATTTAACCTTTGGGTGATTTCCAGTGTATGAGGTCCAGCTGCATTCCAATGTCAAGGCAATCTCAGGAGCTGACAAGCCATAGAGCCATGAAAACAGATGGGGTTCTAGCAGTGTCCTTAGGGGATATTATGGGAGAGAAGAGTATTCAATAAATGTATCCTCATACAAAAATATACATCTCTTTGCAATTCATCTGAAATCTTCTAAAAGATCTCAGGACGTTGCTGGTAGATGTTATGAATAGCTCAGTGAGCAGTGTTACTTTAGTTGGACACAACAGGACTTCATTAATTCTGGAGCTCTCTTGAGCTTTGCAGAGTGCAGAGCCAGCTCATAGACAACTCTGAGCATTACTATCAAGAACATGCAACCACCTCTTCAATAGGGCATGCTGGAAAAAAGGAAGAACCTGACTTTTGTAAAGTTTAGAGCTACCTGTGTGTCCCCTTTTTAGCAGAGTATTGTTACAGTGTAAGCTTCCAGGTCTGCCTGAGGTATCAGGGAATCACCTCCTCTGTAGCCCAGTCTCCTCTTCCCCGAGGGCAGTTGCAAAGTGCCCGCTATGGAAGCTCCACCACGCCTGACAGCAGGCAAATGGGTATCTAAACCCAGCAGTTACGCTCATCAGCCACACCGGGGATGGATGATACTTTTATCTGTGGTTTGGGATTTAGAAGAGGAAAGCTGAAAGTTCATTCTGAAGGGAATAGGTACAAACCTAAAAGCAGTATGCATAAAGTAAATAACCCATATTTTAATAAGGCGCTACTGTCACCGTACTCTGCAATGTGAAAGCATTTTTTCACTAGCTCAAGAGAAAGCAAGTTTCCCAAAGGTGACACAAATAACAATAATTGTAGTGTAGTCCATGTGAATCATGAGGCAGACAGAAAGAACTCTCAAGATGTGAATTATATTGCCCGCTACTCCTCGTGTCAGAATATTACCTTCAGTGTCCATTAAAAAGGAAGAGATTGTGGTAGCTAAATGCCGCTTAACCTACTGAATGGGGCAGAGAACACAGCACAACCTTGCAATTTCAATCAAAAGGTGAAATTGTAGCTGAGGAAGATTATGATTAATAAAGCATCATTAAAGTTAAAGCGTAAGACCTCTGGAGAACTGTAAGTATATAACACACCCTTTATCTTTTTCGTAGCTAAGATGTTGTAATTCTCATTATAAAAAGGTTTTGGGAACCCTTGCTCACTCAGTATTCAAAATGCAGTTCTCGCAGCGGTGATTCTGACGCATGGGAATCGTTCCTGAAAGCAGCCCGTGAGCAGGGATGCGCCGAGCCTCGCTGCACTGGGGCTGCTGACCCTTGCTGGCTGCGGGCCGGGCAGGCAGCGCCGGGCCCCGAGGAGCTGGGAGGCACAGCGAGGAGCTGGGAGGCACAGCGAGGAGCTGGGAGGCACAGCGAGGAGCTGGGAGGCACAGCGAGGAGCTTCGACTTATACGGCAAACTGCTCCCCGGGATGGCCGGGGATTCACTTTGGGAGAAAGGATTAAGCAGCGTGACTGCAGCACTAAGTAATTAGTATTTTTAGCACAGTCGAGTGATTTTTTGTGTGTGCAATGCTAAGAATCTTTTGAGAAAGCAACTCCTCGGCTAAAACACAAGCATAGAAAGCTCAACTGTCAACAAGTGTTGCTGTCCATTGCCGTGGTGTCCACAGCAACGCCGTGGGCAGGAGAACAGATCACCAAAAGCTCAAATATTATGAATAAGCTTACCCACTCAGGTCAAGTGTAAGCTTCGTGCTCGGAATATTTGGGATGTTCATACAAACCAATCCTTTTCCATCCTACCTAATTTGCTTGGGGGTGTTCTTCAGGTGAACAGATAAATCTGATCATTAACATCAAGTTTTCCTTAATTTTGGCTTCTGGGCCCAGTTATGACATTTCAGTTCCAACAGCTGGAAGTTATTATAAATCCAAAGTTTGAATAAAATATGTTGCTATAAAAATCTGTTTTATAATCTGGACAAGAAGCCATCACATAGGAAACCAATAAACACTGTAACAACACAGATAATAGCTTTTCATTGTTTTCCTAACTCGGACATTTACTTAGCTACCAACACAGCAATACGTTGAGAGCCATCCCGTGAGAAAACAAACGCACAGTTTAAAAACATGAGGCATAACTCTGATCTGCTGCCAGGGATTTAGCAAGGGACTTTCAAAGAAACATTGCAGCGTGAACTTTGATAAACACTGAATCTCAGAAATGTGCTCCCAGCATTACGATAGCTGGGGAAAACTCTATTCGCCTTTCTGCTCATCTGCATAAAAATTCTTTGATTTAAATATATTTTTCCTTTGTTTTTATCTTTCTATTTGCTTGAATAGTCACATTCTCTTCCCAGATTTAATATTCTATCTCATTCCTCAATTTCTGATTTAAATTAAGAAGTTTCACAGAATGCTATCTTTTAAAAATAGCTGGTATTTGGTTCAACTGATCAATGCAAATGCAAAACTATTCTTCAAAATGGTTTTCAGCCTCAGGAAGAAAGTTTATCTATCAAGTATTATTTAACAGCAATAGCATAGGATGTCAATTCCGTTACATGATTTTAAGCCTCCGCTCGAATCTAGAGATAAAATTGAAGTGGAGACTACTAGAAGCGATTTCCCATCAATCTCTCTCAAGAGCAATCCAACATGGTAAAGCACAGAAGGGAAAGAATATCACTTTACCCTCCCACAAAAAATCTCCCTTTCTTAAGGCACCAAGGATGACCTTTTAAATTTGTTTGACAAGTCAGAATTTCAATCGAGTTTGCAAAAACTAAATCCCATTTAACAAGCAGTTACTAGTAATTTCTAAATGCAGTCTGATGGAGCAATGTTAGAAACTCAAATACCTTCATAACTCATTTACTTTCTCAGACACAGTGTATTGAAACATACAAAACGTTTCACAAATCTTGACTGTAATTAACACAAGTTTGATCCATATTTCCTTCCATTTTATGCTGCAAATGTACCAGATCTCTTTGAATCTCATTCATTCTTTCAAAAAAGCAGATGGCTAGCAAACATGCAAAAATGCTGCGGATGCAATAAAGTTCGGCTTTGCAAAGCCAGGAAGTTTTGGCTCTCATTTCCCGTGTGGTGAGGCACGCACAAAAGGCATGAAAATTTAAAAGATAACTTAGATGCTCTCTTCGTGACGCAAGGAGTTGAACAGAAAGACGATTTTACATTGGTGAAGCTCTTACCTCTTCTTCTTGGTGATAATGAGGACATCGTTAAAAAGGAAAAAGTACACCTGCTGTTTAGAAGTCCTTTTAGAAAAAAGTCCAGTGTCTTCTACGTATGCTGTTAATTCACCCCTTTTCACAAGCCATCGTGAAGAAGAAACCAATGGAAATGGCTACAAAGAAAAAAATAATATTTTAATCTTGTGTAAGTAGAATTAAAAAAAAAAAATCAAGTAACAATCTGAAATATTTGGAAAAACTGCTCAGATAAACTCAGAGCTCAGAGATTATGAGTACAAGCACAAAACAGGGATCCCAAGGTTTAAGGTGTCTTTATCATTCATATAACCCACAAGTAATAGCCTGCAAATACTTGAAAATTGCTCATGTTCATGACCTAATTACTCATCTAAGACAAAAATGAACAGACTTGACTGGTCATATGCTTCAGGATGGACCAAACTACATGAGATCTCCAAAAGAGATTAAAATTACTGTCTCTGGGGATTATTTCAGCTTTCATAGAGTAAGCAATCATTCTTTGAACACTTGATTTTTTCTCACAGCTTTTCTGCATAAACAGTTGGAAGGAAAAGCTTCAGCACTTCATCTCAAACACATGGGCTACAGCATCTTACACAGCTTTTCAGCACATTTCTAAAGTCAGTTAAAATGATGCTGTAACATGCCTAAACAATACAGTTTGTTCGTGTCATCATAAATCTACCAATGGTTTGAAAAATGTCTGAATCTACAGGACCTTAAGGTATCCACTTATGAAAGGCCATATGAAATAAGTGTCCTTCCTGAGGATGAATTTCATCTTTTCCTTTCTCTGCTCCCATTCCGTCAGGAAGGTACCTGTACATGACCACAACCCCTTTGTAACTTGCTGCTGCAGCTGCAGGGGCAGGCAGGCTGGGCTGCTCCTGGCATGCTGCTGTAATGAGGTACACGTCAGCACCCTCTCAGGCCAGCCTTGATAACTCACTGTGTGTGTAGAAACAGGCAGGCTTGCACAAACCTTCAGCCCTCAATTTATGAGAAGAGAATCACCCTCCCAAGGCACTCACCGTACAGAATAACCTATGTTTCTTCCTTTGATAGCAGGAACTTTTCCAAGTGCTTCCTGTTCTCATTAGCAGCTCCTGAAATACTGTACAATTACCAGTCCGCTGCCATAGCTTTATCAGAGATGGATAACCAAAGATATCGTAAGCTCCTCTTTATCTAGCTGATGTAACTGAACTCTAAAAGTCCTCTGGAGCAGGAGCTCTATTTCTCTCTGGGTTAGGGTGAGGACCAACATCTCAAGTAGGTGAATCAAGCCAAAGAGGATAATAGCTGTCTAATGTAAAGGCCAGGCTTTATTAATCCAAACTATTCCCAACTGCTGGAGAAGTAGATACCACAGAAAGACCTTTTGTTTCTCTGGGTCATGAACGTGAATGGAGATGCGAGCCTGCATGTCCCGTCATAGAGAACAGATCCTCTCTGAAGCCGTACGTTGACGTGATGCCTGGAAGACAAAGGTCCCTTGAAGCGCTGCCAGCACTGCAACATCTCCCAGGGGCCAAGATTCCTCCGTCAGTGATCTCACTGACAGTTGTTAGCACTGAGCTGACCAGAGCTAGTACGTGGGTTCATACAGGTTTCAGTGCCACACAGAGGAAAGGTTTCTTCTATGCTTAGAACAGTGGCTGTTGATAAAGGTACCCCTTCCTAAGTCCCACCCGTCATCTCTGGGATGCCCTATTTCAGTCCTAATTTCAAAACTGAAGATGTTGACAATGTTGTGTCTATGCACCTCCAGGTACAGCATGCGTGCTGGATGGAGCACCTGAAGATGTCTGGCACCAAAACAGAAGACTCACGGGGTGACTTCTGCAGGTGAAGCCCAAGCTGCACGTCCTGTACCTTGCAAACCCTCCAACAGCAGGTCCACACTGCCCCTGGAGAAGAGGCATCCACTTTGCCCGTGTTTATTAATGTTTGTACCTAAAACCCACTGGTTTAAGGGCACTTAACTGTTAACTTATGTACATTTTTCTTCACCCCATGCAAAATAATCAAATTTTTGTTACTACTTTACACATAACAGGCTTTCAGCTTATCAAAAACATGTACTTTCTCTGCTGTTGCTCAAATTCGTTATGTCTGTAATGATTAGACTAACGAAGACAACTGCTTCTTTTCCATTTAAAATATCTTTCATGTGCTTGTATAAGTACTTCTTCATTCAGCTTGTCAGCTGTCTTCATCATTCTGCTTAGATTGTCTTTTTGTATCTAATCACTCAGCTGCCCTTTAGTGAACTAATTCAGCTTGTCAATACTCGCCCTGGAGCACAATGCCAAAACCAAACCGGTGCTTTGACTGCGATTGTGCGGTTGGAACAAAACTTTAACCTCCCTAATTTTATGCGCGGCCATCCCCTTGGTTGTGAATTTTGAGGAATGATTTTGTAGTGACTTTGAAATGGTACATGATAAAGAAATAATTAAAAAGATTTTATTTTATTTATTTAATTATTTAGCACCATGCAGTACCACACGCAGCACAAAAAGCAGGACCAAGCTCCTGGAAGCCTGTTCCTTGTGCTTTCTGTTAGGAGACAGCACATGAATGACGGATGAACCTTGCTCAAAATGGCAAAATTACAGACAAAATACCTGTACTGAGTTTTGGTCAAATTCCCTTTAGATACTTCTTCTCAATTAACTTCAGATCACACATTCTGTTTTGATTTATACAACTTTTTTGCATGTTTCTGGTTTTGTATTAGCCATTAGTTTACTAAATGCATTTTCTACTGTATTCTCCAGTCTAGAAATGCAGAACTGTGTTTCAAATCCATATTTCCTAAATAGATTTTTATCCAAGTCTCTGTTATGAGTTAGAGTAGAACAATCTGGTTACAAATCTCTTTAATTTCATTAACTGACACCGTCACTTATCTTGTATCAGCGGCTAACATCAATCCAACATTATTACTTTCTCCAGGGATTGTACCATAGCATTTTTCTTATGGATGGTCATTTTATTAATACACATTATTAAACCACACAGGTTACAAAAGGCCAATTCAGCTCGGTACCCATATGTGGCAATCAGAACTCCCAAATTCCATGATTGAAATCTAAGTAATTTCTGAAGTTTTATATAAACAGTCTGCTTTTTTTTTTTTCCTCCCCTTTTTATTAAAAAAAAAAAAAAAAAAAAAAAAAGTCTTACTCTGAATCTAAACTCTACTGGTATGAAAATCAATTCTTGAAACAAAACAGCTCCAGATATTTACACTTTCTGAATTGCAGTAATGGTTCCAAGTGATGGCACGTGAACGCAAAACATTGGGCCATAGCCCTAAGGTTACACCATCACAGTTCTTGTGACTTTACAAATTGAAACATTGGGCTAGATGGTCCTTGAACACAGAAAATACAGAAGAGTTTGGTTCTTGAACTCAAATGCCTGTTTGCAGAAAAAAAGCTTTTCTGGTGCTAAAGTTGAAAATTTTAAGAATAAAACCTTTTGAATCTTAATTAAAAGAAATTCTACAGATGAGCTGTTTACAAAAATGACCTACATTTAGTAGCTTCTCTTGTAACTCCTATGTAATTGCTCTACAGTCACACCTAACAAAATAAAACATCCCAAAACACCAGATGAGGAAAGAACAGAATGAGTTTACCTAATTCATAATGGTTATAAAGCAGCATTATAACACCATGATGATGGTATTGCAGACAAAAACTTCTTCACGATTTTCTATGAGCGTGAACTAAAAATCCCTTTAATCTCTACTCCAAATGAGTTCATTTTCCTAACTGACTATATTCCAGAGGCACCTTATTTTTTCTTTAATATTAATTTTCCTGCAATTACCAAAAGAGTACAACACGTATATCACCACCTTTTTATATAAAATAAGCCATTAGAACATAAAATGTACTGAGACTTGGCCAAAGCAGTTTGGCAAGCACTCCAGCTGGCAAGCTCTCAAACCACAGATAAGGTCTAAAACCACTAAGTGGTTATATTTAAGATGCACAGAGGAGGGAAGAAAAAAAAAAACTTGCATAAAGAATACAGAAAAGAAAATAAAGTTGCTATTATTCCCATGAAACTAGTGAGAGTTGCTAGTCACAGCACGTCCACGGGAAGAATTATACAGGGCCTCTTGCTTCTGCATCCTCTTCCAATAGGGAAAGTAACAGACTAAAAGTCTTTTAAGGAACTCAATACATTTTAAAACTGTCAGGTACTTCTGTAGATTTGAAAATTATGAATGAATGAGGGGAGAAGGTCACCCAAAGTTTTCAGGCTATCCAAAACTCCACTTCAGAATATCCCAAATACCTTAGACTATTATCCAGCCTCATTAGCAAATGTAGTGATGTCACTTGTTAATGAGAGTTTATTTTATTGCTGTTGCTTTAAGTAACTATTATTATTCTCAGTTTTTAGTCAAAGCATGTACATAAAAATCCTTTGGACAAGTTGGAAACAGGATTTCCTCAGAGCAAGACTGAGGAAGATCCTTTAATAACTGTCTTTTCAAAAACATAAACCTCTGCTTACTTCAAATACAATGATGATAATTCATTCATCATTCAGATATTCTGTGTTTGAACAGGAGCATTCCAGCGGAAGACTACAACATTCATTTTGAAAACGAAGACAGTATAGAATTCAATTTCATCTGCATATACAAATATGCTTGCTATTCTTGTGGTTGAAAAGTAAGCTAAGAAGTTACCTGCACTGGTTTAATACAGGACGCTTAGCTGTTACTACTTCAAAGCCCTGCCTGCACCGTCGCACAGACACAGGCAGCTTTAAGTACAACCATACTCTGCACTAGCAAAACAAAATTTGCTGACAAATGACAAAAACAAACTGCATTAGCAAAGTTTATCTTAAGTAATTTCACCTACGCCAAAGTCTGCTGTTGCACAGCCTGCTCTTCCGGGCTGGCACCTCACTCTTTGTTTGCATATCCTACGCTGCCAGAAGTGCTGCCGTAGCTGAATTCGGTAACTCCTGCCCGCAGGTGTGACCAAGGAGCAGGCACACAAACCTACCAGGAAACCCAGCTGGGCTGATTTATTTCACACCTGCCTTCTTGAATTCAGCAGCATGCAGCACACACCACTGTCTTCCTGATTTCTATCAACTCCCAATTAAAGGAGAATTCGTGGAAGTGACATGTTTGTACAGCAGAACTACCAGAATCTTGTACAAATACATCGTAATTTAAAGAAACACATCTTGAGGTGGCTGGAACCACACCTTGTTTTTGATATCATGCTGCCGTAATCCAGACAGTCACACACTGTTGGGATCATCTCATTGTCAAGTAGTAGGTCAGCCTCTCTTTTAAGGGCAAAAACTGGCATCAAAGCCAGCTCACACTCACTCCATGGAGTTAATTCATCTTACACCTTGACAGAAATAGTGTGCTGAATCTCACTCATGATGCTTTCAGAAAATAAAATGCTAGGGTGCTAAAACTTGGTCAATTTTTATTGTTTTATTTCAGCTGCAATAGATAAATAGTCCCTTTCATTCTTATAAAAAATAAAAAAAATAAAATAAATTGCTTATACTCTTTCCCTGAAAAGCTTCAACCTTTTCCCTGAAAAGTTTAATCAACTTTGGTTAAAGACACAACAGTCCTTAGTTACCCTCTGAGTTTCCAAAGCTTCAGCTACCCCACAATATGAACTTGTCTTCCTTGACTGAAAGTCATGCCAGCGTTACAGCCTATGCTAATGTACTTTATGCTGGCAATGAAGCTATCAAAATTTAACACGTAGTCAAAGCCATAGCATGTGGTCAAAGCTATTCGTATGCTAAATGGTTTACCATCAGAAATAGCAGCATACCTTGATTTTAAATTCCAGCTGGGAGTTAATTGTGTACATCATTTCTGTCCTTTCCATCTTCCGAGCACCTTCATTGCACAAACGCACCAACTAGAAACAAGACACGTATTTAGCACATTTAATGTACTCAAGACTTGTAACACTAACTCTTGTTCCTTTATAAAATACACATCTGTGGAAGCGTAAAATTTATAAAGCACCTGACATTTTCCTGTTCAGCCACAGCCATGATGTTTTCAAGACCAGACTGAATGCATCTCTGAGTGACCTGTTCAGACCCAACAGCTGGTTCTGCTTTGAGAAAGAGGCTGGACTGGATGACATCCTGAGGTCCCTTTCAACCTGGATTACCCAACACTATAATAACTATTTATTCTTCAGCAAAGCCCAGGTGGTACTAAGTTACAGCCAGACAATCCGACTGAAAAGGGTTATACTCTCTGATCCAAGTTAATGATCAGCCCCACAAAAACCAACATTCTGGGCTGACAAATCCATGTTGCAGGCTGTCCTGTCCACCACACACCTGCAACTCATTTAGAGAAGAAAGTCCCAACACAAACATTGCAGCACCACCTTGTTAAACTAAGGCAAACAGTATCTTTGAGAAAGTTTCATTGCAGCTGACCTTTAGAATGCCATCTTAAAGCATCCTGCAGTCTGTCAGAAGTCTGTGCATGGGAGGAAGAGGAGTGTACAACAACAGGGCTAAAGACAGGCAGGAAAATGCATTCCCCTTAACCTCACAAACATCATGTAGCATTTCCCAACCATTAATAAGCCTTTTCTCCTTTCATAATCAAACACTTCACAAATCATATATAGCTTCTACAGAAAAAAAAATAATGATTGTTTTGGCAGCAGTATAGTGTTCCTGAATTTAGGGTATTTTCCTAAGTAACAGGCAAAAATTTCGCAATAAAACCAATCCCTAGCGGTCTTTCTTAAATAAGACAACTTAGTTTTTATCTTTCACTGCTCTTCCCTTACATAAGGAATGTTCAAAGCCCAAGGCATCGTCTAGCCCCGACATGTAGGGAAAGGTTTTGTTTTGTTTAAATAAAGAGCATCCAATACAACGCATTTAATGACAGTTTATGATGAGCTGCAGCTTCTGAAATTCTGAGATCTCGGAGGCATAAACCAGACAGTTCTTAGATCCTTAAATTTTATTTTCAAACCACAACATTCTGTTTTACAGTCTTCTATTTCCAGAATATATATATATATGCATATACATATTGTATATGTGTGTGTGAATATGAATTGATGAACTAGAATTTCCCCATTTGAAAAGGAGAATCTGCTCAGTTTCACATAAAATGGAACTGGAATTTATTCTGAAAGTGCTGATGTATTTTACAATCTATGCAAGGAAATGGACTTCTGCTCTTCTTCTGTCGTTGATTCAGATGATTACACAGTAAGACAATAACAACTGAACAACTGAGTGCAGCAGATATCATTAACTAGCAATAAAAGCAGAAAGCATGGCTTTTTTAGTTTCAGACTTTTTTTCCCCTCTGTACCATCAGGACATACCTTGCTCACTTCTTTCAGAGCTTGCTTGCAGTTCTCGTATTTTGGTGAATCTTTAGGAGTTTTCTGGCAAATAGTCTGAAATAAAATATCAGTTACTTCAGAGGACTGAGAAGCACAAATCGTAACAAATACAGAATTTTACAAACGTATTAATGGAAATCAAAGAGGTGAAGTCCCAGCTGTGTACTGGGATAGATGAGAGAACACTAGGTCACTTCTCCAGAGGCCTTGGTGACACTAAGGAATGCCTCTCTTGAGAACTTTTTGGAGGAGTGTGATGTTTTCCATCTCTGGCCAGTCTTCATCCGTGGCAATATAGTGGAAGAGGGAGGCCATATCCTTCCAGAAAAGAGAAAGGCTCTGCACTCTCCACTCTACCTTTATGCAAACTACAGTGAAAACCCATTGCAGCTGTACACAAATAGGTTCTTCCAATTTTAAATACTTTAAGCTTTTTCTGGAAGTCAAAATATCCACTTATGTGCAACTGTACAAGCAATAAGAAAACTGTACCAGACTACTCTGTTTGACCTCTTTGTAGGAGGTAATCATTTCCAAAGGATTAAATGAGAAGGCTACACACACTATTATGTGTACCATGATAAAAGATAAATAACCATATTATTAAAAAAAAAAAAAAAAAAAAAAAAAAAAAAAAAAAGGAAGGCTGCTGCAGCATATGTAAACACTGGAAAGTAAAGATGAGTAAATCTGATCTATAACTTACACATGAGAGACTGAGTTTATTTTCATGACTTGGAGGTAAAAATGAATTCCTATCTATAGGAATTATAGATAATACAATAAGTAAGCATTTATTGCAAAAGGATCCTTATCTAATCTATATGCTAGGAAGTCTTGTTTTTTTTAAACTGTAAGGTTTAATTTTAATCCTAACACTGTGCATTTTCTGTGCTAGGTTCTTCCTTGTCTTCTGAATCAATTATTTTTATCCTTTACAAACCTTTTGATTAGAACTTGTAAACTTTTAATTTCTGACTGCACAAGTGAGCATATGCTACTGTTCATGGTCAACAGACAAGTCAGTATCTACAGCCTTCTCTGGAATGAACTGGGAATTGAATGCAAGAGTGCTAACATTCAAAAAATATGCATAAAGGAAAAAATAGAAAAATAACTGTTCTCACATCCATTAATAAGGGAAGACGAGTTACTCTCTGCATGGGAAGAATGAGGAAAGAGATCATTGGTAAATTCCTGCAGTCTTCATGGGACTCAATCCGTGATAACACCTCTTTAAATGCTGGATTTGTAGCTCTGGTAGGAAAAAGAAGGAGGGAGTTAAACAGAATGTTTTACCAAAGAATTGTGAAAATTGCTAGACTATTAATAAAACATTTTAATAGCAAGGAAAGTACAGCTTGAAAGATTCGTATCACTTAAGCCTTCAGCTTTATTTATTTAGATATGCAAGACCAGCATCAACATTTAGGTATCTCCTCCCACAGATGAACATGAGTGCAAACAGACTCATATGTAACATGCAAGTAAACCATGGCTTTGACAAATCTATAAAGAGAAAATTTATCAAAGAAAAGGGAACGTAACACAGGGCAACAAATAGGATTGGACTATGCAGCCAGGCATATTTTCACTCTCAATTACTTCAAAGGAACTTGTGCATGAAGAAAAGCTAAGCATGTAAGTACATGCTTTGCTGTAAGCCATAGGTTTTGCACCAAATACCATAGCCTTTGACTCCAGCTACAAAGGGGGGGGGGCGTGATTTTGCAGTCATTTTAAAATTAGCTCTTACAGCAATTTCTGAAGCGTTCGTTGCTGATAGACTTCATTAGTGCAGTATTTTACATACGGATCAAACGTTGAAGCACTATGCTTTTCCACTATATCACTAATATCATCAATAAAGATGTTGTTCTGATGTCTTGCTTCAAGTTCTTTGAAGAACCTGAGAAAAAATGCAAAGAAATTACTCATTCTACCCCAAAATAGTAGACTTTTCTTGCAACATTTTATACTTCACCTGATACAACCCATGGCTTTTATTACCTAATGACAATTTGAATGGTTTGTTTGAGGGTGAGATCATTCCTCCTTTTGGCAAAAGAGTGTGGGAAGTCTTTATATTATACATGTCAAAGGGTGGTGGTGTCACCTGGCAGAGCTCAGCAAAAGCAATGCTGGCAAATTACTTCCCATACTCTAGCTGCCAAAACCGAAAAAAGCCTTACTGGTCTGGTTGGACTGGAATTTCCAGAAACAGGGTTGAAAAGAAATGGAACAACTCCAAGCACAACATTAACACAGCACTTCCTCTTGTAATAAGGGAAGTGCAATACCAGAAATGTTCAAGCAAACAAAGTTAAGTGTGAACTGTTAAACTAGAGACAAAAACACACAGCAGGCTGAGCTTAAACAAGGTAGTCATGTACCATCAACTTTGATTCACCAATAAAACCAAACACAGACTGGGAACAGTGAAAAGAGAAACAGAAACTAAAATCCTCTTCTCTGTTGTTTGTCTTCTGCTCCATACCGAGTCCCTTTGGCCTCTGAAAGCTTCTCACTCATTCTTGCCCTTCTAATTTTACCAGGAAACAAATGCCTTTATTTCAATGCTGCTTATTAGAAACACTTTGACTCTCTGGGGGTGTAAGAGCTCAAATTGGCATTAGAGCTGTTGCAGGTCATTAAAATTGCTTGCACTAAGTCTGACATCAGTGCAATCGCTAAAAAAAAAAAAAAAAAAAAGTTGCTGAAAAATCTCTCTGATATCAGTCTTGTCTGAAGCCTTTACAAGATGCTTCACTAGAAGTATCCCAAACTCACTAGGGAAAACCAGCTAACAAAAACCTGCCACATAACACAGCAAAATAAAGGAGATACTTGGAACACACGATCTCGCATTAAGCTAAAATATTTTGAAACATTTTTGTTTTAACCCTTTATCACATTTTCTCTTTACTAACACTGGTTGTTTAGCAACACAGGTTCACTAAATTTTTGTCCAGCGGGCTTAGAAAAAGACTGAACTGAATGATTACCAGATTCCCAAATGGTCAGTCACACAATCAAACGAATATCTTTTTTTTGTTTGTTTCTTTTGTGGGTGTTTTGTTTTATTTTTCCTGACACACGCACTGCAGATTTATGGACTGATCCTTATGTATTGTCATTTAATGACAACCTGGACATTGCCTGCAAAGAGATATGACGCTGTCTGCTCTGGTTTATGGCTTTCTCCTCCCTTTTCCACTTAAAGAGGTACAGCAGTGTTTTTAATAGCACTGCCACTTTTGGAAGGCATAGTCCTGCAGAATCCTACCCTCCACCCATTTCATTTCAAAGCATGAGCTGTTTCAAGTTGTCACTAACTTGCAATACGCTACGTGCTTTTGTAGTGCCTAAGAGAGCAGCCCTAACTGGCAGAGGATACCAGCTGCAGTGAGATCTCTCCTGCAATCCATGGACAGGGACTGCAAGCTAACAGTCAGCTTCAAATTTCCACCCAGCCTACAATTTCCCATGAACCACAATAGTCAGATCTCAACAGCTGACCACCATGAGCTGCAGACGACTGGAATTCATTTCCACTCTGCTCAGACATGTTTATAGCTGGAAGAATTTCGTCGCACACTGCCAGCTTTACTTTGCTCAGGAAATACTGCGTTTCTCCCTCCTGTACGCATGGCACACTGACAAAGTGTTTGACCATGCTGGACCAAGAACCTACACTTTTAAAATTTATCTGGCTCTTCATCAATGACATCAGTCACAGTCATTTTAGGGAACAGTACAAGTCTTGCACACTAGGAGATACTAAAAAGAAAAAAGAAAAAAAAAACAGGCCAGAGAGAAGCAGCGTAGCCAAGTCCCATCCCCCCAGAACACATTATGAGAACTATTAACTCTGGAAATCATGCGTAGAAGTTTGATTCAAAGGTTATCTTTTTGGGCATCCAAACATGGAAAAATAGACACATAAAACCTTTTACTTAAAAGGTTAGGACTGACTCTTTCATAAAGATTTGTACTGAACAATTTAGTGTCAACTTAACCAACTACAAATTAATCGTACTCTGTGATTTTTATTTTTTGCTTAGGACCAGAAAAATCTATTTCAAGCGTTTGTTTCTGTTAAATACAGAACTTTTCTGGTTAGATCCAATTAAGTGAAAGTCAAACAGAATCAGAGATTTCCTCTGTCCTGCCTGCGTTGTTTAGAAGAAATGTCCAAGTTGAAATACCCTCTAACTCTTCCTCTCCTGACGACTACATGCCAAATTTAGAAATACAGATGCAATTAATTTCCTGTTTGTTTCTCTTTCTAGTTCAAGATCTAGAAACACTGAAGCACACACCAGTACCGGAGTTTGTCCTGTCCCTACGACAGGAGCTTCCCCCTCAGCGATCTGGAGGCTTGAGGTAAGGCTCTGCCCCTGTCTTCCAGCAGATGTTAAGAAGCTGGTGATCATCACGTGGAGCAACATCCTAATACTTGCTCAGGCAGTTTTCTTAAGCTAGCTTTTCCTACTCTTAGGCATTGATTAAAGCAGTGCCGGGTATCCACAACTTCCTTAAAAACCCTAGTTAATTCAGCTGCGAGCACAGCCGTGTAAGTACAAGACTGCCTATTATTCCACACAAATCACCTTTGTAATTCACCCTGTCCATGTCCCTCTGCACAGCCTCCATACCTTGCTGAAATCTCGGGTAAAAACGTAGTCTCCCTGACACACCTCTGTCCAGTAACAGAAAAAAAGTCACTGGAGTGAAATCAAACTGCAATTCCTCTTCTTCCACTTAGAGAGGAGCAACGATCAATTTCAAAAACAACGATCAATTTCAAAGAATTTCAGGTAATGGTAATAAAAATTTCCAATTTTTGCTTCCGCAAATGTGGATCTTCTCATCAGTGACTGATACTTAGCATTCACATCACAGATTAATTATTCAGAGAGAAGAATTTTGAATAGCAAAAAATGGAAAAATTACAGCCTTATTTCCATAGCATTTTCATGATGAATCACAATCAGAGCTTTTAGAAACAAAATGGCTGAAAAGGAGAGTAATTAAAGTGAGGGACTGCATCCACAGGTGTTTGAAATGAATCAGTTTGTGGGATTGCCACAACCTAAATAATGGAAAACAGTATGTATAGAGACATATTTATAAACCCCAAAGACTGCAAAGCTAACAGCCCACAAAAATGCCTTTTATCAGGCAATATCCACCAAGCACGTAAAAGGCCAAAGAACAACGAAAAGATCCTGCCAACCTATTTTTCATTCTGCAGCAAGCGAACAACTTGCAGCAGGCTTACCCATGAGTAACTGTACTAATGGTAATCCTCTTGCCTTTTCAACTATTTACAGTATTCTGGCAGAAATCCAGAGCAATAAAAACGCCATGGCAACCCTGTCAATATATTCTGTTATAGGGAGATTCCTGAGATAGCAGTGAAGTGCTCATAGCATCTCATTCAATGGTACGCATTTTAAGAAAAACTATTCAATCAATTAATACCCACTGACAAATGAGCCCACAAAGAACACGCTGTGGCACTAGAAATGTAAATCTTTTTAATAAATTACGAAGACATCACAACAAGAGTCCTCATTTTAAAAACCTTTCCCATGCTGGACAAAGTCGGGCTCCCTGTCCTCAGAAGCAGCAGTGTGTATCTGCATGGCCCTGGGCCTGAAGAGTCAGCCGCTCGTTTACCACAGAACAAAATGATTTCTTTGATGTCACAAACAAAGAATTTATATGTCTTTTTGTGAAACTTTCTAACCACAGGAATGAAGCTGTTCCCATGTAACACTTGCTAAAATGGCACTGCTAACACACACAGCAAGCAAAGGCCTGGGAGAGCAGAGAAGAGGGACCAGGCAGGCGATCCTCGGGCTCTAAGCACCTGGGTTGTCACCTGCAATCCCCAGCTGGACAACATCCACCACCAGTACTCACAACTACTGCCTCTGTTGCCATAAGCAAGCAAGCAAGCTAACCAGTCCTTAAATTCGGGAAGAAACATTTGTTAATATAAAAACATGAACTGTACAGAAACATAAATTAACCGCTGCTTCGTCTGCAGGGAAGTGCCTCAGCCAGGGAACTCCACCACAGCCTGGAGGTGACGGTGATGTAGGGAGTGCCCAGGAGACTCTGCAGAGGAAGGTCTGGGATCTGTCACTGTCACCTCCCCATCGACCCAGCCACCCTCCTGCCCAGAGCACAGCGTTGGCCTGCACTGGAGGGAGATCACAAATGCTCCCAGGTTTACGTTCCTCACAAGGGTGCCCATGCTGAGCTGGTGACAGGCTAACTCAAAGCTGGCAGAGAGGGGGTCTGAGGTGCATGGTGCCAGGCAGTGCCGCTCTCAGCACCACACAGGCACTGCTCGGGAGCAGCGGTGCTGGCCACGGAAGAGGCTGAGGGCATAACAGCCGCAGGCGCAGCCAGCGAGGCCCGGCTCATGGGGGCTGCCTTGCTGGCTCGCCATGGCCTTGTCTTCATGCCTTCAGAGCACCAGCCGCTTTCCTAGAGAGCAGCAAGTGATATTACCCACTGCTGCAAACTATCATGAGTGCTTAACAGGAGGAAGAAAGTTGCAGGTTTTGATACTCCTGCACATAAAGCTATAAAAAGTAAGGATAAATGTCTGCATCCATCATTATCACGTTGATAAGGCCCCAGTGGAAGCTGTGGTACCACGCTGTGACAGCCGAGGCTTCCCAGGTACAGCCACCACACAGACCAACCTCAGGCATCCACATCTGTGGGGAGTAACACCACAGAACTCGTCCATCTGCACCAAAGGCTTTCATCTCGCCAATTTAGTCCCGTAAAAGACTGCAGAGCTTTAAAGCCTCATCTAAACAAAGCACACTGACCCGACGAGGCATGAGAGGAGCCAAGGGAACACGCATACATCCTCCTGCTTTGACAGGCTTGCTAAACACGGCTATTTCTAGGCTTACTAACAACTTGGTGCCTTTTCAAAGCTACGCATTCTTCTTACACAAAAAGGGCGACAGCAGTTCTCTGGAACTAGGCTGACCACTGGAGTAGTTACTTCTTTCCCAGCCCCAACTAACAGACTGCTTCTTCACCCCTTATCAGTCTTTCCATAGGGAAAGCAGAGGGCAAGCTCAAATACCTGTTGAACATAAACTTCACTACCAAAATTATGCAGATAAATAGTTTTCTTCTTCTGTGCTTTCTGCAGCAACGGCAAATCTGAAAATCGGAGCAAGATTCATAAGCTGCCACCAGCACAAGCCCTGCGGGACCCAGCAACACAGGCAGAGGATCTGTGCAGGTAGCAAGGCTCACGTGAGTGGGGCTGTAATGCTCTGCAGGAAAGGCTGCATAACCACGGACTGGATAGATAGGGTTTGGTTACAGCTGGAAGGCTTTAAAATTTTAAGTACTGCTGCTCTACACAACAACTGTCTCTAAACACAAATATTCACATAAATAGCTCTCTCTGCAGAGCTTAGGCCACAAAAGAAGAGCCAGAGGTTGCAAGAATTCAACCAGGAATGCTGCTGCTGGCACTATCTTTTTTTAAACAGAGAATATGTTCACATAATACAGTGATGGGTTTCGGTACAAACAAGTATCATGGTCGATGGGAGCTTCCTGCCATAGATCTGGTGATGCCAGCTGCCACGGATCTTTCCTAACTTTTTTTTGTTCCTACCATGCTCTTTCAGATACATCACCACAAATGCCATCTCAAAATAAGGTATTTTTTTATTAGATGCCAAAACTTTCAGTTGCTTTAGAACACAAACTATCTTAAGTCACTGGTAGAGGGAAGATTTGGATTGTGTGTGTTGTAGGTTATGTGTTGTTTATTTTTTTTCCTCTTATGAAAAGAAGCTATAGAGTTTGTTAAAAAGTCATTAACTGAGCATGAGGTAGAGAAGTATGAGTTCTTAGGCTGAGAATCTCAGTGGGAGAAATACGAAAAAAGTATCTCCAGAAGTACTTAATGATAGAAACAAGAAAAACTGGACACAAAGTCCTAGACAACAGACTGTCAGAAGAGTTCTGACAAGTAACTTAATTACAATAGGAAGAGTTCCAAGGGGACCTCACAGTGAACCTCTCCTTATAAAACTCTGGGACACTGCGTTACGTACCATCTGTGCTGCATTTCCACAGGGAATATAAATTGACAGTATGGTTCTTCAAAGACAATTTTTTCGGAAAAGGACACAAGGAAAATTAATTTGTCAAAATAATTTTCACAGCAAAACACATGAAGAATACTGAGAGGACAGAGCTCAGATGAAGTTCTGAATGCAAGTGCAGATAGGCTAAAAAAATTACTAAAATTCTCTTTAAAGAGTTAACAGAAAATAAGATTTTAATGGCCACTATTCAAGAATACTGACTGCTTTTGTTAAGTCAAAAAAGAAATTGAATTACCTTTCATCTGACCAACACTGTTAATATCATCAAGCTTTAGCCACCACCACAACAAATCGATAAACATGCACACATACAATCACGCAGTTGAGATGATATGGCAATTTAGCTGACATTTTGAAGCAGAGTCATCTTTTGCTGATGAGGAAAAAAAAAGAACCAGAGACAATATCACATGGGAGAGACTGCACAGACCTTAAAAGAAAACACGAAGTAACCCAGGGAACAGGTGAGTGGTTACAGGTGCAATCTGGGTCTTCGCCTTTCCAGGTGAACCCAACCCTGCTACAGAGGGGGCTGAGCAGGGCTGTTCAATGCCTTCCCTGGACATGTAAATGCTCAAGCAAATTGAATCACGTTATTTCGGGGAAGATGGGGGCAGGGAGGGGTGTGGGGAAGAATGCATTGACAAAACACCCTGATTTACTCCAGAAAACTCATGAATAAAACTCATTACAAGAATGAGTTCCCCCTATACTTCAGTCAGTACTGGTGTTTCTAATGAGGGGACTTTCTTCTCTTACCCTGATCTTGGCAAATGGTGAGGGGACTTTCATTTCTTACTCTTGACCTTGGCAAGTGGTGGTCTCTTATCATGTGGTGAAAAGATGACAAATACAGGGTACATCTACACTGCCAAATAAAAAGCCCTAAAACCCAAACAAGATACTCCATGTACTGCTTCAGCATGCAATCATTCAGAAACAATCCCCTGAAGAGCCTACTCTGAGTAAAGCAGGAGGCGGTAGCTCCAAGCACGTGGAAAACAGGCAAATCAGCTGCCTTCATTTTCTTCACTTTTTTTTTTTTTTTTTTTAAACAAAATGCTTCTACACGGTCTCTACTTTAACTACCAAAATGAGTAAACACAATCACTGAAATGATCTGAAGGTCTCCTTAAAATATTGCACAAACTATTACCATTTTAAAGGGATTAAGCTGTGTCTATGCAAAGCTTAATAAGCATTTCAAGATCTGTTGGGTAAAATACCATGGAGACAGGATGCTAGAAAGAAACAGGAAAACAATTACATTGTCAGCATTTAAATGACATCACAAATTACCTCTGGGATATATCAGATTTTGAGTGAATACAAATTTTATGCAACTAATATTTGAATTTCACTTATGCAGCACTGGAAAAAAAGAACAAAAAGTACACAACCAAAGGCAGTATAAGCTTCATGTTGATGTTTCTTGAAGATATCGCACAATCCATCTGAGAGAAAACACAAGTTTATTCTGGCTTCTAGTCCCATCTGGTTTTTGCAACTGACTCCATACCCAGGCTCAGTTGACCAGTAAGATAAATGGCTGCAAATGCCATACACAAGGCCAGTTTCTGTTAAAAGTGAACAGCACCAACACTCGTGAACCATACACGGTGTTCCTGCAGACCCTCAGGAAGCCCCTTTGGAAATGACCTTTCACAGCACCTCAGCACGGGTGAAGGCACAGATCAGGCTGCCAGCAGAGAAACCTTGCAACCTAACACGAGAACTATATTGAATTTCACAGAGGACCACGAGTCAGACAGAAGGGAACCTCTAATGCATCCAGTTTTCTTTACTTTTAGCTGCATTCTTTCAGACAGATATCTGAACCAGAGAGCGCAATGGGCAGCTTGAAAGGGATTTTACACAGGACACGAGGGAATATACTGAAAAACACTTTTTCACTCTAAACCAATATTAGAGTAAAATGTTACTTAATATATATAATAAAACACTATTACTGTCCACTATTTTAAGAGTGGAAATAACCCATCCCATTGGCAACCCCTGCAGAGATCACTATCAACAGTAAATATCTCGGGCTGAGAACGTTTTCCATAGGTACCAGCCAAAAAATGCCTCCTTACGTTGGTCACAACCGTTACTGCAGGTGCCACGTTAGAGCCACTGGAGGGGAAAGCTTTGATCAGTCAGGGTTCCCAAGGGCAATTTGGAAGCAGGAGGAAGAGCACACTCGAACACCAACGAGGGCAGTGTCACCAATCTCCAGCCATCATGACAGCCACTGCACAACTACCTTGCTGTCGTTTTGTTCTCCTACATCTGGCAACAGCTGGCCGTGGTTTAGAGACACTATGAAGGTGATGGATGGCATCTGTAAACTTGGGATATTCCTTTAGAGATATTTAAGTGAGCAATTTGAACTTACAGGCATTTCGTATTTTCTGGAAAACCAGGTATTTTCTCAAGGCACTTTTTGCATAGGTAATTGCTAGATATTTACTAAATTGTTATTTTATATACAAGTATAAAAATTTCTAAAGTCATTTAAAAGAGCATTTGCTCTCAAATTCTGTTCATCCAAGCTGAGGGAAATATGATTCTGTCCAGACTGGCAGTTCCCAAATATCGAAATCTTCAATCTAATCCTGTCTCAAATAATGAAGGTAAAAGAAAAACCACTGGGTCAGGCATCCAAGCACCAGCTGCATATTATTTTCAAGTTACTGTTTTCCTGCACTGCTAGTCATTTGCAAAGAACCATAGCACAGATCAACCCAGTGAGTTTTCTCAGCTGCAGAAAGAACTCTCCAAACAAATAAGCCCTGGATATTAAAGCTGAAGAGTTCAGCAATTAGCGCTGATGTCTGAACCATGAGGGAGGCAACCTGAGGAAATACAAAAACAAACTAACTGTCCCAAGCCATCAATATGACACAAATGCCTAAACGTGTTCTGTCAGCAACTGAAATTTAGAGAAAAACAAATGGTGTTTTGGACTCACTGCTCTACCTCTAGTATGTCCTCTGGACTCCTTGGAGTCTCCTGACAATCAAAAATGGCCCCATCAGCAGCGCAAGGCTGGGAGAAAGGCAAAAATCACAATTTGTAAACTTAGCAGTGCTCTACATGTTGAAAAAAAGTCAGGTGTGCCATATGGTCTCAGTGGTCACCAGCACCTGCTGGGGGTCAATGAAATGCCCCGTCTTCTGCACATCACAGTTTGCCCGTTCCACCCAGGGTCTACTCTTAGTGTTTACATTTTTTCCCCCCAAGTCTCACAAAGAAGCTAAGTAACAAAATTCTGCATTCTCTTTAAGCAAAGCTTCTAATGCCTGGTTAATGCTATATAATGCACTAACGCTCAGTGCAAACACTTCTTAAATGCAGACCAGGACTATACTATCCCATGGGGAAAGATGAAGGTACATTACACATAAGGATACCAGAAACAGGTGAAGCATTAAGGTAATTTACAGAAAAGTGATATGAAAAAGCTTACCTGGATCCTGACACGCCCACACACACAGAGTTAAGATGCTCAGATGAGGTGTTAAGCGACCTCACAAACCCACACAGGCATCTCTATTGGAATCAACATGCAGAGTTTGAATAGTCTGAACCTGTCCAAATGTGCTTTGTTCTTGCTTTTTTCTGCTAGCGCTAACCTTTTGATATTCCCTAAGCTTTTTGCCTTTTGGTAGCCTAATGGCAGAGAGAGAAACAAAAAGCTAAAGCTCTCTGTCCCCCTATAAATTTGCTGATTTGGCCTGTCAGACCAATTGTTCTCCAAGACATTTCTCTCATCTCCCCGCAACTCCCCGTTCCCAAGGCACGCTCTTGGGAAACTGACCTCTTTTGCACCACATATTGAGACTGCAGAGTTTTTCTGACTCGTGAGATGGATCGTGCAGTATTCTCAGACTACACAAGCTTTTATTTCTGAATAAGCTGACCTCTGGCATACCGACCAGTTCACATCTCAATTTAACAGCTCTCACTGGCTCTGGATGCCAGTCGTGTGATTTCTGTGCTCTATCAGTTATGAGCTCTCACGCTACACGTACAGGCAAATACACAATTAAAGGCTTCCTGAAGCCACCTTTCAGGATGTTTTAATACGCAAACACGATGTAAGCTGTACGGGCTTTTCAGACTCACTGTCAGAAACATTCCAGTGACCTCCTGAAAGCAGAGACCGTCCTTACTGTCTGTATTCAGCTCCCAACAAAGGCAGCTTTGTTCCATTAGAAACGGCCTTGCCATGCACTACGAGCCTATCTTGGTGTTTCTGGAGAGCATCCATTAAACATGTTCTGAGTCAAAGTTCCTAGATACAGCTTCTAAGCAGTTGTGACTGAAGATGACATTTTTATCAGTTCATACTCTTCAGCTCCCTAAACCTTTGTCCGAGCAACCAAATCCACTGATAACTACACCCGTACCCTCAGAGTTATTTTGTCTTTTTAAGAAAGCTAAAGGCTGCTTAAAATACAGCACATGTGATAAATGTCCAAGTTTAGGACACTTTTGTAACAAAACGATGAGTTTTGCTACCTTAGAAGAGCTTGAAAATGAGAAGTGGCAGTTAGCTTGGAGGTATTTATTGATAAAGAGGCTTTTGTTTGAAAGCCACTTGCACTATTTACACAAATGAAGCTGTAGAAAGTGAGCACTAAGTTTTGTTATAGCTTAACAGTATTGCATAACTCAGGAAACAAAATATGCTTTCATTTAAGTTTAAAAAGGAGTTACGAATTCTGTTTTTACTCCAAGTTATAGAAAAACAAGTTCTTAAGCCACTAAGCTTCCCAGACAAAAAAGAATAAGATTATAATGTTAGGCTAGTGTGGTATTTTCCATTCTTTCCTTTTTCCCCTCTCACTGCCTTTGAAGACTATTAATCAAAAGGGTTTTAAAGAATTCCCCTAAAAATACTGCTATCCCCTCCGCCTCAGCTTTAAATATTTTAAGTGAGAAATTTAAAAGTAGGTTTAATGGGTTTGAAGGCTCATTCACTGAAAACACAGGAAAAAACAAATACCTATTTGCACACATAATTATACTAATATGTTCAGCTGTGTCTTCGAACCATCCCGAAGGAGCAGCAAAGTCTCCAGGCTCATTAACGTTTAGTGTCTATTAAGCTATCTAAAAAGATGGCAATTACCCCCTAACACATGATGTGGATGTAACACCAGTATTTGTCTAGCAAAAAATGGGCTCACAATAGTTTACTTTTTCCAGTCACATTTCAGGTAAACAGAGGCTTTAAAAAAGTATTATTCCTTGAAAAGATGGACTTGGGTAACCTGTACTCCCTGACAACACTGCCGTCGTGTAACTCTCCATCCTGGGGTGGGAATTACAAGCTGGGAAAATACCCAGCCTCCGTCTGAAGGCCTTAGCTACAGGAAAAGGAGAGAAGTCAAAAGGAATGTAGGGATGCTGAAATGTAGGGATACCCAGTGACTCCAAATGTACACTCATTATATGGCTCCTACCTTAGGTTTGTGCTTCACACAACACATTAGACTCCCTAAATGCAGGTTTAATGCTAAAGAGTTCAGAAGTTCATGATTTCTACAAGGAAAGAAATGGGATGAAAGAAAGATGAAAAGGTGGAGAAGACTGACTCCAGAAATAGCCTGACAGACTCCTTATCCAACCCCTAGCCCCATTTCTGAAAAGAGGCTGGTACTTTTTGTTCCATAGAGACAAAGCAAGGCTCATTTCAAGTTGTACGATGCCAAGAAGATCAAACAATATCTTAACGAGGCCAAGTGCATCCTTAAGCCTCATGCTTTACTTCAAACTGGATATAAGGTACAAGAAAACAAGCATGAACATTTTTATTTTTTAGTTATGTCAGCCATAGGAGTTCTACTTCCAGTACTGCTGTAGATCACACCAAGGCACCAAGCAAATGATAACTAAACTAAACCTCATTAAACAACTTTTTGAAGAGTTTAAGGTTTTCATAACCCTGAAGTACGCTGTGAGTGCACACACATCTGCACAAGAAATTTTAAACAATCCCAGCAATAATTATTAATGATAACAAAAGAGGCTTCTCCGCATTTGTGTTGTGCAAGATCTGCCAACGTTTCCTTTTCATTAGGCCCCATTTGTACTGTATCAATTTCTCTCGTTATTGACTTCACACCGAAGAAATAAAAAACCAAACAAACCACAGCGCAGCTCTGAGCATAAGA
The DNA here is from genome assembly GCF_964211825.1 of Aythya ferina. Lineage (NCBI taxonomy): Eukaryota > Metazoa > Chordata > Aves > Anseriformes > Anatidae > Aythya > Aythya ferina. Next base: position 27,406,000 of record NC_140305.1, read on the forward strand.
CATGTTTCCTTCGAAAAGAAACCCGAGTCCCTGCTGCCAGGTGCTATGGCATGTGCAGCAGTGTTCACAAGCAGCAGAACTCCTATGCTGTTTACATAAAAGATACCAAAGTCGCACACTATGCTGCACATTGAGTACTCAGGAGAAAGTAAACAGTGATTCAACTGATTAAGTTAAACACTGGCAAGTCAGTTCCTAAGGGCAAGTATGCAACTCTTGCTCAATTGTTAACAGTTTAATAGGGGCAGAGTAAGCTTAATTTCATAGACTGTAGAGACTAAGCACAACTGCTTCATGTATCAGCATCTAGCTTTGGAACTGTTCGGATGTGAAGGATGCTTACTCCTACTGAAATATACCATGTTCTTTCCATCCCTACCAATTTTCAGATAAATTAATAGCACATCTATCTCATGAAACGAGAGCTCAAATGCAGGAGCAAGGTGTGTCAGTCTGTCAAACTCACGTGCATGCTCACCATTATTTGTGTTTTACTTCTTCAAACAAGCATGACAGTTTTGGAAGGGATGGCTACCACTTTAAAATCATCTGAGATTCAAATAAGAAACTCACTTTTATGTTCACCTATTATCATGTTAAGTGGACATCTATAGTTCATCCTACCTGTAAGCTCTCCTTACTAAACCAGCACAGCCAGAAAACAAACAAACAAAACAAAATTAAACACAAACGTTCAACTTTAAAAATAGAGAGTATTCTAACAAGAAAAGCTAAATTTTTCCAAATAAGAGCAATATGACTCTCGAAACACGAGCGTAGGTGAGGCACGGCCTGAGTCTGCAATACTACCATACATTATAAATAGTACTCAAAGCTCTGCTGTCCAAGGAGCTGGTTAGCTCCTCTGGTATAACAGGAAAATACACGTATAATCCAAATATAATCCAAATAAACAGAGATTTAAATCATATCACAAAACCAGAATCTATGGTTAATAAAATCAAAACCTTGGCTTTTGGATTATGTTAAGGAAATTCTCAGCACATAGATGTGGAGCACATAGATTACAGTGAGAGAGAGCCAAATTCCATTCTAATTCAATGACAGGCCATAGAAAGCCAAAGATTCTGAATATTCAACAAGTGTAACATTTGACTTCTCATTCTTAAAGTGTTAGGCATACACCTTTTACTGAAGTTTCAACCTTGTGGCTGTTGCTCTATTTTGTGATAACACAAAAACCACAATTTTGTATACAACATCTTATTACGAGCTTGAAAGAAATTCTGACAACTATTAGTAATCGTCAGATATAATTAATAAAATGTTTTTGCGTTTCTACACTTACTTTTTACTTGCTTCGTAAACATCCGTAATATTGGAGAACAGGTGATGGCTCTCCGTTTTGGTCATGGTGAGGCTCAGTTCTCTGGAATTTTTAAACATCCGGATCAGAATCTCCAGGCTCAGCAAGTAAGAATGCTCAGAAGATATCACTTCAAATATTGCCTGCAAAGTGGAAGGGCGAAAGAAAAGACTTACTATTGACTAGGTGGGGGTAGGTTTTGTTTAGTTTGTTTTAAGGAAAGTGTGGAGAAGGGATGCAGAGAGAAGTTGTTGGATGTAAACTAGAAATTGTAATGCAAGCTTTCATTTCCATGAGAGTTTTATCATTTACCTTTGGAAACTAATGATTTCACGCTTGAAAAAAAAAGTGTGTATTGAAAAGACTTTTCACTAAAACTGCAAACAGTGTTCGAGGACAACAACTTAACACCAGCTGTGATCACTCCCTATTCATACCCATGAGAGTTTGTTTTGTCTTAAATTTACAAACACGTCGATTTCTGTGGTCTGCCTGGAAGCTTCACATTGTAATACTGCTGCTCACCAGCCAGAATTAGCTTTTGCTCTCTTAAAAGAGAAGCTGAAAAGTTATTTACTTAAAAAGTACTTGCTTCCCCAAGCATCTGCAGAACAGCAAAATTCCAGCTTTAGTCATCTATCAACACTGATGCCGTGGAGACTTAACACATGAAGTTAGGAGCAGGCATACGAGAAGCTGAGATATCTGCGGCTGGGATAGGAGCCTGGAGGCAGAGCAGCCAGGAGGGGTGGCCGCCTCCATCTGCTTTAGTGATTAGTGAGCAGACAGCAGGCAGCTAAGGCTGAGGAGCAGACCTCCAGTACTTCCCCTCACCTCCCCCTGAGGACTTTCTCTCCAGTTTGTCACCCCACCACTTAAGGACCAAAGGCACTGTAACTTCCATCAGCTGGCTGGCACACAAAGCAAACTTCTGGCAGACTCCTGGACTTTGAAATCCACATACTTGTTCCAGTGGAAATTTTATTCTCTGACATAGAAACCCCTCCAGCTTTTAAGCATCTTTTACCTCTCTAGGCTTGATTTGCTGTTAGTCTGCTGGAGTTCTTGTACATACAGAGTGGAAAAAAAATAAAACTCCGAGACCACTTTTGTCATAAGCTCCAGCAAGCCACATTTTGTCATCACATTACTAACACAAAATACCATCCACAGAGACAATACAACTTTGCTCCCATTATTACCTGCACATATAATTTCATCGGTTATTTGCAGTTAACTTCTCCAGGCATCCTTAAACCAAAGGAGAAGTAAGTACTCTGGATGCACTACTGCAGATCTGAGTACCTAGCGATAATGCCCATGGCTCTGCGGAGGGGGACAGAGTGTCTGCAGGTGATAGCCTACAAGAGGAGTTCACTTGGACGTCTGATGCACGTGCTCTAGAGAAACCCTGATCTCCCCCAGTCAGGTATAAAACCAGAAGAGACCACAGGCATGCTGGAGGCAGTCCTCCTGAATAATCCCATCTGCCTCTCACGCTTCTCTTTGCTGTGCCCACAGAGAAAGGATTTGCCTCGAGAGCGGTGCAGTGCTTTGACTAACTGCTTTCCATCCAGGCAGCTTTCAACACAGGAAGAACATACAGACTCCCATTGTTTTTTGGAGGGGCTTTGTTTATGCTTCTACTGAGGGCCCTCATAGACTTCGTCCAGTTTGGTGACAGAAAGTCATTAGCACAGTCAGAAATAAATGGGACATTTTCTTCCGATGTCCTAAGATGGGAGAGGATATCCTCTTACCCGTGACCCAAACATTTCAGAGGATAAAAAAGGATTAAGAAACGATCAACTTTGACATATATAACCACACCACGATCACAGGCTGTGGTGGTATTTACCAGCTGCTTGCTAACAGTGTCTGAGTGACACATGAAATTATGTTGTGGTTAACTTGGTTTTTATCAGCACGAGCAGATACTTGAATTCTGATGGACACTCTACAGAACTTAAGAGACCAGAAGCACACTGGAGTTTGTACACATGCATAAGGTTAGAATTTCCAGCTTGCAAGAAAACTGGAGTGTCTATTGAAAATTATTTCAGTCCATATCAGTCTATACATATATGATGCATTTTCTTTAGATGAAAGATGCAGAGATCCAAGTCAGTAATGTTTGGTGAAGGATGGGGTGCCTATGAATGCTGGACATTGACATTTAATTGAGGTATAAACAAATCCATTTTTCTGCAGTGACAATATATTATGATAGCCAAAATAATGCAAGACTAAAAAGCAATTTAAATAGATAATAAAATAATCAATAAAAGGCAATTTAAAAGAAATAAAGCAAAAACACGATAGCACAACCAAGTCTTAAGAATATTTCTTTGGGTTCTCTCTGAAAGGATGGGCCTCTAATATTCAAATTAAAAAAAAAAAAGCCAAGCTGGAAACATTTCTGATAACATTACAGACCTCATATTTAAAAGGCATCTAAAGAACTTGTTTTCTCTGAAGAGATGTAAATCTGGCTCCAGGAAATGTTGACTGAAGGCTTCTAAAGGCTACGACTGAAATAAATGCCTTGTGTTTCAAAGCTTTTCAGCAGGAGGAGACAGAAAAGCAGAACACATAGCCTGAACTGCTGCACAGCTGACAGCCCCCAAAAGCAGAAAATAGTCAAGAAAATGTAGGATTACTACAAACAAACCAACCCCTACTGTCTCATCACGTATATGTAATACGTGTCTGTATTGGGGTGAATGGGGCTTTGGGCAACCTGGGCTGGCGGGAGGTGTCCCCGCCTGTGGCAGGGGGGTGGAACTGGTTGATCTTTCAGGTCCCTTCCAACCCAAACCCTTCTGTGATTTTATGATGCATGGAAAACCCCAGCTGGATCTCATCTGGCTACATTCACTGAGGTATGTCCTGAAGGAAATTTTGGAGCAAATTACCATAGCAGGTAATTCTACAGCGCTGCTATTAAAAAACAAAACAAACAAAACAAAAACTAAGAAAAAAAAAACACCGCCTTCTTTCCCCCTATTAAAGGACATACCTCAAGAAATGCAGGTATCTAATAGCGGGCTAGGTCAGGCTATTCTTTTCAACACCTCTCATTCATTGTGACATAGCCCCTGTAAGTAAGGAAAGAGGGGAAAGCAGATAAAGAGGACAAAAAGTGCAAAAAAGAAACAGAGAGGGACAGAGACAGAAAGGGACAGAGAGAAAAGATAACTGTATCAGTTACTGCTGCTGTTTTCTGTATTGTTGATAGCACGGATGCTCCTACTTCATTTCAGTGTGAAAGACATACATTAGTTACACTAGGTGCACACTACTGATGTTCAGAATTGTTGACAGGATTAGTTACAACTAAAGGGCACTGCAAAAAGTTGTTTTATCTGCCACCTCCTACCCTCTGTGAATGCAGGTTTAATCTTACACCTTCCCAGTCCAGCACAGAACAGGGTTGCTTCTGTCCAATACTGAGTAGCCATCAGCCAGGCTACACCTGCTGCAGTGAGCGTACCCAGGAACCACTCCAGCAAGACCTGCAGGTGTTGGCAGGAGACATGCAGCAGGGATCTGTGCACATCAGCAAGAGACAGGTTTCATTTCTTTATTCTCCCTTGAGAAGACAGCATGCTTCACCCTAGGACAGGAAGCAGTGTGTTCAACTTGCCTCCTTATGAACAAATACTGAGTATTAAATCAGGCGTGCGTGTGACAAAACAAAAAAGTTAACAATAGAAAAAGTTATCAACAAAAAAAGAACGTGTTACTTCAAAAAAGTACCTCTTGTCTTTTTCTTTCTTCCTGGCTGATTGTTTCCGATAACCCATTCTTTTTCACCTAAAAAAAAAAATAATTTTTAACACATTTTGTAGAAAACATATAAAGTAAACAAAACCAAACATGGAGAACTATTAAAACACTGCACTAAGAAGCAACAATTTCAGTACTGAACTAAAAATTCAGATAAAGAATCCATCCACTTCTGAAGACAACGAACCATGAGAAATAAATTTTTAAACGGCTGGATGTTTATAGTATTTATCCAAAGAACAAAAAAGTCATTAAGAATTACTACAGGACACACAGAGAATTACTACAGCAACAGCTTTCCCAGCTGAATCACTGCCACCCTGCACAGCCTTCCTGGATTTCACACACACATTGAAGCATGAAAACTGTTTTTTCCTTTTAAGACAGATGTCTTGATTGATACACATTTATCATAAGGTTTATTTTCTGGTTGGCCTGAAACATCTTAGCATCTTCATTTGTGAAACAAACACACCTAAAGGTTTTTCAGGCAGGTAGTTTGTTGACCAAGAATTATTCTGGAGAAGCTCCATCTTTAGTCTAAAGAGATATGCAAAGTCCTGAGTAAATACCTCTGTGTTTTTACCATCCCCAGCCCTACAATGATATTTCTCCTCCCTCTGCATCCTACAGCCAAATCAGCCAAGATGTTTGCCCCAGCTCCCCACACAGGACCGTCACGAACGCCAGCCTGAGCTGCACACCCTGCAGCTCAAGGCCAGGTGCTCGGCTACCGCACACCACGCCACAGACCTGCTAAGTTCATCCCTTCCCAGGGTGATTCATCCCTTCCCAGGGTGAATCGAGGGCAACATGCCATTTAGCAGAACATTAAAAAGCACAGGAGGGCGAATAACAGGGGAGGACTGGCTCTGTGCGTTTCCTAGAGGACTGATTGACCAGCACAGGACACCAACCAGGCGGTGGGGAAGAGCCCAGGGCACAGCACTATGCGTGGAGCAGCAGCGTGGCACAGGACAGGGTACTCAGGCACTCGTCAGACTTAACAGATGCGCTTCCATTCTCCCATTTCCTTTTTGGATTTCTCCAAAAGCTCCTGACGTACTATCATCAACAGCTGCTTCTTCTTCCTCCACTCGCTCCTTGGATTTTAAATGATTTGTAATTTTATTCTTGCATACCAGCCACCACAAACCTGGATAGCAGGCTCAGCAGTAAGATGGCATAACATTAAGGGTGCTGCACTCCAGTTTGCAGGCACGTTGCTTGGTAATACATACTTACAAAGAAAATGTAAATATCCCAATGTATTTGAGCAATTGCTTTTTTGAATATCTTACAGGTTCCCATGCTCACCACGAGCATACACTTCTGAATACCAAGCCAGAACTAGTTAGCTGACTTTCTACTAAACTACCTTTCAGTCAACAGCCTGAAAGCTTTAAAGCACTCATGAGGAAGTAAAATGTCTTTTTTGGATGCCATGGAGGACTTTTCTAAAAATATGCTGACACAGGAAATACCTATGAAGATATCCAAGAGATTACAATGCTTCCTGTTAATATAGCAATTGTAAATTTCCAGTGAGAACAATGTGGCAACTGCTAAATTTATGTTCCAAAAACATAAGCTGTGTTTGTGATCATCATCTAGTCATACATGTGTGCATGCATTTGAGGTGCACGTATAAGTTAGTTGTAGAAGCAAACGGCTCTAGTTTATGCACTGAATTAACTGCAAAGCTTCCAAAAAGGAGGAGGCCCAAACACAGAGACTGCTTCTGGAATACTCTAAGAAAAAAAAAAAAAATCAATTCAAGTGTCCAAATCAAATCAAGTGTCCAAAGTGTATTAGCTGAAAGACTAAAAAAAATCATATTTGTGATGCTATGCCATCAACAATGACTTAATATAAGCTAAGAAGATAGCAAGAAAAAAAAAAAAAAAAAACTCAGAGGGAAACACTCCAGCTACTACTGCCGTCTCCCCATCAGGCTGGACAGCTTTCTTCCAGAGGCTCAGACATGACTGATTCAACTGTGGCAAGGAGGAGGAGGAAATGATGAAAAGAATGAGGGGTTAACTCTGCAGTTACTTACAAGAACTTCCTCTAAAATAAATAGCTACACAGAGGGGAAAAAAGAACTTACAAGAAATATTTTAGAAATATGCTGGAGTGGCTACACCATAAACCAAAATGAACATAATCCTTTTGACACTGAAGGACAAGGGAGCCCTGAAAATCCTTGACAGTAAAAACACATTCTTTTTTTGTTTGATACCACAGAGGAGAAGCAGCCGTGGAAAGGTCACAGAGCAGCTCAGAAGAGCAACCTGCAGCAGCTTTTTGAGCGGCAGAGAAAAATCTCTATCATACTTGTTGCACACCAGAGAAAAAAGATCAGAAAATGAAATCTGATGAGTATTTGTGAGAACCTGAGCAGCATGGGCAGTCCAAATGAAAAGCAAACATGCACCATACTCTCTGGGCTCAGAGGTAAGGAGCTGGCAGGAGAGGCATTTACATTCCCAGTCCAGGCAGACGTGGTGGAAGCCCCCAAAGCAGCTTGTGGACATACACAAAACCTGAGCAGCCACAGCCCGGGAGAGCTGATCCCAAGCCAACGTCCCTTCCAGCCTAACTGAGTCTGTTGCTCTCTGCATGTGAAGTACACACCGATATTATCCCGAATGGACTGCTGCATTTGTTGGGAAGTAAATACATTTAACCTGACACACAAGGTAGTACCAGTGCATTTGATCTGCAGTAAATTCCAACAACGTACTGCAAGAAGCTTTTGGAATGTATTTTTGGAAATACTGTTCATTCTTCCCAAATTAAAATTTTGAATGAACAGATGAAAGCTGGAAGGCGCAGAGACAGCAGGTAAGCTGGCCCTTAAACTGGTCACCTGCTCAGCCCCTGCCTGCTGCCTGATCTGCAGCAGGAACCCAAAGAGGAAGAGGGGTCAAGAGAGCAATTTGAAAGGAACTGGGTGTAAACACCACCCTACTTCAGAGTCCTTAAATGTTCTTTGAACAGCTCAATTTTACTTTCACAGGTGTCTGCATGCTGCAAGAGGTGAGGAGCAGCTTTTCTAATATAGTCTAAAGGCTTTGACAACTCCATACATGAAGGCTTCACAACCCCTCACCCCCTCCAGTAGCAAGCCTGGTCGGAGCTGCACCAGCTGTCAGGCCTGGGCTGCCCAAGAAACCACTCACAGAGATGGGGTAGTCGCTCTGTTGTCCTTCCCCCCCGATTTCCTAGCGTATTCACTGCTAACAAGTACCATAAACCCACCATGCTTCTTCCCTACCACACGCTGAAACCCAGTACTTGGACATTCCCCAGCAACCTCCTGCCACAATTCAGCACTCCCGTTTAACACGCGATGACAACACATAACTTTTCCAGAGAGTTGTAAACAGAGACGCCGGGAGCTCTGCAGGTTCCCACACTGTTTTCACAGTGCACTACCTTTTCCCATATACTTCCCACTTCGAGCCTTGTAAATCAAGTAAGGACACTAAACAAGTCTGCCACATTCGAAATGGGAAAGAACAAGTCTGGTTCGTGTAACCGTACGCATGACACACCAATGGTTCTCTGACTGAGCCAGTCTGTGTACTGCTTTGGTCTCAAGACAAATTAGTGTTTTCACAATTATTATTATTACTGAATATCATACTTTCCGGCTCTTGAGTATTTAACTGCTAGTTTGCCTAGAAGGCAGAAGAATACTAATTTGACTTCATAAGAAACAAACTTTTTTGTAGTATTAAGCAAAATTAACTGTATTTCAAATACTCAATTTGTTGAAAGAAAATTCAAAGCAAATATTTTTAAAACCACTTTGTCTTGGCTTCTTTATAATTATTGAATCAATGAGGTATTCATATTTCAATACCTTGAACTGTCAACATCTCTCAGACAGCTCTGCTAAACAGTCTAAATAGCCTGCAGAGCTTATTCAGCCTTAGTTACTCGTTTATTAGGGTATACACAGCTAATGGCCCCAGCTGTCAAATACTTTAGGTGACCATGTGGTATGATAACAATCCTTTCCTATGTCATATATAGAGATGAGAGGTTCTACATTCTACAGGTTACAAAAAATAAATTTATGGCTATCCCCAGAAACCACAGAAATGATCAAAAGATAAAATTAACCATAGAAACACAGAATTTTTACTCTTTGGTCTCAAAAATATGCATACCAGGAAAGCCTGCAGAATTATCACTTAGTATCATTGATTTTCCAGCTTAGCAGCAGGGATGCTAGCAAGATCACAGTAATGATTAAAAGAGCTCAATGCTACTTTGTTTAACAATGCTAAGAAAAACCCGCTGCATGTGCTAAATAGGCTTTGCTAACAAAAGCAGAATACTACCATCTGAATAGCTTTTTTAAATACTTTCCATTACATATATGCAGTCAATTAATTTAGAGTTGGCTTGTAGCAACTGCGAGCATTTCAGAAGAAACTTGTTTGTAACTAATTAAAGCCTTTAACAGGATTCACATTTTTAGTGAATTATGGTGTTTTCTTACTTGTTTTTTTTTTTTTTTTAAAAAAAGAATTGCTAAATTTGTGTCTTAGCAAGCAATGCAATTGAGAAAGTTAATTTTATAGTCTTGTTTGTAAAAACAAAGACCAATAACTGATCAGGACTTTCATATTGTTCTTATAAGATTGCTACTTAAGGTTTGATCTCTACTACTCCCAACTTATTGAAGGGAACCATAAAGCACATATTCCACTTCAAGTTTACATGCTGTTAGGAGTTAAATCTACCTTTTAAGGCTTTCTGGTGGTGCCTCATTCAGAACAGCCGGATGCAGTGATGCACATTAGCCTAAGTCCTAGCTTTTCTAGGACCTGCACTGGCATGGCTGCCACCACTATCAGGCATGGCCTAAGCCACCATTTCTGGGGACTGTGGAAAGTAGAAAGGCTTATACTGAACATGCAAACAAAAGAGGTGTGCTTGATCATTCCATCCAGCACATATTTAAAAATAAAAAAAATAAAAAATGTATCTTAAAGGCTAAGATTATGAAATGCAAAGGAATTTGGGTTTCAAAGTTCAATTTAATTTCACTGTAAACTACATTGACATTTTTTCTTGTTAATTTCAACTCAGATCCTCTAACCAGTCTGCTGCCTGGCCACATGAGCCTACAAACACTTGTGCCAGCAAATGAAAATGGGAGATGTCAGGGAATCAGGGAAAACTATTCTGGCAGGAACATGAGTCTACACCTACTAAAACTGATGGAGAAAACATGACTTATGCATTTTTAAGCTGCTGGAGTTACTTTACACAAAACCTCAGTAAAAGCTAAACTGAGAGCCCAAGATTTTGATTGGTAACATTTGAGCAGTTGCAAATCTGTTGCTAAAAGAATATCCAGAATATTTTGTGTTGGTAAGAGAACGTACCACCTTATATTTTGCAAAAAATACAAGAAGGGAAAAAAAGAAGAAAAACTTCAGCTGAATATTCCAGTAGCAAGTAAAAAGACTTGTTTCAGTACAGTCTCAGACACTGTTTGGCTGGCTGTGCAATGACTTAATACTCACAACTGACAGCTGACTCCACGTTGATCTCAGGGGCTTATAGTGAAAAACAACCTTTTCATCTGATTTCTGCTCTCGGGGCTCAGAATCTTCATCAGAATCTATGTCCAGCGCTTTTTCTTTATAGTTCTGATATAACACATTGTTTTCTATAAAACAACAACAGCATGTCATTAATTGCTAGAAAGTTAGCTTAGTTGCTTTCAAAAAAAAAATTAAGTAACATTTAAACAATGAAAGAAATGAAAACGTCAATGTGCTGTTCACAAACTCCAAAAGACAAAGATAGTATCTTATTTAGGATGGACAATGGTGCAGTACAGTAACAATGGATCACTGTACCACTACCAAAAAAGATCCATACTGACTGAATTAAAGAACAGATGTGTCCTTTGTCAAGAAAAAACAGACAACAATTTTTTCTTCCTTGGTTTGCTGTACAATGTTTCATAATTAGCCAGCAATTTAAGAACGGAACAAGCGTGTCAGTAGAGCAGTCACTAATCCGGAGGTCTGGTTATTTTAATCGGAAGGACCATTGTAAGTCCAATACACGTCTACTTTTATTGCCAGCTTTAAAGCCTCTCTTCGCACTTCACTAAGTGAACAAAATAGCCCAAACTTCAGAAATCTCAAGTCAGAACTATTCAAAACAGAAACTTCAAAGGTTGCTTCAATAAGCATGGGGCCTATGAATCTGAAAATGAAATGTGCTTTTCACCTGTTCCAGTACTGCCAGCATTAAGTCAGTTACAACAATGGCAGAGACAGAGATGTGAAGCGTTCCCTTCCCATTTCTCATGAGGGTGAAACTGCCACCACACATCCATGGACTTACTGCCAGGCAAGTGTTTTTTGTGTGCTGAATTACTGGGAAAAGCAGCGAACTTGACAAAGCTCTGAATTAATGAATAGCATGAAAGGGCGGATACATGGGCAGTGATCCTCTGACACCTGAACTTGAAGGCCAGGTAGCAAGAAAAGTAAAGGATTAAGGAGTCAAGGAATTCACTCCAGCGGTCCCAGCATTTTTGATTATGACAAAGAGGGGGAAAAAGCTGCATTGACCTTGAACTTTGAGAGAAACAGTTCAGGGATCTGCTGCAGGGGATGACCCTCAACCTCTATGCTGATCCACAAAAGCTGTCTCACACCTGGCAGGAGTCACAGGAAACAGGCAGGAAGACAGTCCCAACCGGAGGGAAAGCCTTACCTATGTAATTCCATAGAGCTGTAAGGGCTGAGATAGACACATCAACCAATTCTTTTAAGAGGAACGGGAGTCTAATTTTAGAAGATAGCCTTCAAACAAAAGCATGTTTGTAACCTGTCATTCCATATTCATCAAAATATTCATTAAAATATACCCAGTGCCAAAACTATGGTTCCATATTATAATCAATTTACTGAAAAACAAGGTACTTAGTCTTTGACCAAGTATTAAAGAATTGTGCAAAATGGTATTTAAGTTCACGTCTCTTGTGATTGAGCATCCCATCAAGTCTGTACAGAAAAGGGCTTACCTTCCCCATCAAATGTCCCTTGTCCTTTCAGCGTTTTCTTCTAACAAATTTAAGAGGAAAGAGATATACACATTAAAAGAAGAAAGAAAAATAATCAACAATAACAACAACTTCCACTTTATTCCAAATTAAAGGCCCTAATCTATAAACTTTTTATGTTGGAGAAGTATTTGTGGAAACAACTGTTTCATCAGGGAAACTGAAAAGCTACCACAGATTTTTCTATGCGTATGTTGTTTATATATTTGTCCTGAATGTTTTATTGTTTTTATGCTTTCAAAAGCATAACACATACTAACTTTACAAGAGCTCAGCGAACTTGTAACTCATTTCACTGTCTCTGGGCTTTGCTGCAAGGCTCTAAGGTGATCTGAGGGGATCTGAGTAGCTGTCTAAAGCATTCCATACACTCTGCAAAGAACAACCACATTAGGCATTTTGTAAATGAATGTTTACAAAATGAGCAAGACAAACCTTTGAAATACAACAGTTGTTTTGGTGCAACAATCTGGGTCTACGTAGTCAATTTCAAAAGTGCTACTGGCAGAAAGAGTTTTGTGTGTAAAGACAGGGCAATATCACAGCAGCCTACTTTAAACAGCTTCTTACTGTTACTGATAAATGTCTACTACCTAAACTGTACCAAAAAAGCTCCTTTCTCAGTAGTTCACAATTTGATCTATTGCTATTTCACCACTTGTCCCATTTTCACAAAAACTTCTGTAATTTTTAGTTTGGCTAAAAACTGTCAAAAAGCTGATAATTATTTTAACAGGTACAGCACTAGCCCTTTGCCTGGAGTACTTTATAACACATTTCCAAAACACTCTTCGGAAATTTACCAGGATGTTTACAAAAAAGTAACTTGCAGGTGTTGGAATTAAGCCACAAAAAAAGATAATCAAAGTGGCTCTGTCAATTTAAAAACCAAACTCTGATTTTTTTAAGTACTTTTACAGTAAGGTCTCAGCCAGCGTAGGGTGTAAGTTTATTTTTCTGTCAGTCCATTTTCTCTTACAGCCAGGACATAATAAACTCGATTTGACTCTTTTTTTTTTTTTTTTTTTTCCTGTTTATACGTTCTGGGGAACAGGTTTTATAATATCAATTTGATTGTGAAACTAAACCTAAACTTGCTGGGGAATCCAGCAGGAAATGCAAGCATGAGGCTGCTATTACCACATTTTTGAGCTGCCTAGATTTCAACAGAACTGTGTCCCTGAGGTCTCTGCCACTTCATTTTGGAAGCACCACTCGTATAAGTCATCTGTGGGACTCATCAATGACTACAAAAAGGCTGTTGCTAGCAAAAAAACAGGAATAAAAACAAGCACTTATGGACAACTAGAGAGTGCACCCTGTTCTAGCATGCAGTCTACAACACTCAAAGCGATCTGTCACTCACTGCTCAGCACAACTTACCTTTGTCCTCCCCAAGCTTGAGAATTTCTCTTTATCTTCAACAACCACTTTAAGGATGGGCTGAGACATCCTGTTCTTTTTCTTGAAATTGGACGAGCTGTCGAAGTCGATGCCGCTCACTACGGCTCTCCGGTACGAGGTGGAGCGCAAGCCGCGTCTCAGCGCCCCCGGGCTGTCCAGGTCCCCCTCGGCCTCCTCCTCGGCGTCGGCTACCAGGGGCACGCTGAGGCTCTCCACCATGCTGCGGACCTTGAGCACCCTCCTGTTCGCCTCCGCATTGTGGCCGCCGCTTTTGCTCGTCACCTTTATCTCGGACGCCAAGCTCTTGGGGATGATCTGCTGCTTGCCCACTTTGAGCGCAGCGGGGCTGTTGGTGCTCAGGACGACGGCTGGCTGCTCCGGGAGCTGCCCCTCGGGGGCCGGGCCCTGAGGAGTTAAGTCTTGCTCCGGGGAAATCGCCCGGGAGACGGCGGCGGGCCCCGCTGGCACTTGCTCGGGGTTCTTATAAGGCTGCCCGGGCTGCTCGCCGCTCGGGGAGCGCTCATTTCCAGCGGCCGAGAGCTGCGGGCCGGGGCTTGCGGCGCTCCGGTGCCGCGGGCTGGGAGCCCTCCGGGATCCCCGAGCCGGCTGCCGGCCCTGCGGGGCGGCCGTGCCGTTCTCCGCGAGCCCGAGGGGGCCGGCGGGGACCGGCGACGGGAGGCGAGGGGGCTGCTCGGGGCAGCCGGGGGGCCGCAGGGTCCCGTTGGGCGCCGGTGCCGGCTCGGAGCCGGAGCCGGAGCCGAAGCAGGGGGGCGCCGTCCGGGGCGCGGCGCCGGGCGGGCGGGTGCTGATGGTTTCAGCGGGCTGGGTGACGGTGAAGGCGCACCTGTCCTCCACCGGGAAGTCGGTGACGAGTACCCCGCTGGGGCTCTGGTACGACTGCGGCCGCGGCTTGCCCCCCCGGCCGTGCTGCCGCGGCGTCGCCCTCCTCTTCCACAGCGGCTCCGCGCTGCTGCCGCCCAGCTCGGCCTCGCTGCCCCCGTCCATCGCCGGCTCCTCGCCGCCGCCTCCAGGAGGAAGCAGCCCCACGGCTCGGCTCGGCTCAGCACACCGCCAAAACCCCGCACGGCAGGCGCAGGGCCAGCGGAGGAGGGGACGGCCCGGCACGGGCAGGAGCTGCCCCGGCTCGCCCGCACCCCCGGGGCCGCGCTCCCCGCCGCCGGGCTCCGCTCCCACCTGCGAGCGCCCCGCTGCCGCCCCGGCCCCCCCCACCCCGGCCCCCGGAGGCTTCACCTCATCGCGGCGCCCCCCCCGGCCTTTGGAGGTGTTGTGGGGGGGTTACGGCGGCCGCCTCCAGCCCCACCTGCGGCTCGGTCCCGGCCTTTCCGCAGCCCTTTGCGGGCTGTCCCGGCTCGGCTCGGCTCGGCCCCGCCGCGCGGCTCCTCCCCTGCCCTCCGCCCTCGGGCCTGCGCCCAGCAGGTACCGGGAGCTCCCCGCAGGGCCCCGGGGCTGGTGAAGCGCCGGCTCTGAGAGCACAGGGGCCTCTCCGTGAATAAACGGCGTCAAAACCTCACCAAAACACGAATTAATTCACCTCGCTGTTAACATAAAGACGGGTGTCCCCTGTGCTGCCAGGTCCGCAGAGCGCCTAAGTTCAGTGGGGAGAGGGCAGCACCCAGACCAGTTGGGATAGATGGCAGAGCTGGCCAGCCCGCAGGTGCTCCAGGCCTTTCCTCAAAGCTTACTACTTGTGGTAATCCTGCGAGGAATGCACCAGGACTCACCTCTCACGAGCTGCCAGGTGCTGTGGGCAGCCCTGGTGCCGCCCTGCCACCCCCTCGGCCCCCGGGGGACACCAGATTTTCGCCCAGCCGCTCCTGCCACGGCTTCGCTGGGTGCTCAGGTGCTGGGGGAAAGCAGGGAGTGGCTTTCTGGTACGAAAATGGGAAATGAATGGTGAATTTACTGGCAATTCTGGCAAATGACAGCAAAACCTGTGCTATTAGGTAACTTAGAAGAACCAAGTGGGATTTAAGAAGAAAAGCTGCACACGTGCTTCGTGTGGGGGCAGCGTGTGCTTGGCCCCTCACCTGCAGGCAGGACCCTGATGAGGCCCCGAGGGTCAGGACACCCACAGGTTGTGGGGAGCACCCAGGACACGGTGCTGACTGCCCCAGCACCACTCTGACCAGGGCAGGAGGCTCGCTGCAGGCAGGGTCCCAGCTGGCAATCTGTTTTACAAGCTATCACGTCACAGTATGCAGAGCATTCAGCACAAGTGTTTATTTAGTTCCACGATTACTTGTCAAAAAAACAATTTAGGATTGTTGCTTTCCTAGCCTTAAACCTCAAAACTGCATTACTTGTTGGGCTTCCCTCAGACGCAGGGAAGTTGGAATCCAGGTCTGATTTCCATCCCTGTGCAATGCATCTGGCCAGGAATGGCAGAACAGAAATACCCCGAATACCTGAGGATGCTTGGATCCTGGCCCTGGGATACTTCCCAACCCAGAGCGTTGGAGGTGGGAAAATCAGGCGCTGAAGAACGTGTGGTGCATACCTATGGCTGTTCATCTTGGCCTTCACTCTCAGCCTTTCTGCCACCCACAGCTGTGAAGCACTCAGGCCATTTACATCCCACTGAGCTCCGGGAAACAGCCAAGTAGCTCAGGCCAGCTGATGCTTTGTTACGCTGAACACCTTTCCTCCCACCTGGCTGCCAGGGCTGCCATCACCTCCAAGATGCAAACTTGATTTCTCCACAGATTTCAGCCTAAAAAGAGTAGCACACAGCAAGTCAGCACTTGCTTGCTGACCAACCATGCCCTGGACACATGAGAGTAATGGACTGGAGGAGAAGGCGCCAGACATGGCTGCACACAGGCTGTAACACACTCCAGTGCATCAATACATGCTTAACTTTGAGAGCACAAATTTTCCACTTGCTTATTTAAAGATGGGCACCTGCTTAAGTTCCTGGCTGTACTTCAAGGGAGAAAAGCCAAAAAAAAAAAAAAATTGTTAGAATGTGAATTGCTCTTTTCTCCAGACTTCAAGAGTTCGTGTATCAATGAATTGGAAAAAAAATAGAGTAGATTAAAACTGCTTTATTACTCATCCAACCACATGTACACATGCATGAACTTTAGATAAATATATTCTTCTGCCAGAAAAAAAAATCATGAAAAACAAAATAATTTATAAGAATAAAATGAAGCAAGGCACATTAAAATTAAAACTGACAAATGTTTTGTCTCACTAATGAGACAAACCTTCAAATTGCCACACCAACTTCAAACAACCAAAGCACACACGGAAAAGCCACAGGCATAACCTAAAATGCTAGTTCAGTTGTCACTTAGGATTTCACAGCCTTATGTGGTAATTATAAAGAAAACTCACACAGAGAATTCTTTCTAAAATTATCTCTTAACTTTCCACATGAAATTGCCAAGAAATTGGATACAGTTGCAGCATATTACTTAACTCATAAATCCTAATTATTAATAATTGAGGTAATCAGCTTTTACAAGATTATTCTGTCACACATACTTATTAACTATGATGCACTTACAAGAATAATTTTTGCTTCTGAATGGCCACCTCAGCGTTCGATTTCATACCCTGGATAAAAGAAATACGACTCACAATAAAATTAAAGTTGTAATAGAAGTAGAACCAACTATATAATTTAAGAGAAGAAGGAAATTGAAATGTAGTTATTAACACCTCATACAAAGTAAAGTCTCAGTGTAAAATCAGTAAGGTGCTTTTTTAGCTGAGAAAAATCTGAAATGAACTAAATAGAGGCAGGGAGAGTGTGCCTGTCTGTAGGGCTGGTTACAGACGAGGCTCAGCTGTTTGCCAAGTGTAAAACCCCAAACATTGCACACAGGGAAGAAATCTGCTAGTACAGCTTTCATCCCTGTCTTCACAGCAATCAGGTTACCCCAGTCAGTGCCTTGAACATTCACTAGTGACAAATAAGTCAATCCTCTGTTTCCTAGCTAGTGCAAATGACCTAAAAGCTGACGTAACGAATCTGCACCAAACCAGAAAGCATTTCTGTACCTGCCTGCCACTAAACATGCCAATATTGCCCTTGCTACCCAGAAGACTGTTTATCATAGCTACTACCAGGCAGACAATTAAAAGGCATGCACAGATCTGTTCAGTGGTGAATGTGGTTATTCCCTGAAAATCCACCAAGGAAAATGAGGGATTATTCATCTTTCCCCACATTCAAATCAAGAGCATACTTTTCTCAGCCTGATAACCTCTTCCACAAACCTCAGTGCACTGGTAACTGAGTAAACTGGGACGGCTCGTGCATATGGGAGATCAGACCGGAGAGACTCCGGGTCTCTTTTCACGCTCAGCACTACACGTGTACTTCTGTGCTGGAAGTTACAAATATATTCAAAAGTTTTACCATGCTTAGCGCTTTTACAAGGCCAACCTTGTGCTACCAAACCACAAAGCAAATGCACAAAACTGCTGTCATATTATTCTTACTCCTTATCTTCTTCTGGTACCACGTGCAGATGATTAGCTTCTTACGCATTAACAGCTTTTTCATGTTATCCCAATGGAATTTTAGAGCTGTGGAAGAGCAATCACGGCATTTATCTCACCTGTTATTTATTTCTCTAACACGTACACAAGATGAACTAAAAGGTTTAAAATCCAAATGAATTACACTGATTTATATGAACTGAATCTCCTAAGCATTAACTCTTCCAGAAAGTTACAATGTGCAATGTGACAGAAGAGAAAGAAAAATAATTGGGCATTATTTATGTTAAGTTTCAAAAAGCTTTCATATACATTGCTGAGCTCGTGTGTTGGGGGGGCTCTAGTTCTTCAGCTTTGCAGACAACCTGGAGATATTCAGGAAAATTCTCTAGAAGTGTCTTTAAATAAAGGGACTTACATTGTTTGCTGCATCAATGCTTCTTAATCCATACTTTTATCAGTCCCCTCTCTCTCCCAGTTGTTTTGAGGACATAGGGAGATATGAAACAAGAACCAGTGCCCATGGAAACTGACTGCAGCAGAAATAAACCCTATAAATTTGCTGTGAGTTACACTGCTTCAAAATTGTCCTTTTTCAAAGCCAGGTCCCATGCGCTGCACTGGCAGCTATGAGATATCAATATAAATATTCTCTTTAAACTCTTTTCATGACTTCAGGCAGTCTGTTTACAGTTGCTTGGAAAAGAGCCAACTGTTCTCAGAAGATTAGTGCCAGTCTCCATCTCGTAATTAGCATGCATGAATGAATAAGACTCTCACTGTCTCCCAAAGCCCTGCCACGACAACAGGAGCGACAGAGGTCACCCCAAACTGAAGCGCAGACCAGATGCAAGTGTGCTGCAGCCAGGCCACTGGCAGAATGCTTCTGCTACTGCTTCCTGCGCTCTGGCAGGGCCACGAACTTCAAGGGAGCGGTGCCAGTGTGAGCAGGAGATTTGTGCTGAGGAAGACACTCGTTCCCTACCACCACAGGCAGTGGCAGTACACCGACAGCCCCGGCACCCAGCAGGGACACAGCCTCGCTCCTCTCCCCACCCTGCCCGCTCTGTCCCGTCCTGCTACAGACTGTGAGAGATCTTGCTCTGGGTAACACTCAGCTAAATTGTAAATATAAATCGATCAGACAGCCAAAGGTGGGTTCCTTAATTCTTTCAGTTTTTCTCTAAGTCATTTTTGCTGTTGCTAAAATAATCAGCACAGGCAGAAAGCTCTGCAGCATTAGCTAAAAGCTTTCAGGGACAAAAAACCCCAACAGATTGCACTGCGGTAATATAGAACCTGTTGATGCCTGCATTCTAATTGCCTTCCTTTCAGCCAATGCATATGGAAACAAATGTTTCACTGCCAGCTTATTCTCTCCCTATCCCTTGCCCCAAACCACCCCTCCTTTCTCACCACGGATGGTCCCAGTAAGGTCCAGCTGTGGGCACCGTGTAAAACCCATAGACTGAGTCACTTCAGGTGCATCAGTGTGCCTCTGAGGTACTTCAGATGTGATCTCAGCTTAAGTTAATGGGAAATATACAGCAGGATTTGATGTTTCCATCAAGGACTAATAACTTTGAAGCAAGTCTCAATACTTACTGCTAAACTGGGACGTAGCTTGGAACAGGACAGCAGAAAGGGAGTAGGAAAGAATGAGCACCCTCTGAGACATGCCTGGTGCTTGAGGTCTGCTGCCTCCTTGGTTCTTGTCATGCAAGTTATGAACTTCCCATCTGCACCATTATAAAAACAACCCTATGTTTACTAACACTCAAGCTGATGCTACTGGTTAACCAGGTCTGTTAACAGCAACCTTCCCTAATAATGTTTGTTCACTGCCTGCATCGAGGGTGGCTCCTCAGGGCATCTCCTGCAGCGTGAGGTCAGCTACGTAGCAACCCCAGCTGTCATTGTCCAGTGCCTGGGAGCTTCCCAGCAGGAGCTGTGCAGACTTCAGCATCTTGACCGAATTGCGTGTATGTGGGATTTAATTCCATCGTGAGAACCAGTTCCTGCCTTGCTGGAATTCTTTGTCCTCTTTTCCTGTTGCTTTTTATTTTCCAGCAAGTTTTATATCTACAATACTTTCACTAGTAAAACTTGCATGGACTTCAATGGAGATAATTAGTTCCACTGGGGTTAGCCTATTGTTAAAGTAGGTAATTTCTATAAAATGTTATCAAACTTTCCAAAAGTCACACCTACTTGTAAGTTTTGTTCAGTGAATGTGCAATGAATCTGAATTTTAAAGGAGAATCAAGAAACTGAGTCCCTTCATCTCCAATTGATTTCTATACAGTGTTTTTCCAGTTTTAGGATTGCATTTACATGTCTGCAATTCTGAAAGTGAATTTCAACTCATTAATCCAAAGAATGCCCTTTCTGTAGGGGAACAGTCAAGGAAAAGGCTCTGAAAAATGTAGATATGAACTCCTTTAACTGATTACAATAGTTCATAAGATGTTGCTATTTCAACAGCCTAGCAGGAAGATAAGGCACTTCAAACATTTCCCAACAAAAGGATTGAAGCATTGCTTGCCATAGCTGAAGACATTTTGTGGTTGCTATTAGAAACTAAAGAAAGCTTGGGAGCCTGCACAACCACATCTTTGCAGCTGAAGGATGCTATTTTCTGTCCGCTCTTTCTTTATTCCTTCTTTGCCTGCATGTTGCAGAGAAAATGCCTGAATTAATGGCAGGGGGATGAGGGAACTGGGCGGATGTTTCCAAAGAGCTAGTTCTTAGCTCTAGTTAAAAAAGAAAAAAAAAAAAAGGTACCTGAAGAAAGGTACCTGAAGAACCACTGTGTTTGTGGTCAACTTCCATAATGATAGATAATAGCTTATGGGTTTGATTCACTGCTGGTGTCATTCCTTACAGCTGGGGCAGAAAAAACACCCATTTCTGTAGCCCCTTTAGGGCTGTGCCTGTCCATCTTGCGCTGATCCTGCGCCCTGGGACCCCCAAGAAAACCCAATGCGGTGCTGCAGCTCTACAGACAGGGCAGGCACTGGGAATGCAGGCTGAGACTTTCAAACCTGCATCTCTCTGGTTAGACACCCGAGCCCTATTTGATGGCGTACCTTAACTGGGCTGATTTTCAGGAAAGCATGGTTCACCGTCAGGCAATGACACAACTGATTAACCCAGAGTTACTCACCTGACTTTCCCTTTGCTGCATTAAAATCCTGGAATTTTATGGCTGTCATAGCAACAGAATCAGAAAATGAGGAAATCTGGAGTGTGAGGCACATAAGCTTATAAATGTTTTTCTCTAATGAGTTGAAACTCCACAGTGTGCCTTTCCTCCTTAAAATGGAGTTTGCCATTTGTCCTCTCCACATTCAGATTCCACGCTTCGCTTAGCTTCTTGGCTGAGGTCCCTTCAGTGGAAACTATGCACCAACACATACGTAACGGGTGGGATCTGGGTTCCACGAAAGGCTGCAGGAGTTTTATTACTGACTTCAGAAAGACCCTGATTTTGGCTGTAATGTGACTAATTGCACCTCCATGACAATGAGTTTGACAGAATTCCTGCATCTGCGAAGTGGGAAGCCATTCCCTCGTTTCACTGTTCCTTCTACATTGTAACTCCCAAACTGTGTGCTGGGACTTCTCCAAACAACGTGTAAGGAGGTTTTTGTGGTGCTTGGTTTTTTGGTCAAGATCAGTATATGAAAGATTGCTCCTTTCCTAAACATTTTGAAAAATTGGCACTTCTTTTATTATTTTTCTTTTTCAAGCTATTAGAAGTGTTCCCAATTCAGCTCTGAACCTGCTAGTTAACTCAAATACATTTTAGTTGTCAGGATTTAGTCTGTTAGTGTGTGCTGAAATTTTCCACTATGGTTTCATTAAACTCAAGCAAAATTTTGTAGTTATCACCCTCGCGGTCAGATTTCTGCTCTTATTTTCTAGCAATCACTTCAGTGTTCCTCTCATTTGGAAATAACTTCTATCATATTTTCTATTTTCTAAGCCCTTTTTATCTCCTTCACCTTGACTGTGAATTATTTCCTAACCTACTGTACAGAACTTCAAAGTTCATTTTCATCTCTGCTTCTCTAAAGATCCTTAGGACTGAAGAGACATATCCCAGGCTGAACTTTTGTTGCATTCTTCCATTTTCTCATCCACTACACCACCATTTTAGAACTGATTGGCTTTCTTCTTCAGTGAGCCCCTTTGACATCATTCCCATCATTCGCTTCTCTAAAAGAACCTTATGTTAATTAAGAAAGGAGGCTATTAACAGTGAACGCAATTAGATAAGCAATGCACAAGAACCCACACAGCCCTACCAAAATAATTCTGATAAATTATACAAATGCATACAGCTTTTATGTGTATATACATATGCATATATAAAACAAGTACACAAAACCCCAAAGCACATCTCAGCACTTACATGCAACAACTCCCATTAAAAGCTAAGGATTAAAACCACAGCTGAAGCATCGGTTAGAAGTATTCGTCTTATTACCTGGTCAGCTGCAGCTCTATCATTGCCCTCTGAGCTGGAAAGAACCCAGTTTTTTGTCAAGTTGCAAAGATGTAAATGACATGTCCATGACCAGCTAGGAAACCTCTTGACAGAGCAGAGAATTAAATGTACATCCTTCAGATTTCAGTTCTGCCCCTTTCTGCTGGTTCTGCCATTGGAGAGAAAGAAAATGCAAGTTAGGAGTGACTTCTGCAAAATGAAGAGGAAGTCAGTATAAGAAAAGGCACACCAAGCCAAGCTTTGTGGCTCTTTGGTAGTGTTGTATTATTATACTTTTCATCTTGCATTTTTGATTTCTTTTTTATAGCCTGTCTAATTTGTGTGATTTTTGAAGGGGTCCAGAAGTTGTTCTATTAAGGATTGGTCAGAGAACCATACATTTCAGCCCCGCTTCTGCTACACCCTCTACATGACTGCTGTGACAGGAAATACAGAACTGGCACCACCAAACTGACTTTAGCTTCATCTCTCTTGTACAAAGGAGATCCCCAGCTGTCTGTGCAGACACCTCCTTCCTGGGGGTCTGTGCTCAGTGCAAGCTACTAAAAGCAATGGCAGAGAACCTGGGTTGGTTTTCAAAGACCACTGAACTAGCACTGAGTCTGCCCTTGTATCAGACAGCAGACAGGGATTCCTCCTGCAGCAGCGAGGCGTGGGTGAAGGTCTCAACAGGCTGAGACAGTTCTGTGCTCGCACAGCTCCCAGTACTGCAAAGCGCTACAGAGCACCACTACAAAGCACGTTTATTGCCTGACCTGCGAATGGCAGCTCTGGCATTGGGATTCTGGGACCCATAGATGCAGTTGTGAGGAAGAAAAAAAAAGGAGAGGGGGTATGTGTAAGGGAATATTGCGGGAAGGAAAAGAAAGACCTTCAGCTGAAACAAGAGCAAGTTAGAAGCAGAGTGAGAAGTGTGAGAATTCATACAATGCTTTCAACGAGACTAAAGAGAGAAAAGAGTTGGGGACAGAGAGGCATTTTCTGAGCCAAGAACAGATTCCCAAAAGAGAAGTCTGGATTCAAAAGGAGGGGAAAAAAAGATGTGGACAGACAAAGTAATGTTTTGCCAAAGGCCTCTGTCTGAAGGAGAACAGCTAGTGTGCTCTGCCTAAGCAGTAAACTTGGCTTTCTGAGATTATTAATTTTATCTCTGAAACAAGTTCCCTTAGACAAAATATTTTTATTGCTTTTCACTTGGCTTCAGAATTACTGCTAGATTAATTTTATGCCTGAAATCAAACTGAAGGTGACCAAGACCTTGAAAAAGGCATTCTTCCAGAGAGGCAATGCTGGACCCAAAGTAAGCAGAGTCCTTGCCCAGCACAGCTGCGGTGAATGAGTTTCATGGATGTGAATGAAGAGCTTAAATACTTTTCAAGTCACTCAGAAAAAAAACTTACTGTGGGAGCCGTGGGGCCTGCCTTACTCCCACAGGTCGGCAGGACAGCGTGCAGCATAACAGCGAGCTCGTGTACCTTACCTAGTGGGGAATTGCTCCAGCAGGTGGGAGCTGGGGCACGGCCCGAGACTTGTCTAAGGTTTGAGCCAGGTGGCAGTGCTGGTGGTCCTCGAGTGACGGGGAGCTCTGTGGACTGTGGTTCCTGGTACAACGCTGCTCATAGTTATACTGGTCATATCTACAGTGCTTTGGCTTTTCATTTCTACAGGTTGAAATGACATTTTCAATGTTGTATCTTTTCATTTTATGCTGAAGTATGCTCCTCTGGGGCGTGGCATTAAAACTGGTAAGAGTGGGCTAAGGTATGCACACATACAGCAAGGAATTTTCTTCGCAGCTCTCAGAAATTTTTGTCTGGCTCCTTCCTAGAGACCCCTGCGTTGTTAAACACACATTTCTGGATCCATGTGTGGTGTCAAACGCTCATGTTTCATTTACATATTTATTCAAATTTTCTCAGGAGATGAAAGACAAATAAAGAGGCTGAAAATGTTGAAAAATGCAGTCTGAAAGCAAGAGAAGAAAAAATTAACATTTCTGTCATTACTTGGAAAACCTAAAAAGAGGATCGCAAGCGGCAATTTGTCTGTGATTCTGCAAAGTGCGTCCTGTTCTTGTTTCTGCATGTTCCTTCTCCTTTGAGAACCTGGACAAGGAGGAAAAGGGATGCTGGCACCCCGTGTGTCCCTGCAGAACCGAGCTGGGTGCATGGGGCTGGTGCTCAGGAGCAGCCCGCTGCTGTGCCGGCTCGCTGGGGCATGGAGCTTGCTGAGGCACGGGCTGACATTCCAGGGCAGTGCTTCGAGGCAGGCTGTGTTCTTGTGTTGTCAGTGATAAAAGACAGAAGCTAGAATGAAATACAGAGAACACATTTTTCTCTCTAAGAGAAAACCAAAGAAGAAGTGCTACAAGCCAGTTTACCTAGCTTGGTGTCTGCTTGCTCTGTATCATAATTAACCTTTTATTTCAAACAGCAAAATAACCAAAATAAATTATCTTAATCATCTCACTTTGGGTTATATAGGCTTATTGAAAAGAGCAATTATTTTCAAGACCTAGCTAAGGAACGTTGAATACCAGATACAAAGGCTTGCAAGCGGTGAACTCTCATGTGCTGAGTGGCAGAGAATGTTCCTTTTTGTCAGGCAGAACACTTCTCCTTCCAGATGCTCTCTATGGATTGCAGTGTGTATCAGTTTGTGAGTGCCTTTACGGACTCCTGTGACTTGGCAGCAATCATATAGTCAAGCTCACAGGAAAGGAATTTGGCCTTACATTGCAGCCAGAGCCATGGCACAATCCACACCTCTCCAGCTGTATAACGAACAATTCTTTATGATCCGCTCAGCTCAGCCTGTCCAAACTCCTTTGTAAATACTCATAAACGAGTTTACTGATTTAGAATTAATTTTTGAGCTCCACCAATACATGCCAGCTTTAAACAGATTTAAGTGTGTGCAGTGGGGATACAACAAAAATGACAGTTCACCATGTACAATTGGGATGCCGCAGAGGGGAGTTCTGCAGTAGCTTCAGCGCTGAATTTAAGCCATCTAGAGAGGCAACAAAGTGCAAACCAGCTAGGATCCATTATAAAGAGTATGACAACTTCAGTTTTCCAGTGGAATAAAAATAACTCCTCAGAAGAATTAAGAGTTGTTATAATAACTTCAAACACTAAATAAATGGATGAACATTTTCTGCAGAACAAAGATGTGCACATGCTGTAATGGACAGACACGGGATCCTCTCGTGCCCCGGTTCTCTTTTCTTTGCTGTTGATGTTTAACTTCATTCCAGTTAATGATAACATTCACTGTAGTGCCCCAGCATGAGGACATGGAGCCTGAAGCAGCCCCATACGGTGCTGTTATACGTCCCCAGCGTGTCAGAAGAATGGAGACACTCAGTCCCCCCACAGACACGGAGCAGCGTTTCCCCAGACCGTCAGGGAGAGGTGCGGGTGCTCGGCCATACCCAGCGCTGTGCCACGGGCGCTGCAGCCCCACGTCATGCTGCCACCACCTCTGCAACCTCAGCTGTGTCCGCTGTCTGTCCCATAGGCACAGCTAGAGCCGGTGGCCCCAGGCAGGCTACGATTCATCGTGATTCAAAGTCTCAAAAGCCTCTACCAGATATCCTGGGAATCCCAAGAGGAATATTTAAGGCAGAAGCAGGCAACATGAAAAGGGACAGCTGGCTACAGATGTTCTTATCCTTGTGAGTGAAAACCTAGGAATACTTGAAATACTCCAGATAGTTATGACTGGCCAGCGAACGCCACAGCAAATACCTATCTTTGTTTTAAGTAAACCATTAACAGAAGAGTCCAGTCACAATGATAAAAACCACACCAGTGTTCTTGGACTAAACTGCTTACCCAAACCAGCCAATAAAAACTAAAGCTACAAAAACTGAAATGGTTCAAATACAGGAGAAAACACAGAAACTGCAAGCTTCTATGACACAAACATTTTGAAAGTTGATCTCCAAAACATGGGAGATTTATTAGAAGTACGTCATACTACAACAGAAGAGGTCTGCTCCAAAATTTCAGTCTAAAAATAGCCTTTCTCACAGAGTCCTACTTTGGATGAAAGTTGTATTTAAATTACAATATAATTAAATGCCTTGCTTTGCCCTTTTGCTGGTACTCACTGCAGAAACGGGAAAGAGGGATGCGTTATTTTGAGATGAACATTTAAACACCGCTTATATGCTACATACTTCCATGAATTAAATATTTGGGCACTTTAGGCACATTATTAAGACAGTTATATATGTTTATAGGCATCAATGCACATATTTTTTTCCCTAGTCTAGATCCAGACTTCCCTCTGCCCACAGCCACCAAATGGGCCCACAGTGCCAGCTTTCCCAGGCACCCAAACTGGCAGAGAGCAGGTTCAGAGACAGGTACACAGCCAGGAACAGGGCACAGGACGGGTGTCACCACACCCTTCCCGACACCGTCCTGCATGCCTCCCGAGCTGAAAGCACCTACCCTGATCACCACGTCCCATTTGCTGAGGATGGGACCGCTGCAGAGGCTGTAAGCGTGCCATACAGAGCGGCCCCAAGAGGCCCCTGGCAGCGCTCTGCAAGCCTGTGGGAAGTCCTGGTGAATGTGGGGCTGAGCGGGGAGCGCTGGCTTTTTGCCCGTTCGGCTCCTGATTTCTTTACTGAGACTGTACAAAGAGGTACAAAACAATGCCAAGCACGCTGCTCTGCAAGCTGATGTTAAAGCTAGTTCCTTTCTTTTTCAGTAGTTATGCACCTATCTGTATTCATATATTCATGTATACATTCCTGTAAAAAAATGGCTGGCTTAGAAACCACTCTGTGATTATTTCTTCTCTCTTTGTTCTCAACCCATCATTGCTAGTACCTGGAAGAAGAGTACTCGGCATGCCTCGCATACTTCCAGTCCTCTGGATAGAGCAGCTGAGGTCAAGGATATGTAACAGACCGCTAGCATATACGTACAGCGCGTGTTTGTTTGGGGAAATACATATTCACAGCTGACTTGTCACTGACAAAGAGTCCGAAGCCTCTTTATCAGAAAGGGTACTATTTTCCATTGTCCCTGTCCCTCCCAAAGGAAACAGAGGTTTCTCTCATTTAAGCACAAGAATGACAGGCAAATAATGAATCAAAAAAATGGGTCGCTCCTTCCAGGAGCATGGAAATCCTGCTCCTAGTAACCAGAGGTAACGCCAGGATGGTAGGGCTGCCTGCTTCTGACACATAGAGAGCTTTGCCCAGGACTGGAGAACAAGATAGCAAGTGGAAGGCAGCCACTGCACATACATAAAAGCTCTTGTCAGGGCAAAAGAAAAGCTCAGCATGGTTTTAGTTCTGTATTTGAAAAATACAGTATGAAAAGCTCTTCACAAAGAGCTAAACAGAGGCAGTGGAGCTAGCAGTCCTAATAGACCCACATTAACAAGCAAGCAAGCAGGCAACTTCTGAATCCATTATAAGAGAGATTTCAATACTTTTTTTTTTTTTTTTTGTATTATTATTTTCTTTTAATTGATCTCCTTTCTCCTCTGGGCTGTACACCATCATTTCACTTACACATGCTTCACATTTTGTCCATTCTCATGCTCTTTGGAGAAAGAGAAGTGAAAAGACTGTATTTGGAAAAAACAGTATGGAACAATAGATTTAAGTGCACATTTGCTATGAAGAGTGTTCACTTAATAAAGACCAAAAAGACCAATGTTAGTAAAGAAGTCCTTTTAAATAACAAAAATAACATGTAAAGTAGGGCCGGTCGCAGTGACTGTAAGACTTGGGAAATATTTCACGCATATCAAGGCTATAAAGGTGAGACAAGAAGCACAAGTGTCCCATCTCCAACACCAAATTCCTTCACACTGCAGTTGCTCAGCAGGCAGTGTGCTCTTATGGGGAAAAGGATGTAGCTGGACCAAAACATGACCGGAGTGAGAATGGCTTAGACATGGAAAAAAGAGCGCAGAACGGGCAGTTCCAAATCCTGCATTCACAGACCAAAAACATACTCAATGAAAATGAATACATGACTTAATCATTTTAATAAATAAGGCCTCTGTTTGGATTTCCATGGTTTGAGAGGAAGTTTGTCTGGCTTTAGTTGCCTTCTACCACTCCTAGCTGTGGCAGGGGCACTAGGAACACTCTCCAGACTGTCCCCTACCCCCAGAGCTCCTCTTGGCCCTCTCTGTGCCCAAGCTGTGGACCTCATGCTGGCACGGGGACACCAAGGGTTGTTCCCAGGTAACAAGAGATGTTGTTCATGCAACTCCTTCATCTCGTGGAAGAAGTATGCTTAGCCACATACAACCACAGCACCATTTTTATGTACAAAGAAACTGTGGATTATAGTCAGCTGGCTGCTCACGGATCGGTTGTGCTGTATCTACGGCAACAGGCATCAGACTAACGCATGTGTGACATAAAAACCAGAGCCCCATTAATCCTTTGTTTCTTCTGCATTCAAATTCCCAGGCTAGATTAAGAACTGAAGAAGTTTGTGACTTACATTCCTGGACTGATAAGCTCATTTCCAGCTAACATTTACAAGCCTCCATCTGAAAATGTAGTGTGACTAAAACTTGGAAGGTAGAAAAGTGTGGAAGTGTCTGACCTTAGCTACTACTTCACCTAGGCACAGGAGGACACATTTGTGTCACACACACATTCACATGTCTGTGTGCAAGTCGTTTATTTGCACTTTTTGCTTGAATAAATCCATCTGCGGGAAGGGGGCTTTAACTCATTTCTGCAACATCCAAAGTTCTGAGATAAGAACCTGGAATATTTCACATCATTTTTTTCAATGCAGAGATGATTAGCATCATGTAAAACTGTACCATGTGCATCTCAGCAGGAGTTGCCTCTGCTAATTCTTAACTCTTCAGCTGAAGGCTGGAAACAAACATCCTCGACTACTACAGAGGCACAAGAACACAGCAAGTGTCAGCCTGAAAATGACATCTGTAGCTGGTTTAGAAATCTAAGATTCTCCCCATGTATTTTTAACAATTCAACTCAAATCCAACATTCTTTAGGTTTTGAAATTATGTAGGAAAATGTTTTTTCAGGTTTCTATCTGGGACTACCAGCACAGCAGTAGGAAACCACCAGAAAATATGTAGCTATATGGAATTTGCAAAGTGGCTTGGGAGAACCAAGAGGTTCACAAAGTGTAGCTGAACCACAGAAAAGCATCTGAACTGCAATTTCTTTTGCAGTGTAAAATATCTCTTCCCTAATATTTCTTTCACATAGAGGTTGAAAGACTTAAATTTTGTACGTGTTTCCAACAGCACTGCTGATGGTGTTGGCTTTACCAAACATGATGGGGGCTGAGAGCACGCCAGCCCGCGGAGAGGTGGAGGTGCTGCACGCCACAGAGGGGGGGCTGAATGATGCACAGGGGCACAAAAGCAGTGAGAGGGGGACTGAACAACATGCATCCACGGCTCCACGGGGGAAAGAAACCTCACTGGTGGTGCTTCACACTGACCATGCAGCAGTGGGTACCCTGACTGCCGTGAATGCTGCTCATGCTGCCACTGTTGCCACAAATGCATAGGCTGCTTACTTTACTATGTCTTTGTTTACCTTATTTTAGCCCAGAAAGGAGCATAGCAGCTGTAGAAAAATGAGAAGCAAATGAAGAAGAAAAAGCTAGCTTTCCCAGCCCTGGAGGAGATGTAATCCTTGGATTACAAATGGATGAGCTTTTCTCCCCAAGCCTCCCTTGACACTTAAAGCTCATTCCTAGCAGCATTTTTCACCTACTTCCACAAACTGCCTCAGTTCATTTCACAGAGGTTTTGCACAACTGACTCACCCCACTTGGAGATAGATAATAAAGTTAAAATATAAAGGGACAGGAGAACTTGAGAGAAATCTACCGCTTTTCTTTGCCAGTTTGGTGGAGAAGCACAATCCCCACCTGCCGTACTCAGCTCCCAGGTGCTGTTGGATGCGAACCTAACAGCAAAGGAGCCTCACTGAGGCACATCACCCTCAGGTGACACCTTCCCACAGACAGGTTTACTCGCACGGGCAGGCGTGTGTGTGACACTTCCACACTGGTGCAGCAGAATGCCATGCCTGACTGTTTTTCACAGTAAATAGAGAAAAGATATCAAGAGAGCACCCAGGCAAACCTGCACCCGATAACATCTGGCAACACAGGCAAAGCACCAGAATCCGGTGCTTTGCTTTTATGCAAAATGACCTACACCACTGGACAACAGAAAGACAACTTGTGTCCTTTATGTTACGCAAAACATGCAATAGGAAACACAGTCACCATTATCCCAATTTTGTTCTCATCAGGTGAGAGGCAAGATTTGTATCCTTGCTGGGAATCAAGTTAAGCCGGCAATATGAGTTTTTGAGTAAATCCTCTCCTAGAAATCACTAATGGACAGTATTATGAAATTTGCCACATGCCAGCTTGCACAGTACATGTTTCCATCCCTTTTGCTCTGTATGGTGAGGTTATTAATTTGTCAATGCAAATAATTCACAGATCACTCAATCACACACATATTTCCTTACCTGCCCCCTTCCCTTGCACATAAAAGAAGAAACAGATGCTTAAAGAAAATAGAAAAGGATTAAGTTTTATTCTCATTTACTTCTACGCAAGTTCTCTGCCTGTGTTCTTTTCAAATCTGTATACAGCTCAGCAATAACCAAAAACCACATCCTTAATCAGACTAAATTACTGCTGACCCCAATCCTATTTAAATTCTGCCTGCATAAAATAAAGCTGCTGCTAAGTCATCTAGCTGATAATCTCTGTTGGACATTAACTAATAGTTATTTTCATTTACAGATGAGAATAATATACATTGTAGTTTGCCAATCCTATTACTCCAGAATTAATGCTGGATATTTGAGGGAAACAAAAGAAAACAATGCTTTAGACAGTGATTTATACACAGTTGCAAGCAATCATTAAACCAGCAATTAAATCACTGGCAAAAATCAGTTTGTAAGAGAGAAACTTGTTTAAACAGAGTCAACGAGCAACGTGTATTATCTGCAAACATATCAACTGACCCTGAGATCCAGACGCTGCTCTTTCTCATATTGCCTTTGACTCCTGAGAAGCTGCTACTGTACACCGTCCTTATCTGCTAGAGCCTTCTGTCTTGCATTCCTCCCTGATATTCCGTCTTAATTCCTACCACTGAGAACACATGCAGGAACAGCCTTTTTTTCTGATCTTCACTTTGCATACCACAGTATAATCAACCATTCACTGCTTGCTCTGGTGCCCCATTTCTGACTCTTCTTAAAGAACGCACCCAGGTAGGCCCTGATACAAAATCAGCTGCTCCTTCAGATTTATCCTTCAGCAACATTCAGTCTGAGGTTCTGGGACATTTCAGCTTGTTTTGTTCACTGTGGCTGCTGCAAAGAGCAGCCAGCCTTAGCAGAGTGCTTTAGACACAAGCCCAGTTAAGCGACAGTTACACTTACAGCTTAGGGTGCCTTTAATTTGAGAATTGAAGGAGCAAACAAATGATGGTCGGTTTACATGGATCTCTGGAGAACAGCACTCTGAGATTTACATGTCAAACTCCACTTAAGGCGTAATTCCTTTGGTAGTCGCTGCAATCCTTCAAGCTGTGATGAACACATCTGGTATTAATAAAAACCATAATGTAATTAAATAGGAGTCCCACTGCTGTCAACTGCAGCTCATGAAAGTAAGCATAAACAGTTATTTATAAGAACACTGAGTTATAAAGAGAGCATTTGAGAATCAGTAACAGAGAAACCTGCACAGTCGGTCACTACAGGCATCTCTGTTCCCGCGAGGATGAGCGCACAGCTGTGTGAAAGGCAGCATGTGTTGGCTAGGAAGGGAGCCAGTGTGGGACTGCTAATCACCAGGCTACTCCTGCTCCAGCACCAATGTCTGTGAATTAAATCTTTCTGCCCACACAGAAACCATGTGTGTAGAATGGAGTTTGTGCTGTTAAATATATACATACACCCCACACATGTATATTATATGCATGTATACAAATATGAATATAGGCATCCTCACCCAGGAAATTTGATGAGAGTAACATTACTACAAAAGAGTTTATAGGTATCAAATCAAGTGAAAGAAATAATAGTGTATGAGTTATGTGATCAGTCACAAGTGACCAATATGATAAAATTGCTATGCAAAACAAACAAAGGCAGAAAGATCTGAATTTAAATATGAATATAAATTACGATCCTAAACTTGTTCAGCTTAGTGGAAAGACTTACAGCTTCTCATTGACTTAAGCAATTTCTGAGTCTGGCACATAAGGTTATTCCAATTATGCAAACACTATCCAGAAGTCAAGGCTGACTTATCACATGCAGAAAGAAGGGGTTATATTTGCAAAGAACATTCATTAATGAATATCTGTATGGCATGTTTATACAAATGTATAAATGGCTTATAAAGAACACAATATTCTAGTCTAAGGATAAAAAGAGAGTTTTATTCTCTATTTGTATATTTCGTTATGTGATTATTACATTAGTTATAACGAGCAACGTGAGCTATGGAATTACCGTCTTAATACTACAGGTTAAGAACCAAGCACATTTTTGTCCAGCTACTAGGTCAGATAGAGACTTCTCAGGAGGACTGGAGCAATGCATGTGCAGGCCAGCAAGTTCTTCTGCAAGTGTGTGTGTATCTCTAGATCCACAGTCTTCATCTCTTTGTGTGCCTGCTTCCCACAGAGATCAAGACAGAGTATGAGAAAGCAATTGTGACCATTTAACATTAACATGCGCAAGTTTGTTTTGTATGTGCTTGACATACACAGTTTGTTTCATAAAAAAAGCAGGCAAAGTAGCCATTTGGTACTAAATGGAGCCACAAAACCAGCAACACAATTTCAAAAGAGCAAACAACTTTGAGGAAGCCTTCGAAATAAATTTGTAAGAGAAGCTGGTTTATATACAACCACATTTAAGAATTTGTTCTCCTCTCCAAATTAGCTTGCTTTTCTTATTCAATTTTGCACAATTGTATGTAGGAAACACCCTTTACATCAAATAGGAAGAACAAGTTAAAACTGACAGGATAATGCTTCCTGTCAACTGTTGCCTTCCCTCAGTTTGTCACCAAATGGAATTTTTAGCATCTATCAATCTTTGGAGCATATTAAAACTTTGCATGCTGGGTTACCCACAGATCTTGCTGTTGAGAGACCCTCATGCGTTGAATATGGCCCCAGGAGCACACGGCACCTGCCCTCTGTGCTGCCCTACTGAGCTCAGCGTGCTCCACCTCAGGCTGCAGAGCAGTCTGATTTGCCTTGTGCCTGGAGAGAGTTCAACTCAGGGCCAGAGGAGAAATCATTTTAAATATTAAAAGGGAGAGGAAATAAAAATAAAAAATAAAAAATTTAAAAAAAAAAAAAAAAGGAAAAATTCTCAAGAGGGCAGATCCTAGAAATCCTGAAGTGTGAAGTCTGAGACTCGGCAGGCAGCCAAGAACCACAGTGCGTGGAAGAGATGACACGGGGCTTGCAAGGAATTGGCAGGCAGTCGTGATGGGAGATGCCAACACCACACAAAGAGAGTGAATTGAGTCAGAACTTATAAAAGGAGATGTAAGAAAGAAAACCCAGCTCAAGGGGAGAATGAGAAATAGGAGACATGATCCAGGACTTGCAGCTTAAAAAACATCGGACAAAAATAACTGAAAAACCTAATTCACCAGATTCAGTCTGGGATATGGCAGAGAAAGGCAACAAAGAGATGGGGCACAAAGAAAAGCGCTTACACAGAACTCAGATAAAGCAATAGTCCAGAGACAGCAGTTGAATCAAAGTCCTGAATTCTTTCTGGGCAGGGCACTTTGCAAACTGCAGGTTTCTATTATTGCTTCTCTCTCCTTATCTTCAGCCTTTGCTTATGCAAAAAGCGAGTCAAGGCTGCAGGCTCTGACTGGAGGTGTTGCAAGGGAGGAGACAGATTTAACAAGAATGCATTCCTTTTATAAAATTCTGTTGGCTTCACTGGAGACTTCAGACAAACATGCAAGTTTAGACTTCACATTTAAGCTCTGCTGCACATGATTCTTCCAGCTAGCCACAGCTTTATTTCTGTCTCTACCTGCTTGCCCTGAGATTAATAAATAAAGACTGCCTGCTTAGAAAAAGCAGAGTTCTTGTTTCAAGAGAGTTTTACAAATAAAAAAATGGTGCCATTTGTTTTGCAGTCTACAAGCATCTTCAGCTCTTACCTCTGGCTGCAGCACCAACATGCTATCGGTGTTTGTGGGGCGTGCACTTCACCTGACATCTGAGCAGCTCCTAGTGAGGTCACCTTCACTCCTTCAGGCTCCGACCTTTGATCCTCTGCAATCTGACATCATTAGACAAGGATAGCATGCCGAGTCTTTGCCTCACGCAATTTCTTTATTATTTCTGCTTACTTATTTTGATTTACCACAACTAATGTAGGCAGTCTGACTCTCAGATCTAGGCTGTACAATGCACGGATGCATATGCACATACACAACAAACACCAGCATACAAATCAATTATAATACCAATAATTTCACTAACTCTGCTCCCTTCACACCTATTTTCCCTTTTGATCAAGTTTTTTTTTTTTTTTTTATTAAAAACAATCAATAGAATTAAAAAACAAACAAACAAACAAACAAAAATTCTTGAATTCTTTGAAACATTCTCCAAGATCAAACAGAGCAGATAATGATGAGTGGGTAGGTGTGCAGCAGGAGGGTGGGCTGGCTCAGGGTTTCAGAAATCTCTTATCTCAATGAGCACACACCTGAGTGTGACAGAACAAGAAAAGCAAGACCAAGTAGGTGGGTGTCAGGCTGCTAAACTCTAGAGACCAGAGATAACACCTTCCCCGGTGTTGGGAGGCAGCTGGGTCCCTGCTCGCTGCTGCACCCACCCTGCAAACCACCAGCTCTGGGCCAGCCTGCCTTATGGGGTGATGGTGTTTTAAAATTATGAAAAAGTCCCTTGGGTTTCCCATCCTCGCTGGGCCATCCGTGCTATTGCCTCTGTCCCCACCAGGCTCACCTTGAGAACCGGGTGCTGCTGGGCCCAGCAGAGCAGCGCACGCAGCAGCCCGCAGAGAGCCCTGAAGTGGGGCTGCTGCAGGACCTGAGTTGCGCAGGCGGCGATCCCAGCAGAACCTGCCCCTTTCTGCAGGTAAAACCTACCTCCAGGAGCACCACGGGACCCGCAAGAACCCAGAGCGATGCAAAGTCTGCTCCCACATGGCTTCCAGCACAAAGAGAGCTTCCAGTTGGGAGCCCGAGGCAGGTTTTGGACCTCCGGCACTGAGGATGTCCAAGGGGAGGCGTTAGATACAGCCACAGCTTGAGAAGTGGCAAGCCATCAGGGAGTTGTATTGGTTTGGGTGAAAATTAAATAAAGGCAGCTAATCTCTTAGGAGAAAGCTAATGGCAGAGTACAGCCTCACATGTTTATCCAGGGTCTCTGGAGAAGTACTTGGAGCATTTACCATGTAGAAAAGCAAGCCAACCATCTATTTTTAAACTCACTTGATTCAACACATATGGGCTGAATTCTTTTAGAAGTATTGT
The DNA here is from genome assembly GCF_964211825.1 of Aythya ferina. NCBI lineage: Eukaryota > Metazoa > Chordata > Aves > Anseriformes > Anatidae > Aythya > Aythya ferina. The sequence continues at coordinate 27,442,179 of NC_140305.1, forward strand.
CCTTCTGATGTAGTTATTGAAATTGCCACTAGACAGGGCTGTTTATCTTATTTTTAACCTCAGAAATATTTATGAGCCCAGCGATGTGCTAGAAGGCCAAGAGGAGTTTGTGCTACAGACTCCATGAAAAGGGCACATGGCTCTGCAGCTCACGGCGCTGGCGCCAGGCTGCAGTTTTTGCATTATGCTATTTATAAGCTTCTCGCTGGAGCCGAGGGGCTGCATCTGCAATGCATAAATTCTCTAGTCATTTACCAAGAGCTAGTGATAAAGAGATGACAGATTAAAAAAAAATATATCCAGTTCTTCCTCCGTTAAACTACAGTGTGTGTCTGTGGGATGTGAAAATAAGCAACACATCTGGAGATCTACGCAGACTGTGACAAGGCACTGATTGTGCAGCTTACTGACAAACACATTTTGCCAGGAAATTTTTGGAAAGGTGCCACCAATTGTACCTCTGGGAAACAGAAAGGTTTCAGTTCCAGGTAGGTGACACACAGTCAGTAAGTCGTCATGTTAGTGCCAGCACACCGGACTCAAGAGCTAGGACAATGCAAACTTCTTAAAATACTGTACTGTAGTTTGACCACTAGGTAATGACATATCTCATTGCATATGCCTTGTTATCCCTGTGCTCTGATGCCCCTCCAAAGCAGCGGTTCCAGCCATCACGTAATACAGAAATGGGGTTAAATGCCAGTTGGCATCCGTGGAGCTATGCCGGTTTGTATCATCCAATTATCCAGCCTTTTGTGATAAACTCAGGGTAAAACACATTGTCTTTAAATAGAAGTAAGCACTCATTTTGAGATGAAGCAGACAGAGATGAGCATTTTCCGAGGGCTCACGCCCTGATTTACATTGCAGGCAACCAGGAGCAGGAACTTCTGGAATTTCTGCAGCTGTAGCTACAGCACTGATTTCATGTTGTGATTGCAACTCAAACAGCTGTGAGCCACAGCCAGCACTTGTGTAGAGTCCATGTAGAGAATAAGAGAGGTTGGTGTGCTATCTGAAGTTTTAATTCACTTCCCTGCTGGTATGGGACACGGGTTGTACGGTTCCGTTTTAGTGTCAGGCACAGTAAGTGTTTGGGCAGGCACCAGCTGCTAGGCTAGGGACTCTCTCTAAGGTCCTGTGAAGGCTACAACAGGACTTGAAGTGCCGACCTGCTGCACTGCAGGTAATGCATTTGTTGCTTCAGAACACATTCATAAAGCCTTTGGCTCTTTCTCCTCCCTGACTCAGCTGCATCTCACTTTCACACGTGTGGCCCAAGGCTGGCAGTGCAAGCAGCCAGCCCCGCGCTGCGGGAGCAGGCCCGGGCAGCCGAGCTCCAGCAGCGCCTAGCGTACACACACCCCTTGCTCAAAGCGTGGCCGTGCCAAGCTACCAGCCTGACTCAGGGCTTCTCACCCACCCTGCACGAAGCAGGTGCTGCATACACGGAGTTTGGCATTGCCCTGCAGCCCGTTCTTCCTCCCGCAGGCACACCTGAGGCCCGAGGCCAAGCTGCACCATGCCCATGCTCACAGGCCCCGGGGAGCAGGAGGAGCGGGGCAGCGGGCAGCAGCCAGGTGCCAGGATCCTGCCCACTCCCACTCGGGACAGAAGAGCTGAACTGCACCTTCTGCCCCGGGCAAAGTGCGCAGGCACAGCCCAGCCACCAGCATGTAAACGGAGGCTAATTCAATATCTGCTATTCCCAGCACTAATCATTTCTGTGAAGATTCTGAGCTCAGTGGCATTTCCTGCACCTGTTACCTGGCTTGTGGGTCACTCCTCAACTCTTGCAGAATTTTTAGCTGACAGCAAGGAGGATTCACGGCCGTCTGTAAGCTGAATGCTCATATCCAGCTGCTGGGCACAAACAAGGAAGTAACGATCCTTTTGTCAGCTTCACTGATGACCTTTGGACATTGGCAAAGGACTGGTCAGCTCTGGCAGATGTGTAATGCAGAAATACGCTTCTGCAGCTGCGTAAGGGAAACACTGCAAGAAAGATACAAACAGGAGGATGGACCTAGAAGGCAAAACTGACAACATAAATAAATACAGAAGCACGGGGCATGCCCGTGAATTACTGTGCTTCGTGCAGTTTATCTCTGGAACTTGCCACTTGTCCATACAGAACCTCGGGCCTCTGCTCAGTTCTGTTTCCCGCCTGCCCCTAGACTTCAGTTCTGTAAATAAGTAACTGAATATCTCAGCTGTCTGTGCAGATGAATACCCTACCGACCGTGAAGAACTCTGATCTTGTGGGGACAGGAATGTGTCAGTGAGGGGAGAGCAGGCTGGAGTTCAGCTTCATACTGTCCTAGGAGTTGCTTCCATTCATTTTGTATTCCATCCTGAGTTTTTATTCCTGCTGCCACATTTGTATGGAGACTTGTGAAAACATATTAAAAAACTGCTAATCCTAGTGCCAAAGCCATTTTCACATATAATCTTTTGAAATATATACATAGAAATATGAACTTGGAATGAAAGTTAGATCTTGAAACATGAGTGCAATGAGTTGATTTATTCCATATATACCCAAGGTATCAGATGTTCATAAACTTCAAGGAAAATGCAGATTAGAGATCTTCTGATTCTGTGACATTGCCAAAAGAATGTCAAAACAGAAGGTTGTTTATTATCATCACTCAAAACAATAACTCGGAAGTAAAAATTAACTTTGTCTGGAACATCTCTCATTCTTTATTTGGAATTAAGCTCCTGATGTGTTTTTCAAAATCTGATCAAAGCACAAGATATAAACTAACATTCCCTTGTATTCTACCTAGGAAAGAAATGTTTCACTTTATTCTAGCTCATTCTCCTCTGAGATAGCTACACGGAATGGTGTCAAGCCTTTACTCTTACCTTGTATTCCCAGATCTTGGTGTCCTGAAACACAGTTCTGCCGTGGGACTTCTGCAAGAACACAAGCTTCTTATCCCTGGCTTTCAGTTACAAGGATGCACTATAAAAGCACAGGAGGAGATTAAATCACCAGCAAAATGAAACAAAAATACATAACTCTTAATTCTAAGTACTATGGTGACATCTGAGTACAATCTGTCTTAGAAAATTACACATTCTACTGGGCTGGGGTTTTTTTTGTTGTTTGTTTGTTTGGTTGGTTGTTGTTGTTTTTTTTGTTTTTGCTTTTGTTTTTTTCCCCCACTAAGATTATATGGGTATTTGAAGAAGTGGCAATCATAGCAACAAAATCTCATTTGTAATATAAATACCTATTGTACCATTGTCTTCAGTGAAACTCTGCAATTCACACTGGATCAGGGTTTGCTTAGGGTATTATGTAGCAAAGAACACTGGTAAACAAAAAACTAAATCTCCTATTGATGTCTGTCTGGAACAATTAATTGCACAAATGACCTTTGGGATACAGGATTCAGAAACACCCAAAGACAGGGAATTTTTCAGTTCTTTATGTGTTTGCCAGGTTTGCCAGAGTTAAAGACTGAGCACACTTCTGTGTGGGGTACAAATGTGGGCTCTCCTCAAATTCTGTGCTCTTCTTTCTGCTTACTTATAAGACCAAGACCCAACCAGTCACTCCTGCACCATATAACAGCTGGGTAATCTTTGTATTTTTAAAGATAAAACCCTAATTGTGACACCACAAAATTCAGTCACAACTGCATCCAACTGACAGCCTCCTGCTGCTCCTCTGGTGCAGGCCATTGCTCTCTGCATTCTTTGCTCCTCCCAGGCATTTTTGTGCCTGCCCACCTGCCAGGACACCAAGCTGATAACTGGATATTGCAGTCATCAAGACCAGACCAATATCTGATATGCCTAGAAGACCACTATGGGTAAGCAGTATCTCTAGATTTTTTCCACAGCCTCTGGCAAGCAATAAAATGCAAAGCTCTCTTTGAACAGCCTCAACAGTTATGGCTGGGAGTTGTTGTCTTTTGACAATTAATCTTGGGCACTTTGTTCCAGATTTACCAGCAATCAAGGCTTGATTTAGGCCACTTCTCTTTGGCAATCACACTGCAAAGTATCTACCTGTTGACTTTCTGTCATCTGTCATTTAGCAGGAGAGAAGAAAAAAAGGCTCAGAAAAGATCTAGTTTTCTCACAATAGATAAGCATGCAAACAGGGCAATGTGTTGAACGTTTCTTACTGACATCTTGAATCTACCCAAAACAACATTTGAATGCTTTTGGAAGAAGAGAATGTAATAAAGAACCACCCACACGGTATCTACTCTGAAACGCAGATTTTGCTTGCGTGCGAAACAAACCTCTGAAGGCAGAATAATGCCATAAGAAAGGAATTAAGAAAAAAAGTGTCTGGGCATTTGGTAAATGGCTAATAAGTGTGGAATGAAGTTACTTCAGATTAACTGAGAAGACCGCAATTTAACAGTTGTGTCGGCCAAGCTTTAGACTTTCATGAGGTATATAACAAAATGATTTTTATTAGGAGGTTTGATCCGCTGTGAGATGCTCCCAGCTTCCCTAGCAATAGCCCTATACCTCAACTCACAGCTCAGCCACCCCGAGAGTACAGCCCCTCCCCAAAATTGTCCTCCACTCACCTGAAAACAGTCACAGAGGTAATCAGTGACACACTTCCAGGTGTTTTCACTGAACTTAACCCTGAATTTTAAGTCCTGAAGGGACTGTCAGCTTGTACTGGATGGAGAAGCTTTAAGAGCCATGGTCAGTGCCCCAGGCAGTGGGGGAGCATGTGGTGCTGTTGCCTGTTATCCTAACCCAGCTCCCTCCGCCAGGAAGGTGTGGATAAAGAAATTGGTTCATGACTAGAATGTGAAGGAAGTTCTTGAAGGAAGGGAAGAAAAGGCCTTAAAATACATTTTAGATGTGGTTTCTGTTTTGCAGTTTTCTGGGAAATAAGGCTTACCAGTTCCCTGTGGCAGTCTGATTGAGGAACAAGCATTTCAGCACTACTTGCTTCCCTCAGAACAAAGTAATGATGTCTTTGAGGTGATACTTCTGCAAAACACAGCTCCTAAGCTGTTCGTGTGCCTTCCTCCCACCTCTCTGAGTGGATGACTTGACCCAAGCAGCCTTGTACTGGCTGTTGAAGGGGTGAAGGTGGGGATCTTGTGCTCTGCAGCATTTGTGGTGAATGTGCTCAGCTGCTCATGCCAGCAGGCAGACAAAAGAAGAAATCCAAAGCTTGACTGTGCTTCTCATCCTTTTGTAGAGTACAAAGGACAATTCAGTAAAACAAGTGACTTGTTTTTACCAGCTCCTTATAACCACTTGAACATGAGAAGCTAACATAAGCCTTATCCCAGCTTTTCCTTTCCTTTTTCACATCCTATAGCTAGAAAGTATTTTTAAACAACATGGCCCCACAGGAGAGCTTTTAAACAATAAACTGGACACAACTTCAGACTAAAAATAAAAGCAATAGCAGTTGCATCAGCCACACTCAGCCAATGGACACTTCCCTGCATTGTTCCTACTGAAGTGCCGTGATTTTGTGAGCAAACCACAGCTTGGGTGCTGCCCTGGGTGCCCATGTCCCCATGGGTCCCTGCCCAGGTGACAGTCACAGCCAGCTGGGCTCACTGCAGCGCATCACCCCCTGCCAAGCTCACAGGATGCTCTTGCCAGCGTGCCCCTATAAGCCTGCATTTCCTAGGGAAAATGACTCCTCAAATGCATCACATTTGGGAGCAATAGCTTACATGTGTTAATTTAATTGCTCTTGGGTAAAGAGTTAAATAAGGCAACTGGGAAATTTGTGGCAAGGGAGGTGTGGTGAATCACCTTTAATTTGCATTTACAGCAACAGACCAGGGCACCTGGAATTGCTACCATAAACAGTTTTCATTTATAAAAATAGAGAAACTGATTCCACTTCATTTAGTTTGTGTTTTCCGCGCTTACACTCCACTGGGGTTGGCCATGGATGGAGAATTACTCCTGAATAGCTAAATAATTCAAGTAACGATTGCTGTTCTTTAACATTCTTTGATTTTCCTAATCATGTGCACCCTCACCAGCCCTAGCTGTTGCTGCTTCTGCTGTCAGCCTGTGCAGGTTGAAAAGAGACTGTAAAATTTGACTTGGCAAGCAATTCTTCCTTTTATTGTTTTAGAAGACTTCTGAAATGACTCTGTGGCCTCACTACATCCCACCCTGCTGCAGTGCATGAGAGCCTGGCTCATCAATAGGGCAAAAAGAAATGAGGGGATCCTCTTAGGAAATGTAGGAGACCCGTTTTCTGGCTTAAAACCTGGAAGGGAGAAGGCAGTATAATGGGCAATCTTCTGCCACTAATCACATGGAAGGCCTTGAACACAGCACAGCTCATGCCGTTCCCTGGAAAGAGCGTGAGAAGGGAAAGGCAGGACTTCTCTGCAGGGAGTATGAAAAGAATAACTTAATAAGAGTAGTAAAGAAAATCAATAAAAAAAAAAAAAAAAAAAAAAAAAAAAAAAAAAAGAGAGAGAGAGAGAGAGAGAATGAAATATGCCCCATCTTTTTGGCGGACTTGTAGTGTTAAGTGGCGATTGCACTTGATGATCCTGAAGGTCACTTCCAACCTGGATCATTCTATGATAAACACTCGAGCTCAAGAGGCTGGGCATTTCCCCACTCTCGGAAGCTTTAAGGGTGGAACCAGCTGTGGGTCAGCAGTGCAGGAGAGCACCCCTTTGGCCAAGGAGGTGGCCCGCTTCCAGCGAGAGGCTGCGTCCCTCCCTGCTGCAGGGCTGGTGGCCCATGGGCTCAGCCAAGCGGCCCAGTGGCACCAAGCTGGGCTGGGGTGGGCCACAAGGCAGGACCTCAGCTCCTCATTCTGGAAACTTTATCTGCAGTTTTATGTTCATCTTGTTCCCAGTTTCACCACAAAGTGGCACTACAGTAACTGGCATTCATTTCAGTCAGAGGATAATGAAGAACTTGTGACAGCCAGCTTTTTTTTTTTCCTCTCCCCCCCCTCCCCACTGCACTGAGTCACCACTAATTCCCCTCTGCTCATGCCATAATAACCCCCACAGAGGGCTCACTTCGTTAAGCATGCATTAGATGGGAGTTTACTGCCTCAAAAACATTTATGTGCTGAAAACATTTTGTTGCAATACTTTCTGCTCAGTCCGTTTTCCAACACTTGGCTAATCTGGAATAATAAAAAGTAAAATGCTATGTTTGCTTTAGCAAAACATCAGCCCATCATACTAACATACAAACCATCAGAGTAACTAGTTACTGAACGGTTGAAACAAAACTCCGGGAGAAAAGTAAGAGCAGAGAAGCCTTCTCTGAGGAGTGCACTTTCCTCTGCTGAGGATGCTTGCCTTCTTTTTCCCACCTATTCCAGTACGATTTCTTCTAGTGCAGGCAAGGCCTAAAATAGCTAACTGACTCATAACAATTAAAACAAAATTATTAGTTTGGAGCCTATTGAATACCACAAAAGCAGTGCTCCTGACTGTTCATTCAGGCTCCCCGTGCACGCCTGCTTACAGCTCGCTGCTCCCAGTTAGCTGTGAGCTAACTGCGCCGTGCCAACCTGCCTGTAAGGGCCAGTTTTGTCCATGAGGAGTCTGCAAAAAAATGCTATTAGCCACACAAGCAGCAATTTCTGCAAACAAACCTGAACTCTCACTGTGCTCTTTTTGTGCCCAATGTCTTTAAGGCACTTCATACGCCGCACTTCGGCTGACTTTGCTGTCCATCAAACATGGCAAGCAGCAATCGCGCTGGCTAAAGCCAGTGCACACAAACTGCCCAGCGTGCACAGTTGTGGTCAGTCCTAGAATTCAAAGCTGGTTCATTACTGATTTGTAAATAGATAAGAGAGCCATCTTCTTCAGATAAAGTACCTGTGTAAACAGTTATATTAGCTGGTATCAGTTTTATGGTACTAATCAGCTTATTGTAGTAAGAATTCATCTTTGCTGTGTATGAGTAAAGACAGGGCAAGCTGGCCCTTGCCACGCAGGACAACCCAGAAATACAACCTAATTGCTTTTGTTGCTCAGTCAACTAACTGCTGCTCACACTCGCTCATTCTGGAGCTGACTGCTTTAATAGTTGCTGTTACGCCATGACTGGTGGCAATTTATCCTCAACCAATCATTTTCTAATTTCATTTGATTAAAACCCATGGTTAGAGGTATATTATGATGATAGTGTTATGACAAACTGATATAAAATACTTTAACGGAAATTGAAGTTTACCTCTAAATAGGAAAAATGCTCACTATTAAAATAAATACATAAACTATATGTATTTAAATAGAAAATATTTTCAGATGAATCAGAAAATGTAGAACAATTTGAAAAAAAAAAAAAAAAGCAGGTATGAGGAAGGATGAAGAAAAGGGCTAGAGGCAATATGAAGATCATCTGAAACTGTTGTTAACATAGAATTAATGTGAAAACCGTCATATGAAATAATAATAGTCAGTAAAATCCAAGGAGGCAGGTATTTATTCAAAATCTCTGCTGGAAGAAATATGCCCATGAAATTACTGATACTGTTCATAAATTGTAATACAGTGCCCTCCTGAATTGAAACAGGAGCCGAGAGGTCTCAGGTAGGCAATGGATCTTTTGATCAGACTATTTTATTTGTGGATCACGTGCTGATTAACCAGAGCAGTGTATCTCATCCCTACAGGAGAAATAATAATTTTGTCCGTGCTTAGCTGATTATTTGAACTGAGTAACAATCACCACAGAAAAGTCAAGTAACTGAAGCGCCTGTCCTCTGGCAGGCCTTGTGTCAAGTCTGTTTTTTCATGTGAAATTCACAGATCATTCTATGGAGCCAAGCAAACCTTCTGCTCTTATAAACCTGCATCCTTCCACGCTGCCCTTCTCCTTCCTGCTGGAAAAGCGTGAGAGATTAGTGCCTCACCGAGCTGCTTTTCTTGTTTAGAAAGCACACAACCGCTTTCGAAACATTAAATCAATGGAAATCAGTGTAAACCCAAATGGCTTCATGCCAGCTTTTCCTTTTAGATGTGACTAACTGGCTTCCTGCAGCAGATTTTTATCTTGCAGCTACATATGAATGTCCCCAGCTAAAATGTGAAAGGCATTTGATAATACATAAGACCTAATTTTTTCTGGCAACAAGCTGTAGTTCCCACAAAGTGTAAAACTAGCAGTATGACATGATAGCAGATTCCTCACACGTCACTATCTATACTAAATTATTGGTACTTTTTACTTCTTTTTAATGTAAACAGTCTTTATAAACACATTATCCCAGATTAAATATTATTCAGCTGGAAAAGATATTTCAACTTTTCTTTAATTATAATACACACAATGAAAATCATGGAAAAACGGACTAAAAATAAAGTGATTTTGTTACCTCTAACAATCAATGAATCCCAAATTTACTTTCCAGGTTTTTGAGTCAGAACACATCTGACACTTCAGTTAGGAATTACCAGCATGTGATAAATAAAGCAATAAAATAACATCATGCAACAAACCTGGCACAAGATTTCTAATAGGGCTCTGACCTCTCAATCTGTCAAGCTAATTAGGAAGATCAGACAGCCATTAACAATGCAGTCCCCCCGGGACACGGGACGTGTTATTAACACAGCGCGACACGGGAGCGCGCAGTGGTGTGAGACTCCAGAGGGTGTCTCCGTGCTGAACTGCGGCGAGCGCGAAGGCGGCCACGCTGCTCGTCCATCACGGGCTGTCAGCTGCACCTCCCTGTCAGACGGGGTGCCATACAGGATTAATTACCCTGAATCAGCAGCCCCAGCAAAACACTCATCATCTTCCAGTCACTTTTCATTTATAACTACTAAACTTATCTTCCCCAACAAGGAAGGTACATCCTCGGGAACACCCGCAAGCGTGATTGAAAGCGTGACGGAAACCTTAGGGTTCAGCAACTGCAGGTGGTCACCCTGGTGCTGGGGGAGATGGGAAGAGCACCCGTGTGCCCTCTCCACCCCCAGCTAGCCCGCAGGCTGACCCGCCGCAGGGCTGGGTAGGCTGTCTCACATCCAGCTGGAGTGGGCTCTTCCGTGGCTGGGTAATGGAAGTGCAACGTGCCCTAACACTGAAATGAGGGAAGAGGTCCCAGAGCAAACACCTATATTAAAGATGAACAGTTGCTAAATCCAAATGCTACAAACCTTGAGGTTGAGGCTCTGCAATGGCTGAAGGCTTGAACATATTCAATTCAGGGGCCTTTTTGGTGATGATACAAAGTACAAAGGATGCCGGGATGATTCTCCTGGAGTGCCCAAAGGGTCGTGCTGCCCGGAGCAGTCACCAGGCAGCAGCTGAGATGGTGCCAGAGCAGCGCAGCAAGAGGAAAGTCCTTGGCCAGCAGTGGGGACAGCGGCACGAGGAAGACAGGGTGCAAAATGCAGAGGAGCTCTGGGTGGGCTCTCAAGTGGCATCGGAAGCTGCTGTCATTCAACATGCTTTAAGTCTACTGGGGTTCATTTAGTTTTAACTAGGAATGAGAACAGTAATGTTATTTTTACTTGCTATTGCTTTGTTACACTTGCCATCTAACTTGATTCATGGTAATCCTTTTACTGCAGCCATCTGCCAATTTGCAGTAAATTACTCAGACACGCTGAGCCTCTTTGGTGGCACTAGAATGTTAATCGGAACCATGTAGGCCTGCTCTCCATCAGCCAGAGCAGTGTGTGCCCTTTCCTTGTCACTGCTGAACACATTTCCCAAAATGTGCCCTTGTACCCAACTGTACAAGGCTTTCTTTAGACGTATCAAGAACGCCTTATCCTTCCTTTCTCAGTGATTAAGCAGACGCTGGGATATGCTACACTGATTTTTAGCTGAGGTTAAATGTATTTTTAGCTACAGCTTATTGTACATTTCTGTAAAAAAGCATCCTTTTGGTATAGTTATTTTCCCCATATCATTACAAAGCAAGATGGATTTCCAAACCTCCAAAGACTAATGTGAATAGTGCTCTGGATACTTAAATTCATTTACTGCTCATTCAGTTAATGAAAGTGCAGATTCACTCCTTGCATTGCAGCTGTTCAGCGCCTGCTGTGCCTGTGCCTGCTCCCTCATTTGGAGAGACAGGTTATGATTTACATCCATGGAGAAGTGGAAAAGATTTTTTTGTCATATTTTTGTCATCAGCAGTTGGAGGCAGTCTGCAATTGCAGATCCTTCTAAAGAAAACAAAGAGTTTTCTCATGTCAAAACAAGGCCAAAACTTTGCCGCTGACTAAGCAGATGTCTTCCACATGAAGGGGGTCTTCAGAGATGAAGTGGTAACTAAAGGCTGTCTCGTGCAGCAGGCGTGCCAGGAACCGGGCTGACATCTGGAGCTGAGCTGTGAGGGGCCAGCTTTGTTCTGTCAGCAAAACTACCCTGAAATATAGGGGTGCATTCCTGCAGAATCAGAAAGCCAGGACAGCTATGATTCAATGATTAGGGCCTGCAGAGTGTATATCCACCTATTTTTGTTTTAGCTTTCTGATTTAAACTGTTTTGGCATAGGGTGGTGCAGAATAGACTGGCTTCATTTAATACTCAACAACATTGAAACTCCAGTGACATCTGAATAAATTCATCCTCAGCTAAGTTCCCACCCGGTACAAAGGAAGGCTTTGGGCATGCAAAACGAGAAAAGCTGCTCTGGCCCAACACACAAGATAAACTGGATTCATTAGTTCTATCTTTGTGTGTGCTTCTAATCATGAATGACTTCTGTTCCAGAGATGCTGGCTGGGACCGGAGGGTTGGATTAATCCCCAACAGTCCTCCACCAGCTTTGGTCAGGAGGCTCTATTCACAAAAGCATTTCACTTCCTATAATTCTCTTTCATAAAGCCACTGCTAACCCCAAGCAAATCACACTGAGTCGGCAAGAGTGCCCGAGAGGCTGAGCAGGAGACGCTTCTCAGCCTTAATTCATGGCGTGGATTATTGACACATCAAGGTTGTCTAAAAGGCTTAGTATGCCCTAATGCCACACAGCCTCCCGCTACTTGGAACGCCGTGAGACCTACACAGATGTACATTATGGGATTTTCAGTGTTTGAGGGGGAATAAAAGGAAACAGCAAATGCTTTCCAGCTGGCTTATTTAAATGCTCTTCATCTTCATCTGAGCCATGTGCAGGTTAATTTCAGCTGATGACAGATCCCTCATCCAACTGTCGCTCCAGATAACACGAAGCGTTACACTTAGCCTGCAATGAACCTGAACAAGGGAACATTCCTGAAATCATATGTCCGTGTGACTGCAATCATATCTTACTGAAACATATTAACTTTAAGTACAGAAACAAGGCTCAAGGTTTGAACCCACAGCCTTAAACTAATTACACCCTTTCATAAGGAAAGCACCATGAGTTGAGTACGGAGGGAGTTAACACCTTCGGGACCAGCTGGTTTAGGTTGTGCTATCTACATCCTGCTGCTTACAATGAGAGATAGGCTGGCTGCTAGAGCTAAGTGCCAGATACAGACCATATGGCAACGATGCAATGTACAATTAAGAATAATATATACACAGAAAATTAATGTCCCACACTTGCCAGAGGCTCCCCACACACTGAAGAGGAAACAGAATGGACCCCACAGTCCTCCAGTCCATTAAGCTCATTTTCACATTTCTTGTACCCACCAAGCTCTCGACGTACAGCGGCGTTATGCGCTGTGGAGAGGAGCAGCCAGCGCCTTGGGATCCTGTCCCTCATCGCGCCGGCTCACAGCCCTTCTTCCACCTTGAGGTCTGGGCCAGGCGCCTGCTCAGCACCTCGCAGCAGCCCCGCGCCGTGATGGATGTCCCGTGTCACCGCGCTCACCGGGCACCGCCGCCCTGCTGCCATGACCAGGACCCGGTGCATACATAATGGGGACTAGACCAATAAATCCATAGGGACCAGAGGCACAGGGACCTAAGTACATAAATATTAACCTGAAAAAAAAAAAAAAAAAAAAAAAAAAAAAAAAAAAAAAAAAAACAGGAAAATTTAAACCAAGCAGTTCTATTACTTATTGGCATTATTTTCAAAAGTTGTAAACTTTCCATGAGCATTTAAAACAAAATTTCCTGAAACCATAAAGGCTCCTGAGACAATCCCTCTGGGATAAAAAGTACAGGGTGGAAATAAAGTGTTTTTTACTTGCCATCTTCTCTAGTTAATGAAAAAGAAAAAAAAAAAAAAAAAGTACTTTATTTTTGGTTTTGTTCAGCAGGTTTTACCTATACACTCTTATAAAATAGGGAAGATGTAAAATTTTTCATCTGTCAAGGCAGAAGAAAACTTACAGTATATTAATTATGGGGCTAGACAAATATGCTCCGATAGGAAAGTGAAGGGTTTAAAAACAATTCCTCCCAGGACAAACTAACACCCATTTGCTTCCATCTGCAAAAAGAGCGCCACACCTCACTGCAGGTCCTGACTGTACGTGTCACTTCTGGTATCTCCTCCTTCAGTGTTTTCCTCATGGAAGTTTGGCAGTCACTCCAGGCATGATGTTAACCTTTCCAGCTACAAGTAGAGGCAGAATCAATTTTTATTCCTTACACAAAAAATGAAATGCCAGTGGTTTTCTAGATCATTTGTCTAAATAATAAATATTAATGAACTGATTTAGGCCTACAAAGATAAAACCTCTGCAATGCAATTAGCCAAGGCAATTATGAGAACAATAACACATAACAAAATGCAAAACTCTTTTTATCAATCAGTGCTGATGTCCTTTCATCAGTGCAGTCAACAGTGATTCATAATGTGCCAAACCAAAGAGCTACTGTCACTAAGTAAGGTGAGACATCCTAACAGAAAAGTATGGAAAAGATCTGAAAACAGGAAACCTGAAAAACATCATAAATTTCAAACCAAACATGCTCACATATAATTCAAAAAAACAACTCCAAGTGGACTATAATGAAAGTGCGTGGATAGACAGAAACAGAGGGAAAAAGCTGCAGCACAGATAATTTTACCTCCAGCAGGATAGCTGGGGTCAGCTTGCTGCAAAGCGATGAGCTCCAGGGGAAGGAGCAGCTTTTACAATTACCACTTTGTCATGCTCTTCATTAAATAATTCAAGAACATATAACACCACTTGCTTATTTTAAGATTAAATTGCGAAATAAATCCTCTGAGGCCAAAGCAATATTGCAGCACCATTGATGTACCCCCATAGTTCCCTTTATAACTCCAGGGCATCAGATCTCATTATAAACAGCCACGTATTTTTAAATGCCCCATCAAAGCTATTGTTTTAGGAACTCTGACTGATGACTCCATGGTAATAAGTGATGTGCTCCAAAGAATCCAGCGTCAGCATAAAGGAGACAGGATGACACATCGTCCTGACCGTCTGGGTGAAGCCGGGCACCGGGCATCCTGAGGCAGGCTGGGGAATTCCCCTCACGGCAACCTCACGGTGGAACAAATGGCACCATTAGGGAAAGGCAGATGTGCTGCTGAACGGCTCAGGGACCCACAAGGTGAGGTGCAAACCTCAGGGTGTGCTGTGGCCAGGCCGAGCAGGACCACAGGGGCCAGCCGACAGTGGGCTGGCACACGGCAGTGCCCCAAGCACCTGCGATGCTTCCACAGCATTCGGCCCTGGTGGAAGACACCAGGCACTGCTCCAGGCTGGGTCTGTCAGCTTTCCCAACACTCCTCTGAGAGGGATGGGCACTCAGCAAAGACTGAAATTTCATTCCGTGCTTAACTAATTAAAACAAATACACCATAGCGTACATTGGCATCACGGACTTTGTATCGAGCAAGTGTTCATGCTCCCTATGGACAGGAGAGGAAGAGCTATCAGGGCCTGCTGAGGGGGCTCCTGCCCTCGCAGCCCACAGATGTCCTGCAGGGCCGGGCAGGGCAGGTCCAGCCCCTGGGATGGGATCCCCGAGGCGCCTGCACCCAGCCACACAGCACTCTTCTGCCCACATGTCCCACACAGTGCTCGAGCTCCGAAATTTGTGAGCTCACTGTCACAAGATACAGGCAAGCATGCAAACAGAGGAAGGGTAATCTGTCTTTATGGAAAAGGATAGAACAGAACAACTTTTCCAACCTTAATGATTGTATGATTCTATGATAACTTACCCTGAATTAATCTGCCCTTAAATATTGTTAACAACAGAATGGCTCATGACAGCAGTCATTAGGTTACGTGGTGTCTAATACCATTTCTTTGAAAACCCATAATTAAACAGGTATGGCAACAGATAATGTAAAACATTAGCTTTAGACTACGTGACTAAACGCAGAAAAGCAAATGTGCTTCTCTTGCTATGAAAATGTGTAGTCTGTCTTTGCCATAGCGAATATGGGCCAAGTAATGGGAAGTTTGGATCGCGTGGCTTTGTTTTTCTGAGAGAAACCTGGGAGCATGAGGCCAGCAGAAGTGTTCCTCGTGTGCTCCCTCTGCCAGCAAAGACCACGTGAACTCACACTGCGGCGCGCTCCCTCCCAGGGGACTAATGATCCTGAGACCACACAAACAAAGCTGAAAAGCAGATGTAGCTCTTTGTGCCTCGCAGAAACGCAGAACAATGAGAAAGTGGAGCATGCAGACAGGCTGCCACTCGGATCTTTGTAACTTTGCAGGGCATTGTTCTCTAATTTCCAGAAGTGCGATAAATCAGTGACAGAGCTCCCTCTCCAACTGCTGTGCTGGAGGTGGCGATTTGACAAGAACAAGATGAGTGAAAACATGGAAGTACAATGGGACCCTGTGGCAGAAAAGGTGCAATAGCCATATGACCACAGACACAGAAAAAGGGCGAGGAGACAATTACTTCAAACTGGGAAAGGGAAGGGAGAAAAGAAAAAATAAAAATATTTGTCATCAAATTAACACTAATCCCAAGGTCCAAACTGCCAGTAAAACATTTTGCAATGACTCCTCAGTGGGCATGAATGGCACTGGGGAATAAGCGATGGGGTTTGCAGACTGCAGAGAAACACGGTCAGCGTCTGGCCCAGGGCGTAGTAACAGAAAGTCTCCTCACAGCTGTGCAGCAATCTAAGTGAAATATCAGTGACTGCAGATGATGAAACTGGTTTAAAATGAATAAACAAACGGGCCCATACAGGGCTTCGATGGATCATTTAATATGAGAGGGCTGCTGGGAGGATATTTAAACTGAACATCATGATGAAATGCAGCACCAACAGACTACTCCTGGACTTTTTATTACAGTGCATTTGGACAGAACTTCAGGTTTTTTGTTTGCTGAATGACACATAAGGCTCTATTGTAAAACTATCTTGAATAGTGATTGCTGTCATGTTGGCCATAAAGAAAAGCTGAAAAGAGTGGTAAGAGAAGCACACTGAATTGGCAGAACTGATATCTGACTTTTCATTTCTCCGCCTCTAACATTACATACCTAACCAACACAGGTTCTGCAAGTCAATAATTTTAATGGAGAAACAGCCAACTACAGGTTAATGCACTGTGCTCCGCCTGAGTCCAGTGAAATCAAAGACACAATTCCCACTGCCTTCAGTGGACAGGATCATGCTCTGATGGCCTGATCCAAAGACAACAAAAGCCAACAGAAGATGCTCATTAATTTCAGCAGGCTTTAGATTGGGTCAGGATCTCAACCAGTTGCCACCTCATGTATGGGAATTTTGACATCAAAGTGGCAATAAACTATCTTTTTCCCCTCACATCATCGTGGCATAACTGATGAGAGGGCAAGACTTAGTCAGAAAATCTTTGCATCTTGGAAACAAGACCTCTAAAAAGGACCATCCACAAGCAAAGTGCTTGGAATGAAACTTAATACTAACCATATGCTGAAGAAAAAAGCAATGCTGACTCATAGAGGAAGCTGCACTAAGGACTCATGCTTCACTGCAACATGCAGTCAGCACATAAATAAGCATCTTCTAAGCAAAAGAAGTCTTTGCACTCACCTGGTTTGTTGGAGAGAGAAGTGTATAATCAATACCAGAACCAGAGGTACTACGTAGAGTATTGGAGGTACTACAATGGGAAGATTGAAAAGCTGGTGAATGATCAGAAAAATGAAACTATGTCTGAGTACTTAACTTCTTCTTGCATCTTAAAGCTTATTTGATCAAGCAATAATTCGATCTACAAATATAAATCTAATTTCTCCTACAGCCTTGCATAAAAGTCGTGTGCACTGTCATACACTATATCATACAGCCTCTGCATCTGAATCAATCACAAAGGCCAGAGGTTTGCAGTTTTGCAACCGTTGCATCTTGACAATACAGCTCTGTTTGCACCTCTGTCTCCACCAGTTCAAGTCACTGGTATTCAGATGACTGGGGCAGCAAATCAGGGCAATCTTAAAAGGAAGCAGTACAGAAAACACCTGTAACCAACATTATTCAGTGATACTTACACACAAATGTTGACGCTGTAACCTCTCTGCTGCTCTTCAATTGCCATGCAGCTAAACATTTTGTCACGGCATTGTCAAGTAGGGGATAGTGTTGGGAGAGGTAAATCCCTGCACTACTGTTCTCTGTCTCATTTTGTGCAATTTGTACTCTAAAGGTGTGAAAGCAGATCTACCACATTTCAAAGCCCGTGCTCTGGTCCATGCTCACTGACACGTCTCTCCACGAAATGGCATGCTCCTTGCTTTGTTCCCATTGGGATGCGATGACAAAGCCATCAGAGAAAGAGGTAACGAAACTTGCTGAAGCTACACCGCACACAACGAGCACAGGCTGCAGAGAAGAGCCAGCAGCTAATGAGGAAGTTCATTAGAAGGAGGAACTGGATCTGATTAATTTCTTTGTAACACTGATTGACTTGGACAGCACATTTCACTAACATTTATGTTGCAGTGAAACCTAATTATGATTTCACTGAGTGACAGGATAAATTGACACAAAACATACAAACATACAACCAAGTTTTGAAAGGGCAAATTAGGAGGTTCTTTCTAATTGCTTGGGAATTATTTTTCAGGATTACTTGGGCAGTTCAGTATACATACAACCAAATGAAAACCTGGAACAGCATCCCCAAGCCCTAGTCAAAGTGCATTCCTGCAGTCCACGAGTTGCTGCTGCTGTTGCCTGCCTGCACAAATGAGCCAGATGTGGAGCTGGTTCCTGCCCGATGGGCCCCCCTTATGCCCCGGCCGCAGGCAACAGCATCACCTGCCAGGCCTCCTCGGATCCCCAGGGACACATTCAAACATATTCCATGCTACCAAATCTCTCCCTCTGCTAACCCTTCTGTTCCTTTGGTTGTGACGCTGATCAAGAGATTAGACGCCACCCTGCCAGTCAGCTCAGCGAGCAGAAGACGCCTGACTCTTAGAGCTGAATGTGTTTTCTACAGACTGGCTGAAAAGGGAAGGTGAGCAAGGAGAAGAGGTTCCCTGCAGACACGTGTCATCTTAATGTTTTGGTTTTAGTTTTGACAAAAGCATTTGTGAATATATCAGAGGGAGGAAGAGAAACATAAATGCACACAGGATTTAGTAACCTCTGAGGGCACAGAGCAGCACACTTCTCACGTTACCTCAGAGGAAAGGACAGCTGGTGAGAACAGCTTTTTACTTCCACTACTGTCCCCCCCACATGACACTCGGTCAGTACCACCATCAGGGTGATATCTGTGATGCTGAAGTGTACAAGCTTTTCCTCATGGTCTGAGCCACACAGAACGCAAGAGTGATCTTTGTGTTCGCTGGTGTGAAGATGTTCCTTTATAGACAAAATTCTGTTTTCATGGAAACAACATGCAGGACTATGATATAAGACAACATCTAATTACAACACATCTATTACTACAGAATAATTGATCAGGTTTATGCCCCCAGTGGCTGCCTCACTCAGCACCTACACACCCTGCGCCCCCACAGCTCTGTGCTCCCCTGCCAGGCTCTGCTGAGCTTCGTGCTTGGATGGGTGCTTAAGTGCTGCTGCTGAAAATGGTCAGTATTGCCTCACTTAGTTTTGCATTTAAAAAGAAAAACATCACAAGACACATGTGAATTTATCATCCAGCATTAGACCAGCATTGACTTGTGTTTGAAAAATTGTCTGTATTTCAAGTTCAGAACAAGATTTGAGTTCATGGGGGTTTTGTGCAGATATGTGCACTGGCCAGGAATAGCTGGGGCTTGTAAAACAATTCTTGACAAATCCTGAAAAACCCTTTTCACACTGAATGTGGTCCAAATTCCTCTTCAAATCTCATTATGACTTATCCTACCAGCACACTGCTACACTGACTGCTCAAGAATACTAGAAGTGTCTAAGCCTTCTTTTTTTTTTTTTTTTTTTTTTGGATATTTTTCACCTGGAAAAATGACTTTATCAGATCAATTTATTTAGAAGAGATCTTTCTAGATCAAACTGAATTTTTATACAAACATAAGATCCTAACTTTCAAATACACATCTGTTTTTATCCTTGAGGCTGACCTATCATTATCATGGACTGCTGGTGTTTAATATGCAAGCTTCCCAATTTGTCTTTGAAAAGTTATCAGAGGAATATCATGCCACAGAATATATAATGACTTATTTAGTCCCTCAAGTCCTCCATGTATGTGAACCAAAGAAAAATGGAACAGAAGATTCCATACAGCACTAAATCAAATGCAAATTGACTTTATAGCATGCTTACAGCTAGATTAAAAAAGAAGGTGGTGGAATTTAACTGTATTCAAATTCCCTATCATTTCCTAAGATGTTTGTAAGCCTGTGTTTAAACATTGCCAAGCTCTGCTGTCTCATAAGAGCTCCCATTGCTTTATGCAGCACCCGTTTAAGAATAGCATCAGATTTGCAAGCAACAGAAGTTGAGTTTCCATGCTTTAATGTCATTGAAAGGAAGCATTTCAGAGAGCTACTGCTCTGAAACCAAAACAAAAGATTATTGCATTGGAGTCGCTTACTCCAGGCTGTTTACCATTGTGTTCCTGCTACCTGTTAACAAAGCCCGCTCTGCTCAGAAAAGCTCATGTGTTAATTTGTGTGTAATGACATCAGGAAATAAAGAGGAGATTATCTCTTTGTCTTAGAGCTGATCTGCAGGAACGCAAGTACTGTGGGAGAGTTCAGCCTTCTGCTTTTCAGTGCTTCCTTGGCAGACAGCACATGCAGGTTATTTGACAGGTATATACAGGTGACTATCAAAGAACAGACCAAATTGTGATTTATACTTCTTGTTAAAAGAGTCTGGGGGAAAAAATAAATAAATAAATAAATAAAAATAGCAAGATTTTTTTTTCTCCACTTTTCTTTACAAATACCAGGAATTTAGTCCAGATCTCTCGTCTTTCTTGGAAAATGTGTTTCATGTATACGTCATAGCTATTTACTGCAGAATGTCACAGCTGAAACATGGTAAAAACACCGACATTTTAACAGAGATGCACTCTCTCTGACTCACTCTTACGGGCTGGAATTACCTCAGTGGTAAAAAAGCTTTCATTTAGAATCAAGGAACTTGAATAATTCTCTTATTACTTCTAAAAGCGGTGAAAGAGTCAAAGAGAACGCAGTGGATGGTAGATTACAGTGAGGTGCTATTTACAATAACAAAATTCTGAGGTACGTGAAGCCTCTTTGAGCAGAAAGAGAAAAAAAAAAAAAAAAAAAGAATAAGGGTGTAGATGCCTCCTTTGCAAAGGGACTGCTGTTTTTAAAGGCTTCAGCTAAGGCCCAAAGCATGGATGTTAAGAGGGTTTGACCTAACACATAATAGCAAATAGTTGTTTTTGAAAGTACAGGCCAATATTTTAAGTGGTGTGACTCTAGAATGAATATGTGATTCTTATTAATGTTTCTATAATAATAAATTAAATTTAGGAGTTAGACCATGGCTGGAAAGGAGGAGTTTTTGCACCAAGGCTGAGGTGAGCAGCTCAGCTCCTTCCTGCTCCCCCAGCTAACCACCTCTGTCTGGAAATGTGCTCTTCTAGAACCTGGAAAAGCACATTATGCAGGTTCACCAGATGATTGCTGGCTTCTGAACAGTGACCGTTTTCCCTAATCCACAGATTCTCCTCCACCAAAGACTTTTTTTTCCCCAGCAGATGTTGAACAGATGCGTTTTATTATAAACAGATGGGGAAGATTTTTCAATTACCAATTATTCAAAGTGACAAAAATGCCTGTTGCACAACTTACAGACGATACTGAAATAACATTTATGCACTTTCAAAAAGAATATTAAAATAATATTATTAATCTGGATTATATGGTCCTTATCACTCTATTTTCACAAGGTTTGGAGCTGTACCCTACTTGCTGCAGGCGCAGCGCTGCAGGGACTGCCGCACCCTGCCCTGCAGCCCCGCGGCTGCCCCACTGCAGCATCAGCCCTGAAGGAAATTCCTGGTGGCTTTCACAACATCCTGGCAGCACTGGGAAGTCAGAGAGCTCCAGCTGAGAAGCAGCATTACTACGCACCAGAGCAGTGCACTCTGACTAAAGCAGCTGCTAAGTACGAGCTGCCCTTCTCACACCCCAACATCCAACACTACAGTTCCAAGGAGAACGAGACCCTGGCTTAACATGAAGACATACATCCCTATTTCCCTTCTGTGGCAAACAGTGTAAGGGAACAGGCAGCACATCATATTTGTCAAATAGCCCTCCAGTAGGTTTGAGGTGCAGATGCAGGGGAGCACCCACTGCTCTCATCTATGAAGCCATTTTTTTGCAGGAGTGTCTTTGAAACAGTGCAGCCAATACAAGCACCCTTTTCCAGCACTGCTGCCGTAGTAAGGAACATGACTTACATCAGAAAAGTTTAATTTATTCTAAAAAGCACTGTCCTGAGTCTGAAGAAGAGAAGGACACGTAGGAGAAAAGGCCACAAAACTATTAGAAAAGAGGGAACTCCTAATCTCTTGGCAAGCACACCTCAGCTACTCTAGGGAATGGTAAGGGAAACCAGAATTACAAAGTGAGAAAACTTCAAGCATTTTCTTTTTCTTAACATTGTCTCTTTTGAACATCTTATTGTCATGTGAGTATAATCTTAAATGAAGCCTTTGTTTGCTCATTAGCCTTGGTGATGGCATGGAGACGGAAAACCAATTGCAAGAAAAGCCTGCTGAGGTCCCGAGTCTCACTGCAGGTGCTGCTACTGCTTCCCTGCAGCAATTCGACAGCAACACACACGAGATGGGAGCAGAACAAGATAGAGAAAACACAGCAATGCCCTGTGACAGCACCACACTTTCATGTACATCAGCAGGAGAATGAAAGGCAGGTGGGCAGAGGGGAGCTGCTGGCAGAGCACTTACCCGCCTGACGAGCTGCAGGCAGCTGAGAACATCCTCCAGGTTGTGAAGCTGTTCAAGAGGGAAGTTTCCATTCAGCACTCTTTTTAAACAGATATGCTATGCCATGATTTTTTTTTTTTTCCTGTGATAGTACTTACATATTAACTACAGAGTTCCCATATAGCTCAGTGATTTTCTAAAGATTCTCTTACAGTACTGCCATTTTCAATTTCCTCCAAAGAAAATCTTCCATCTTATACAATGACTCCCCCAACCCTGATAACAACTGGAGAGGGATAACAAACTGAAGCTTGTTCAGAAGCTAAATCAATATCAATATCAAATAATTTACCATTATTGTCTCTGTGACTGTCTGGGGTACTTTGAAGAAGGTGATGCATTTTCCTGCAGTCTCATAACAAATGCTCCCGTTAGCATAAGTCAAACATTTTAGTACTGTTGAAGCCCTGTAAGGCTTTTACAGTGTGTGCTCCCTCTCACAGTCACCACTGGGAGCAAATGTAGAAAAAGCAAAGGAAAATCACCGACAGGGAGTAATCTTTTGGCTTCCAATCACTCGCATCAATGCCTCCGGCAACTGTAATTGCCTGATTTTCACCAGATTTCTTTTTCAAATATTAAAACAAGAACATATTTTCCTCTTAATTCCTGTTTGATTGCAGAGGGAATTTGTGTGAAAGGATATTCCTGGATATTCAAATGAGCTGTTAGAAACGATGTCTCATGAAGTGTTTAGAAAACATACAAACAACGTGCATTCTTTGGGATTCTTTGTCAGGGCAGATGCAACAATAGACCTTAGGAAACATGAGCAGATGTTATTCTGCACACTCTACATTTCTGAGTCTTTAGAAATTCATGAGGTCTTTTGTAGGTTTTATGAATCTTCTAATAACCCTGCAGCTGTTCAATTCAGAACTACAAAGATGTCCTCCGACGTTCGCTTGAATCTGCGAGCACAGAAGGCAGCACTGGAGCAGCCAGCACTTCTCACAGGTCTGCAAGATGTTGTCTGGAAGGGCTGGCCCAGCCCTGCTCTGAACGCAGCCACTTTCCTCGCCCGACCTTCACAACTGCCACGCCACAGCTTTTGTAATCCTGTCGCATAGCTCCCATCCCTTTTAACCAGACATCTCAAAGACAGTTCAACTTTTTCTGAATATTCCCATTTTCCACATGGCCAGCACTATGATTATTTTCTGATTTTATGAAAAGAATCACTTAAGTTGTCAACAATAGCACAGAAACTCATTTACTGCATCACACTAGTGCATTCTCATAAATATATTCTGGTCAGGAAAGACACAAATCACATTGCAGATGGTTTCACTAGAAAATGTGTATTTGATCAACAACAATTGCACTGCGCTGCGCTTGGTTTGATTGCTGAGAGTCAAGCTGTTTTACGCTGACCCTCTTCTGACAGAGCTGCATTCCCTTCTGGATTGCGAACGGCCAGATGGAGTGCTCGCGTCTTTGCTCATTCTCCATTTTTGTTGTCTCACCTTGCATTTAGTTTAAATTCATTGTTGATTTTATTTAGTTCACGGTATCTACTGCTAATTTGGAAAAATGCTACTTGATCTTACTCATGTAGTAACTGATGTAGTAATTGGATGGTCCTCTGGAGAAAAAGATGTTTTAAATATTATGCTTGGCTACTCTCCAAAAAGTAGGCAGCATATCACCAGCTTCTGTCCTTGATCCACCATTTGAAAAATTCACTTCAATTACCTTTAGAGTTCCTTGAATGAGGCAAATCATCACTCTAAATGCAAAGCATCTGGGTGATAATTGATCAAATACGGTAACTGTTCAAAAGAATTATTTCTGTGCATGGCAATATAAGTTTACTTTAACAAGAGCAACATTTATTTTAGCAAGAAAATTTGCAGTCTACATTCAATATATTTATTCCTTAAAATAAGACCTATCCTGCTGTATGTATTGGAAAATTGGAAAATACATGGGAAAATACTAAGAGTGTTAACTGGATTTGATGTTCATAAGCACAGAAGAGAGAGGCATGAAAGACAACAATATGTAATGCAGCTCATAGAATGAACTGCCTTAAAAAAATGCTGTGAAGTGAAGCAGACTTGAAATCACGGAGGCAGTTCTTCAGAAAATAAAAATGTAGCCTACCCAGAATTTCTTACAGGTAATGCTTTTACATCAGCATGTAATTCAGAAACTCACTGACAGAAGTCGTCATTTAAGCTAAGAATGCATGGTCCTGAAGGATGTGTCTTACAACAAAAACGTTTCTGGTATCTTGTTATCCTTCTTAACCATAAGTTATGCTTAGGAAATAGTAACCTATGATTGCACAGATTAAATCATTTTTTACAACAGCAACTCCCAAACTATAGACAGTTGGCTCCTCTTGGTCAATGGAGCTATGGTCACCAGTCTGCAACAAAAAGTTGTATGAACTCCTCGGTTCCATGTGGCTGCGCTCTCGGTCCACCACTAACACAAAACTTTATGACCAGGGGGTCACAAATGAGATGAGAAGACATATTGTTGTCTCGGGACTGCCTCCTGAGTGCTTCTTGCTCTTGCACGTGGGGTGGCAGCCAGCAGCTGTGCCCGGGTGGCCAGCCCCCCATCCTGACCCCTGCCACACGGCGCAGTGCAGCTGGCGGGCAGCACAGGTACCCTGCTGCCTTTGTTTGGCTTCAAACACATCCAATGCAATGAGACAAGATTCAATCAGCCATGTATGAGTACTACTCTAAAATAACATATCGGAGCTCTTGTAAAATGCTGAAATACTGCAGAACCTCTCCACGGACAGAATTTGGATACAGGAAGGTTGGCATCTGCTTTGCAGATATTATAATTAAAGAACTTTTGGTTTACCACAAGAAACTGAAAAAAAAATAAAATCAAATAGCAGTTAAAGCCATTAGAAAGATACATAGATTCTATGGCTTTAAGAAAAGGAAGGCTTTTCCTGCAAGCCTGTAAGTTTATACACTAAATACAAACATGTTGCCATAACCAGTATGTAATGCTTATCATCACAGAAAAGCCATGTATGACGTGTTTCAGTATGCTTCCATTAATTTATTGCAGAAAAAAAACAAAGGACACTGCTCATATCAGACGGGGCAGAAAGCTGCTATGTGGCTCTGGGGGGCAGCAGGAGGCTGCAGGGCACGCACTGCCTGGTGAGGCTGGAAGGGTGCTGGGGCTCTTAGGCTGCTTGTGGGGTGGCTGCAGTCCCCACTCTTAGACCTGCTTTGTGGCAAACATGCTGATCTCAGCATTCTATAAAGTTTGTAGGACTCACCCTAGTTGAGACTTATTCTTGCCACAGAAGATAAAATTGCAGTGTTCTGTTTTAAATAAGCTTAGAATTAGTGGCGTAATTGCTCGTCTGGGGCAGCACTGAAGCATTCAGAAGGCACCAAGGGTGTTAACTCCCCTGAGGGGTCTCAGCTCAATGCTGAGATGGACAGAGCTTAAGGACACGTCTCACAGACCAACCAAAGCAGGGACTGGGCACGCCTTGACAGAGTCGTAAGGCACAGCCCCACTCACCGAGTGTCATAAAACCAGAGAGCTCCTTCTGGCAGACCCTAAGAACCTTCATTTCTCTTGTGTTAAGAAACAGTATGGCAGACTGCAAAAAGGGAAGCGATGGTTCTTGTGCTTCCTGAAGAAGGAAGCTTGGAGAGCCTGCTGATTAAAAATAGAAGAAAGTAGAACAACAGAAAAAGAGAAGCAGCTCAGGCTTCAGCCAGGTGCTGATCAAAGAGCTTAACCGCGTTCTGGGGCATAGCAGTGGACAGACACACGTCTTCCTTTCTTCCTGCGTCCCAGTCAGTCAGACGAGACTTTTGCCCAGGTTGAACACAGCTGAATGAAGCAGCAAACTCCTATCTTGTTGTCCCAGGGTAGGCTGGTTTTGTTGTAGCGACTTATTAGTGAAAAGTAAAGAAAGGAAAAACACCCTGCAGGCCAGTTGCTACTTTCAGGTCACACCTACCTCCGTCAGGCAGCACACTGCATTCACTTGTTAGCTTTGTGCTACAAAGACCACTGGAAAGAGCTTCTCACACAGAGGAATGTCCCAACAAACACTGGCTGCGTGGGTCTGTAGGCAACGTGCGTGGAGGAAGGAAGGAAAGGGACAGCAGCCGGCCGACCAAGGGGCTGCTGTTCCCTGACACTCAAAGGCACACTGAACAATTAAAAAAAAAAATACTTGTAGGAATATGTTGTAACTTAAGTAATGTTGTAACTTTCCGAACTGCTTTCATACTTAGGTTTTACAGAGACATCGCTACTGATCTCTGCTTTCCACAAAGACGACAAAAATAAACTCTGCAAGGCACAGAAAACGAGGAGGAGGAAGATGCTGTGAGGAGATAAGTAATGGTTTTCAGTCCGCAGACATTTCTAACAGCTCGCACGCACTTCTGCGCCTTTCTCCTATATGTTCACCACCACCAAATGCTCTGCAGCACAAGACAAGGTAAATACATGGACTGTCTTTCAAACCTTTCCTGTGAGGGAATGCTTCAAGCATTCAGCACGGTCAGGGCTGTAATTTCGGGGATATTTGCTCTGGTTTTGTGCTGTGCCGGGCAGGGAGGTGAGCACTCCTGGAAGCTGCCCCCTGGTGGGTCCCCAGGCTGTGCTGGGGGAGGCAGGGCTGGTGAGCCCCACAAACTTCCCCATTGTCTGCTAGGAAATTCAAGCTGCATGTTCCAGTTCTGCTGAATTACCTGTCCGGGAAAAAAAAAAAAAAAAAATCAGGTCAAAACACCCATTCCTATTTCCAGTCTCATTATAACTTATCAGCTTGCCATTCTCTGCTGTCTATTCAACTCAGAAAAGATCACATCCACACGAAGAGCTGTTCCAGTTTTCTAACTAGCAGCAATATGGGACATGATTCATCAGGTGGGCGAGATTTCACATGAGGAGCAGCTGTAGCGAGCAGACTCATCAGCATCCCAGCTGCATTTACTCTTACAAATCGAAGGCACATCTCCTAAACATTTCACTAACAGTAATATTACACATAAAAATCCAACCATGAAAATTTTGTTAATTTTGTAACAATTAGAGAGGAAATTCTAAAGACCCCACTAAACTACATTCACTTGAAAAAAACATATGCAGAGATTCAGAAATATTTTTTTTTTATACCTGTTAAGTCAGTGAGACTTCTGCTATCAAGGTAGAAAAGACACTGGAGGTAAAACTTCCACAGACTTCAATGTGGCCAGGATTTCATCCCTGTAAATCATATCTTGGCACTCTGGCTGCAAGAAATCCAAGCAGACCAGAAATATGACAGGGCTTGAAGCCTGTAGCAGTCTGAAGCTGCCAGCTGGCATTTCAGCATGTGGCCTGCCTGCTAGCTGGGCTCTGCAGCCAAACGAAAGGTAGAGGCGACAGCTGGACGTACAAACAGTTTCAGCAATGCTTTGCAGTCAGTGCTGGAAACGGGTGTAACACCCATCTGAGCGCGCTACTTCAGACAGCAAGAAGAGGGAGCTGCCCAGACCTTGGACCAAACTGAAGCAATTAGTTTAAAAGCAGACCTGTAATCACCACAGAAGGGAATCTGTAGCAAGACCAGGTGATCTTTCTCTTCTAAATCTTTTAAAGCTTCCTGTGCTTGGCTTAAAGCTTCTAGGTCTAGTACCTATCAAAGACATGCATTTCAATTTTACTGGCTTTGAACTTTGCTTTAAGCTAACACATTTCACCCATTTTTTACTGTCAATGAGATATCAAGAAATGTTCCTGCAGGAATTCCTTCTTGCAGTTTTTTACCTACTGCAGTGTTCACACAGTCAAGGGCACACTTTTACCATGGGCGGTTATAAGACCCTTCAAACATGACCTCAGGAATACACACACAGAAAATTCCTCACAAGAACAGCAGTAGGCTCTGGGACTGGCAGGCTGTGCTGTACATATACATTTAACTGCATTTTTCATAATGCTGTTAGCTCATTAAGACATACAACACACGAGGCAGGTGCAAAGCTAAACAGGCAGGAGGCTCAAGTGCTCTCGTGAAGGCCTGCTGGATGCGAACTGTAACCCAGTGAAGGAGTTAGCCACCAACGCTGCAGTTTCACCTCCTTACGTCTGTACTCTCCTATTCCCGGCAGCTTCCCCTTTACCTCTGGAGCATATCTCCATTGAACCCGTATTTACGGGGCTCTCAGCAGGGATCCCCACAGGAACCCCTTGGCAAAGCAGAGGCTGTTCCACGAGCTCAGCATCAACCCTGGAGCCAGAGCTGCTGGGCACAGGGGCGGCTGCACCCATGGGTGCTGGAGGGGCAGGGAACGCACCCACCCACTGTGCCCAGCAGAGGCACAGCCCCTCCTGCAACTGCTCGATAAGCCATGCTTCAGGAGAGAAGGGCACTAGAAAGGCCAAGACCAAAACATACCAGGAAGTGACTCACAAAGACTCCTCTCCAGATGCAGCACAGAGCTCAGCCCAGGGTATCTGGATGCAAAGCAGTGAGAACAAACACATCTCCGGGTAGTAACGAGGCTTCAGCAGAAATTGGTTGGCAGTGTTTTGGCTGTAATATAAGCACAGATTAACATAACCAAGAGGTTACAAATTAAGCCTCTGAACAAATTAAAAACGCTAGCAATCAATGAGAACACAACAAGCCTTTCAGCTGATCTATTAGCAAAACAAGCACTAACCACATTAAGCTGCTTTTACAGAAATTATCGGGGCCTAATAAAAACAATCGACCAGTTCTCAAGCCAATGAAAGCGACCCAGCCAGCTGCAGCAGTTTAACCTCCCTTAGCTAGGGAAGGGGAGTGCCAGCTAAGGCAGGGTTGTGCTGAGGGGTTTGTCATCCACACTCAGCAAGGCACACGCTGCTCCTGCCCAGCAGGAGAGGGAAGCAAAACCTGGAATACCCCAAAAAGTCTTTACTTGTGTTTGAAGAACCTTTATGCTTCCAATGCTGTATTTTTCTTCCTAAGCATTGAACAAACCCTCTAAATAAAATACCCTCAATATCCTAATTAAGGGTCTGAAAATGTCTTTACTTTCACAGGCCTTTGTCCCAACTGTTTTTCTGTCTAATAAGTACTGGCAAAGCTACTCTGTAATTCTGATTTAAAAAATATCTGTAAACAGAAGAGTGTGGTAGATGAAGCAAAACTGCATTTCCAACATCGGCATACACATGACCACAGAATAATAAAGAAACAATAGACTTCATCCAGAACTTTCCAAAACATGCTGTCATTGTGCCTGGGGCTCCAGCTGCCAGCTCGCAGTGCTCCTCGCTCTGCATCCAGCTTCAGAGGAACTTCCCCCTCCAGTGCTGGCGCCCAGCAATCAAACCCAGCCCAGCTGTGTTCTGGAATTAACTCATGTTTAACATTCCCTTTCGTTAAGGCATTTCTCCCAGTTACAGGCTCTGTGTCTCTCCATGATGCCTTGTAGGAGGACCCTCTCCTTCCTGCGGCGGGCACAAAGTACCTGACTTGGATGGGGAGAAATGTGTGTTCAACATGCTTTTTGTAGGCTCAGCATCTCTTGGAAAATGCCTGAAGGGCCCACTGGGGCCTTTCTAGCTCTAACCAATGCTGCTGCAATGCATGCAGGCGCAGTGGTGCCCCGGAGAGCAGGGCTCCGTCCATCCAGCCTCTGCTACATCGGTCCCTGAACACCTGCTTAAGGCTCTGAGTCACTGACACCTCAGACTTCAATCTCTGCTGCCACTCCAAGGGAAAGTCATACTTCCAGCAATACAACCAGCAGCGAATTCTAGTGACTGGGACAGAGAACAGTGAATACTCAGCTGTTTTGGCTGGGCAGACATTCAGGATTATTCCAGCCTTTTGGTGCCTATTTTGTCAGACAAAGTTGGGAGAGATTGGATCAAGATTGTTATGATCTATAGCTGAAAATTCATTTCCAAGGTGAGCCTTTTCTTTGAACAACAGACTATAGTGAAATTCTTGGTTTGGACCTGTTGTGTTTTGTTTGTTTGTTTGTTTTCTTTTCAAAATGTTCCCAGTGAGCTTCGAACCAGAACTTCACCTAGTTGCTTAAAAAAAGCAATTTTAACAGAAATGACATGCACAGTATTTCTAAACACAGGCTCCAGATTCCCACCTTCTCATGCATTCCTTCTTGTGAAAAATACTCTTTGCATTTCAATATCAAAAAGCTTGTTCCCAGACTAATATAAGTATCTTCTAAAATGCTTTCAGACATGAGCAAATATGTCACAGACTGTGATTACTCTGCAGAGTAAAACAGAATAAAAATGCATTTATCTACAGGAAAAAATGCCCTTTAATCTTAGTACAAACCCACAAAATGTAGGTTGCATCTTAAACTGTTCTGAGCAGCTGAACTAGGTTAAAGAAAACTCCTTTGTACTCTTCATTTCTCATGCTTACAGCATTATCACTCACAATTAGGCGTGACATTTCAGTAAACATTGCTTGCATTGAGTTAATAGACAAAGCACACAGGAGACAGCTATCAGCTAAAGACAAAAAGAAGGGAAACAAAGCACTGATGAGGCAGAC
The DNA here is from genome assembly GCF_964211825.1 of Aythya ferina. Classification (NCBI taxonomy): domain Eukaryota; kingdom Metazoa; phylum Chordata; class Aves; order Anseriformes; family Anatidae; genus Aythya; species Aythya ferina. The sequence continues at coordinate 27,472,953 of NC_140305.1, forward strand.
TTTTATGCTGGCAAGAGAAACTGCAGAAATCTGTGGATTGTCATTTTTACCTCCACCCAGACTAAACTCTTGGTATGTTGCCCACATGTACTTACACACTTTCAAAGAATTAATATTAAGAGACTCAGCTGTAGAAAAAAACTCTCAACCTTAAAGTAGCCCCTTTCATCTAAATTTTTCAGACATCTTAGGAAAGGAACCAAGTTTTAGTGATTTTAGTTTCCTGAATTTCTTACCTTGTATACCATGGATGAATAACTTTTATAATCATATTCACTAATTTTATTTAATGCTGAGTGGATCAGTGACACCTTACTAAACACGGGCTATTTGAGCATGGTGTGGTTTCCATTCAAAGTATGCATGCTGAAAAAATAAAATTGCAAACATGATACCTGTATGGAACAGATTTGCTGCTAGGCTCCATATTGTTTGAAAGGTTGTGAACTCTGACAAAATCATTTCATCACTAAGGGTTAGACCACAATCCCTCCATGTCGGATGGGAATTTACGCCCTGGGGACTTTCTGCCATTAGTTACAGTTGGGTTACTCATAGCATAATCATGCTATGAACAAGGCTACGGGCATCACTCGTACTTGGATCTAGGTTGCTAGATCTCAGGTTTAAGGTCATTTTTAAAGAACAAAAGATACATGTTGCATTCAATTCAGAAATGAAAACTGCTTTCCTTTATCTTTAAAAGTGACATAAAGAAAGACTACTCTATCTGCACATTAAGAAAATGTCAAAATGTTCCCCAAAGGTATCCAAATTAACATGTATGTAAATGATGTGTCACTTTGATTGCTGATAACAGTCAGTGTGTGCACAGCACTAAGTAGTTCAAGAAGAGATATGACTTACACTTTGTTATGTTGGGAGTAAGGGCAAGCCTTAGAAATAAATGCCATGTTTGCAAGCAGTCCGCAGTCTCCAGCCCCGGGGTTAGGCTGTGAATCATTCTCCCTTCTTCCCAGTTCACTTTCAGATACCAATCCAGACCCCAGGCTAGGGGGACGTGTCACTGCCTTGCAGCACATTATATGACTTTAGAATAGATTCTCCTTTGGCGAATGCTTTAGCTGTTCTCAAGAAAATCAGTTTCAAAGGACCATTTAAACACCATCTGGACAACAGGTTTATTCACAAAATATGCAAACCTATAACCATTAAATAGTAATGCAGCCAAGACAGGGGATTAATTAACTAAAAGCATTATTTCGTTTCTAATATACACACAATCTTGCATTTTTCTTAAAGCTCCCCACTGTGGAAATTCTGCAGCATTGCCATATGAGAGTTTATTATCATAAACTCTTTCAAAAGCCTTTGTTTTCAGGAAAGAATCAGCTCTGAATATAACACTGCTTCCAGGCACAATGAAAACCTCAGCAGGAAAAGGGTCCTGCAGTGCTCTGAATAAACATCTTGGTGCATGTCCTCTGTATATACGCAGCATGCAATACACAGTTGCTACCTCATATTTCCAATACGCCTGGAAGTTATTGCTTAAACAAAATAGCGTTAGTAAGAACATGCAGTTCCCAAGGGGGATATTCTGACACCCACAGTGCTGCTCATGAATGGGGCTATTACCATGGAAAACAAGCTTCAGCTTTTAAAATTCAATATTGATTTATGGTTCAGACTGTTATTATAGCATGCAGCAAAACATAAAAAGCCCCTAACTTTTTTAGTATTTAAGCCCCTTGAAGGAAGACCTTTATCTGCTCTGAAACTCAAACGAGCATCCTCTCTGAGATCGCAGTTTGATCGCATTTTGTTCAGGTTAAGGTCCTGCCATTCGCCCTTTCAGACCCTAACTGTAGGCAGGCTTCACAGTCCAGACTCCAATTATCAGAAGAAGAATGTAATTCTCCTACTTATTATCACGTCTTCCTCTAAAAATTCAGAACGTACAACCAGGGTTGCCCAGAACCAGAGCCACCCATTTGCCAAATTTTTTTCCCTTTGAATGGATGAGTACATTTTAATCCTGTGCTGTATTTGTGCTCCTATAAACCCTAGGAAAGGCAACCAGCTCCTTCATTCAAAATGCAGCCTTCATTCTGAACCTAATAGCAATCACTACCATAATCATATATTGATTTTAATTTGTAATGGACAGAACATTCACCTAATGCAAATATACATCTCTGTCAAATTTTATTTTCTTCTTCCTAATTCCCTTTCCAATTAAATATAAGCACATTGGCATTAACAGAGAAAGGTCCGGTGTCAGAAAACTGAAGTTTAATCATGTATTATTGAATTCCTAAGCCAGAGATGTGTGAAACCTTTCCTGTTAAACTTGGCCTTCTGGAGAGCAGAGAGCAGCAGGGCCTCCTGGCCGGCCAACCCACTGCTGCATGGCCACGCTGAACATGCATGGGATGAACGGGTGACAGGAAGAAAAATACCTGGTTCATTAAGGGCAAAAATTATATGGACACCACTGCTGAAACTCTAACCATAAATCTCTTGTAATACGCCTGTATTTTCAGTTGAATGCAACTTTACCAAATGCTAACCATCTGTGCTAAAGTTCCTCATGTTAGACACTGGGGTTCAGCAGTGGACAGAGAGCATTAACAGATAGATGGATAAAACAGGTATCAGAGATGGCTCAACAAAGCTTTTTAGAAGAAAATCGTGTTTCACATATGGTTGAGTTTTTTCATCAGTAAGGATGTAGCACAGACAATAAAGTGTTTGAGCTTTTTCAAAATGCTTTTCTTGAGATCCCTCAGCAAAGATTCTCAAGGAGCCTAGTCTGTCACGCAAGATGAAACGTAAAAAATTGTAACTCTTGCTTTTCACTTAAGAGAAAGCTGTTCTCTAAGGGTGAAAACAAACACAGAATGATTTTCTTTCAAAGAAGTTGTTCCTACTAGCTTTCACAATTTTGAAACCTTAATAGCCATATGATGGATAATACCAACTTGCAATGGCAAAAGGGTTTAGGATCAAGGCATGCGTCTGTCCTGTATCGAACTACTGATCATCGTCTTTATTTTTTTACTGGAATTGCAGCTGTCCTGATTTTTTTTCTGAACTCTCACTGACAGTGGGAGCAGTATTTTCTGCAAACACCTGAGAGAGGCTCCTAGTCAGTGCCACCCAGCAGTCACAGTTAGCATATACTTCCATTTTCATGTGATTCGTCTGTTTAGAAACTCGCATGTGCAAACCTTGCATGTGGCACAGCTCCATTACCATCTGTTCCAATGTCTCCAGAGCACAGACAGCAAGGAGCTCTGACAACTGAAGCTGGAACATACGGAGAGGTTTTAGTGCAAGTTATTATATGAAAGCAGGCCTAGGAAAGAGGGTGAGATAGTTTGGACTGTCCAAACTTTCACATTAACTTGGGTATCTTCTGATGCTTTGGTTGAGTAAATTGAGTGCTAAGTTTAAAATTCAGCAAAAAGAAATTAAATCCTCTAAGTTTCTCTAAGGAAACAAAACATGTTTTCAAATTTTCCCTTGGAAGGGAAGGGAGGAAGACAAACAGGGTAAGAGCTACTAGCTATAATGCTCAAATATGTAGTTTCAAATTATTTTGGCACAGGAAACTGTTTTAACAGTTCCAGAACATTCAGACTGTGTAGTGTGGAGATCTCCTGCCCTACCTGCACATCTGCATTTAGCAGAGGAGAAAGGTTGGGCCGTATCTCTGGGCCATCATCCTGCTTTCCGGCCTCTGGAGCCAGCTCATGGCTGCACACAGAAGTAGAATAATTTAGGTCAGAAGGGACGTCTGGAGGTCATCTAGCACAACTCCTTGCTCAGGGCCATCTGAACCAGTTATTTTCCTTGGGCAGTTATCGGTGACATAAACAACAAACACAGCATGCGCTGTTCCTTACCACACACCCAACGTGGGAGCCCAGCCTCACTCTCACAGTTAGGGGTTGGAAAGTAGAGCTGATGCACAGTGAGTACAAATTCATCCTTACAGAGCGTGTGGTGGAGTCTCCTTGATACCCTGCTGAAGATCACGTTTGTTCCCGAACAATCACTCAGCGATGTTCCTTCAAGTGTTGAGCTTAAGAAGCATCAGAGCAGGGTGAATATGCTTTAATGTGAGAGAGCAATTTATTAGATTTTTCAGAGCTTCTTCCACAGCTGTGACAAAAACACTGTGTGGATTCTCCTGGAAAAGACATGAGCTCTGACAGTAAAAGCATTGTTTAAAGAAAGTCTATTTTCTTATTTTTTTTTCTTTTACAGTGACCACTGCTATCTCAACAATTATCCTGAAGCTTCCTAAAGAACAAATTCCTTTTAGTTCAGCTGGTACATATGCTGATTTCACAGCACATAATTATGCAGGAAAATGTCCTTATAAGGATATTCAATAACAATATTTTGTGGCCATTTCATATTTCTCAGCCATGTTCTCACGTGTTTTACAAAGGTAAGCAAATCTCTGTGCACACAAAGATGACAGAATGAACCCAAGGAATGCACGCGCTGGGCCGCATGAGGGCCATCAGTGGTGGCAGAGGAGGGTAAGTGGGGGGGGAATGCTGGGGGTGGCAACGAAAGCCAGGCAGCAAATGGCCATGGGCATGGCATCCCCATTAGCATCTGACAGCTTGGAGCAAGCTTTCATTTTCTCCACAAAAACGCTGCATTTAGCAGAGAACTGCACTCCAACCAATGTGCAGGATCTGTTCCAGCACAAAACAGATACGAAAACAGACAGAAAGGTCTGCTGTGCACTCCAAGTACCTATGCATCTGATCACTGCTCTTAAGTTCAGCCAAACCCACTGGGAACAAGGGAGCAGTGAAAAAACTGTCAGTATTTAAAAACTCCTGGAACGGCTCCATTTTTTAATCATTTCTAAGCTCCAAGTAAGCAAGAAAGGGCAAATGAACAGCTCTGACAACGTTCTGACTGACAACGTGTTAACATTTTTAAAGCACTCCTGGGGTGCTTTCCAAGCAGGTTTTGGGAGGTGGGAGCAGCGATCAGAGCGCGGTGCGTGCAGCCGGCAGCGCTGCTGGATGGCGTCTCGGCGGCTTCGGCAGCACTGAACGTTCTTTCATTTGCACAAACTCCAACAATCTGTCTCGGAAGAAGCAGCTCCAGGATGTTGCGACAGGAAGGAAATGTACTCTGTAAATGCTGGATTGTCCTGTGGAACTGCGAGATGCTGCATCTGAAGAAAACTAATTAGCAAATGCTTAAGATGCATGTCTAAGGACCAGGATTGATGTGCCCTGAAACACAGAAAGCTGATAAAGTTGAAATTGCAAGAAGACATATGTCTGTTACCCTGTCCATTACTAAAGTCATCTCACACATCAGCTGGCTTTTATGATTGCTTTCCATCACCTACACGTCAGTGATGGAACAGCACTGGTATGCCAGAAATGCGATTCAAGAATGAGAAATGGGTCGAGTTTGGAGTAATGTTCACTTATACAGGAACAATCAGCCCCAGACAGTTCATTCCTGCAGCACGCCAGGAGCCTTGAAACAAGGCCTCAGAGCTTATCAGGCTCCCACACCTTATCAGGCACCCACAGCAGCACGGTCTGTCAGGAAATGCAGTCATGGATTCAGCCGGGAGCACAAGCGCGCGGGCTCCTCTGACAGCAGGCGGTAAGTCAGACCTTGGTGTGTCACAGCAGCACTTGTGTCAGGCAGAGGGTCACAACAGGAAAAAACAATGGACTTGGGAGAAAACTTTCTTGCAGGACCTGTACACTGATCCACTGCCATAATGCTCTGCCGCTTCCTGCGATAGCGAGGCACCAGCTGCGTGTGCTGGTTACTAATACAAAAAGCTGTCTCTTCAGCTTAATGCACACACTATATTGAGCTGCTTAACCCCACTGAACACTTACACCAGATTATTCAAATGGCATGCAAATCCCTCACCTGAAGAGCTCAACTTTCCTAATATTTGGACCGCCATGAATTCAGGTGGCTCAACTTTGAGCACATTCAGTCAAAATAGAATGTATTCTTCCACACAGCTGTGTTAATAGGGAAACACTATTTATCAAGAGCCTTATGCTGTTTCATATTGGGATTTCAAATCCAGTGTTAACAAAACCAGGATGACCTCCTTATCTTTTCAAAAATAAAATAAAACAACAGCACTCATATTAGAAACTCATTTTGCAAAGGCGTTAAGTGATCCTCTGAGCAGGGCCTGAGGTCTGCACCCCACTGTCCTAGGCTTCTGCTCAGCTTGGCATGGCTTTTGCAGCCCTTACCTTGCAGCATTTTAGGGTTGCCTCATGTCCTTACTTGTCATGTCTAAAAGACATCTTTCCTACTGAAGCAGAAAAGCTTTGGAATCACTTGAGAATCAGAACCTGATGTGTAAATAGTAGTTTCAAGGGGCAAGTAGAACAACTATGAGCATTGTGAAGAAAATTTCCCCATCCTTTACAGCTACTTACTTAACTGAGAGATACACCCCGTGGCAGAACAGCAACGTGCTACCTGAGTGACACCTAACGTTACTTGCACAGGACACTGGTGTGCCAGAACGTGGCTGTGCAGAGCACTGTGTGGAAATCCAGACTACATTTTATTGGTTGATTATAATTGCAATTGAGATAATGAATGAAGTGAGCAGTCAGTCACATCTACAACAGCTAGCAGACAACAGCTAAGAGAGAACTGAGAAATCTAATACACTGGTGGAAAGTGGTGCCAAAGCAATAAAGATGCCAGCACAAAATGAGGAAAGTCGGTCTCAGACCCACATTTTGTCCTGTTAAGTTAGAGAGTACCACGAAAAAATACCAGGATGTCACATCTTTACACTTTATTCAGTGGAAACCTGAAAAGAAGAAAGCCTGCAGGGTTAGAAACCTAAGTCAGGGTGGGTGGGGATGGCAGATGTCTGGAAGGAAGCCTTCCAGAAAGCTTGGCACTTGTCCCAGGCTGGCAGCTCAGGCGCTGCGGCGGGAGGCAGCGCGCATCGCCAGGCAGAAGCTGCTGCCGCAGGCGGCTGGGGGTCCCCAGCCCAGCAGGGCAGGCAGGCCGTGAGGCTCCTCATGTGGGACTGCCCAGCAAGCAGGTGGGTCAGGGAGATTTCTGCAGCCAGCTTGCCTGAGGACATGTTAAATAACAAGCAATCATGCCAGGCAAAGGGAAATGAAGTAGAACTAACAAAAGCACTTCGTGCTGCAGACAAGGATGGCCAGTCCCGAGGTCTCAGAGGAGCACCACACGTCCATGAGACTCTCCGCCAGAAAGCAATTATGTGACTGAGCTGATTGTTTGCTGAAATTCGTCCATTAGTAGAGATTTTTAATCATCACTATGTTACTTTGTCTCTGAGAAAAAGAAGAGGGGATGGTATGTACAGACAGCTCTCAGAGAAGCCTTTGGTGATAGCACTGTGCAGGGCACGTACTGGTGGCCATGGAGAACAGTTTACCAAAGGTTAAAGGAAACACTTCCAGACTCAGCTGATTACTGACCAGCCAGTCTGCATGCATAAATGTATTCCAGCTCTGCAGGACTTCATTCCCTCCTTTATTCTCCACCTGTTGTCCAAGCAAAAGGCAGTAACAGTATGTTTGCTTCAATGCAGTTTAGCGCTGGCCTTCATGTTGACCTCAAAAAGGTAAATGAAAGAGGAACAGGAGACAACAGCAGAGGTATTTCAAAGCAATTTACAGGAGGCGTACGTACACTATATTAATATGCATTGAAATTAATAGAAAATTAAAAGCTGCTGAAGCCACCAGACTTGCTGTATGATCACTGATACAGTACCTATGCCTTTAATTCAAAGATCTGGAAATAATTTGTAAGTTCTCATCTTACACTTCCTCTGCAAAATACCCATTACTGTATCTACTTACAAACAGGTAAGCAAAGATTATATAAAAACAAAATAGGAGAGTAAAAAAACAAACTTTTGAGTTGTCACTGCAAATCCCCCATTTCCTTATCAATATAAGATAGGATCTTTGCAGCTGAAGGGTTAAAAAAATCAGAATGTCATTAACACCGTGTTTTTGACATTGTATTATTGAAAAAAAATCTGGATGACAGAAATTACTCCCTGTTTTAGGAACATCTAATTTTGTTGTTGTTGTTCCTTTTTACAGGTCCCCATTTCTGACAACAAAATGGCATTGATGAGTGTATCACCTCTATCCCTTTGTGTTCACACCTCCGGATCTTAAACAAAACCCCCACACTGGTGAACAGACATGATGAAAAGCCTTCACTCCAGTGGCACGCTGCAGCTGGCACAGCCGGGACTCAGCCAGCTTTCAAACCGCAGTGAGCTCAGTCCTGCCCTGGCAGCGCAGGGAGCCGAGCCCTCTGCCAAACCTGACACGTCTGCTGCAAGTAGGCGTAACATCACTATGTGGCCAGTACAGCCTGAAGAATGCCTGCTCAGAGCATTAACTTCAGATCATTTCAAGTTCATCTTGGGTATTTACTGTCTTCCAAACAGCATATTCCAACCATGCTATCAGCATGACTCATTAATCCTCCGTCTACTGTGACAGCACAGTCATATCTCTGGCTTACATATAAAGGAGTTGAAGTAGTCATTCAATTTAACTCCAAGAAGAAGAAAAAGCAGTTTAAACCCAACATTTTTCAGCTATTTAGCTGCTTAGCTACCTGAAAACATCATACAACACATGACTGTTTGAAATCTCCACTCAAATTGGGAGGGTACGAGAAGCAGGTGCTCCGTAGCATTGCACCCAAGACGAACACTTCTGTACCTGAAATGCTAAACAAAATGAACTTGGTGACTACATCCCAGAGCCACCGCAAAACTGGCACTTTCCAAGAATGTTTGGGGTCAGAAGGAGCAGAAGGCCTGCAGGAGGATGGTGCTGGACAGGCAGATGGCACTTGGACAGCACACCCACTGCAGTGCAATGTTTGGTAGGAACTGCAGGGAAAGGGGCACTTCCAGAACAGCGGGTCGACCCCTGCTCAGGGTGTAACCTGCAGGCTGATACCTAAAGGCCCTGCTCTGCTTTGCTAGCTTGGTAGTAAGCAATCTGACCATCTGACTTCTGGAAAACATCTGCTCTGCTCCGGGGGAACTACATAACTGAGATCAAATGGCCTGTGTCCGCCAATTAGGAAAACAACTCCAAGTGGAAGGACATCGAGCAGGGCTGCCATGGATCAATTTTGGTCTGATTTTATCGATCACCTGAAACACAATTAAAATAGTTTCTTTTTTTTTTTAATTAAGCTGTCTCTCAGCTGGCACACACAGATGGGCTGACAGCCTTGATTTCCAGGTTTATGCAGGGCACAGTATACCAGGATCTTGATCTCAGCTGAAGCCTCCAAACATTGAGATACAAGAGTAATTAGGCCTTCACAAGATCATGACCATCAGATATTCTGGAAGAAAAAAAATGCATCTTGAGACCAAAATATCAATATTCATTCCCAAAAGAAATGGATTTTTAACTGTCTGAAAATAAATATATTAAACAGTACAGGCCATCCCTGTACATGTCTAATCCTGAAAGTCTTTTCAGAAATCACTCCCTAACACACCATCCAGCAAGTGAATAGCAACAGAGGAACACTGTGCCTGCATCCAGTTTCCACATTTGAGTTGTTTTGTAAATTAAGGGGCATAAAGTGTAGCCTACACACGCTTTACAATCCGATTCATTAGCTCTGTGAATCAGCATCAACCCTTATGATCATTTTAGGTACTTTGTATGATGAAGACCAATTGATTTGGTAAGGGAAATGTCTCATGCTTTAAAATGTATTTGTTATTTGTAACTTAATCAATAGCTGTTTGTCAAAGACTTTTAATGATAACTTGATTCACAGAGGAAAATATTAGAGTTTTAAAAACTCCAGTAAAATTTGAGCATAGCTATGAAAGGAGAAACAAAATGTTTTCCTGTTTCTTTCCCCAATTCAGCTGCTAGGCTTTTGGAATAACATCCCTTTAGGAAGACGATGAGGCAATGGAACCATTTCCCCACTGCTCCAGTTCATCTGTGACAAAAAGTGGAAGCTGTTTCTCTTTCAGATAAAAAGCCTAAAACAAACAAAAAGAACCTTGCTAGTTTCAGGCCACAGACAAGTTTTTCCATGCTGCTTTTTCTTCCCAAGAGGGCCAAACCAGTTAGCTCCAGAGGCACTGGCTGAACCTCTGCTCTGCAGCATGACTGCCACAGGGCACTTACTCCAAGCTAGCACTACACCCAGGCAATCAACCTGAATTCAATTTTTTCAAGTAGAATTGGACTAATAGCAGTGTGCTTGTAGTTAGAGTAAATCCTTACTGCAAGTCGCTCAGGAATCTCACTCCCTTCTTCGCAACTGGTGGACTCACCAACAGGGATCCCACCTGAAGACACGCACAGCATGTTCCTTGCCTTCACTGCTGCACATTCTGCAGCTCCCCAGGCAAAGCACTGCGAGCACGAGCCCCTGGAAGCCCACCCTGCCCATCAGCCTAGCTGGCCTCCCCACATGCCCAGCACAGTTGGACAGCCAGTGCTTCAGAGACCAGGGCTCAGCCCTGCAGTACTGTCCTGGGGCCAAAATGACCTCTGAGGTCCAATACGTGCCCTCAGGCTGCCCGTTGGTGCTGTCAGCACTTCATTCCCCAGCACCTGCTGCAGGCTGAGACTTCAGTGCCCCGTGATGAGAACCTGCTCACTGCACCACCTGGGTGCCAAAGTCACCAAATAGATCATCTCCAGTGAAAACGCCTGTTCTTCTCCTTTCTTTTACCCTTCCTCCCCAGTTGGCAGCTCAGCAAGATATATATGCAGATAAAAGCAGTATGTTCTAAAGGGACTAATTTTATAAATAATGCATTATGTTACCACTGGTGCCCTCTCTCCTTGTGTTCCTTCCTGAATACTGACTGATTTTGTGCAGCTCACTGTATCAGAGTCTGGGCCAGTCTACTCCTTTATTAAACAGTTCATTAAATAATTAGGTCAAATAGATATTATTAACATAATGGTGCTTGTTTAAGTCCTGTAAGAGAGAAAGGCATTAAGAAATAAAGAGGACAGGTCTCTTCCCAAGCTTTGTTGCCTCCTGGGTGGTAGAGCATGGTCAACACGGCACCTGTCTGCATTTCCATTCCAGGTCAGCCTGGAGTGCCTGCTTGATATCTGTCTGTCATTCCCACTCCTATGCTACAATTTACACTGAAGAGCAATCCTCATGGCCCATAAACTGGACTCTTAATCTCTTTACTAGTATGGATCATTTCTAGTGACGAGAAATAGAAAGTGATCTCTTCAGAAGTACAGCTCGCTGGCAAATGGTGAGATGGTCAAAAGCTGCTAGAGAAGAATATGCCCCTGCTGTTGTGGGCAGCTCTTCACTGAAACATCCACATCCTTGGAGAGCAGGCATGGTTACTAAGTCCAGGACACGAAGCTCAGCTTAACAGTTCACATACTTCTCATTTTTTGACTCTTATTGTGGAGCAGCAACAGTACTTTACAAAGCTTATGGAGGTAAGATCTTGGATTTTTACCTTATGTTATTTTCTAAATTATGCCACTTAATGGCTACCACGTGCAGAAAGCCACCAGTTAAGTTTCAACCAAAGTCCCCATATAGCTGACCATTAACACACCAGTAGGTGTGTGGACACCGTTCAGCAGCATCAACACCAGCAGCAAAAGAATTATTTGCATGTCAAATTTGCAAATTAAAAACGTGAACAGATGACTACCGAACATCTTGATTCACACTGTGTTTCTCCTGCTTGTCAGTTTCTGGCAGTTATGAATAGTAACTTGAAAAAGTGCTAAAAATAAAACAGATTCAAGCCCTGGCTCAAAATTCCTTCCCCCCCCCCCCCCCCCCCCCCCCCCCCCCCCTTCCAATTTGCCTTTGGTACTTTGTTTGGTATTGCTAATAATAAAATCAGTATGACTCATAAAACCGCTGCTTTTATTTTAAAATAACAAGAAATATGTCTTACCTATGAAAAAGGTGCAAACCATTATCTCCAGAACTCATTCTGGCATTAAGTTGAAGTCACACGGAGCTACAGCTCCAGCAGCCCGGCTGCAGCAGCCTGCCATGAGCAGGAGGCAGGGGCAGCCCATGGCCACCCACTGCCCGCAGGCACCGACCTCCTCCCTGCCCCCAACTTGGGGACTGGCCTTACTGCTGGTAAGAAAATCACTGGTCAGAAGCACAGATTAATAAATAGGAAGGTCCTTTTCCAAAAGTGACAAATCACAACTAAAGGCTGACTGAGGGAATCCTGAACTAATCTTACTGTTAAAGAGAGTAATAGCATTTATTGCGTGCATTATTTCTAATAAACACAACAACTTTTTCTGTAAAATGATTAATACCATATTCAGTTTAAAATCTTCTTCAATCATGGCTGTCATAGAAACCAGGATTTTGTTTTCCTCTTACCTTCAGATGTTTGTTTTGGAAAATATATTCCAAAAATCTTGAGTGAGAAGCATTATTTCACCTGGGTTTAAGGAACAAACTGCACTGCATCGACTTGCACATAGCATTAAATAGCACCTGCACCAAAAACATCCAATGCCAGATTTATAAAAACACTTTGGTGATAGACAGCGTGGATAGAGGTTAAATGAAATTTCCAGAAGCTTCTCTGCCCCACACTCACCATGATTCTCCTAGAAGACAAGAGTCCCATTGCCACTGGAAGTCCCTCTATAAATACTCAAGGGTGGTAACTCTTAAAATCTCATTTCACATCACTATTTTTGACTCCTTGCCACAAAACAAGGGCTCTCCAACCCAGTAGTTTAAAGGATCCAAGTGAATGGTGTCATACTGTAAACCCCACTGCAGCTCTAACCACCACGGAACAACAGTCTCTCTCAATTTCCTCTGTATCTGCACTGCTATTGCTGACCATGGCTGTGGCATCTGTTAACAGAAAGAACAAAAAGGCAATGAAGAGAGCTGCTGAACACAAATAGTTAGGTTTTGAGGACCATGTTTCTGTAGGTACTTTGCATGTTAATCTCAATTCATCATTAAGGTATGCTTCAAAAGGCATAAATTTATCACTTCTAATATGGCAAGAGACTCATAAAAATTAATCAAACATCTGGTTCTGATCTTAAGACAACCTTTGCTTTGCCTAGCAACTACCATTAACTGTGAAAATTAAAGTATCTTTACAAGAAATGTAATATGAAAATTTATGCCCATTTAGCTCTACGCCTGAAATTCTGCTGCTAGATGAGTATTTCTGCTTTAATTCTGCAGACAATGGCAGGAAGGAGGCAGATGCTAGTCAGAGCAGGCAATGCATATATTTACACGCACATGCCATAGTAGCAATGGGGTTGGAATGGGTGGCAGGATTGCTAAACAGGCCATTTAAAATCAAAGAGTTGTGTTCATCCGAGCTAGAAAATAGAAAATACAAAAAAGTTTGGTATGGAAAACAGCCTATTTATGTTAGACACTTTATGAGAGGTCTTTATGAGAGAAAGATTACTTTGTTCAGAACCAAATGTTCTACACATTAAGCATCCAAACAGCGTAAGAAGAAATATTAGCACACTTTATGGATCCTGCCACGCCGATGAAACCAGCTTATATAAGTTTATTCGTGTCATTCATGTTTTATTGTTGACTACTAGCTTCATTTTGTCTCTCGCATGAAATAAATCCTCTCCTTTTACCTCCAAGAACTCCTAAATTCAGTTTTACCACACGAGCATCTTATAATGGTGAGATTTCCTCATGCACACAAGCACGGTTGCTCCAGACAGGCTGTGCATTTACTTAGTGAAAGAAAAGCACTGGATCAATGAATTCCTTTCCCTTCCTGCCACCCCAGTGAATCCCATCTCTCACAGCCTCACAATCAGATTCAGCAGGGTGCTGGCAACTTGGAAGAGGCACAACGAGTGACCAGAATTTTGCTCAGGGTATGGCAGGACTAGGGCCCAGTACAGTTACTGGGGACCTGTGCAGCACATCCTTGTTTTCCTGAGCGCAATACCAGAGCAGACAGATGTTTGGGCAGAACATGCACAGTGCACGTGCTGTAAGTACAGCAGGTGCTGCTTCTGAAGCTTCCTCCCAGTGTCTGGTGGTTGTGTTCTGACAGACTGATGTCTGCCTTCCACACAATGCACCATAAACTGTTAGGAATCCACTTCCCCACTGTACTAAAAGGCCACTACAGATACCACCCACATATGGCTCTATTTTAAAGGCTCCATCCAACTGTAGTGTGGATGATAAACCTCTGAACACATTAACAACAACCTTTACTGCAACAACAGCAGTTACTGAAAACTGAGGCAAAGAAGTCAGACTTCCTCAGCTCCGTGCACTGTCACAAAATCACCCACTGGATTCAGCAATGAGCCCACGTTTTCCTTGCTCAGACTTTACCTCTAATTTAGTGGTAGAAGCTCATCTTGTTGCCCTTGATGTCCCTTGCAAGTCTCAACTCCAGTTCTGTTTTGGTTCACCTAACATTAACCCATGTTCCTGGCCAACATTTCAAAATTCTTCCTTTGCAGCTTGTCCTCTTTTCCACCTCCTGTACACTGTGTTTTTGCATCAGAGCTTCATCATACATTGCATCGTTAGCCAAGCCAATCTCTTGATACATCTAAATGTCTTCCTGCATATTGGGATGGGTTACTCTTGCACTTGAAGGATGCTGTTCTGGAAGGTCTTCCAGCTTTCCTGAGCTTTTTGTGCTTCAGAGCTGCCTCCCATGGGTTGCCAGACACCAGTTTCCTAAAAAAACTCAGGGCTGCTCACCTCATGTCTGGTGTCTGTAATTGGCTCCTTGCCTTTCTCACTCCCCCCAGGATCTTTTTGGATTGCTTTCCATGCATTTCTTCTGATGTTCCTAGAGGAACGAATGTTTCATTAAACAAATATGCCACCAGCACAATGAAAAGATGTCACAAGGTTCTTGCCACCATTTACAAACACCAAACTCATTTAAACTCTGTATATAGTGTTTTTTAAAATTTAGGACTAAACTATTCATTGCTCTGTATAGTTTCAAAATTTAAAACTCACAGAACATACAGTATATAAATATATAAAATACTCTTACCTCTTTCACGTCTTGAAAATATTTGAGCACATGATTGGGTAGGTAGTGAGGCCCCTCAGGAGGATAGCACCAACACACATCCATCTGGAGCAATCTCTTGATTCTTTCAGTACCACAGCTGTGTGCAGACACAGCTCTGCCCCGTACTACATACAGTTAAGAGAGCAGTCACATAAGAGGAACAGTACAGTTTTTCTGATTTTTATATTTCTGTTGTTGCAGCAGCAGAAGTAAAAATCTGTAACAAACGAGGATTTCGGAATGTGTTTATACCCTTCCTCTGAACTCAGCAGGAACTTTACAAATGACCTTGAACATGCAAGATGAAGTCTACGACTTTCAAGGACAAGCAAAACAAGGTGAAGATGTGATAATTAGCTCAACTTAGGTACAAAAATGGCTGCAGGAATTAGAAAAACATAGCTGTAAATATTTGTTTTATAGCCTCAAAATATACAATGAACTAAAAAGGCAAGAAATTAATTTACCATGAACTGCACAATCACCAAAGACTTTTACTGCAAACTGTAAAAGCTACAATAAAAGTAGCAGTGGTTTTACAGCTATTATAAAGTTTGAATTCATGCATATTGTTTCTCCAGTGCCATTAAGAGAATATAATATAAAATTCACAGTGACTTTGTTTAGTTATGAAAATGATAATTTATACAAATGAAATACAGACAAAAGAGAAAGATATCAAGAGTCTTTAATCTGAATTGATTTCTTCACTTGTCCTGTTATTTCTGCTACTTTATGCTACAGGTTTATGTTGTATTTGTTCAAACAAAAACACTCTTCCCTTCCCCCCCCCAAGATACCACATGAACCGTTTTCGTTCTTCTAATCTTTTCACGCAAATGAATAGATATAGAGAAAACACATATGAAAATGTTTGAGCTGTAAAGTTTTTAAAAGGAAGTATTTCAGATATGTAATTAATTGCAGTGTTTTTCAGAGTCAGATAGTTTAGTCACACTATTCTAAAACCAGCTTTTCCCCTCTAAAATTTGACTTTTGCTTTTTTCTTTTCAAAGTTCAATGTTCAAAGCCTAGTTCAATGAGGCTCAGGCTCTAAATTGCTTTTGCACATTAAATTCGTAGCAGCTAGATTTGCAGAAGCTTTGATCCTGGTATCTCTTGGGCATCTTTACATGCCCTTATGCTGACTTTTTCCTCCCTCAAAATTCTCATTAAAAAGACAGGATTGAGTTCTATGTGCTTGTTTGTTTGTCCCCCTCTTTATCTAGTTTTGCTCTCAGAAAAGTCAGCAGGCTTGCTGGTTTCAGCCGTACAAGACTAGTTCACATGAAAGAAAGTTGGTGACTTCATTTTACACAAAATTGGAAAAGTAAAGTTAAAACATTAAAATAAGTAGATGACATGATTAACTAACTTATATTTTTCCTTAGTGTTTAGGCAGAAAAGTTTGCTGTTTCACAACATTAAAAAAAAAAGTCTTTAAGCCCTAAATTAATAGTGTTTTTGTGGAAAATACATATATAAAAAATTCTAAAGCAAATCTCATACAAAATCACTATGGATTAGTCACACGATGTATTTGTCAGTATGCTATATTTCATACATAGGCGTATTGTTTTGTAAACTTCGATTTTCGTATTTTATCGCTTTCATGCTTTAAAGTGTGACTGCTGACTGAGGAGAGTCAGCAGAAGAATGATGAGAAACATGATTTGTTTCACTATCTAGAGAATCTGGGTACCTGAAGAATGCCATGCTGATAGGTACCTCCTGTTTGCACTTCATGGCATACACCTAACAAGCAAACAACCTGAACGACGCAGTGGTCCCAAAGGTTAATAGGGATGGTGACCTCTGCCAGGCAGCACAGCACCAAGTGTAATTCAATTAATGTACTGCCGAGATAACAAGAAGATAATCAGACACTAAATTAAAGTGTGGAGCGACGCCTTTACGCTTATCTTTGCTCAGTGAAAACAGAACACAAAAATAAAACAATCCCAACTGAGTTACTCATCTCTGATGTTTTTAAAATGATAAACAGGTTAGAAATATCTTCCAGAAAAAGAGATCACACCAGACATTTTGGCACCCCTTTTGCAAGCTGCAAAATGGGATGCATGTCACTACCCAGCCAACAAATTCATCACCACGGATGCCGCTTTGATTCACCATGTATTTCCAAGGGCCACAAAGAGGCAAGGGAACGTAACAGAGGGGCAGAGAAGCAGTCTCAGGAGATGCAAATCTTACACTGCTCTCTGCCATTTCTTTCCTAGAAATCTAACTCTTTCTTGCTTCATTTCTTCCTTGGCACTCTGGGACTGACACCGCTCTCCCCTTCTCTTTTGTTAAACGTTCTGAAACCCCCTGGGAAAAGCAGCATGAAGACACAGCTGAGTGCATTGTGCCGGTAACTGGGGCTTCGAACTGGGCTGGGCCGGAGCAAGCCTTGCCCCCAGGTGGCACCTCCGGAGGTGGCTTTCTGCCTCCCGGGGCTTTCTTTGTGGCGTGCCTTTTTAGAAGGAAAATACATTTCCTTTTCAAGTGAGACATTTCTCATGAAGGAAACCACAATGTCAAACTTTTCCTGAAAAGACAGGAACACAGCGAGGCATGCTTGGCCACCGCGGTACCAGGACGCCCCTGGAACCAGGCGCGGGCAGCGGAAAGGGGCACTGAGCCCCAAAGGAAATGGGTCTGCTGCAGCAGGGGCAAGCTGCAGAAACATCTGTAAAGGCTGATAATAGATCTGCTTCCTGAAATTCTTCCAGAACTGCTGTGAAAAGCAGGAAGTATGGGCAAGGGAGAGGAAGAAAGTTACAGATGAGAAAAGAAAACTCTGTTTTCCCCCTTCCCTCCCCCCTCCCCATACTGGCTGGAACTGTGGATGCTGCTGTATGTGATGCTGCAGGTGTCATTAATGAAGTCTCTATATCCCAGAACTACAAAGGGCCAGCAGGGTTCTTTCTGCCATGTGCCAGTCCTTTGCCTCCAGTTTGGGTCCACACTCCAAGCAAATGGAGCTACATGCCCCAGCAAGCCTGCTCTCCTCCAGCAACCAGCAAGGCTGATCCGGACCCAGGACCTACAAAACTCTTACCTAGGCTCAGCTTTGGGCTACTGTAACCAAAACTGGCACTGTAGGAACAGCATTTAATTACAAGGAATACCAGCATTTTAAAAGACTGACCCGCTGAACCAAAGCTGGCAAAGCCAGCTTCAAAGATACTTCCTCCTTCCCTCCAAGAAAGCCAAAATTCTCTCCCAGCTCCACAATGTCCCGTGAGAAGGAAGCACAATGGGAAGCAGCGCATGGTAGCACCCCGAGACATGGGGCCAAGAACTTGGCTCTGTCACAGCTGCTGCTCAGCCACACGCCTGCGCCTGGGACCTGCACACCTCAGTACGCTCAGTTAAGATCCTCTACTGCAGGCCAGAACCCTCACATTGATTTGTGTCCAGAAATGAAATAGTAACCAGTGTTGTCTATTAAGCAGAGACAGGCTAATAGCAAGGAAAACAATTAGTAACTATCATGCAAATTCTGAATTGCCTTTTTCTTTTCAGCCACTTTTTTTTTTTTGGCATCCATGAAAATTGCTTTTGTTCACAGTAATATTTGGAAAAGAGGTTTTATTTATGCAAATAGATGCATTTCTAAAAAAACAAATTTGCATGTAAATGAGTGTATTTGTGCATCAATTAGTGAATTTGAGTTCTTCTTTGCTGCAAACACACATCCATTTAGATGGTTGTAAATGACTAGTGAGAGGGAAAGAGGAAACATAAATGAGTCAATTTTCCTGAGCACTTGACAGATACGCAAAATGCCTATTGTATGGGAGACAGGGAAACTATACAAATGCATAAAGACAGCAGCACAAAGCAGTGTAGTCAACAGAACTGTAATTCTTGGTCAACCTTTTAAGTCTTCTGAGACACAAAAGAAAAAAATGGTACTCCAAAAAAAAAAAACAAAGTTTATTCTGTCTACATTCTGCAGGCACACTAATAACACTTCATTGGAAAGGGTATCAAAGACATAACTAGATCTTTAAAAACTGACAACAGATGGAGAAGGGATTGCTGGTAAAACCAATCCCTTGGTAGGACCCCTACCTGGTGTTAGAAGATAGCACAGTAAATCCAGGTGTGACAACAAGCATAAAAATCGCTGAACAGATTGCCTTGACTTAAGAAAGCAAGCTTGAGTAAGGAAGGATGTGAACACTGTCGCTAAAAAACAGTGTTTTCCTTTGGACAGAAGGGGAGATGGTGGCAAAACTTTCTGCTCACTTTCCAGGAAGTTCTCTTCAGAAGATGAAAACCTTTGCATGCATTACAATACAGGCAACCCCGGGTTTTGCTGATACATTCATACATTCATTACATATGGTAACAATTACCTTGCCTATTGTCTTTTGCTAATTTAAGCATATGTTCCCAAAAGCCTTCAATGAAATGGAAAGTTCACAAGACCATCTGTTATTTATTAATTCTTATTTCATCTGTTCTTTCTGGCTACCCATGCCTAGAACAAGACATCTCTTGTGGACTGGAGTTGGAAAGAAAAGGGAGGGAAGAAACTGCTCGTAGATTCAGCTGACAAGACTGTGGTCAAGCCAGGCCCAAACAAAAAAACTTCCTATTGTGCTCAACACAACATGTCCATAATAATCCTCAGAGAGGATTATGGCTGTTGTGTAAAAACAGAAGCAGTTTTTCTTCAGGGCAATTTTCACTAGAAAAGGGTAGCTAAATCACACTTTTGACATAACCTACAAAAAATGTTAATGTACAATTTTAGTACATCCTGATTTTCCACCTCCCTTTCATTCACATATTACCTTCTGCATGCTGATAATCCTGTAAATCACTAATGTTTGACTGACAGTAAAGTTCTCCCACCAAGCAGAAATGCGAACATAAAACAGAGCAAGACAACTGGTTTAGACTACAACTTATTTTTGTCCAGTTTCAAGACCAGTAGTAGGTGCAAGCTGCTGTGAGGAAGACCATAGATATGACTCAGAAGTTTGTCCTTTATAACTTGTAGACACACAGTGCCACTTTGCCATGAGATTAAATGGAACAGTGGAATTCAAACAAAATCTCCGAAACCACAGAAGAAAAAGCAAGACCGAGTCCTGAGAAAGCCCATCAAAAGGGGAATGGGCAAACTGAGAGCACACGGCCATGGTGGAGAAGGGCTAGAAAGCAGATTGCCACGAGTATCTCGAGGTCACTGCTACTAACTCACATCAAACCAGAACCATTCAATTCATATATCCCCTTCTCCAGTTTATTTTCCTGAACCAGGACTGCGTACACATACACTGGATGAGTAAACTACTCATGCAATCACAGGTAATAGTAACAGGGTTGCACAAGTATTAAACTGCATGGCATGTAACAGGTAGAAATCCTAACTCTTGGTGTGCAAAGTGACTCCACAAACACCGAATAACTTGTCAAATCCACAAATCTAACTTCTTTTTTTGGCCTCATTTACATTAGTCCTGCAAACTGTTGAATCTTAAATAAACCTAACAACCTATCTTTTAAAATCCAAACATGGGAAGATCTCTATCCCATTATGTTAGCCCATCGCTTCATCCAGTGTTATCCAAATCCAGATTTCTTCTTCCATCTGACTGATTTCAGCAGAGATGCTCGTCTTCCTCTGAACTGACTGTTCATGCAAACTCAATCACTGAAAACCAGCTGTAATTCTCTTCACTGATTGCATCATTTCTGCTGTTAATTTTAGCAGGATTTTAGGGTGAGGAGCTTCAGAAGGAAGGATGGGAATGTACTTCATCAGTTTCCTACCTATGGAGGGTCATTAGATTGTCAATTAAACATGTGGAAGCATTTATTTACTGAAATAAAGTGTTCTTAATTTTACAGTGGCTTGCTTTTATATACTGCAATTAGACCAAAGTAGCTGGTCTAGCAAATATTCAGGTACTACCCTATTATCTCATCCACTGTCCAAGAAGATTCCCCACACACATACACCCACAAAAAAAAAGCCATTTCTTCAGACAGTAATATAAAATGCACAGTGGATATTTCAAAAAAAAAAAAAAAAAAAAAAAAGAAACGAAACTGTTCAGGCAATAATATTCTCATCTGATCTTAATAGTGATGTTTATGCAGCATATATAATTAAAAGCATTTTCAGTATCAGCTTAATTAATCTCAGAAGTTCAGTATTCAAAGAGCAAAGGAAATAAGCTTTTGCTACTCATTATATATCATGCAATTATATAATGAAGACATCCAATCATAATTATGTGTCATAATAATAATCCTGTGTCAGAAAAGTTCCATATATCTAGAAGAAATAAAAAAGCATGCCTTAAACAGTTTGCCTCCAGGCCTAAGGGGATGATTTTAGAGGCTCTAACCAGTACTGAAACCTAAGGAGAATGATGATGGGGGGGGGAGGGAGGAAGAGGATCTTGCCTCAGGGACAAAATTAAAACCACATTCCCACTGACACAATTCCCAGGTGGTCCCAGAGCAGCACAGACGAGAGACAGTGACAGACTGAGCTGTGGGGCTGCTCGCAGCTGCTGAATTTCTGCCTATTTCTCAGCGGGTAGCAGAACAAATAGCACTGCATTTGGGTTCCCCAACAGACAGGATTGGGGGCCAAAAAAAGGACTAACTTCTTTCTTACTCTCGAGAGAGACCAATTAAATTGGAATAGTACCTAAATGTCTCATCGGATTTAAGCAGCATGTCTGCACTGTTACCTACCTTTAAGCCTTGGTGTGTCCATGGGAGCAGGACCCAAGTCACCCCCCGGTGCCAGCAGGGGACTGGTGCCCACCCCAGGGGCAGCGCAGCACAGGTCGCACCTGGGGGAGTGGGCACAGCTCCCCAAGGGGCACTGTGCAGGATCTCCAGAGCAAGTCACCTCCAGACCTTTTCTCAAGATCCTTACCGATAGCAGTTCCTGGGATGCCTGCTCCCATTGCACACAGAAGGATTTTTCTTACAGAGGACTGACAGAGCTGATGAGAAAGCAGCCCTTCCCCAAACCCCACACTGCCCTGTGCTGCTCTGGTCACCCCTCCAGAGTCAAAGAACATATGCCAACTGGTCATGTCATTTTATTCAAGGAACTACTTTTGTTAGCACTTTTAAATCAGACAATATGATTCTACAGTGGTTAACAGGAAACTGTGGCCCTTCAGAAGAAGCACACAAGCAATGCATCCCTGCTGAAAGCCAGAGGCCTTTCCCCAGCTGCAAGTGCCCTGTGAGTGGAGTTTCAGCCCTTTCATCCTCCTGGTCTGCTCTAGGATCAGTTTATCACAAAACAAAAATCAAATCCATATATTTCCTATATATGATAAATTAGTAACAACACTTACATCTCATATTCAAACGTATTCATTTAGAGAACTACAATTATTTCTCATACTCTAATAAAAGCAAGCACTGAGGTAATACAGAAGGCAGGCAAATTTTTACTTATCAAAAAATAACATTGTTCTAAAATTATTTATGTAAATAGATTCAGTTGTGCTCAATTAATGCAGCCAAACAGGATTCATCCAAAAACAATACATTTAATTTGTCAACTCAAATAATGATAAATTAGATCTGCTGTAATTCAAAGGAACTCTGTTTCAACTTAGACGTGATTACACGTGCAACTCTCAGTAAAGCCCACTAATCTGCATAAGCTAATAATAAAAACATAGAAGTCACATCAAAAACGTCAGCATCACGAACTACAAAAGCCCCTCTTGACCATAAATAAGCGAATACTTCTTTAAATAAATAACAACAGTTCACCTTCGATGACAATATTTATTCATCTGACACTAATGATGCTTGCAAAAATGTTCCAATCTACTTCCCTCCCCCCTGAATGCTCAAACTAATCAAAAGCCAATGAAAGGAAACTCTGGGAGGACGAGCCCAGTGCAGCACAGCACCCTTTAGCAGCCCATGTGGCCAAGAAGGGTGCTGCCTTGCCCTTCCCAGTGCTGGTGCCCATGCCACTGGCATGAAGAACATCCACTACCTCAAGCACCCCGTACGCCTTCTTTACAGGACAAGATCTTCAGAGGAAGAATCTGGCTTATTTCAACATTACAGCAGTTTTAATACACCTCCATGGAAGTCATCTACATGTGAAGTTTAGGTTATTCTCATTTCTGATGCCTTCAAGCATGTAATATCGAGCCTTATGCAATATTTAGATGGCCCATCGACCAAGTGTTGTGTGAACAACAAGCAGTCTCACCTCTTCTACTGGAAAGGAAGGAAAACTTCCCATTTCAATGTACAAGTTTTTTTTTTTTTTTTTTTACAGCAACAATTCATACTCATGACATAATTCAGAAAGGCTGAAATTCATGAATTAATCATCAAATTATGAAGCAAAACTTAAAGCAGTAAGAATAACACATCAAAATAGAACATTAAGTAATTTTGACAACCATCCTGCTTAATTATTTATCTTAACAGCTATAGCATACTGACCTACTGCAGCATATTTAGTGAACAAAAGACTAAAACATGCTACAGTTTTTATATATTAATTGCATGTTGGAAAATGTGAAGAGGCTGCTAACCATTATATTGGGCCAGATATCATAAAGCGTAGTAAACAGAGAACTAAGATAGCCGGGTGTTTTGTTGTTAATTATGCACAGAAGAAGATCTTGAATGCAGGTTACTACTAAAACATGGAGTCCTGTAATTATCCACACAATTATCCAACTGTTTAACTGTTTGTCTGCTGCTAACCAGCCAGCTAGCAGGCAGCAGCATGCACCTGCAGAGAATCCATAGGCCGCCTTTCCTGCCATTCTGCTCTGACTTATCCCCGAAGCAGTGCTGAAGAGCACCCTGTCCAGTTACCAGGATAGAGCATTAACATTTTTTAAGTTTACATATTTGAGCCAATACTCCAAGGCACCTCAGAAATTCCAAGGCAAAGCCTTTCAAGCCTACTACCAGGCTTCAACAGCAGGGTTTGCATCTAGGAGGCTGCACGAGCTCACTCCTCAGGAAAGAGGCAGCTTGGTGAGGCTATGGGAAATCAAAACCATTATCATAAAAGCAAGCAAAATGTACTAAGTAACAGGATGGCCAGCAAGACAGGAAACACCCAATCCTCCTTTACTCATTCTTATACAGTTCACCTTTGTAATTAGCGCATTATTCACTCAGAAGAAGAAAACAAACAAACAAACAAAAAAAACAACAACAAACAAACAGAATGTGCCATTTCATTAAAAAAAAAAAAAAAAAAAAAAAAAAAAAAAAAGTTGTATTAACTGCTGGCAGTAAAACAAGCAGAATTCATCCTTCCTTGAAAACACAGTGTGATAGTGACTTTTGCTAAAAAGAAGCCATTAAGAAAGTCATAATCATCGGATTTTATGAATTCACGCAGAGAGAAAATCCCTTTGGTTTGTCTCCATTACAACACCCTTCGCGCTGCTTTACGCAGTGCCTTGCCATTCAGAACCCTGGTACGACAAGGGACTGAAATGGGAGGCAAAGAAAAAAGGTCATTAACATTTAGCTGCCTGTAGCTAAACAGCCTCTTAGAAGTATCCCTAAATTTCAGGCAGTACTAACTGTTGCCATGATCTCAGCATGTAGAAGGTACATTAGATAAATAAAATTAATTAACCTCGGCCTTGGGATTCCTAACTATGCATAGCATCTGGCAAAACTGTTACTCATAAGCTCTCTCTAAACCATTTTAAATCTTTCAGGGCACTTAGCTAGGCTAAAGCTGAAGGTTGCTTTTGCCCAAGATTGCTATACCCCTTCAACATTAAATATATATATACACACATTTTTTACTGCAAAGAAAGCACAGAAACTATCAGTGTCCACAGGCAGTCTCTAGGGTGATAAATGAGCTATTTCAGTATTGTACTGCATGTACTGCACGAATGACAAGCTCAGTACTCCCACACACATTTCTGTCTAATACATTGATGCCTAAAAGATTTTTCTAGTCACCAGGAACTCTTTCCTTCCTTGCTACGAAATTCTGGGAGTCATCTCACCATTACTGGCTGAACATAGGCTTTGCTCCTGCTGTACACATTCCTGTACTTACCCAGAAAAACAAATGCCAATCTACACAGCCTGTCTGGAAGCAGTAAAATCCCACCTGCATTGCAGGGAATTTCCATCCCCCCTGTGCAAGGCTGACAGAATGCTCTCCAATGCCCACAGGTGAGACCTGCTGCCTTTCCTTCTGCAGCATTTACTGTGTGGAACCCCCGCACCTCTAAGCCATCCTGTCCTGGCAAGGACTATTGATGACTGAGGAAAAGAAGTAAGTCAGAGCCTTCCAGCAAGCTGCGACCATCCCCTCGGGAGTTGGGAGCATGCTGTGGGCACGGCTGGGCACAGGAAGCTCTGCAGCTGCCCCATGCACTATTGCACCAAGCCCAGTCCTCACTCCCGGCCTTACCACCTCCCACACCCTCAGCTTCATTATCCCTACAGCACCACCATAACCCCAGGGCTGGTTGTGCCTAATCCCACAACACAGCAGTGATGATTCCATTTGGGTTTGCAGCAGCTAATACAGGACTTCCCAAAGTGCTGCATCTTCCTCAGGGGGGATGCATTCGTCTTGCAGCAGCAGGTCCCTGGCTGCCCAGCAGTCCCCCTTCTCCTCTCCTGCAAGATCTGCCTGATTCAGCAGAGACCTTATGAGCACTCAGGTGGGATGTACCAATCTTATAGACTGCATTTCACCTGGCTCTGGTTCCACCTGATAGTACTTAAGCGTGTGAGGCACAATCCTGCTTCTAAGATCTGCCATGTCTGCACTAGGGTATGTTTCTTCTGGGTAAGGTATTCTGATTAGATGTACTGTGCTGTTCTTCGTATTAAGCATTTAAAAGGACAGCAAGCACAGCACATATGTATGCTATTAGAATTGTGATCTGCTGCGAGGCACGTTGCTATTTGACTTTAGCATACATTATAATATATAACCTTCCTTTACATGTACGCTATTTCTTGAGTCAAAACAGAAATAGATTACTCTTCCAAGACTTCCTTGCTATCACTAAATCCACTTGCACATCTTGGAGTGGGAGTAGCACGGGGGAGGAACACGATGCAGTGCCATCTGAGGAGAGAGCTACTCCGATGTGCAGTAAGGGAGAAGATGGGAAAGAGGCCAAACAACAAAATATTCATTTAAATGCCAAAACCAGCCTTCATCAAACACCTTTTTTTGCCCAACAATTTGCTATACTTGCTGAAATTTTAGTGTATCCAAGTCTGAGTTGATGCAAGGAAGTCCTGAGCAGGGACACGAGCCCCCAGCTTCTCTCCCACTAAGGCATTGCTGTGAGCAGGCTGTTGGTGCAGCCTGCTGCTGGAGGGGCATGGGGGATACCAACCATTACAGGCCTGGAGGGCAAGGAAGCCGTAACACAGGCTCCACTAGAAAAATCACACAAATACTTTAATAAGCTAGTTCCATGAATTTCCAGGAGGACAGACTCACTTTACAATTTTAGCACCAAAATCCATAAAATGACTGTTGTTGCTATGAAGACATTTGCAAAAGCTGTTTGTCCAAAGTTTCCTAGTCATCAACAGAATGCTGGGCTTGGGTTTCGGAGCCATTTTGGGGGGATTCCCCAAGCTCCTTCTGTTCCCATCTGAATAATTTAGTCCACCGGTTTCAGAGATCCTGAATGCCTCAGAATGAAACCCTGGTTGTGACTGACTGAAACCAATGCTCTTAAGGTAAATAACACTGCACTGCTTATCTGACTTCTGTGGAGCATCTCCTCAGCTTCCACTACCCTGAGGAGCAGTACGGATACCAGACAGTCACGTCCCCGGCTCAGGAGCAGCACGCCTTACCAAGGAAACACCGTGCCCTTCTCTGGTATCTGCAGCCTCACTGATCATGTATTAGATAACAGATACTGACGTTGTATTTATACCATATATCAGGCATGTGTTAGCACAGAAAGGGAAATACATTTCTGCACATTTTCTTGTGATCCAAAGAGTCAAGGAGAGGCAGAACTGCTCCAAACTCCAAATGTTTCTTGGAAGAAGCAGCTTCAGGGAAACTGCTATGTTCACTTTTCATTCTCTGGCTAAAATCTGTCCTTTACTAAAAGTCCTACTGGAAGTCTCAGGAGAATAAAGGACAATACTGAGAAGAGATCCCGCATTTATGTAAAAGTTAGAGGTGCTTCCAGCACAAGTATGTCAATACTCATGATCGAAGAATTAAAAATAGCAACATAAAATGGGAATGCTTTCTCTCCCCTTTTCTTTCTACTTAATTTCTCTTTTCTAAATGTACTTTACACATTGTTAGTTAGGTATACTATGTGTGGGATGTATTATTGAGGTTGCCATGGTTTTTCATTTTTAATAAGCTTTGAGACTTTATAATCTAACCAAGTACATTCATAATTACTACATCTCTTATTTCTCCCTACCCTCTCCCTCCAAAGCCCTTCAAAAATTACTAGTGGTAAAGCTACTGATTTGAAAGACAATAAAACATCAAAGTAAAAGCCCACCCTCAAGGAGCTGGCAAACAACAGCTTAGGAAAGTAATAGGAGAAAATTACCAGCACTGAACACCGGGATATATCCCTGTCCTTGTGCCTGTTGTTAACATCTAAAACCAGGATGACATTCTGCACTGTGAGGTGCAAAATTCCCCTGCACGCACAGAAAGGAGAGGAGTGTTTGCCACCAGAGCTGACAGTGAACCACTGAGAGCTGCCTACCCCAGCTCTGGGGCTTCTCGCCACATCTCCTCTTGCCATACAGGAGGCCAAGAGCTCAGGCACCTGCAGCAGCTCTCCCTGATGGGTGATGCCCCTGCTCACAGCCTCGACTGGGCAAAGCCATGGAGCCACTGCCTGATGTTAACAGCAAGAACCTGAGTGGGACAACTCCTGCTGTTGATGCCTGTTCCATCTGCTGAAAGCTCACATCGAGCTCCAATGCTTTCAATAGCATTGCCCATGTGCATTTTCTTACACTTGGAAGGAATACGAAGAAAAGAAAATCCAGCTCATGGCATCTTACTGACATGTGCATGGTAAAGAGGGTTATGTTTTCCAGGGCCACGGCATAAATCTCAGTTAACAACACAGGTAATGGGGATGTTATAGCTTTTATTGATTATCACTCTGTGCGCTGGCTGGTAAAAGAGACCCTGAGAAACCCCCTTTGCCAGTACAAGTAAATGACATTTTCTTGACAACAGGATATTGTTGGGCCAATCACATTCACACAGATTTTTTTATTTCTTTTTTCCTGAAGGCACTGAAATTTCGGCTTCTACTGCAGAACAGGCACTTTGGAGAAGAGTATGTGTTACTGGTGTGCAGACCCTTTTTTCCCTATGCTAAACTCTACCCATTTGGTTTTGCTCTTACCTAGCACAGGCCCACAGCAACCACATACCAGGAAACCCCATCTTGATTTCCGCTTGCTGCTTGGCTTGGGGAGAACCTGCAGGCAGCCTCAACACCAGCATGTGTCAGCCCGCGTACCTCCCGTAACAGCCAGGAGAGCAGCAGTGCCCCAGAAACTCAGACTTGCTCTTTTGGGCAGTGTGTGTGCAGCAGCAGGCCAGTGATGGCCGCACTCTTCTGGGACTCATCCTGCTCCATGCAGGGCTATGTCAGCAACCACCACACGGCGCTGTGCAGCACAGGCAAACTGAGGCTTCATGGGGTCTTGTATCTTAATCAAATCTGGGTGTTTTTCTACAAAGACACAGTACAGCACATCCTTGACTACAGGAATTTCTCAAACTAATGGAAAGTTCCTGCTCCAAAGCATGAAAATGCCTCAATAGAACTATTGTAAAGTTTCTTTTAATGTGGGCAACAGAATGAATTTCTTTTCTAGTCTGCAGCTTATTGATGGCTGAGTATAATGCTAGTATTAGACATATGTGAAGGCTCTTGTGAAATACTTTATTATCCAGTCCTCAGATCGACACTGTAAGATAGAGCATGTCAGCTTGCCTGGCACTAACCTGACATTCAAGTCCATGCAAGAATCAGAAGGAAACCACTTTTTTCTCTTAACAGCAGAAACCACTTTTTCTAAATGTTAAATTTTATCTTTAAAGTATTGTCAAAGGAAAGCATGCAAAAAATCACAGTAAGCAAAAAATAAAAAGAAGAAAAAGAAATTGCATGGTCTGATCGTCTGATTCAGCATCATATGATTTTTAAATAACTACTGCATTCTTTGGGTGATGGCATGGCACATCAAAGAGTTGAAGAATAAACTGGTATTTAGACTAAAATGTAAGCCTACCCACATCACATTCACACAGACATTTTTCCCCTGAAAGCACTGAAAATAACATCTTGAGTAGGGTTATTTTTTTTACACTGCTGTTTCTATAGAGAGTTTGAAACACTTTTCTACTATTTCTGAAGCCAAGGATTCTCACATGTTCCTGCCACAGCAGCAGGATGGCCTTTAAGACAGCCAGCCAATATGGGAACGTTCTTTACATACTTCTCATAGTTAACATCAACATCATAGCAGTTCTGTTTGAACTTTGTATTAAGCCCTTTTTTATTTTTATTTTTATTTTTTGACAGTGGTATCTGTTACTCTACCTAATTTTGGATTACTTTAAAATTCAAGATCACGCTAAGGTTTCCTCCCAGAGGAATGAAAGGTTCTGCCTCTCCCTGACCAGTGCAATGTTCTGACAACACTGAATTCTGAATGGCTTTGAGGAGAGCACGTGGTTGGATACATAAGAAGTGTTACCCCAGTGCTATCCTTTGTAACCGATTCTGCCTTAGTTAACACAGTTTGTGCCATTCACGTTTCGTAACTGGAGAGCCATGTTTTATGTTCCTGCCATTCACACTCATTTTCATTCATAAATTTATTGGAAAACTTCTCTCTGACCTTACCAACTGCTTTCTCAGAGACCAGACTAAATTGTAATTGACCTTTCCACCAGCCAGTTCCACCTCAATTTTAAGGATTTCCTCTTCATTTCCTCAGGATGCTTAGGGCTTTCCAAAACACTGTGCTAGCAAAGGAAGTGTCCTGCATTTTCTTTTACTGTTCATCCACATGCTGCTAAAAATAACATGACCAACTCAGTGGTTTCGGTTCTCTCCAACACTCTTGTATATTCCTCAATCATTTCCTACTGCATAACTATCATGTTCCTTTGACTTTTCCAATTTTAATACAACACACCATCAATATTGTTTGTTTGTTTTTTTTTTTAATTGTTTCTTCACATAGCCATGATGTTAAGTACATGAAGTCCAGAAATTTAATCAATTGTTAGCAACAGACTCACACAAACTATGTTTTACAGCATGAATCGCTATCACTTACGAGTCTTAAGATGAGATAAAATTGGAATTTCTCCTGTAAAATCTAAGCAATTATAAAACAAGTCACTCATCAGAACAAAATTATACATGATAGTACCAGTTTACCAAACAAATGATTTTACTTTCTGAAGACAAAATGGAAAAGGAGCTATCCAAACTTTTTCAAAAACAAGAGTAAAGCAATTCTCTTTTTTGTCCCACTTCAGATTGGCTCTTAAGGCAAGTCTTTGAAATTCTGCTTCCACTGCACTTGGAAAAAATTCCTTGCAGCCCTGGATGCCCCCTCCCTCCCTCAGGGGATGTACCTCAGCAGCAGGGAATTCTGGCTCACAGAGAAGAAGGAATTGATTTAGCAGTGCCAACTGAGTAATCTGTCTTGTTGACACCAAACATCACTGTTTTTCTTCTTTGTCAAATGTGCTTTGACGTGCACAGCTCAAGTTCACTAGGACAAACTACATCTTAAGTCCCTACCTGTAAAAATTTGTTTTCATCAGAAAACAAAGAGGTTTGTCACCACACTGGATGTAAGCTGTGTTTCTGACAGGGGGGGTTACACAGGTCTATAGCACTGCAGAAACCTGTCCAAAATCAGGAGGCTGCACTGCAGGCAGGTAAAGCACTGCTGAGGGGCTCTGGAGAGCAAGCACAAGCTCTGCCCCACTTGCTGTAGGGAAGCGTCTGTGCCTTAGGCCCGAGTCTGATGCAGACCCAAATATATATTGCCCACATAAATACACCAAGGATGGAAATTCTGTGTTCCCCTGTGAGGCGTTAAGGTCCTCACCCTTTTTATAGAGGCTACACTCAAACTTTCCACTTCATTTTATCATTGGAAAAATGTCACAGATCTATGTGCCTCTCTCCAGTTTTTAAACATCAGTGGCCTTGAACACTGTGGTCTTCCATCCGCTTCAACAAAATCTGCAGCAGAGCCTTATAAGCCACGTACAGTACTGTTTCAGTTAAAGTCACCGACATGCATCAACAGTCAGGAGACACCTAGAAATAGCCCAGGCAGAGCAGCACAGAACAATACAAGAGCGATTAGTAATCGCTGTCTGAGATGACGAGGAAGTCAGTCTTTTCAAGTATGTCTATAATGATTTTGTCACTTAATATGATCACGGAATCTGCCATGGCATACATTGCCTCGACTCACGAGCTAATCTCTCTCACAGTCCTGAACGTGTGGGAGACAGGGAGACAAGGAGAGCCATAAAAACTCCACTGGTAGAATGAGTACACTTACCAGTATTTTCACTCCAGCACTGTTTGTGTGTTTCTGTCAAAAGTTAAAATTATCATGGTCAAAAATCGGGAAAAAGGAAAAAAAAAAAAAAAAAAAAAAAAAACAGAACTTCCTCAAGCTTTATGAGATAAGGTACGTTCCTTTTTCAGAATTAGAACTTGGAAAGAGTTGGTATATTGGCACGACAAATATTTAACGTATTTTGTTCAGGAATGTGAGCGCTCAGACTGCATAAATCACAATAAACAAAGAAAATATTAAATCTCCATTTGTGCAGTGCACTTCTTTTGTGCAAGCCACAAGTCCATAGAACGTACCGACCTTTTCCAACACACCATTCTGCCTGTTCTTCACCCGTTTCAGAGCAGTGGCTGAATACAAATTCACTGCTGTCATTCAGCAGCCGCACGCACGCAGCCCGCAGACGGGTGCCATCCTGGCGGGGCTGGTGGCACTGCCTCCTGCACATAAGGGGGAAAGAGAAAAAATAAGCCAAGGAGAGAAAACCATTCAATTGCTGGTTTTCTTGTTGTGTAGTTTAGAAGACTCAGTTAAAACTGCGAAAGTCTGCACATATTCCCCACAGTTGGGGAATTAAGAGCTACGAGGAGAGTTCAGGTTTCAGGAAGAACATGGCTCCTGCCCTCCTAAAATTGAGATAATTTTTTTTTTTTTACTTTAATGTTGCTGAATTTGACTCAGGCCCTTTTGTAAAGCATGAGTGTGGGAAAAGGATCTCCATCCCTTCCCTGGGCTTCAGGGCAGGATCTCAGAACATGAACAGATTCAACTCTGTGATGTTTCTTTCCACATTCTTCTTTACTGAGTATTTTCTTATCCCAAGAATAAATGTAATTAATTAGACATTGAGCCATAGAGTAAAACAAATTTTAATTGATGTGGGAAAACAAAAAGATATATATATATATAAAAAAAAAGAAAAAGAAAAAAGAAAGAAAGAAAAACAATTTCTCTATTATTGCTTCAGAATGTGTAATAACTGGCATTCAAGCAAACTATAGTATCTTTCATCTGGAAGACATTCCAGGCTAATACATCTGTGGTTTATTCTTTTGTTTGCAGATACTCAGTGGCTTGTTACAATCATAATTGGATCATAACACTTTCTAATTCTTTGGATGGTGATTCATCAAATCTCAGAATTGCTACCACCTCCTCCCTGAGGCACATGGACTGGTCTACATAGTAAGCAAGAAAGAAACTAAAAGCTATTTTGGAGCAGAGTAGTATTTGGTTTACACCTAATGCAAATATTTAACAACCTATTCCCTTTTTGCTCTGCAACAACAACTGCTCTTTCTCCTTAGAAAGAAATTCAGACCTGTGAAATACGCTTAGGATTCTTTAAAATTGGGTTTCTCTGCAACTCGGCTGGGAGGCTCAGTATCACACTGTGTAACAGTCCTGCCTAAGGTCCAGTTCCTCATTGTAAAAACATAACAATATGAGAAGGGAACGTCTACAAAATGTATTAATTTGTGTTATGATTCTGAATATTGATTAATTACATTTTGGTTTATCTCACCCACAGAACAACATGGCACTAATTTTGTTTTAAATTAAAAACTTGGCATCTAATAAAATCTCTTCCTAGAAAGAAATTCAGTGGTAACAAATATCAGGGGTATTGGCCTTCCCCACTCCCCACATATGCCAGCCTTTCTCTCACTCATTTTCTGTCTTTTACCTTTATTGGCAGTGGTGAAGTGAAGCAGTTTTAGCATGACTGCAGAAAACCAAGCAGAAGGAAAGCAGCTCATCACAATGGCAAAACTAAGAGAGAATAGCTTTGAGGTTTTCAGTTTAGCCTTTCTGAGCATGAAAAGTCAAAATATTTGCAGTTGGGTCTGATGGCTCAGAAAGTCTAATATATATATCAGTACGTTAGATGGTCCAACTTTCATGTGTTCGCTGGTTTTCTTTTGCTTTATATTTTTCAGGCCAAAAGGGCAAAAGAGGGTAAGATGCAAGACAGAACCACGCTGGATATATGTTGTTCCCTTCAGCAACATAAGCATTAAAGCATTACAACACCAGCAGCACCGCCAATTAAGTCCCAGCAAATTGTGGAGGACACAATATGTATGAAGGCTGAGTTCTGCTCCAGCTTTCTTCAAGACCGATACATCTTGGTGGCTTTGTCTCAGCAACCTTGCCCAGCCATGTGTTCCTGCCAGTCCTGCAATTCTCCTCAACAAGGAAGGCTTGTCTACAGAGCCAAACGACTGTAAAATAAGCTAAGGGCATGGATTTCAAGGCTAGCCGGTGTTTTGGTCTCAGATTTGGTTCAAACCATGAAGACTTGTTCAGACCATGAAGAAGTTCCCTCAGCATGGAAAAAAGCACATCTACGTGACAGCCAGCACATTTGGATAGAAGTTGGAGAATAAAGAATCCCACTGGCTTGTCAAGACATTGCAGATACCAACACCACTGAGCTGCTTTAATAGACACGCCTGCTTGGCACAGGTCCTTGCAATGGAAAGATTTTAACTCTCATTACTCACCTGGATTAAATTAACACACAGAGTTGAAAGCCAAAGCTATACACACAATGATTAAATAATAGACTCTTCTCTACTGACCTGCACACCAAATAATCATCTAATGTTAATGAGGATAAGCCAGTTTTATGAAAATTATAAATGATATGGCCTTTGACATTTTCTCAATGATACAAAGCTTTTCTGGACACCTCGCTGCAAGCCAAAATGGCTATTGATTGAGAGAAAATAGGAAAGGCCATATTCTCCATGTTTTTAATACCAGACGTGAATGTCTTGCAATATAATATGCCACCTCCAGAATCTGCTGCCATGGGCTGACATTACCTTTCTAAGAGTGACAGGCATGCTGAGAACATTACCTGTCATAATACTGACTGCAGAATAACCAGAAGGAACTGCTAAATGGGAATAATTTAGCACTCAAAGAGTATCCATAAAAAGGAAGCCCTACTTTGTTTCACATAATGTACAAGCAATCTTACAGCTTCCCAAAGTACATTTCTCAGAGAGGTCTGAACTCATCTGCAAGGGTCTGTTTATTCTCAGGACCCAAGCCTCCACGTATGTTTAGGTCCCTGAGAATGGAGAGAACTTCTGAATCCTGACAGAACTCTTAAAAATGAAGACTTCTACAAACCACTTTATCTCTGTCCCTACTTCTTGCTGTACAAAAATGATTTTTTTTTTTTCCTTCCTTCCACGGTGACCACCCAGCTACTCAGCGAAGACAGGCATGGTCACATACAGCTGGAGTTTGAGAAGAGGGTACTTGGTCACAATGCAAGAATTTGCAGCACACAAAATGAATCAGTTACATTATTCAGTCATTCATTTGAAATAAAATTTAGGTCAACTCCCTGAGCTGCACAGAAACGTTAACCCTGGACAGTGGATGCCCACAAATACGGGAGTAATTGTCCCTCGGCATAACACACAGCGTCCCAGAACTGTGCTGTTTCTCCAGCACACCAGGTGGAAAGCAGGCAGCATGAGCTCCTTATCAGAACAAACCCTCCTGCAGCGAGGAGGAAAGCGAGTGCTTCGCAGTGACACAAGCTCGTCGGGTGCTTGAGCGTAGCCATGGAAACACCCATCTCTCAGAAACGCTAGTACGCATCTACACGCTTTTGGATTTTACATTCTGTGTAAAACATGAACAGAACTGAGAGCACTGGAATATTTGCTCCATTAATCGGGTCCTACTTCAGCCAGGAAAGTGCATTTCAAGGCAGAAAAGCTCCCTCTATACCTACTCTCTAAACCAAATCCCTCCAAAGTATGCAGCTGTAATTTCTGGATTACTCTATTCTTTGCCAACAGTATTTATTGTTCTGCAACATGGATATAAGCCTCACAGGACTGCAAATATTTTGAATGCACTGTACAGTACCATTTACTAACATTTGAGTGGCAAATAAACCATCATGTAGAAAAATAGAATGGAAAGTGTTTGACTATACCAGCAGATCATTATTATTACTATTATTGTTGTTGTTGTTGTTAAAACTATGCTGTATAGCATTTCTCAGGAAATCTGGCAGGATTAATAACTTTTTAATCTTGATTTAATCAGAGGCTCCTTTAAAGAAAAAAAAAATATCATATTTCTCTATTTTTTGGCTCTGCAAAAAGAAACAGAAATCTGAAATTCCAATGGAAGTATAAGCCTCACGATACTTGACTTGCTATTCTTAGATAATCTGCATGATTTCTTTTAATAGCATATCAGCCCACAAAGATCTGCGTGCCTCTGACTGAAAACCAATGTCATAAACAATAACCCCTGAAAGTTATTGTACCAAGATATTACTGAATGAACAAAACTGGGGTGCTGTTCCATTGAAACAAAGCAGTGCGATTTCATTATAGTGTCATTACGACATTCAGTAATTGCACAAGGAGAAAATTAAACGAGTGCTGCTTCTGAAGTAACTGACCTCTGTGCTGCCTTCTGTTCTCTTCAAACAGCAAAGTGATTGTCCTAAAGCCAGCATTTTAAACCCAGCTCCTTCCCAACAGTCGTTTCGCTTCTTCACTATATGGCATTCAATGGCAAAAGCATTCTCACAAGACTCCACTTCTGTTACATGCTTCACAATGTATCAAAACTCTACCTATTTTAAAGTAGAAAGTAGATTGATTATGGTTTAAAGACTTAAGAAAAAAAAAATACAGTATATATGAAATTGTATTTTAAGGAACTTCCTTTCCTTAGCTTCATTTTTTTGCTGCTTTTTATAATTCAAGTTCCACTGCAGTTCCAGAAAATGGCAGACAAATTCTTGGAAGCAATGCATGCAATAAGGAGCTTTTATTGTTTTTTACAAAATAAAACAAAGCAACAAAACACACTAAAATATTTCTAGTGATATATTTGAAAGGACTGGGGCAGCAGTCTCTTGGAATCAGGTAAAAGCACTGAACATCTACCAACCCCTTTTTGGCACCTTTGAAATCTCATTCATGTTGCCCCTTCTGGAAGAAAGAGACTGAATTAATTACTTTTTTTTTTTAGTTATTTTGTGCAAGATTTGGTGCTTTTTGTATTTACATTGGCAAAAGAAAAAAAGGTAAAAGCTTCTTCTGTTTGGGGGAAAACAAATGAAATCTTGGTAATCATAAAGAAACTGAAGAGCTTGTAAAATTCTACCTGCCCTCTTCACATACTCTCCTGGCACAGACTTGCACAAAGAGAAGCTAATAGATGAATATTACTGTTGTATCTCAGGCAAGTACCCAGCAGAATGGCTAACCAGCATCTTACCTGCAAAGTAGCAGAATCTGCATTTCTTATCAAAAAAGCACAAAGTTAATATTTCCCTTTCTTCATCTCTTTTTAAAATCTCTAATTATCACTGTGCTCAGAATTTCATTAAAAGGGAGAGGAAAAAATATTAAGTTATGAATCTGAGGTCTGAAAAGTGAAGGCTTAAACTTGAGAATGCTTCCATCTTTCAGAGGTGCATAAAGAATAATAGCAATATAGAAAGACAAACCAAGAATATATAAAAGGAAATGGAAGAGAATAATTCACAAGATTTAGAAATTTATTTTAATTACAGAGACCATATTTACAAGTGAAATTGACAGTGCATTCAGGGTAGAATCGAAATAAAAAGAGCCAGGCAGCCTGAGGTCTGACAGGCTCTCAAATAGCTCAGTCTGTTGTTATGCAGAAAGCAGTGAATATTTCATGTTGTTTATTTTGAGTATTTTTACTCAGGAGTCAGGTCTTCCTGGCCAATACAAAACAGAATCATCACCAAGTCACAAAAACAGTCTGTGTGATGATGAACACTCGTGAGGAGCCGGACGAAGTCCTGTTGACCCGAGAGCCCCGTTACCATAAGCAGGCTGCAGGCTGCCAGCCTTGATGTGCACCCTCACCTTCCGCGTGCCTGCTCCATAAGAAAGCTGCATGGGAGCAATGGGTTTGCTCACAGCTTCGGAGTGCTTGCTAGGACTCAGGGCAAATACCAACTTTTGAACCTTAGATATTGTCAATAAGCAGTTGTCAAATAATTCGCTTGCAAAAAGAAAATAAAAATAAAAAGACAAAAATCTAAAATGCTTCACATTCTGATTAAAATGATGAAAAGATGAAACATGATCAAAATGTTTATGTCCTTTACCCTATGGACATCCAGATTGCGTGTGATCATCCTCGAAGGGGCTGAGAATGGTGCTTTTGTACAGCTGTTATCTTCTCTACTTAGCCCCTTAAGAAATACCACCAGACATGGATGTTTGCCTTGCTGTGCATGGTGAAATTTCATTCATACTCTTCTGCAAACAACAACAAATTACCAGTGCATTTCCAGCCCACAAAATCACCTTAGCAACTCCTGCAAAACATCTTTTAGAGGTAAGTCACATGGAGATTTGCAAAGCCTCCAAGAGAAAAATGTCACCTCCAGTAAAAAAGTAAAATAAAATAGCTTTATGCTTTGCTAAAGAGAACATTGCAATCCCTAAAACACATGTATACATGTTTTGAGAAGCAACTGTTTTTAATGTAAAGGAAACACTTTTTTAATGTAAGGGAAACACTTGTTTTCAGAGTAAAAATTTCATAGGAAGAGTTTTAGTGATAAAATTTTAAACTCAAACTACAGTTAATCAAGTTTTTAACTCTGAAAATCCTTCGTCCACTTGGCAGCTGCACTGCCAGAATATCAGCAGATACAATGCAACACAAAGCAACAAGGTTGGGTATGAAAGAGGCAGAGAATTTTTAGGATGTTCACGAAAGCATTTATATATTAATGCCTACCATATCCCCTAAGCCAGGATGAGTTTTAGCTCTTTGATCACAACTTCCTTAGCCCCTCTAAATGAAAAGGAGCAAGTCTGTGGGTCACTTAAAAAATGCTAAGGTCAGCTTTATAAGAAAATAATTAATTTCCAGTTCTCCGAAAGCCTTGAATATTTTCTTAAATATGTACAAATTGTGAGATAAACTAGGGTTTAATCACCTCTGAAATGGAATTCCTGAAAGGTGCACTTACAGGAAGCTAAAGAGATGTGATAATTATACATGAGACTGTGCTCCATTTGCAAATCACATTCATTTGCTGCAACATTACATACAAGATACTTTGAAAAGATGATGTAGGCTAGTCCGATAGATGTTTCAATTACAGATCTAATTAAAAGACTGTTTCTGCAAAGTTCTGAGCAGTACTTTGAAGTCGGAAGGATGAAAGGGTGTTCAGTGTCTGCCAGCCCCAGGGCTCTGTCATAAAGCAGCAAAATGCCCAATTACTTATTGACCAAGGCTAGAGCCTACTACAGGGATTCCACAGTTTTAATCGAAAGGTCCATTGCCCACTCTTCCTGGCTTATGCTCAGTCATGGAACACCACTTAATAGAAATTTTGAACCTGGATAAAAAAAGATGAGTTCAAGGATGGTTAAAACAGGCTCTAGGAAATCAAACAAACAAACAAACCAAAAAGAAACAATCTACAAAAACCTGGAAAACTTTTCTACCAGCACAGACCAGAAGAGTCAAGTTAACGTTTCCCCTTGCCTAAATAACTGTGCTTTTTTATACACACACACACACACACACACACACATATATATATGTGTGTGTATATATATATATATATCAGAGTTGAACAGGAATAAGCTACCCCTCTGTAATTTCTGTTTATTAACTGCTGAGAGCTTGTTTGAAGCACTGGTGTTCTGCGCACAAACCCCATGTCTCCCTGCACAGACTTAGTGCTGTGCTGGCCAGGCCCAGCATGCAGCTCATTCACTCTAGCACTGCTGAGCATGATCACTGGTTTCTGAACACTGATGGAGACAGATCTCTCTTTGAATAAGAACACATTTCTTGTGAGTCAAGACTACCCAAGTGCTTGAATTCCCTCCCCCATCCCCCATTTTTCCTACATTCTGGAATGCAGAAATGCATCATAATTGCGCTTGAAGCAGGAGGGAACACAAACAGGAAGAGTTGGTCTCTCCTTCCTAATTCTGTTCCTTTGTTTGCTGAGCATGATCCAGTGAACGAATGTTGCCACAAAAGACTCTCTGTTACCAACATGCAATTAAAGCCTTCACCAGAAAAATATTCAGATTGTATTCAGACATTAATGCTTCAGAAATAAAATCTTTGCTATGTGCTCTTGATGCTTAACCATCTTGTAATTTTATTCCTTTGTGCATAAGACAGATAAGAATTTGGGAAGAGGGTAATTTTATTTTAGTAAATAAGTGATATTCAGTACAATAGTTGTATAAATATAATAGATCATAGTTCAGCACAGCTTTTGTTGTGGAAAGTCTACTGCAAACATGAAAAATTAAGTGCTGCTTAAGGTTGTTGATGAAAAGCACAGGTGTTACATTCATTGAATGTCATTATATCTGAACATCTATTAAGAACTTTCACATTTAGGTTTGGGCTGTAAGTGTTTCTAGAAACTATTCGAACATTACAGTACTGTGGTGATGCATAACCAAATAAAACCAACCAGCCAACCAACAAACCCACTCCAGAACAAAAATTTATCTTCCTTCCCCTTCAACTTCACATCTCAATTTTTTCTCCCCAACTTAATTTACCATATTTGTTGTTTTCCTTTTTTCAGATACTCCTTCAGTATCTGAAGAAGTTAGTTATTACTTACTGAATAAATGAGTAGTTATTTTTTTGTGTGTGAAAAAAACACTGAGTAAATTATATTGTGGAAGGGGAACACATAAATTGCAATGGGGTTGAAAGTGCAGTTAGTTTGGAACTTGTTAGAGGTGAGCAGTGCGCAAGTCTTCTGTGTCCCCAGTTTTCACTTGTGCAAATTTAAATAAAAAATTAAAAAAAAAATAATCAAGTAAAGTATAGTACTCTAAAGGAGAAGCAGTAAATATATGGTATGATATTGTAAACATGGTATGATTTCCAACTGAATTAGAATTCTTTAGTCAGCTTTCACGTTCTGCAAGGCTGTTTGTGTTATTACAGTACTCTTGTTTTTTTGGTACAGCAAGCCTGAGAAAATAAAGCAAGGACTCTGCATAGTAACAGGAGAGCAATAATAGAGCTCTGAGGACTTTTAGCTAGGAAACGGAATGCACATTTTTACAATGTCTCCTCTGTCTCTTTATCTGCTTGTTAAAGCTGTGAGCAAAATGCACAAAGATACACAACACAGCGTTAATTGCTGGCGATTAGCCTCTTTTGCAAAATGCTTATATTCACACTGTGGAAGTAGCACGCAGTTCTTCAAAAACGTTTTGTTGTAGATGGAAGCAAACAATTCAGAGTAAAGGATTTAAATGGACACAGCCTCCTCACTCCATTTATTTTGAAGTACCACAGCAAATAACTCAGAGTAGTTATTTTGATTAGGATTAATGTTGCTCCCAGGCAATTATCTCTCTTTCAAGATACTCAGAATTGTTTTGACGCAGGGATCACACAGCACTTTTTGGGGGTCTCCCAGCCAAGTAAGAACAACTCTTGTTTCCAGTAAGAGTTCTGATATTAAAAAATAAAAAAATAAAAAATCTCCCAGAGACACTCCCAACATTTTCTTTACCACTTACTGCAATAGCCTGATTCCTGATTCCACGTATTGCATTGTAGCACATCCCAGCAGACTAATGTTAAGGGACAACAAAGCAGCAAAGCAGGAGCAGGTGCACCAAAGCGCCAGAGCTGGGTGTCAGCACTGTGCTACCAGGGGCACACACCTGCTGGCTCCCTGCAGCCACGACCACCAGGAGCAGAGTCAGAGCCATGCAGGCACCTGCCCCTGAACCACAATGTCCACATCTCTCACTGTGCCCAGGAAGAGCCAAATCTTTCCTGGAATTGCCATTCTCCAGAAGGAAGAACCATTTTGGAACCACTTGGAACCATGAGCCAGAAAGCTTGATCCTTTTACGTGACCACCTCTGCAGATGTTTGTTAAACACCTCTGCAAAAGGAACACAGCTAAAATTGCAGCAGCTGGAGAATCTTTGTGAATGACAAGCATCCTGGGGCTGGCCGACAAACACAGCAAGCAGACCCAGAACATGCACTGGGTACAGAAGCAGGAGTCTATCAAAGCCACTTCTTTCTCCAGCAGTGTCTCGTAACTAAAGGCCCATTATCTAGCAAACAGCTACAGCACTTCAGCTGCTCACTGAGGTTCGTCACTGTGCTCCTGCTCCCACTGCAGTTTAGTAATATGATTTAAGCTCACTTCAGGCACAATCATTTTAACAGGATACAGCAAGCAGCATTTGGACGATTTTCTCTGCTGCAGGTTCAGCAAACAGTAATAGCTAAATCATAGTGCTGTTTCAGACAGAGGAGCCTCCTGTAGAAGGGCTGAGAAGCAGCTGAAGATGAAAACACCTTCAGATGCTCTGGATCTGGATCAGGATGCCCGCACAGCCACAACTGTCTCAAGATGTGATCTGGAAAAGCAGGCTGGGAGGTTGTGTTCCCACTCACTTCCCTGGTCCAGTGATCACAACTCCTGTACTTTATGGAAGCTGGATGTAAACTTCCATAGTGAGGTCCCCGGTTCTCATATCATGAGACTCATGGGGACTACTGTTGTAATTTGAACAACACTTATGGAAGGAACCATGAATTATAACACAAGATATAAAACACGTAGCTTACACAAAATAATTGCTGCATCATTCTCCTACAATTGACAGGAATTTAAATTATAAGAATTGAGGTCAATGAATAAAATATGAAGTTAGTCCAGGAGAACAGCAGTCACCCTGATAGTTATTTGGATACAAAACCCCATGCATTTTAGGCTGCCACTGCAATACCAGTTGTGGCCGCTCTTTTTTTACCTCACGGCACCGTGTGGCCGACCTGTGCCGCGTTATCCTGCCTGCCCACCCAGCCCGCCTCCCCGCACCGCAACACCCCCCAGTCACTCACCTTACTGCCAGCATTCCCACCCCATGTAGAACCTTCCAGAAGGGCAGCAGCAAGCACCAGTCGCCAGGTGTTGGAGGAAGCCCATCACAACCTGCTCCCCTCGTGTCCTGCATGCCCCCAGGCACTGTGGCTCCTGGGTGCAGTGGGATGACATGCAGTGATGAACCTGCCACTTACTGCAATTGCTTGCATGTTCTGATAATAAACGTAAATAAACATAACAGCAAATATAAACTTAAAATCTAAGTATCAGAAAGAGTTTTTAGTTGTTCTTCATTTTATGCTGATTAAAAACAAACAAACAAACAAACACCAAAATCCATTAACTCTGAAAGAATTCTGCCTAGGCTCACCAGAAAGCAAGTGGAAGGACAGACAGTTGATCATATATGCAGGGACTACAACCTTGATATTGAAAAGAAACTTCAAAACATGCACTATGCTAATTAATGCCTGATTTATTCTATATATATTTTTTTTAATGATTAACCAACACTTTAGGGAATCTAATTTTTCCAGAACATAGAATAGTTGTTTGCTTCTAGCCTAGTTTTCTGCAAAAACTGTTGGCAGTCTAGTGACCTAATGTGCTTTATGGATTTAAAAAACACCAGCAGTTTAGAGTTATCCCAGATGAATTCGTAGACATTTGTACTTAAGCCCTCCATACAAACACTTATTTTATACTAACCACTGGAAATTTCTAGTAGCTACTTCCCCTTTCTGTCTACATTTTCCTACCTTTTTCAAAATGTACAACAAATGTTCGATGAAATAAATGTAGTGATTTAGTTTGTACTTTCCTTTTAGACTCCTATTACTTTAATTGAAACTCTGTTGGAAAGTATTCAGTGCTAAGCTTACGCTTTTGGTGGGTAATTTTTTTTGTGTTGTTCTTCTTCCCTGCCTACCTGAAGAATGTGTAGCACAGCTACAGACCCCTCCTGCTCATGGCCGAGTTCTTCAAAGGCTGTGGTTCTGTGCCTCCCACGTTTCTGTACTTCCTTGAATCAACTTCTCTTTGTTTTACTTCTCCCTGCTCAGATCCCTAAAGGATCCAGATTTATACCTTCTGTGATCTCCTTTTCTACTTCTGCCTTCAAATTATTCATTCCTGATTCAGCTGCAGCCCCAAATCCCATTGCTCCTCAGTCTGACCCTCAGCTCGCTGCTTTTGCCTTTGCTCATCCTTGCTGACCGTCAGTTCACACCCACTGTCCTTTCACTGACCTGAGCTTGTCACCTCGGAATCAGCTATGAGTCTCCTTTCCCCATTTCTTTTCACAACCAGACATTAGATAACTCACACCCTTACTCTTTAACATCATCTCTCAACAATTTTTCCTCC
Organism: Aythya ferina; assembly: GCF_964211825.1. Classification (NCBI taxonomy): domain Eukaryota; kingdom Metazoa; phylum Chordata; class Aves; order Anseriformes; family Anatidae; genus Aythya; species Aythya ferina. Next base: position 27,516,914 of record NC_140305.1, read on the forward strand.
TAAACTTTATTGGCAAATCATCCACACTGCCTTTTTTTTTTTTTTTTTTTCCTTATTCCATGCAACTCTTCTCCTATGTGATTCTTGTCCATACCTTTTCTCTTATTTCAGAGCGTCCAAAGGCAGCTGCAAAAATGTTTTGCCCTTGTTTTGTGCCTTTCCCTGTTGTGGCTTCTCTACTTCCTCCAAAAAACTGTCAAGTTTCTGTTTGCTCCTTGTGCCTTACCTCCTATTTCCTGACTTGCAACAACCTGCAAAATAAAGTAATAAAAAAGGGATTTAAATAATGCACACATTCACACACACTTTCAAAATCCCTACTCTTCCCAAATGTGCTCACAGGCAGGAATGACAACCACCCTCATGTGATACCTATGGTCCTGTTCTGTGTGTTCCAACACAGGTGTGTGTGGGGAATGTATGGAAAAAATTTAGAGGCAAAGAAAATGTCACAGTGAGTTCTCTCAGTTTTATCAGGAAAACAGGAAAAAACAAACAAACAAATCACTTCTTTTTCTATAAAGTAAATGGATTACTTAAATCTTTTAATCTTTTTTTTTTTTTCATTATTCAATTCATCTCATTTTCTGAAAGAAAATATCAAAATATGTAACTGAATAACATTGAAATTAAATGTTAGTTTTAAAAAAATATTTCCCAGCCAAACAATATAGTTAATTCAGCTTAACCCAAACTCAAGCTTTTTAATTGAGCAAACTGTTCACATAAAAAATAGAAAAAAAAAAATAATAATAAAAAAAAACACTGTCCAGAGACAGGCCCTACAAGAAAGTTTCATATGATTTTTGCCTTTAGTACATTCACATTAAAAGGGATGGGAGACAGACACAGATGATAATATTATATATTCTCATCTTAAGGTATTTAAATTTCATCTGAAATGGAAAATCAACTGAAGGAAAAAGAAATATAATGTTTGGGTCTCTTTACTGCTGAGCTGTTAGGAACAGCTATACTAACTATTAAATATTTGATCAAGGAGAACAAGTATAGCAGATCCTGTTGTGGTATTTCCCCAACAAATTGTTGATTTTAAACTAATTCACAGTTCCTCTTCCACTTTTCATGCTGGTTAACATATATTATTAGATCAGCTGCCTTCCTGTGTTTATTTATTGGTCAGGGAAGGCATTCAGTTATTGCATAACCTGTGCTCGAGGGCATCTTTAGGTGCTGGTGAAGCACAAAGCCAGCTGGAGGGCAGACTGCTAGCTCTGCAGGAAAGGGGACTGGCGTGCTGCAGCACCAGCTGACGCCACCTCTTACCACACTGCCTCTGCTGCTGTTGCTCAACCACACTGGAAGCTATGAAAGATGACAAAGAATGGAAAAGGAAGAATTAGCTGGAGCAACTGCTTGATATTCTTCAGAGGTAAAAGGCATGGACTAGCAGGCTGACTCAGTAGCCCACAGGTAAAATCTCTGACTATCACTTGACTGTTTCCATCAGTAATTTTAGTAGAACAAAGCTGTCTGGAGTAGGCTTTCATACAATGGAATCATTTTTAGTATTTTTTCCTTCATGTCAACCATATTTAGCCTTCCAAATACTCTGCATCAGTCCTCAAGTTTTATCTTCATCCCTTTCTGAGCTGTTTAGAGAAGCATGCCAGTCTGCCTCAGTTTAATATAGCATCTAAATAAACCTTATGTGTAAAACAAATGCCTTTCCTTTTTCTGTATTTGACTTAAACAGAATTTTAGTCTGCTACACATTCTTCCTGGTCAGCCGTCTTTATGTTTGCCCAAACTAGATGCATGAATAGTGTTTTGTGCTTTTCAGGCAGTTCTTCAAGGACAGCAATTTTTTTCTAACAATTTAATGTCACTGAGGTGTTTGCTATTGACTGGATGCTATTTCCTTTTTACAATTCTGACACATTTCTGCAGACCAGAGAAGACTTATGTTAAGTTGTCCCTCTATAAAGGTCTGTGCAGCTCTCACTATTATCTTCAGCAGCTGTCACTATATCTCACTATATCTGTGCAGCTCTCACTATTATCTTCAGAAACACAAAAGGTTCCCAACAATATTTTCTTACATCTCTACCCTGAAGCTGTTAAAATTGGATTGTCTAGCATTTTGTTTTTAACTTATACTCCCAGCTACAAGTAAATCATATTTCAGAACACTAGAATTGAACACCAGAATTATAAATGCTTTCACTTCTTAATTACATGAGTCTCAAAGGGAAAAATAAAATATTTTGACCCCCAAAGATTGATGTACATGTATAATAGGTATGAAAGCTTGAAAGCATCAGCCATTACAAGTCACATACATTTTGGAAAGGAGTATTCAGTAATGTAACTAAACACAAACACACCTCCCTTAGCCTGGGTATCACCTAAGAGAAGGAAAGCAGGGGCTGCCTGCTGCTGGAGGTTCACCTCTGCCTGCCCAGAGTCTCGATGAAGCACATGCTAAGCAAAGAGGTCTGACTCCAACACATCCTTTTTATTTTCCTGTTCTTTAAACCTCTGGTCAGCCATCCAAAACAAGAGCTGGGGCTATGACAGTGTCCTGTGACAAAACCACAGCAGAGTTTGACAAGGACAAACAACTGACGGGTTGCATGATGTGGAGTTTTTTGTTTGCTTGCTAGTTTGTTTTATGACCAGTCACTCACAACTTCTAACTGTTGATGCAGCATTTCAATGCATACAAGTTTTGGTTCCAGGCCATCATCATCATAAAAAATCCTGGGAGATGCAATTCCTGCTTTTAGCCATCCTAATTTAGAGTCATAGACAAGCTGAGGTTGAAAGGAACCTCTTCATATCATCTGGCTCATCTTTCTGTCTTGTAGACCTGCACCTGAACTGAGTTCAGCAAAAGTCCAGCTTCAGAGAAAGCACAAATTTGATATTCTTCTAAGCCAATGATCTTGAGCTACTAAGAATGATTTTTTTATTTTTTTTTTGTCATGAAAGAAATGATTTACCTTTGATTCCCAGTGCTTTGTGCTTTGTATATTGCTTTATCTGTGACTACTATGTTCCTGAGTTTCAAGAAATTTCTGTATTTCTTAAACTAATCTTAGTCCTAAATAGTTTTGAATTTGACCATGAGACAGAATTTCATGGTGAATTGCACACAAATCAACAATACATGTCATTACACAAATAATTTAAGCCACAATGTCCCTCTTTTTGTCTGAAGAAGAAAGCACAGTCATAAAACAGAGTTCAGTTCAACATGGATTATTCTCAGTAATATTATAATTATTTACAATAATATTCATGGTAAGCTTAATAGAATTTTCCTTACATGTGAATGAACAGTCACTCCAGCAACAACCACAACTTATGTAAAACCTCTCTCTTGCACATATATTTAAGGATTATTTATATTACCAAGTTAAAGAGCCATAACAAATTAGAATCTTTCTCAGTAGGATTTTAAGTGAACACCATTTAAATTAAAAGACACTAGAAAAAAAGTTCAGCACAGTTTTGTTCTAATTATACTTTGAAATTCTTCTGACAAAAGAGACATTCTAGCTTTATGGGAATCAGTAATACAAACTTTCTCTTTGGAATGTGTTTTAGTAACCTATGAATAAAAAAAATGTGCAACTATGGTTGTGAGACTTTACAGGAAGTGTAAGATATTTTCACATAAATCTCAAGCTGCTTAAAAAACAGTTTCAATGAAGAAAAAAAAAAAAAAAAAAAAAAAAAAGATTTGGTTAGATATAGTCCATTAGAAACACTGGGGTTTAGTATTTTTTAATCCCAAACAGACAAAATGCCTATTTAGATATTCTTCAACAAAAATATATTTTAATTTGAAAAATGGGTAGTGCTAAAAATATTTTCAGTTTTAATATCATAAAAAATGTAGTTTTCACAAACTGCTATCTTTGACAAAGAATATCCATCTATGCATGCATTATTCTCCATTGGATCCCCATCATGCTGAAGCAGGAATCTTAATAAAGGAAAATGTGCTTCATTATACATTGAGCCAGGAGATAAGCAAGCTAGTACAGCCTGCTGCCATGTATACTTTGTTTCTGCAGGAACTTCGTTTGTTTATTTTACGATACGATTAGTTTTTACTAATTTTAAAGTGAAAGATTTTTCCATAAAGCTGTAAGGATAATAAACCAACATCTCTGAGCTTTTTTTTTTTTTTTGGCATTCATGGTGCATTTTGAAATAGTATTATTGTCTAGAGACTTTTATAACCTTTAAAACACTGTAGAAACAATCAAACATGTCTTTCTTAAAATAAAATATTTCTTGCTACATTCAGCTGCAAGACTGCTGATGTCTCAATTTTCAAGACCATGAGTTTTGCTTTAAGCAATAATTAAAACCAAAACCAAAAATGAGAGAGCCTGTGCTTGCTGATTGCTGCTTTCTATCTCATTTGTTCCCCTTTTGCTTTCCCAATTGTTTAAGGTTATTTTACAGGAAACTAGAAGCAGTTGATCTGTAGCAGCACAGTATGGTCCACTCACGTCACTGAAATGGGGTCATGAAAACACTCCTACAGGAGTGCATGTACAAGTGTGTACCCGTGTCCTCCTGAGCACTTCAGCCATGTCTACATATGGTAATACGCTACAAAAGAAAATCTAAAAGCTTTCTTTTAAATTAGATGCATACCCAACAGTAAGACTCTGTAAAATACTAATAATGAAAAGGCTTATTGTTATGAAATAATAAGTAACTGTAATTTGGTCCTGAAAGATGACTTCATGTTAAATATAAAGAAATACTTAACATTTAAAAATATTCATGTAGCCTGGATCAAAGGTTGTTCCTTCCTTCCCTCAAACTAAACATAAAAAAGTTAAGTCCTGGCTCTACAGAAATCAGCAGGAACAATTTTGTTACTACTGATTTCATAGGATTTTATAGTAAACAGCCTAACACATAGGCCTCTGCTACCAAAGTCAGGAAAGCAAAAAAGCCAAAACCCCCACCCTGCTGCCCTTCCCTCCTGATAGATCCCAGCAGCTCAGCTGGGACAGTGCCGCTCCTGTGACACCACTGAAAGCAAACAGTTTTTCTCCCCCAAAATTCCCATTCACCTGTTTGGGCTACTTCTGATGAAAACCTTTGTGGTTTTTCCTCCTCCCACAGAACTCCATGGCAGAGCTCATGGGAGGGCAGCAGCAGAGCCCAGCCCCTCAGCAGAGCGTCCACGCATCTCAACTGGGTGTGAGCGCTGCTGGGGACAGCTGGTACCCACAGATCCCACTAGGGTCAGGTTAAAGAGATGCATGGCAAGTTGTTACAAAGGTGGTTTGTTTTAAGCTTGCATGGCAAGCAAGCTGTAAATGCTAGCCTACATTCTGTAGACTTGAGAAAATGGGTTACATAGGATGTAAATGCATTTTCAATGAAACACATTTTTAATGGAAAAAAGAAAAAAGAAAAAAAAAAAAAAAGATGCTTTGTGAGCACATACTTGTTATTTAGCTTACCTTATTTAACTTACACTGCATGCAGTTTTAAAAAGTACTCCAACCTAAGCACTCTGGAAACATCTCTTCTTGTCAAGTTGTAGCTCAAGAATATATTGCCAGAAATTCATGAGGTTATTTCTTTATGAATCTCGCAGGGAGAAGATGAGAACCAGACCCTGAGCTGCCCTCGCTGCTTTCTCATTTCCTGGTCGTGTGCTAGAGCACGGGCAGATCCCTTCACCCGTGACTAAGGGGGCCTTCACGGGACGTGGCATTCTCAGTGCCTTCGGGATCCTAACAACACGCCTCCTGTTTCCTAACATATTGTATGCCATTATCCCTTCTCATAATAAGAGGCTTTGGATTTACCTACTGACACATAAAATTGCAGGCATTTGATACAACCTACATGAAGCATTAAGCACCACTGAACATTCCTACTTGTTGTTGAGACAGAAGCTTGTTGAGATCTAAATGGGGTTTCTTTGTAACCAGGCTCAGCAGGACATTGCTGCGGTGCTGCCTCACTACCCTAAAAGTGATTTAAAATAGGAAGTCAGAGACTGAGATTCCTTGTGGTCCAGCAGGGACTGGAAACATATTTGCAAAGCATACTCTAATATGGCAGAGGGCTAAAATGTTTATTTCAAGGATTTCTTTGTTTGGGGTACAGAAACTGAGTATCTCAAAATACGTGGTTCAGTCTTGGCTTTTCAAACTATGGATCAAAAAGTTACATGCAGAACAAGTGGCTGATAATCCAGTGTTGAATTCAGGAGCAGCTTAAGAAAAAGGTTGTTTTTGATCAAGGCATGGGAATCAGCATCCCAGGTCTGATAAACAGACCCTAAGGACTGACTACCCTACATAGCATTAAGCATTTGATATTTTTTAACATCTTGTCAGATTAGGTCCTGAGCTGATACACTGCCTAATGATAAGAAATTAAACTTTGTATATTTAAGAGAGTATTTTTCATTTACGTGACTACCAGCCACCTAGAAATCTCCTTAGGGGAAGTCTTTAAGAAGAAAATTAAGGTATTAAGACTGCCAAAACCTAGACATTGTCAAAGTAACGTAATGAGGTGTATTCCACAGATCCATATGGTGGAAAACATTAATCCTCTACTGTCATTCCTTTAAAAAGGATCAGCTTTTCTCTGTGAAGCCTGACGCATCACACTTACAGCCTCTAAGTTCCTTTGCCAGATCCCTGTCCTGTGGTACAGGCACGCTGTGGATATTCCTCCCTGGGCTCACAGACCTTGGATGGAAGTCCTCAGCCTCCTGGGGTTGTGTCCAGCACCCCAGAACGATAAAACAGCATTGTAAGGAATGCTATCACAAGGTGAGGTAATGTATTTACCACAGCCGGAAGGAAAGCATTCCTGTTTGTGTCTGAAGTATAGTGGAAACATCACCATTTGTGTAAGGGAAAATTATCTCAGGCAAGCGCTGCTGGGGTGAGGCAGACCCCCACACACCGGGGTCCAGCCCTTGCCTGCTGGAGCAGCGTGCTCCTGCACCACCCCACGGGACTTCTGCAGCAACGCCAGAGGAACTGGCAAGAACCTGCTCTCATGGAGAAGTTCTTGACCATGACAGAGGGAGGCCGGTGAGTGGATTTGATTGCGACTGCTTGGTGGGTTGCTCAGTGGCAATTTATAGCATCTGTGGTCTGCTGGAGCTCATAGCTTGCAGAACGTGCTTGGGGCTAGGCTGTGAGTAAGACAGAGGGTGTGGGGGAGGCTTCCTGCCTTCGAACACAGCTGATGGGCTGCGGAGCCAAAAGGGTGGGGGAACGGGCGAGGGAGGGCTGAGCTAGGCACAAGTCCAGGAATTGGAGAAGTTGGAGAAAGAATTAGCGGTAAACAGAAGAGTTGGTTGGACCTTTTCGCTTTTTTCTTTTCAGTATAAAAATGGGAGACAATGGGGAGAAACCATGATTATTTACTGAGGTGGTCATGGAATACAACTCTGTCAATGGAGGAGAAAACATCACCAGATGAATGTAGAAGCTGTGGGACATACGTTAGCCATGAAAGGATACCTAGTAGAAGTTATTTATGTGTGAAATGAACTCAGACAGATCTCACAAAGGACATATCAGATGATTAAAATGTGTCTAGAAAATAAATGACAGAAGAGTTAAGATGGGACAGAGGAGGGGATGAAGATGCTGCACAAAAACCTCAGGAACTGCAGGTCTGTCTTAGGAGGAGAGGTCATCTACAAAAACATAGCCACAAAGAAAAAGTAGGACTAATACTGACCGTGAACAGATTACGTATTAAAATCAAAAGTTAAGATAAAACAAATAAGCAAACTTATAATAAGCAAATGTCTGTAATTACATACTTCATTAGGTCATTTTTTTAAGAATTGAAAGGGAGTGAGTGAGTGAACTCAGCAGGTAAGGAAGCCACATGTGAAAGAAATGCCACATTTATTATATTCTAGTCTGTGTCAAAAAAATATTTCTAAATTTTCTTCCCCAAAAGTGAGGAGAAAGCTGCCAAAGAGAGCTCCAGAGCCTGGCTAACCAGCACAAAGATGGGTACATAGTAGAAAGGCTAGAGCTCTGCAGAAAGAGCTGTGATTGTGGTTCCAGAGGCACGGGTGTTCTCTAGGAAGATGTTAATCACCAGGCTCTGTCCATTTTCTTAACAGTCCTAGTCCAGCACCAGTGCTGACGAGCTGTAGCTGTGATGTGTTTTTATACGCACTGCCTGGGAATTTTCCAACGGGCCATCCACGTGGTAACACACGGACAAATCTGTTTTCTCAGAGATGCTGGGAGACACTAGGATAGACTAAGACTTTTCAGAAAAGTTATATTCTGTCTAGAAAAGTTGATTTTCTGTCTAGTTTAAAAACAAGCTGTCCAATACAGCTTGCACAATGCGTATTACAATGCACATGATACTAATGTGTATCCTACCACCCTGAAACATCAAGCTGCCATTGTTTTCAGTAGCTTGCATAAGATTACCATCTTTGTGCACATACACAATGCACAACTAATAGGCAAAATACATTTTTACTGTAAAAACAGTGAAGATCTGGCTGCTTATTTTACATCTTCATCCTATATTTTATTTAAATGCTGGAATGAGAGCTTACAATGAAATAGTCTTTACATGAACCTGGAAAATATCAATCTTTCAAGTATGTTTTCTTCTACAAAATGCATTAGCGTGGAGCTGGGGCCCAATCCTGCTGCAGTCAGTGACAAATTTTCCATTTGGATCTTAGTATCACATTAGAATACTTTGGGTGCAATCATTTTATTTCCACTGGCAGACATGTCTGTTTTATATAACATTAAAAATAAAGCTGCCAGAAAGCGTACTGATTAGAAAAGGCAAAAATGAACAGCAGCCATTATATCCAAACCAAGACAACAAAACAAAAAACTCATGCCTCTCTACATGATGCAAGTGAAAAGGAAGAAATCAACATTTCTCCCCCCCATCCCTCATTTGTTGGTCTCCAGTACAGCTATACCTAAAGAAGAATCAGAGCAATGAAATGCAACAGAAATATTCTGTTGTTTTACTTGTCTTTCTAGAATTGCACTGCAAAAACAGGATTATCTGCCTTGGTGTGATAAAATCCATAAATATAATTACCACATGTTGTTAGTTCTTCCAGGACTTCTTCAGCATTGTCTAGTTTATGAGATTCCTGATTCACATGACTGGGGAAAAATATATATTTTTTTTTCAAAGGACAGAGGACAGAGCTTTCCCCAATTCTGTTTCTGTTAAATTTGATGAGGAGAATTTTGAACATCCTACATCCAGCATAAAAGCACACCTGTGCTTCCTGAGAGTACGCCAGAGGTGCTTTGGTCACTGTATTTCCTACAGAACGTTGGCAGTGTAACTGTGAGAAGAACAAACAGAGGTTTTTAAAAGAGGGGCGGAGGGAGGGGAATCCCTGCAGATGTTGAAATTGCAATATGTGGACAACCTCATATTAAAACCAAAAACTGAATATCAACCAAGACACATTTTTTGATTAAGTGTGGTTGGAGATATACAGCCTTATTCTGGCTTGATAGCTAATTACATTCTCCAAACAGTCTAATAAAACAAAGCATGCAGCCAAATGGGGTCTCTAATTAGCAAGCAGTCATTGGCTTCCTATACTCCCTCGAACAAAAACAAAAAAGAAAACCCAGCGATGCTGCCCTGCAATACTAGTACAAAGAGGAAAATTGTATTGAATTGTAAAGCTATTTTACCTGTTTTTCTGCAATTAAAAAAAAAAAAAAAAAAAAAAAAAGAGAGAGAGAGAAGAAGAAAAATAGAGGAACACACATGTCCTTTCTATCTCCAGAGAGCAGCTGGCATCCTAGCACTTCAGGTGCCATATTGCATGATGTGAAATGACATGAAACCAATTTATGTCACCTAAATGACTTGCCATTGACAGTGTGTATCGGAAAGCACGTATTTATAGCTGGGACAAGTACATTCAGATTAATTAGCAGCTTTCTCCCCAAATGAAAAAGCAGCAGCATTTCAGACAGTCCATGTTATTTGTGAACTTCCAGGAAGACTGAATTTAACAGCACCATGAGAACAAAAGATTCGCTTAAAAAAAGAAGGTGTTGAGAGGACCAACATAAGGAATTAAAATTTTTAGAGCAGGTTTGGAAGTTACAAAGAGGAATCTCTCACTTTCTCAAATATACTGAGAAATGATCTAACTCACCCATCTCCTAGCAAACATTTTATGTATTCTTAAAGATGAAGCTTTTAAGAAAATAAAAATAAATAAATAGTTAGACAAAGGACCTGTGCTATAACAAAAATGTGCATTATTGTTGGTTGTGCTATTTCTGTAAGCATTTCTTTGTTTCAGACTTTTAACTTACAGTTCCCACCCTTCTTGGTTCAGCTAATGATGTCACGATGAATAATTCTGATCTATTTATTAATTCTGAATCAACAAACTGTAGTCAAACTGATACGAAAGACCCCATGAACAGTCTTATGTATAAGCATACCTTTCATAGGCATGTCTTTAGCTTGTGAAAGAGGCTGACAAATGAAGCTCAGGGGGGAGTTCTGCAACCAAAATGAAGCACGAGTCCAATGTTAAGGAATACGAGGTGACAGATGGTATGCTTCCTATTCTAACTTTACTTCTAATTTGTTGGAAATTATGAAAAAATAAAAGAGGTGCCATGAGCCAAGCAAACCAGATTTAAAAAAAAAAAAAAAAGAAAACTTTTAAATTAGATGTGTCAAAATGCATTTGTTCTTTTTTAAAAGCTGCAGACTGTTTCTTCTCCCTAAATCAGCTTTGAGAAATAATTGTAAATTTTACGAGCCTCTCAGTGTCAGAAGATACACTTTTTCTTCTCCCATCAATCTTCCTCTACAAAATTATTTCTATAAGCACCAGCCCGTCTCCGTGATGAGTTAGCAGTATGGGAGCTCTCATTCTTCCCAGCGCTGTCCCGTGAAAGCAGCAGCTGCACGAAGCGGGGCGCTCTGCCCACAGGCACTTGCACCAAGCCACCACCCAGGGCATGTACGTAGGCAACAAGATGAGTATTGAAGAAGCAGAAGAGTTTGGCCACTGAAAAACAGAGAACCTTGATGGTTTCTGTACACTGAAAATAGTTTAAGCAATGCTATTATTTTCTTCTAAAGGACATGCTCCAGCTGAAGCAGAGCATCCCGCGTGCACATCCTGCAGCCAATAGTGCTTGTGCCAGAGTGGGCTGTGTGGCGAGCCGGGCACCTGCCTGCAGGGAAAGTGCCCGTTCACCAGTGCTGGCAGAAAGCACCGTTTGTACACTGAAATTTCTACCTTGGGTGAACTCTTCAGATATATCCAGGCTGCAAATTGCTCGTGCTAGGCCACTCACGGAGACGCACAGCTCATGCAGCAGCTTTGAGCAGTTCAACTGCAGAAAAACAATACAGCAATTTAAGTTTCTTTTGGGACTGAAAACTACCTCCTTGTTTGATTAACAGACCTCTAGCTATACAGAATGGGTCAAAAGAACAGGTCTGGGCTCTAAATGAGGAGGAGTCCATTCCAAAACCATCTTCTTCCAAGGCACAGCACTGCGGAGGCTGGAGCTGAGCAGCTGGCGGCGCGGGACTCGCATATTTTCAGAGCTGTAACCTAAATTACGTCTCCAAACTACCCTGTTCATTATTGCCTTTCTGTGCTCGTTACTTGCATTGCTCGATAATTACAGGTCGTGTATCATTACCAGAATTCATCAGCAGCGATCTGCTGCTGCCTGTATCGGGGCCTATAGCTCCAGCATCTATTAACCCTTCCATCCCTGCCGCCAGCTTGGTGGACTGCCAACCGTTACTCATCGTCAGGCAATACACATAAAACTGAATTGGCCATTTTGTTTATTTGCCTCCTCACCAGCTGTATTAAAGCAGTTTATAGAATAATTTTTAAAGAGAGACAAAACATTATGTATTCTGCTCTTTAACACACAATGCCTGTTCTTATTTTCGAATAAAGGAGATGATCAATCATGATCAGTATTCTTTGAAAACTACTCCAAGAAATAAATGTTAAGAAGTCTTTCCAATTATCTTTTTTCTTTGATTCTGTTTCATCAGAAGAAAAAGATTTCCTTCAGAGAAGAGAAAGAAAAGAGTCTTTGTTGCATTTTTTTTAAACTATACATTTGTTGTAATATACGTGAGCAACAAACAATTTGAAAATCATGAAGAATTCTGGCACCCATCCACTAACTGCGGTTCTCTCTGAACTCACACTCACCAGAGAACAGGGATGTAGATTAATGAACATAGCAGCAGTTACCTGCTATCATTACATGTACAATAGGTTTTTGCACAGGAACTTTATTAAAAAAATAATTTCAGCTTTTGAGATGAATTCTGTCACATCTACATGAATATTTCATAGTATTTAACCAAAGCCCCAAAAGAAAAGAAATGAAAACAAATAGACAAGATCCATTTCTTGTGCAATTAGGCTGGAACTTATGGTGCTAGAAAGAATGATCTAATATTTTTAACTGGAGGGTATTGAGTTTGTGTTAACAGTTCTCCATCACGAATCATTACACCCATGAAATAAAGTTGCACACACATCTAAAGTTCAAATATTACTCATCTGGTAAAAATAACAGCTCTAATTGGAAGTTAGTTAAAATCAATAGGTTTAAGACTGAAAACAACTATGTAAAGAGAAATTAAACCCCATAACAGTCTGACCAACTTCTAATTGGGATTCTGTGGTTGAACAGCTTCACAGCTTACATTGTGAAGAAGTTGATCAGTATAGATCAATCTTTGTGTTGGGCTTCTCACTCACATCATTGTAACTAGAATGTACAATGGCCGGAAAGGGGAGGGGGGGGGGCTATAGAAGAACAGGGAGAGACAGTTTCTGGATGTATTTAAATATAAAAATTCTTTCTTCTGTTCATGCCCAGTGAAAAACAGAAATGATGGAAGTCAGAAAAACTCCTATCTGTATCAACATAGGCAGGTCCTTCCCCTTTCTGCAGACCCAAAGAACACGTTCACAGAATTCCCAGGCCTGGGACTGTCCATCCAGCTAGAGACAATGTGGACACTCTTTTGGATAAAAAGATTTTTCACTCACCATGAAGAGAACTGTAGGTCATGTTACAGTGAGAATGAGGCAATAGAGTGGTTTGGGCAATACAACATGTGTTTTCTATTTGTTTCATCTCAGGGATTTGTGAGATATCTTTGCATAAAATATACAAATCACTGTGTAAGACACAGATATTTAAGATTTTCTTTATTAGTTCATTTTAAGAGAATATATTTAAAATGCTGTTACCAATAGTGATATAAAGATTTCAGCTTTAAGACAGCTGTTCTGAGATGGAACTGGAAGCAACGCAGCCTTTCACTTGCATGGAAATATCATAAACGATTCTTTTCTTAAGCAAGAAGCCACTAATGTGAAAAAGACAAAGTATTAAATGTTGTTTAAAGTTACATAAGTTCCTTATCCAAGGAATTCTGTGGGGTTCCATGGTGTCACACCCCACAGGTTTCCCGGAAGTTTTCAGGCCAGTACCATCCATTTAAAAGTTACCAAGCCTAGGAAAAAAGAAGTTGTTCACAGCAGTACTTACTGAGGTGCTGGCCGGCATGTTCCTGGATCATGAAAATGCTCAGCTGTAGTGCTGGTTTCCTTCCACCCCCGGCAGGCTAATGGAAAGTTAAGCAATAACGTCAGGAGGAGCAAAGCTTCACTAGCACAGAAATATTTGAAAGCCAAGTGTAAGACGGGCCCTAAGACAGACACAGCCTGCTCACCTGGGACTGAAGATGAGGATGCGTCCCAGCCCAACAGCCCACTGAGCAGTGGACAAGTACTTCAAGCTTTGTAAGAATGTGTGTATAAAGTTTTGGCATTGTTTGCATGATGATGTATACTTCTAAGAGCCAGGAACATAACCATAAATCCTTTGTCTCATTTTCAATAACAGCCTTTCAAACTCTTCACTCAGGATGAAAAAATAAATAAATAATACAAATACGTCATCTCCAGCCCAAATATGGAGAGAAGCCTGCTGGAGAAATTTGCACTCCGTTGTTATATTTGGAGAGTACTTTTGCATGAGATGGCAGCGGGACCTGGAAAATAATTGCCCGGTCCTGGTTCGCTGATATTTGATCATTTTCTGCTTGGAAAGACGAGCAAAAAAATGCTCCCTCCCGACATTCAATTAAGAGAGCCATTTGGTGTCAAAGAGCTGAGGGAATTTAGTGGGACCAGTTATTGCTTCTTTATGCATAATTCGGAATTTGCTGCTCTAATGAGCCTTTCTCTATTTCCTTAGTGATTGTCACTCATCTTGGTGAAAATGACTTGGCCTGACAAATCCTGTTAAGCCTCAGAAATTAAATGAGATCTGAAAATGCTTGAGTACACATCCATAGTTTCACATACTGTTCTGATCAGCACTGTTAGTTAAGCAAACTTGGAGGAAAGCCAATAAACCTAGAGCTATCAAACAGGATCGCCAGAAGCAATTAACTGGGGCTGAGAATAACTGGTGCTCCCCACTCCTTAGGATCAAGCCCAAAAGAGAGAGAATAGAAACAATTAGCAAAGATCTGAGATAATTACTTGGATCCATCCAGGTCTGTTCTGCGTGGAATATACAGTTTCCCCCAAAGTGCAAGAAGCTGCATGAAGAAGCCAAGTTACCCTCCAGCGGTACAGGCAGCAACAAACAGGCTGCTTAGGTTCCTCAGCTCTACCCTAACAAATACTTTTCAACACAGGCTGGCAGTAGAATTGCTGTCCCATCCTCCACTAACCAGCTGCAAGAAAATAAAAGAAAAAAAAGTAGTATTTCAAAAAAAAAAAAAAGGGGGGGGACTGCATGGACTGTGGGATTGTCCTGTCTGTGACAAAATAAGGCCAGAAAAGTTGGAGTTGGGGGGACATCTGGACAAGCCTTTGGATCCCAGACCTTCTTTCAGACCCTCCCCCCCCACCCAAATGAAACTATGCTTCCACATATTTAAATCAAAAGATCTCTTACTAGTATACAAAAAGTTGTAAAGGCATCCAAGGACTTACCTAGAGGGGGAAAAAAAAAAAAAAAAAAAAAAAGTTATTTTTTGAGTGATTTTAGGGGATTTTGTATTCCATACTAAAGAGTTCATACTGAACTGTACATTTACAGAAACATAATATATAATTGTTTGAATAATGACTGCATTTTTCCACATCATTCCTACAAGAAAAGAAAAAGAGAACACATGATGAGGCTGCTTCTTCAGCTGCTGACAGTAGCAATCAGATGATCTTACACTGTTCATTCATTGCTCAAGTACCAGTTGCACAACACTAAGCACAGCCTTAACATTAAGTTTTGCTTGTGGATGGCCCACTGTCTGACTTGTATGAGCATATGTCCTTCCCCAGAACTTGATTTCAGCCCGAGGTAAGCTTTCAGACAACAGAGGACCAGTTTTATGAGGCTCACAAGAGCAGCGCTATGTGACCACGTCTGACAACAGCCAGATTGTATCAGGCAAACTAAAAAAGGCACACAAAGTTAACAAAATTCCCTTTTGTCTGCGCAAACGCAAACTTAGACAAACAGAAATGGAAATATTTCAAAACCAGCCTTGCTCCCTTCCTCTCCAAAACACAACTCCCCGGGAACAATATGGTTTAACATCAGCAATCCTGTTTGTTACCAGAATGACCCACTTCACACATACAACACACTTACTTTGACAGCATATGCTATACATTCAGTGCACTTCTATATATTTGTGTATTTCCTACATGATTTATTTTACACAAGATCTCTGGATCCAGCCACATTTTCAAGCCACAGCGACCTGTTCAGCAAACACCTTGGTGACCTAACAGACACCACGCAACTCGGGCAGGTACCTGCAGAATCCTTCCTGCGGCCATGCATATTATAAAAAAAGGATTAAAAGGCTCACAAGGGTTGTGAATGTGGCTGCTGACAGGAGACACAGATGTTGCAGCAGCAAGGCAATGGCTTTCAAGGAGCCAGTATCTCAGCTGGTTTCTCGAGGAGGAGGAAGTCAAGGTGCGAATGCAGACGGCATTTTCCCAGCTGTGCGTGCACTCAGCAACTGCACAGCTCAGAGCACTGCGGGAAGCTGAACTCCTGAGCGCAGCCACCAGCAAGGTCCCTAGCACAGCGTGACTGGCACAGACGCTGGTGCGATGGGTGCCCACCCTCAGCTGCCGCCTGCCATGCTGCTGCCCACCTCCCCAGCACCTTCTTGGTGCTATGTGCTTTTGTGCTTCATCCTGCACAGCGCCTATCACACGTGCGTAAGGTCCAAAACACATGTGTTGGCCTGAACCCACACACTGGGCCATGCCAGATGCAGGGCATCCCCCAGACAAAATGACCAGCACACAGCAGCAGAGGGGGGCATCTGACAAAGTCCGGCAACAGCCTGTTCGTTCCTTGCACTTTTAGCAATAAATTGAATTAAAGAAGCCAAAGCAAACTTTCAGGAGTCACCTTTCACCATTCCTGTTCTGTGAAAGCAATGTGTCTCCTGGAACACGGGAGCCTCGCTCTTCCCTGAGGCTGATGTGCTGAACATGATGTGAAGCCACCCTTCCAGCCTCAGCTTAAGGGCCACGTTTCTGACACCACTGTAGCAGTAAGAGAAGTGCAAGAGCAGCAGCGCGGGCGGCAGGAGAGGAAGTCTCGAGCAGATCCACCCTTCCTTCCTGGCCAGGTCCCAACCCCAGGCAGGGGCAGCGCCCGGCCAGCCGAAATGGGAGTCCTGCAGCTGCGTGCAGCATCTGTCGAATAACACCAGTATTTCACAAAATCCCTGAAAAGCTACCTTCGCTGTATGTCAAAGCATGAGAGAACACATTGTAGGAAGAAAAAGAAATTTTTTTTTTAATCACATTTTGTAATTCTGAACTTTACAATCACCTTAAGGAAATTAAAAAGGCCTTAATTTATACAAACCTTGCTTGGGCCCATGAAGTCCATTATTTATTTTATTTATTTGCAGAGAACAACCAACCCCTGAAACCACAAAACTGCTGTCTGAATGTTGCAGCATACCGAAAGCTGGAAATAGTAAAGCTGACATGGCAAATGCTGGATGTTAGGACAACATCTGGTCCCTGTGAAACAGGGGGAGGTTTCCCTGAAAAGAACCCTGATCCACACTTTCAACTTCATAAACTTTTAACTAGTTATTCCATTACAAAGATGGGCAATGATGTAGCACAAAGCCCCTGCACAGCACTATCTCTAACAAGTAAAAAAAACCTCCTTCAACACAGTTGACAGCAATCACGATTTTTTTTTCTTCAGAATTATTATTGCTTTTTTAAAGCAAAATAAAACAACAACAACAAACAAAACCAAAGCCCAAAACAAGCCACCGAACCAACTCCCCCAGAACAGCAAGCCAGAAGCAGTTTCCCCACGCCCTGGCTGAGCACCCTTTGTGCGTTTCCCTCGAAGCCCCGCTCAGACAGGACTTATTCTCCCTGGCCTGTGCTTGCAGCTACCTCTGCTCAGCCCTGCTAAGCAGAGCAGGATTTGCACAAAGTGGCCAGGAAGCATTTGTTCTTTCTGCCAGTAACCGAAGCCCCCCCAGTCGTGCTGTACAGCCGAGCAGGCAGCTCGGCCACCAGGCTGAGCTGGATCATTAAATACAGCTTGGTGCTCTTTAACCCAGCGGGGCTGTTGGCAGAAAAGGAAAAAAGAGGCTCTGCACATGCTGCAGACTGCCAGGGTTTTCATCCCAACTCTTTAAAACTTCTCGCTGCTGTACAATGGTATCATTTAAGATCTATTTTTATTCAAATCCCTGATGAGCCTGATGCAGGTCTATAAAGACTGATTCGGCGTTCTGTAGCACAGCAGGAGTATTGCAGGCAAGAGAAGGCAGGCTGTGAGGGTATATGTTTCTTGGCAGCTTTCTCCACTGTTATTAGTATTTACAGGCAGGCTGGGAAGCCGTACCATCTTCCTCTAACAGCTTTTTCCAGGCTGATTCACTATCCAGTCCAGAAAGCAAACCCCTGCGAGCTGCCACATACAGACATGCTCCGTGTTCACCCACCTGCCAGGCACTCAGGCAGGCACAGACAGAGCACCAGCAATGCCACCTCAGGATCTGGGGTGGTTGGTGACAGGAAGGGAAGGAAAGCCAGCTTTTTGTCTCCACTTACCCTGGTTCAGCCCAACCAGCAGCTGGGATGGTTCAAAGCACACCGCGAGTCAGTGAAGTGCAAGCAGCAAGGCCGTGCTGCCAGCTCTCCCTGGCCCTGCAGCGTCCCACTGATGCCACGATGTCCTCCTGGGACTAAGGAGGAATCACAGAATCACTGAATGTCGGCTGCTGATGGAAGCAAGCCTCCCTCCCCTGCACCAGCACTGGCAGCCCGACAGAGGAAGAGCACAAGGAGCATGCTGCTACACCTCACATGCCATTTTAATGGGAAGGTATTCCTACAGCCACGAAGATGAAACCATGGGAAACATCTACGGAAACTACTCTGCTAGAAAGCAGAAGGCCTTCCAGCAACAGGAAACTCGAGGACGGCAGATGATTTCTCTGTCCCTACCCAAGGCAGATGTCTTCCATTGCCAGATGAACAGCTCACAGGACTGCAGGAATTATTTTTAGTTCTGTCGCAACCAAAGTCTACTCACGTCTTCTTTCTTATTAGAAGGAATAAAAATACACTGCTTCAATTCCACATCCTAGAGTTTCCCATGTCTTTTGAGCCTCACAGCAGGTGTCAGTCATAGCTGTATCTGCACAGATGCAAGCAGCACAGGTCTCCTTGTTACATCCTCCAACTCCCCGTCTATGCTACACCTGCCCCAGCAGAAAGGCATCACAGCACCACCCATGTGGTCATTGCATGTAGAAGGTACAGCAGGTATTTCAGTTGTAGGGACTGTATTTAGAAGAGCTGCCCTTGCCCATCTGATTCTAGACTTTAGTTTAGACTTAAAAAAAAAAAAAACAAAAACAAAAACAAAAACACGGAAGAGAAGGCTCTTGATGACAAACATATTTACCTTGTAATATTTTGATCACTTGAGATTTGGAAGACATGAAACAAATTAATGTGAGTGTTTGTTTGGGAACAAATTGAAGTGGTAATGCATCTCTTTGTGGGCAGGGAGTAGCATTCCCAGGAACTGTCTTTGCCTCATCTCTCCTGTATGCAGACTTTTCAAGTAACGTGATAGAGGTGCAGCTCTACAGAGCAAATTTAACGAGCGAAGTATTAAGCCAGCTTCAACAGACCAGAAACCAGTCTCTGCCTTAAGAGTCAGAGCCCAGCTGCAAGCCAACATTTGCCTATGTACAAAATGGCTCAGCTCAGCTCAGCATACAACCTGCAGTTTGAGGTGGTTCTGCCTACAATAAGTTCAGCAACCAAAAACAAACACGATGAAACAAACAGCAAAGAAAACTTTTAGAAATACAGCACTTCTCCTAAACATCCAAATGAAAAACCTGGTGAGACCAAAAAATGCCTTTTTTTTTTTTTATTAATGGATTAGTTACCATATTCTGGATCACCTAGCATTGTGCAATAGGAGCATATGAATTAAATTTCTGCTGCATAGCGCTCTAAATAGAGAGAATGTGTATATATATAGTTATGCATATGAAGCAGCAATTTCTGGTTTATTATGCAGAGCTCCTAGATGACTGCCAAGTCACCAGAAATATAGTATATATTATATGGGTGCAATCTGAACAAAGAATCTATAAACATTCACATTATGCAAACCTTATTCGTCCATGCAGTATGTCTTCTAAAAAATCAAACTCCTTCCTGTTTTCTATCAAAGGAAGACTGTCACCAGCAGAAATAATAAATCATATTGCTGCCTCATGCAGAGGAAACCACGATGTGACTGAAATGGCACCAGAGTAGGCTGGTTTTATCCTACCAGTTCTTGAGTTACTTCCAAAGTCAAGTCATGGCTGATTAAAAAATACAATATTGTAAGTGGATTTTAACAGTTCATCTCAAAACCAGGAAAAGAATGAGTTTGATAATATGCAATAAGCATGATTTTAATTTTTTATTTTAATTTGACAGAGGAAAAAGTGATTATAATGTCAAACATTCAGACACCATTGAGATATATTTCTAAAAATCAAATACATAAAAAGGAAAACTATTCTTGTGGAAATAAATCTTCTTGTGGAGATAAGACCCAAATATTCACACAACCAGTTCTGAATGATGGCATCTGACAGGTGACATCAAGCTAGAATTTTGGATTGTCGTTTAGTGAAAAAGAAGGAAAAAACAACACGTTATGGAAACCACAAAAGCCATTAAAACCTTTGCTAATACTGAATTCATGGCAAAGGACTCAGATTTCCTAAAATAATCACAACGTTGTGTTGAAAGAAACTTTCTGCTTCTCTACTGACAGTTAAACCAAGAAATAAAATAAAAAAAAATAAAAATCAAACTACATGGAAGTAAAAGGAGTTCCGACCTAAGCTTGCTCAGAAAAAAAAAAAAAAAAAAAAAAAATGTTCATTGGACAAAAAAATTAGAGAAATATTTTGATTTTTGTTGTAGCAGTTTCAGATTGAAATTTAGATCAGTTTTGAAATTGAAAATATGATGTCTTAAAGCAAAATATTTTTAGCACTTCCTAGATGAAACTTGGTTTTGAAAATACAAAACGAAGCACACTTTTGATCACTTACCCAGCATCCTCCCAACCCCATGCAAAAAAAACTGGGTATATTCAGTTCAGGTTGAGGAACAGCTTCAGTCCCTTTTCACTGCTGTATTCAAAAGAGAAGTTAAAAGAAGAACCTCCCTTGTACCACAGCTTCGATGGTTACTGCAAAACCTGGTCCTTTAGAGCCAGATTTGCAAAGCACATCCCAGCTATTGCCACACACACGCTGCCTGTCAGCTGCGCAGGTTTTTGGTGTTTAATGGAACATGAACCCCAGCAGGTGAATCAGGGATCTCCCTCCCCAGCACTCTGTGCCAGCCATGAGAGGGGCTGAATTCACCACCACCATTCGAAATGCTGTATGAAAAGGTATTACAGCATTTACAGTTGGCCGAAGTGTCAGTGACAATATTACTGACAGAAAAGTAGATTGTTTAGCTCTCTGAAACACCCATAATATGTCATAATTGGATGCCCTCACCCGCACACATCCTCTCTCACCTAGCACACGGCCCCCACCCCACACTTACATTTACACAAGCAATCACCGTTCTCTGGTGAATTCATTTCCTTCCTACACCCTTTTTTTCACTCTATTACAGTTAGCTCTAAGCAGTTTATCACCTTTCTAATTAGGGGGAAATCCTCAAAATGCAGCCCCTGGATCACAACCAACAGGCGCCCCAAGGAAGAGGCTGAGGATCAGTCGGACGTGAGCGGCGTGCTGCCTCCCCTGGGAGAGGTCAGCGGCTTCAGCCCCTTTGCGTGGCTGCCGTGAACACCAGGGTGTTCAGAGGTAACCAGAGCCTTCAGGGACCCAAACTGCACTTACCCCATCCAGGGAGAGGAGGCCTGAGCTGTGTAAAAGCAGTGCCTGAGCTCTGCCACCCTCCCAACACCTCTGTAATTTCCTCTGCTCTGCAAGGAGACAAGGATTTCTTCATTTTATTTTATTTTGGTGATGAGAACTGCCAGACAGACTCCTCAGTAATGAGGACTGTCTCCTTTTTGTCATCTCTGTGCTGTAGACCAAACCTCTTTCCCTCCCTCCTGCACTTTCCTGTTGTTCTCCTCCAGAAGCAGCACGTTATTCCTGCCAGCTTCCCCCTGCCCAAGCACAGAGCATCCAGGGTGAACTACAGTTAAAAAATTCCCTCTATTAATTTATCAGCTAGCTGTAATCACTAATATTTTGACTATTTATCTACACTATGCAAGGATAAGTCAGCCTTTCCCTTGCTTTTTCATTTTTTAAGGAAAGCAAACCCTTTTTCAATATTCCCTAGAATCCTTCATCTCTCTAACTGTAAATAATGCAGGGTGGCAGGAAAAAATCCCTCCTGCCCAGTAATGAAATCATCTGCAGCCCTAAGCAGCCAGCAGAGGAATAGGACAGTGCTTACAAGCCGGGCTGGACAGAGCAGCAACAGCACGGAGATCACAGCACGACCTGGGGAGAGAGCACTGAGGGGAGAGGCCGGGGCTGAGGCCAAAAAGGGACATGGGTGGCTTGGAGTGCTATCGGCACTGGTGCCATGAAGAACAGAGACTCCGTTTTCACCAACCTTCTCTCATCCCTTATTTGCATTTTCTGATGCCGCCTGGCTGATACAATATGGAAACGGTTTGACCAAGTGATGTATCTGCAGGTTTCTATGGTGATCAGCACATAAATTGCCTGCCCAGCCACGTGTGAAAGGAACCATCATTTCCAGAAACTGCAAACGCCGTGTGGAGAGAAAACGGCCCCTGAAGGAGGCTGTCAGAGCGTGGAGCCTCACGGCGCAAAGCCCAGCACCACCTGGGCGAGCAGACATTGGTGTGGAAGTGTGAGAAAGGTACAGCTGGCAGGAACTCAGAGTAGTAAGTAAAAGGCATACAAGGATTCATACTATGAGATTTGATGTGGAAACTTTTAAAAGACTTAAAAATGATGCTTCTGTGAGATTATTATCACCATTAAGAAAAGGAAACATGGGACAGAAAAGGATATTTAGAGATCTGAAGCCAGTGAAACATGGCCTGGAGACACAGTGACATTCCTGTACTGAAGCTTGTGCTTTCTTTAACTTCATGAAATATATGGGGCTAAGATTCTGCCAATTTCTTTAATTAGACAAATACCCTAAAAATAAAGAGAACAGTTGGAGTGGAGCAGAAAGGGCTGGTTTATGCTGGTTTCTTAATTTCCTTTAATTTTTGTCCTGGCGTTACTCCCAGAACAAGTATGTTTGACAAAAGTAAATTATGGTCAAATACATATGATTAAAGTAAACACAAGAATATACCATAAATAGGAACTTCCTTCAAGGTTTGAATCATCTATGTGGGGAGTCCCTCCACTGGTTCCCCATCAGTCAATCAACTGATGAACTCCAGTTCCATCCAAAACCAAATTACGATCTAGGGATGAGCATCTTGTTTGTAGCACTCCAAGTCAGCATCCAAATACTGCACAGAAAGTTTTCATGATCTACCCAAAAACCTTGAAAAATGGTTTTACGAGCAGATGGAGAGAGACTCCATGCATCATTTTCCTATTGAAAAAGCTTGTTTCAGTTCAGAAAACAAAATTTCCCCTGAACGAGGTCAATTTTCCTGTCACCAGCAGAACGAGCAGGGCAGCCCCACAGCAGGCAGATGCTGCAGCCCCAAGATCCAGCAGGACACAGAGGAGGACAATCTGGCAGGTAATGCTGCTCTGCGGGGAACATCTGGATTTTGATCAGACATGGAAAGCAAACACTTTGAAACAAGCATATTCAATGTAGTAAGTAATGATTTCAGATTAATATATATAGATATATATATTTACTAATTTGTTGACACACCAGTGGAGCAATACACACACTCTTTCTGCTTAGATGGAATGAAATACAAAAGTACTGTATCTGAAATTTCACAGTGAAATTCCAGAAAATTCCCGAGCACAAAATATTCTCCTCTCCGTTATGTGAAAACTAAGTGTAAAGAAAAAAATAATAATTGAGATTTCATACCACACTGTTTTTGATGTAACGTCCATTTCCATTTCTAACCTTCCCCTGCCTACCCTTCCCATACTCGATGCCCTGACTTGCCCCGAGGCAGGGCACTGCGTTACCCCCGTGAGCACTGCGGACAGGCCAGGCTGCACCAGCTGAGCTAGAAGGCCACGTCTGTCGAGAGCAGACAGGGAAGGAATGAATTGGCATTTCTATAACAACCCCCACAAACAAACAAACAAGTCAGAAAAACAACTTCATACATACACCTATCAATGAACACCCGTGTAGGCAGCTGTTATTATGAAGTCCTACTTAAAGAAAATAAAGCTAGATTTTTTTCCTTAAAATAAAATACTACTGAAGTATTAAGCATGTAATAGTTGATCTCAGATATCAGCTACGCTCATAATAATAGGGCAAACAACAAATGGTAAGAATGAATGAAATTAATGTACTTTGTAACCAGCTGATTGTATAAGCTATGCAGAAGGCATTTTACTGCATGTTCACCATCCTCATAAACGATGGTACAAAGCCTCGTCTTTATAAAAATGTTAGTCCCTCACAGGTTTTTATGATGCTGAAAACATCACGAATCCTGACTGCAACATCCTTTAAGCAGAAGTGTTAACTGACTCCAGCTATTTAGGATATTCCCAAAAGGAAAGTGTGGATAATAAAAACGAGCACTGGCAACAAGACAGCCCTTGTTAACCAATACAGAATAAATCACTGGCCAGCACTTCTCAACTGCGAAAGCATCACCTACATTCTTCTGGAACATCTTCCCTGCGCCCAGGACTATCATCTGCCCACAGCCAAAGCTTTTTTGGAAGGGGTTTGTTACCAGGAGGAGTTCACACACCCAGTGTAGTGCCTGCTAGGAATCCAATCTAGAATTTGTCAATTCAAATGCAACTCATACGAGACAGTGTTTAAATTTAAGAAGTTTTTAAAAGTGTATGCTTATTCTCAGTTTTCCACTAACAGGCTCTGAAACACCAGCCATTTTTTGTTTTATCCTGTTATGAAGAAACATAAATGCCAACTCCTAAAACATATTAGGAAATTAGTATGGCTGAGAAAAAGGGTATAATAACCACGATGATTTTCTTTTACGAAGCAAATTGCCCTGGTTTCCAAGCGTGAATTAAGCAGCTGCAAACCTTCGGAAAGCAGCTGCTCCACGTGCACTCCTGCTCTGCACAGCCTGCGCGAGCTGGCACAGGTGCTTCACCAGGACACGTGGCTGCGGCTCAGGCCAGGAGCCCAAAGCTTGACCCTGCTTTCTGAGGTGTCTCCAGATACCATTTAGTCATCTCAGGATGCACAATGCCCATTCCCATCCACAGGCTTTGTCTTTTTGAGCACTGTGTGATCCAAGTGCACAGGTTAGAGGAATGAGAGATTCTGGCTCTGTAGGTACTCCCCACATCACAAACTTGCTAGGTCTGTCTGGGAGCTTGGATGTGCTCTCCTCTAAGGCTTTAGCAGAGAATTATTGACACACACAAGATATCCCTGTCTGGAAATCTGTTCCTACAAAGAAACAAATATGGAGCCATAGCACTGTTCCCGCTCAGCATCCATCCCAGTACACAACCTATGGAAGGCTGGAGCTCTTGGGAAACACCACGCATCAGTCACCATTAAAAGCCTCGCTGTGCTCACCAGGGGATGTGTTACCAACACCAAAAAATGGCACAAACGTGCATTAAGATAAATAATATTATTAATAATACATAAAAATCACAATGTGCAGCTACTCAAGATGCCTGAGCAGTAAGTAGTGAGAATCAGTAGCCTGTAAACAATAATTGTAAACGTTTTCTTTAGCATTACGTTCCAGGGTCAATAAATACCAACCTTTCACCAGACAGAAAGAAGGCCATGGCGTACTGACTGCTTTTCAGCAGAATGAGCTATTTTATTTTTAGAATGCTTCAACTTCAAACATTAATCAGAGTTTATTACTTAAAATTAGAGGCTGGAGGTACTATTGCTGTTGCACAGAGCTTGAAGAACACACATAACGTGCCATGCCCAGACTGACTGAACTTCAGTTAATTGGCTAGATTACTTTTTTAAATCACAGCCGTGTTTGTCATGTGGCACCTGCTCTATGCCCAGTGAAATCACCATCAGCTGGAACAATACATGACTGGAAACTTAAGTGATGGGTTTGTAACCTCTGTGCAGCCCTCCCGAGCTCGTCTCTCAGTGCTGCCATGCAGAGATGTTCCCTTGGGCACCCGCGGGGCCCAGCAGCGCAGCCATCCATCCTGCACCAACCCCGCTTCCTGCCCACAGCTTCCTCAGGTGTGGACACGAGAACATTTACTTCCTTCTTAAGCACCCAGATACAAGCTCAACCACTCTTCTTTAAACTGGGGAGGAAGCAGAAGTAGGTGGGTGTGGAAGGGAGGTGAAGGAGAGCAAGCTGAGGGCACAACTGTGGCGTGCTGAGGTTTTTGAGTTGCACAGCTCTGAAGGGTGCAGACACGACCACCTGCCACTACCTTCAGGAGCAGGGGAGCAAGCACAGCACCACTGACACAGCTTCAGCCCTGGTACATCTCTGAGAAAGCCACTCTGCCCTGAAGGCTTCAAGTGATGGAGAGTCCTCCCTGCACACACACAGACTGCTGAAATGTTTACCTACCTGTACCACTTAAGAAGAAAAACTCCTGCTGTATTTCCACACCGTGCCAGCAATCAGCCATTCTTCCCCAGCCACCCACATGGTCAGTCAGGGTTTATTTCAGCTTTGCTAGAAACCCATCGTCAGGGAAGGGCAGCACCGCTAACTGCCATGGCTTCATGGGCAGCAGAACACGGGACGGGCACGCTGCGTTCCAGGGAGAGCTCACACAAATCAAAATATGGTAACACCACATTTTGAATGCAACTTTTTATGTTAATTTTTTCACAAGACGGTGAAGCACAGAGATACATATAGCCTATTTTGCATTGGTAATTGAAATAAATTACCATACTCCTCCCCAAGTCCTGCAACCACTATTTTTCAGATTGAAATTTTCTTGGGTGTTTTAAACATTTTTTTCCTTTTCCTTAAGGATAATTATTGGACTTAAAAATTAACACCTACCCTTGAAAGAAGTTGTAGCCTCTAGTGAGTATTTACCTTCTTACCTGTTACAAGTTTTTCAACATGCTACTGGATCAACTTCCAGTTAATTTCTTGAGCAGTGTGAGGAGCCATCACAAAAGTCCTTTAGAAATGTGGTCAGTCTTTCAAAAGATATAGACCCAATAGACCCAATTTAGAGTGAACTAAAATAGTAACAGTTGCAAATAGATTAATTCCTGAGCACACTCAAATGGTATATTTTACATCAAACCTTTGGATTTCAGGAAAATAGTTCCAGCTTTTGTCAAGAGTGGGGCAATCCGAAGGAACTAATGCTTCTCTTTTCACAGTTCCTGCAGCATGATATAGTACTTACGCCAAAGCAACACAGAAGTCTTGCCTCCAGAAGTACAGAACTGCAACACTTTTTATTTTAGAATATGTGTGTTTTCATATATGTAGACAATGTGCCTCTGCAGTGACCCCCAGACTCACAGAGTTCATCTGTTTCTGAATGCAGAAGAGGCAGAAGGGTAGGAGGAAAAGGCAAGTTTGGGGCACCTTTGTTCTCCCTCCAATTCTGACATACTTCAGGGACTTATGTAGCTCCTGGCATCAGCCATTAAAGGAGAAAAAAAAAAAAAAAAAAAGCAATGTCTTCCTCTGACACTGCTCTTTGGATAGGGCAGAGAGCAGCTGCAGGGCTTAGCGCACGGCCCCGGCCTGGCAGTGAGCAGCAGGTGCTCACCGTAGCTGCTTAAAACACTTAATTTTTTTTTTTCCCCTCTTAATTACATTTTCAGCAAAAGAAACTTTTACTGCTATAGCTAACATAGGCTATCAGCTATGGACTCTGAAACAAACCTTTGTGCCTGTGGAGCCTGTCTCAACATCCTTTGGGCAGCATACAGTAAAGCGTTCTTCCTTCATTTTCACAAGAAAATGCTGTTAAACACATACTAAAAAGATGATGGATTTGGTAGTTGGTAGCGTTTAGAACTGGTGTCTTGAGGTTGTGCAATGAACCACCAGGGTCTAGGAGAGATCTTACCCTGTAAGTGTCCCAGCCTCCTGGTCAGGCAGTGTGCAGGGCCCGTGCTCTCCTGCATGTTAGGTCGCATTAGTTAATGCTGCAAGGATAAAAGGTTGCCTAACGGGTGTGAATAAGGAGGATGAACAAACCTTACTGATACTAGAATACAACATACTATAAATCCCAATGGAAAGGGGAAGAAAGAACTGTACAAAGTAAAAATTTTATATCCACCTATTGCCATTTCAAGATGGCATTAACTATTTATACTAACCCAGCATGACTTCAAGATCAGAAATACCCACTAAGAGGAGAAAAGAAAGAAAAACACCCTACATTTTAGACATTTGGAAAAATAAATAAACGCACAGGCAAAGGCATTTCATTAAGCCTTCTTCCTTATGTACCAGGTAGTTGCCAGACCGCAGAGCAGCCTGAGATCTGCCAGTGTTGCCTCGCTAGCATTGAGCACCATGAGCTCACGGCACCCCGCAGGAGGCTTTCACTTCCTTCTGCCTTCTGAAGAGTAAAGAGAGGCAGTAAAGCAGCTGTCTTTGAAGGAGACATCCAGGAACAGCAAGCCAAAACCAGAAATGCAGTCTCTTAGCAGGCTGGGGGCAGGCAGAAGGCAGCAGAGGCGCATCCCCCACAACCATCCTGGCCTCCTCCCGCTGCCTCCTCACTCCAGCCCCAGGAGCCAGCCCCAGGCTGGGGCAGCCAAAGGGCCCCTGCTGTCCTCACAGGCGAGCACGCTCCTCAGGGGCGAAGCGCCACCTCCACATCCCAGAGATCATTCTGTCATCTGCTCAATTTTGCATGTTGAAAATACTCACCAGCATGGGTGGGGCCCCAAAGCCCATTTAGTGACCGATGGACTTTGTAAGCAATTAAAAAAAACTTTTTAAAGGGGTTACTGCTTAGAGAACAGTATTTTTTTTTTTTTTTAAATACATGTCAATGTTTTACAATATCTTTCTTAAACCAACCACACAATTTAGAATAAACTGGACTTCAAAAACCCTGCAGAATTAGTTAGAATTTTCTTTTAAATGCAATTGCTGCTTTTAAGGTCAAAAGGTCACAATATTAGGTACACAGGAAATAATTAAAATACCAACTGGAGTTAAATTCTGCTCTCAGTTGCTCAAATAAGCCTCTGGTTTCAAAAGGGTTACAGAAGAACAGTAAATTGAGCATATATACACTTGTAGAATCAGAGAATAAGTCAGTCCAGTTCAGATCCATAGCACTAGATCAACACAAATATAACTTCACAACTAAAGTCATACTGAAAATTCTACCGTAGGCAATTAGGACACCTAACGCACTTGTTGGGCGTTTGTTTACATCCTGGAATAATACAGTTTATGTCTTCACATCAGCATGCACTAATGTGCTTGCCAAATGAACTCCAGTTACCCGTCAATTAATTTCTGTTAGCTAAGTGCTGAAAAACCCCGAGTGACTGATATAGGAAGTCAGCATCTTACAAAGACCTGAAACAAGCTACGACCAGATGCACGTTGAGCAATTCCAATTAATCATAAAGTCTGTAAAGAATCCAAGAATATCCATCCTTGAACTCTTAGCGTTTCAGTCTAGACAGGTTTGGTTTCAACTTACTTATCACGAGAAATACACAAGCGGGACACGAGCTACGAGTTTTATTCACAGACAGCGCTGACCACAAAGAATTCTGACTCGTTTGACAGGTTGCTATCCCTGCATCTGGTAAAAGGCTACACATCGTACATGCTGAACAACCACAGTGATTTTCTGGTTTAGCAATGCTGAAAATTAATTTCTGCCAGGTCAAAAATGCTTGAAAAGGAACAAGACTCTTTTTGGTGCTTATAATTGGCTGAATGAACAGGTACCCAAGTTTCTATGCTACTGTCTGATACCCAATGCACATGGACACTGAATTCCTGATTTTTTATGCTTACATTAAAAAAAAAAAATAAAAAAATCGACATTTCCTGAGTTGTAGATATCATATACACCTTTGTATGTATGCATAAATATTTATGCTTGGAAACCTGTAACTTTTGCTATCACTACTGAGGTTGAAGTAGAGCAATACTGTAAGTAAGTAAGTATCAAAGTACCTGTGAACACTCTAGTTCCCTCTACCAGACCGGCCTAGTTCTTTGGTAAATCAGATTTTCAAGCCGTTTCTCAGCTGAGAGTTCCAGCCTTGGAAATACCTTAAATATACAGTGTTCTCCTTATATTTGTTTTATTGCAAAAATACGTGAAGCATATGGCATGTATTTCTGGAATCCAGGCAGCTTGTGCTGTAGAGTAATTCAAATGTGAATCTCCTCTCTATTTTTTCCCTTAATTAAAGGAAAAACCAAAAGATTCAA
Source organism: Aythya ferina (assembly GCF_964211825.1). Lineage (NCBI taxonomy): Eukaryota > Metazoa > Chordata > Aves > Anseriformes > Anatidae > Aythya > Aythya ferina. Next base: position 27,547,060 of record NC_140305.1, read on the forward strand.
CAGCCAAAGAGAAAGCAAAACCCACACTAAAGGAAACATAATATTTGAAACAAGAAACACAGCAGAAAATAGACAGCCAATCTGGAACGTGGCAGAGTATTCAAAAAAGATGGGAAATCAAGATCTCAAGCATTAGAAACTTAATTACTCAAGTACTTCATTAGCATGCTTTCATCTTAACTTTGTTAATCATCAAGTAAACTTGGCAGCAAACTCCCAATACTAAATTGAGGCACGTAGCACTACTGTAGTTCATTCAAGGAGTACAATTACCACGAATATCATCCTTAAATACGTATGGCTTCCAACTACGTTGAGTCACTTTGCAACTATCATCACTGTAAAGCTCCAGGCAGGTTAACAGAGATTTTGGTGATTAGTAGTGTAGGCAGCAGTGTCGGGGAGTTATGAAAACTTAGTGTAAAATCATCGCTGGTAGATAACACATTGATTGCGCAACCTTGCTTTGCACTTTTGAATTCGTTTAGCACCAGAAAAATCCACAATAGATGTTCACAAGATCTTACAAACCACATGGCATATACTACCAGCTTACGAAAACAATCCAACAGTTTCTCAGCGCCTTTTTCAACCTTTGGGTTGAAAAAAAATAATAATTTAGAAAATAACTCAGTCCCTACATCATGGCAATTTTTATAGTGCTACATTAACACAAATGTTACATCATATTTAAGCATACGCTCTATTTAGCAATAATGATCACAATAATTAATATTAGAATACTTAAACCAAGGCCAGTAGAAATAACAAAGTTTTCTGAAATCATTCAAGTATCCTACCTCCAACTCAAAGTGCTTTTTAGTATCTTTTCTGATTCAAGCATAGGGCTTAATTAAACCAAGATTTCTGCTAGACATTCTTAAAAAAAATTGCTTCCAACATTCAAGTCTGTCTTAGAGGGAAAAGGTCACATGCACTTTTAAGGAACAGCATCATTTCTGCAGACTTTGTGTCTTCAGGCTCCCTCTTGATCTTCTTCCTTTGCTTCATTTGGTACTGCAACTCCAGAGCCAGAATTTCATGAAAAGTCCAAGAATCTTCACTGGAATCAACACTTTGACGTGACACACAGTTGAAAAATGGAGGTGTAGGAAGCCAAAAAGGCATGCCAGAAAGGTGCTGAAGCTGGAAACCAGAGCAGGGCTGGGGGCACAGCCCCTGCCACAGCTCTGAGAGGCCTTGCCCCTCCTTTCATTTCTAATTGTCACAGGTGCTGCAGACTACCTGGAGACAGCACAATGGCAAGGAATTTAAACAATTCCTCTCATCAGGACAATGTAATGCCTCCTTTCCTTGGGACTGTCAGCATGAGGGCTGCAGGAGCCCTGCTGGTGTGGGCATCTCTGGGGGAGACCTGGGCACGGCGCCTCCCGAGCCATCGCAGCAGGAAACACAGCTCGGCCTGGGACCTGCCCTCAACCTCCAGGCACAGGTGTCACGGGGTAACCGACAGCCACCCTTCTCAGGAATACCGTCAGGTGCACAACTTCTAACAGCTAAAATGAGACTTCCTTCCAACCACCCACATCGGGGCCCACACCTGCTTACACGGCCTACTCACAGTAGGTCAAACGCAGGTGCAGCGCAGAGCTTACTGCCTTACCTGGAATGCTATCCTCAACAGCTTAACACCAACTTGTAAGCATTCATACTAGTTATTTACGTTGGTTTAACAGTAACACTGCAGAAACAAAGCATTAGGTTAATAGACCTGTGAGAAATTTACCAAGGGAATACCAATGCACAGGCTGGCCTGTACCTTTTTCGCTACCCAAGTCAAAGAAAAACACTTCCATTAAAGATTAGTTTTTCCACCCAGAAGCTGATTTACAGCCATTCACAAGAATACTCTCAAGCATCCCTTTTCATCCTAGAGTCATAATACAACAGAGTAACAAGCCTTTATCAAAAGGAAAAAAAAAAAAAAAATCACAATGTCACTCTGATCAGACCAGTTGCTGTGGAACTTCTTGCACACTTGTAGTCACGCAGAGGAGCATCTGTAACCTGCTACCTGGACATTTGGTCTGTTTACTATGCACTTTTTATAATGTTATCTTAAAAGCAAAGAGTTTAGTAAATGTTTCTTAAGTCATTAAAGCTTACATTACATGTCATACACCATTTTCCTAAAAATCTCTCTGTATCCCAAACAAAGCCAAGGATTCTCGATCACTTAGTCTCCTCTTTGCCCAAACCTCCAAAAGACCCAGAGACTGCCAAAATAAAGTCATCACACAACAGCTGCTTCCAATCTTTTGCAACTTATTCGAACAGCTTACAAGTTCTGGTTAACTTGCTTCTAACTTTATAGTGGTTTAGATAGGAACTAAGACATATTGTTAGATTTTGCAGATTAAGTATTTACCTACAGTATTTGCTTTATGCATAATGTCATCTGGTGCAGCACTGCACTAGCATCAACAGTTTTAAATCAGCACTGTTGTGCATTAGAGCAGTCATACCTGTGCAGACATTTTAAGATTGCTATAGAGAGATTTAAATGGCTGTTCTTAAGCTTTCTGTGCAGAAATCTCTGCTTGACGCCTTTATCACTTGACTAGTTCAGGTTTCATTGGGTGTTTTCTTCATCGTGATGGTAACTGCATGCAGAATTGAGATCACAAAGGGTGAGACCACCTATGGCAAGGGCAATAATTTTGACTCCAACTTGAACAAAGTCAAAAGAAATACATGCACACACACACTCTTCATTGGGAAATACAGTGAGCTTCTTGATTACAGACTAACAAATCCTTAGTCTACTTAAATTAAAAACAAACCAACATACACACAAGACTCTTTCCCAGCAAAACACTTCAAATATCATCACTATAACTCGAGTTTCTTTAATCATTTGAACTAAAACCTACTTTTCAATCATTCTCTCAGCTGCTACTCATATGTTTGCCAAACACTGTCACCCCCAAATTAAAAAAAATAAATAAATAAAATTACAAGTCAGGCAAATGTTGAATTCCTACAAAAATGAGATTTTATATCATGATGTTATAACAACATGACAAGAACGAGAATCTTTTTGACATACACATTTTGTATAAAGCTATAAACACTGTAGGAGGAGGCTATAAGCTATAAAGATAGCTATAAAGATCATTATTTGAAACTATTCCACCTTTGAACAGAGCTCATGTACATAAACTTGCTTCTATAGCAAGTCTCAAATCTCTTCAGAGCATGAATGGGCACTAAGAATACAAATTCCCAAGGGTACAGTGAAGGTCTGTCAAGATGTTTTTTTGGGTTGCCTGCTATACAAATCTGGAAAGACAGCTTCTAATAGCAAGCAGTACAGCTCCAAACGCTTTCCATTTACCATCACAGGAGCTGTCCATTAATTTGAATGGCAGCGAATTCAAGAGAACACATATGCCACTCCTTTTCACATAAAACTCTTAAAGAAAATGGAATTTCTTGCATTTTGTCACTCCTCAAAGAAAACTGATACATAACAACACCTGCATGCAAGGAGCATCCAGATGAAGAAGTCATAAAGAGCCAGCTGCCCTTTATTCAAAATGCCCTTTGCAAAAAACTTGCCAAACATTCTTTTGAGAGAAGCAGAACCACCAAGGAACCCCACAGCCACAGAACGTAACGTGGTCTGCAGAACTGTAAGCATCAATAAAGCCTGAGCACTGCGTTGAGAAGAACCACAACTGTATTGAAAATGAGGTTTAAAATACTGCACAGTTACAATCACAGAGACTGGCATTTCAAAGGCATGCTTTCTTGCGATAGAACAAGCTTGGATTTTTAAAGATACAATCATAATGTACAGCAAAATATGTGGCCATAGGACCAGCCTTAAACTAAGGCCTTGTTTACATGATTTCTGGACTGTCAAGAAGTATTTTGGTTGGGCATGTAATTTTTCTTCCAAACCAACTAATTTTTTGCAATTCTCACTGTGAAAAGAGCTATATACCACCTTTATATTGACACTGGTATAACATATTCCCACAGGGAAAAGAAATAAAAAAGTACCTTTATATTGATACAATATTTTCCTCTAGTGTAGAAGCAAATATAGCTTTTATTATTCAGTCAAGTTAAAGCAGTATGTTTTTTTCTTTTTTTTTTTCCTACTTTATAGACAAGGCCTATGTTTAACAAGCACCAAAACACTTCAAGGTATTTGGAAGATCAGACTACTGAGCTCTACTATTTGCACGGTCCTCACCAAGTCATAGAGAACATTGAACATCTAAATACATTCAAAACTCTGATTAGACCCATGCCTTTTTTTTTTTTTTTTTGATTTTTTTTTTTTTTTAAATCCTTCACTATTTGACAAACACTTTTTTTGGCAAGAACTAGAGTATATCTACAAAAAAAAAAAAAATCATGATCCAGAATTTAGCAAGTTGCCTTCAGCTGCTCTGTTAGGCTAAGGAAAACTGGACTTCACGCCCCACTGTGTGCTACTTACACCCATTTCTGCATCATTCCTCAATCACAACACAGGCAATAGGAGAACAGGAGGCACTACAAAACATCAATACTCCACTACCTGTTGTGGAGAACACAATGAGTATCTGCTTTTACCTAGCTGTGTTGCTTTCAATACACTGATCTGGAGCAAGGCTTGTTAGGTGCTAGAAATATATATAATCCCACTGAATTTAAGGCAAAATTGGACTATCACAATAGCTGAGACGTAAATTTATGGCAAATTGTATTTTTAAAACTTCAGTGCAAGATATGCCTGCAATCAAGCTTTCATCATTTTCAATACAGTATTTTTGTTAAAAGAAGCCCCTAATATTGAGAACATATTCTTATCCAAATTTTCAGGAGATACTGCATATTGCTAAAATCAATATCCAATCCCCAACTGGAACACAATATTATCATTTTAATTTCAATCACTGAGGTTTCACTGTGTAGAATTAAGCTAAAACTAAAACCACTCCTTCCAGTGTTGAAGCAGAAAACTTTCCTAGTTACAAGAGGAAATGATCAGATTTATGGCAGACATCAAGGCGGTTTGTTTTCAGTTGGCCTAATTAAAAAACCTTTACACACCATTGCTCAATTTCTGTTTCCATGTCGTATAGATAACTTCAAGTCTTCTTGGGATGCAGAAGAAGAACTGTGCTTTTTTGTATACTAATCTTTAAAGAAGGGGCAAAGAGAGGAAGGTAATGGATGTAAACAAACTCCCTACATCTTCCAAATCACAGAAGGTACAGGTGTCCTCCCACCCCAATCCTTCCTCATAGGAGGGAAGTAGTAATAGTCTTGATGTGTAATTTCAAAGAGCTAAAACATAGCAAGATTAAAAGTTATTTTTTTAAATAATTGACCTTTAGAATTTTGCTCTTCCTAGTAAACCTGTTCCTAGTAAAGGATAAGGTCCCAATCTTACGAGACGTTTTCCCACTGAGGCCACGCAACCCTCCTAAAGCTGCCTACTGCCCACAGCGTTCCACGCGCATGCTGGCATCACACAGCCCCAGGACCTAAACACAAATGAAAAGCCATATTACCAATTGTTATTTTACCCAATATTTAGTAATCTTGGGGCTTGTTTTTTGTCTATTTTTTTTTAAACGCTGTCCTTAGCTAAACCAAGCCCCCCCATGCCACTTTTACATCTATTACAATATAAATCAGGATTAACGGCCTATGTGAAAGTGTTTTGTGTAATACATAAAAGCGCACAAAGTTGTTTTCTAAAAAACAGCATTTGTATTAAAATTCTGAAAATGGATAGACATCTCTTAAACGCATGTCTGGAAACAAAATGACAGTTGTTAGAATTTTCTTGGTACATCACAACGTTAAGGTTTCTTTCTTTGCTGGCTGGAGGTACATCCCACGCAAAAAAAAATAAAAATATAATAAAATAAAACCAGAAAGAACAAAAAAGCCCACCCCCAAAATCCCAAAAGGCTAAATTCTTGCAAATTTGAAGTAAATGAAGCCCGAACTTGCAAGACATGGAAATTACAGTTAAAAGGCTCAGATGGAAATAAGAAATAAATTCCACTAACAATAGGCCCTTTTGTCCTGGCTTGTTCAGTATGATTACTGAAAGGAAACTGTTAAGTAGTTTTTGGAGTAGTAGATAATGGGATTCTGTGGAGCTTTCACAGGTTGGCACCGGCTGGAACAGCTGAGTTTTGAAGGCACTCTACAGACACAGGGCTGCTGTTGGCCCTGTATCGCATTTAGGAAGTCTTTGCACTTTTTAGAGAGCTAGTCATCAAAATCAGTTATTGCCAACCCAAAAAGAAAAAAACCCTAGAAACCAAAACACCGCCGCTCCCACCCGCCAAAGGGCAAAACAAAAACGAAATCACACACACACGCACGCCTAAAAAATTGTGCAGATTTGTAACATTTTCACAGCTGATTAAAAAAAAAAAAAAGAAAACAAAAAAAAAACAACACGCTACCACTCTCTGCAAACTCCCATCTGATACAGCAGGTAAACAAAATAGAAAATTATTTCACAAGTGATCAGCAGACGCCTCCCGGCCCCGCACGCCGGCAGTCCCGGGGGCCGTGCGGTGCCCGCTTTGCATAGATCCGCGGCGCCGGGCCGGGCCCGGCCTCCTCCCGGTCCCGCTGCCCACGGCCGGCTGCGGCAGACACCACAGGGAACACGCGACGGTGGAGACTGGATGAACGTACATGCTGCGAAAAGCCACGTTTCCAACGCGATTTTTTTTTTTAAGTGTTTTTTTTTTTTTTTTCCTTTTTTTTTTTTTTTTTTCCTTCCCCCCCGCGGATGCCCGGGGCGCCGCGCCCGCCCCCCGGCCGTGCCGGTGCCGGTGCCCATGGCGGTGCCGGCGGCGATGCCCGGTGCCCGGTGCTCGGTCTCGGTGCCGGTGCCCGGTGCTCGGTCCCGGTGCTCGGTGCCGGCCGCCGCGGACCTTTGTTCCCGCAGCCCCGGCCGCCGGCCGCTCTCAGAGGATGGCGCAGGCGGCGCAGCACTGCTCGTCCCCGTTGGGCTGCGAGGCGTAGTTCATCTGCCTGACGATCTCGGCGAAGAGCTCGTCCACCGAGGCTTTGTTTTTGGCCGAGGTCTCCATGAAGGGGCAGCTCCACTCCTCGGCCAGCGCCTTGCCTTCCCCGAAGGAGACCTCCCGCTCGCCCTCCAGGTCCACCTTGTTGCCCACCAGGATCATGGGCACCCGCTCGTACCTCTTGACGCGGATGATCTGGTCCCGCATGGGCTTGATGTCCTGGAAGCTCTGCTGGTTGACCAGGCTGTAGACCAGGATGAAGCCCTGCCCGTTCTTGATGTAGAGGTCCCGCATGGAGGCGAACTGCTCGGTGCCCGCCGTGTCCAGGATCTCCAGCACCGACGGCGAGGAGTCCACCTCGATCTCCTTGCGGTAGAAGTCCTCGATGGTGGGGTCGTACTTCTCGATGAACGAGCCGGTCACGAACTGGACGGTGAGGGCGGACTTGCCCACGCCGCCCGAGCCCAGCACCACCACCTTGTACTCCCGCATGGCTCCCGGCGCGCCGCCTCCCTCGCCTCCCGCTCGGGGCTGCCGCTTCCCTCCCTCCCTCCCTCCGCCCGCCCTCGCCGGAGGAGGAGGAGGAGGAGGAGGAGGAGGAAGGCGGGCAGGGAGGGGCGCTCCGCGGGGCCCGCCGGGGCGGGCAGGGGCCGGCCGCGCCTCACGGGCCCGCTGCGGGCCAGCCCCGAGCCCGGCAGCGCCGCGCCCCGGGGCCGGGCGGCGGCGAAGGAGGAGGAGGAGGAGGAGGAGCGGGAAGCGCCGAGCGGGCCCCGCCGCCCATGGCGCCCCGCGGCCCGCCCACACGGCCCCGCTCCGCCTCCCCCCGGTGGCGGCGGGGAAGGGGCCGGGGCTGCTCGGCCTGGCCGCCCCTTATCGCCGGGCACGGCCCCGGCAGCGCCCCTGCCGCCCCTATCGGCCCTCCGCAGGGGTCGCCGTGCCCTCGGGGCTGGGCCGGGCACAGGCGAGGCCCTCCCGGGGCCGCTCCCCCCGGTGGTGCTGCCCCAGCTCCCCCGGCTCGGGAGGCTCCAGAGCTGCCCCGTGTCGCTGTTTCGGCGGCCCGTGGCCTGCTCACAGCCATTCCGCCTCCTGGGGTTGAGTCCCGGGGGCTGGCTGCTTGCCGCTGTTCGTAGAAGTCACCCTCACATCAATCCGACATTCCTTTCAATAAAATATCGTTAGTTATTTTTGGCACCCTCTGGTCCTTGCTTTTACACCGTAGCCAGTTCTTCACTGTTCTCACTCTTTATTCAGATAATTGTGGCGTGCAAGGCCTTTTTATCACACCTTTGTGTTTACAAATCTAGTTTAAACACAATAGTTGGTGCAACAGGCCTTGGTAGACAAAGACAGAAATATTTGAAATAAACTGCAAGCAGCATTCTCTTACTAGCAGACAGCTCTCACACAGCTACATTCCAATTAAATTATTTTTGCCAGAATTCACTATGGGGATTCGCTCTGCTGGGTCTGGCTGCACTGCATCTCCAGTGATCCTCAGGGGAGAGCTGTGACTCTGGCAATCCCATCCCTGCAGGAGCTTCAATGACACCCCTGTGCTGTTTGTGCAGGTCTTTGCAATGAAATATCTCCCCGTGAGGACAAAAGCTGTGTTCTGCCAGCCCCGCTGTGGGGCTGGTAACAGTTCCAGCCGTTTGTGCTGAGGATGCCCGCGCCCACGGCTTGCTGTGACTGCAGATAAAGGGTGTCGCAGTCACTGAGGGTGGAAGAGAAGTGGCGGGCCACAACTTCCTTAAACGCATCATGTAGCTGAAGCCTGGTACGCTCCGTGTTTGTTTTGTAGGTGTAGGTCATGCCCTGTGCCTGTCTCTGCTGAGTCCCCAGGTAGGCTGCCGGTGTGCCAGGCCTGCTCCGCCTGGTTCCTCCCGGGTGCAGTCTTCTTGCCCGTCTGCAAAGTGTCACCTGCAGGCTGACCCTCAGCTAGGTCGCTGCACAGAGCTCTACAGATCAACCAGTGAATGTTTTACATGATATTGAATCCCGAGGACTGGGTTTCGGCTGCCTTTCTGTTCTAGACTCTACCTACCACATTACCCTTAACTTGTGACAAACCTAAGGCCATCTTTATTCCAGAGGAGCACTGTTGTTCTTTGAAAAAGTGAAATACACCTCTGTGAGCACCTCTAACTGCATGTTCCCGAATGAGCCTCGACCACTGCTCACCTCCTGCATGGACATGCAGAGATGTTGGTTTTGGAAACAAACTAACTGAGCCCAGAATTAGGCTTTTAATCCCCACCTCTCCTGTTTCTCATTTCGCTGTCTGTATGACTCCCCCTTCCAGAGGTACTCCAGAGGTGGGGCTAGCACATCTAATCCTGACAGCGTGCTCCCACCTTCAGCTAAGCCAGCCAAAACCAGTCATCAACCAGCCATTGTTTGCAAAGTTATCTTTAAAAGCAGCTACAAAAATTGGTTGAAAGGCTACAGTATCACTGAGAAAATACAGTATTTTCTTGTTCTGCTGACATACTTTGCTTGCGCTACTCTAAGGTTTTGGGTACCATACAGATTTGTTTACCTCCATCACCTCTGCAGTGTCCCACATGTAAATTACTTACACTGCACTTTCCACTAACATGGCAGCAGAAGATTTTATAAAGACCAGACAATTGTAACGTTGGCTTAAATCCAATCCATTTAATTGCAATTCACCGTTGAATCGTTTGTTTATTTCAGGGACAGAATAAAATTTCAGTATATGTATTTTTTTCATTCTTCGTGATGCTGTTGATTGCTGTTGTTTCTGAGGGAAATGTTTTATGTTCAAAGCAAAAACTGATCTTTAAGCTGTTGACATCCTGAAAATGTCAAAGTAGGAATCATCTTAAAAGTTTAAATTTGGTTACTAAGTAGTTTACCATGCAATATTTACATATATAACTAGCTTTTATTGTGTTGAGTAAACCTGCTCATTATTTGTGTGAGTAGTTTTACCAAATGATTATTTCTCTGCGTAATTTAGAAAGATCAAGTCATGAACTTTTTCTGTTATAGTTGCCTTTGCCCATACAGGTATCAGCATCTTAAAACTATAAAGCATTGTTGACCACTCTTTTTTCTTTTCCCAAAAATGAATTTCATTAATTATAGTATAAGACTAAACTTTTGTAGTTTAAATCAACAGCATGTATGATATCAAAGGTTTCAGTACCATGAATGTTCATCTGTGTCTGGTAACATCAAGATTTGGCACTATGAAAATAGGTGAAGATCTTCTGGTGTTACTAGAGGGACTTTCTAGCCAGGTCCTCCGGTACTCTCTCAAAAGACTCATAGCCAAACCACTTACAGCCATGGGATTAGGCCCAGGCAAGGTCAGTGTTAGCAAAGGGGTATGTAACCTTTGAGCTGATTAAGTGCAACTGAGCTTGTTTAGGATGAATATTTTATAGAAAAACTGTGCTATACTTGGGGAACAGAAAAATGATGTGAGGAGTGGGCTACGTTGCAAGATATATCCTGCTTCGCTAGAATCTGCATGTTTGTGAATTTCAGAAAGCCTGAGCTCTGTCAGTGAAACAGAGCTAGAACCTGTTGGAAGTGTGTGGCTTTCCTAAAAACAGACCCTGTAAAAGTATGCTTAGAATTAGTTGAGTGTGCATGGACATGATTGTATTTGAAACTCTATAATGCTGTGGAAGTAGCAAAGAGATGATAGCCTTTATTTAGATTTTCTTTGACTTCTGTTAGTGGCTATTCATTTAAATCATTTTTATTAATACATCAGAACCTCTTGTGACTGTGAAGGGGACTCCTCTGGGATCATAGTGCTCTGCCATTTACTAGCTAGGTATGATGATAATTGAACTTTAAAGCTACAAACAATACTAAATATCATACTTTGTCATTCAAGGTTTATGAGGTAATAGTGATATTAATAACAATATTGTAGCATATTTTTATGTAACAGCTTTCAATTTTACATGAAGATGTAATTCCATATGCATTTCATAGTGATGGTGGCCAAAGGACTTCATACCTTTTTTTGCTCTCAGTTATACAGCAACAGTCTTTAGGTCCACGGTGTAAACAGGCCCTAAAAACGATGAACTGATCTGTGGTGAGAATAGGTCCTCCTATTGTGGGTTCTGCTTAACTGCTTACAGGCCACTGGGGCTAAATACAAAGAGCTGAGCAGTGAATTGATCTGTGTTTTCAGCAGAACTAAAGGGGCAGAGAATGTCTTAATTCAGCACTGCTGCTGATAAATCCTACGGGAAGTCATGGTCAAAGAGTACTGTACACGGTCATTTAACGTCCTAATGTCTGAAATGTTCCCTGGACATAATAGAGATCTGTTTCAATCCACTTAAGTTTTAATGGCTTAACCAGTTCAAAATCCAATATAAAATAGTTAAAATGAGAAGATTTGGAATGATTTGGGGAAGCGATGCTATTCGCTCACTCCCATACTGTTAGTATGTGGCATTAATATTAGCAGTGTACTGTAAGGTAAAGGGAGAAGGTAAAGGGAGAATACTTACTGAGGGAAACTAAGATGATGAAGTAATCTCTGTAGAGTTCAAAACACAGAATTACACTAAGTGTTTTCTGGCATTGAACAAATCTAGAGAAATTTTTCAATGTATATTCATTTTGAATATATGAATTTGAGTAAGTTCTCTGGCCCTGAATCAGTTTTTAATTCAGTGGCATACAAAAAAAGTCTTTATTTTGGGTTCATCAGCAGGATGATTGTATGTTGGTTTAGGATTTCTTTGGTGGGAGCTGAGGAAGGAGAAGATGACCTTCTGAGCACAAAAATGTAAGTACTCACATTTTAAAGTATTTGCCAATTTTAATAAATATACAATAAACAACATTTTTAAGATTTTGTGTGCACATTTGATCCATAAATCATCCCCTCACCCCTTTAATAGCACTAAGAATGGTTCTGGTTGATACTTAATTCTATTTGTCACAGTAATGTCTAATAACATTAGTACTGACATTCAGTGCATCTCTTGCTCTGAAACAACTTCACTTTTCTTTATTTAAATTGGATTGCTCCTATTGAAATAATGGTAATGCATTCAGCATTGTGCAAGAGATAATCTCAGCCCTAAAAATTTGCTGGTAAACTTTAACCAAAAATCAGCAAGAAAGATTTACATAGTGGGCATTATTCTGGTTTTAAGAATAGCAGTGGAAGCTGCTGACTACTTTTTAAAATCTGTCCACATCCTGGCAATGGGTGGCTGAAGATCTGTGTCGTCCTATCTCTACTTCTCCTGCTTCATCCTTCCTCTTTCCAGTAACAGGAAGCCCAAGTACTGATCAGAAGGCGATGAAACATACTGCTCTAATAAACTAGGCTACTCTCATGCTCTGCCCAAAAGTCTGTGCAAAAAGCTGGACAGTCTTGTGTCCTTGTTATGATTGTTAATAGAAGTGCACTTGTTTTCCTATGCTACATTACAGAAGATTCATATTTAAGAGAGAAAAGATCTTTCAAAATTCTTCATAAAAATAATCTGGTATTACAACGGGATTTATATCTAATAATAATTAACTTGTCTGCACCTTGAGTTACTGCTGATAATTCTGTTCATGAATATGTATCTAAAACAAGACTGCCTAATTTCTGTTTATCTTAATCCTATGGTATTAACTATTCTTATTCTAGAACCAAGATGTCTACATAAGGAGTTAAATGAGATAGTCAATTAGGGTAATTCCATGGGTAGAGTAGTTTTATTATAAGTGAAACTGTTCCATCTGTTCAACACCTAGATAATCAGAAAGAAACTGATAAGACAAATTGCTAAGTGACTCAGGCCAAAGGTACTCCTTAACGCCGTAATTTGATATGTTTGCAGTAGCATGAGTTGGTTTCTCCCCTGACTCAACCAGCTGAACAGTCTCCCTTCTGCCAGCTCCTTCCTGAGGAGGAAGTGATTTATGCAGAGTCATCCTTTTCCTGCCTGTCTGTATTAGCAGGTCTAGCACACCTCTTTGGGAAATGCAGCCCTACTGTGACTCCCCTCTGCAAAAAGAATTCTGAAATGCGGGATTACCCAGCTTTCATTTTAATGAAAAAATAGCAGTTGCTGGTGGATGTAAATAAATAATAAAAAAGGTAGGACATGCAGAAAAAAAAAAAAGTCCATAATTTCCAACAAAAGCCCTGCTAGAGATCTTATCGGTACTGAAAAAATAGCCGTGCTGCCACAGCTTACTACATGGCATCTCCCTAGATCTGGTGTGACAATACCAGTTTATTTTTCTTTATGATGGGAGTGTTCAATGGCATATTTCTAGCCCGCTCCTAGATGTGTTGTTTATAGTCAAAATATGCATAGTATATCAAAGTGCAGCTGTATTTCTGTTCTTCACTAAATATCAATCCTTATCAATCAATATTCACTAAGTGTCAATCCTTTTGTATTTACCGGAGTAGCAGTTTAAATAAAAGGTGGTGAAGATTGGGAATTTAGATAAGCATGCAAAACAAAGAGAGAACACTTCTCTTTTACTATCTGCAGCAGTCAGGGTGTATGTAGGTGGACTGAAACAGCTTTTGGAACCATAAATGTAATCTTGATAGCACTTGCATGGAAACAATCCTATTGTATGGTAATGAAAATGGTATGATCAGCATGAAGTGAAACTGATGACTAATTCCAAAAATAGACTTCCTGTCTGCAGCAAAGGCCCTTTTTGTAGGAAAATGCATTTTCTTCATTGACTGGTATTATATTACTTTGCAATATTAACTCTGCTGGCAGCAACATTCAGAAACAGTAAAAGGTGTAATTTTGAGAGTCTTCCCTCTTCAACTAGTTGAATTTGTTTATTCTTCCATCACCTGACCAGGAACAAGGAGTTTCTCTTGATAGACACTTCTGGTCACATGGCAGTGAGGAATGAATGCTTTCAACTGTGATCTTATCATATTTCGTAAGTGAGACGGGAGTTTCCAGAGTCCAAAAGAACAGACAGTAGTGTTTGCAGCTCATTATGCTATGGTCTTCTGTGTAGGAATCACTGTAACAGTCTGCCTTTGGTCTCAGACTAGTGATGTAAAACTATGGTTGTAAATATTGGTAGTTTAACTAAAGTCTAGGGCTTTTTTCCCTTGGTTATAATGACAGAAACACATTCTCACTTTAAAGAATGTGAGTGCATCTTTGGAAGGAAATGTCCTAAATAAAATCAGAGTTTTATTCCTTTCCTTTCTCATTTCCTGTAACTCCCATGAACATTATGGAGAATGTTCATATATAGATATATCCAGAAAGTCAGTGAGTCCATTGACATTGTGTAAATACTAAAGAGGTGTAAGCAAGGGGCTGGTAATTGAGAGAGGCAAGAGGATCTGTTTCCCCCATGTACCAGAACAAGAGAAATGAGAATACATATTCCAATCACTAAGGAAAAGGGATTTAAACATGGCAAAAACACATAACAGGTTTTTTTTTTATTATTATTATTTTTTATAGTTTTCAATGGACAGAATGGAACTATCCCCTAGAATATAATTTAACCAAAATCTCTAATTGTCTCTTGAACAGTGTTTAGTGGTTCATGGTCAAGAGAACTGGTGATAAGAGATGTCCAAGAGGGAAGGTTGATACACAAGCATGTTTTGCTCTTTGAACCTATGCCCACGGGATTTTATCAATAATAATAATATTACTAAAGTTGCAGAAGCTCACAAAAATTGCACCCATTTTTAGGCGCTTGACACAAACTCATAAAATATTTACAGTATGGCCCTTTGGGATGCTGAGCATCTCTAGCTCTCATGAAGACAGGCAAGCCTTGGATCCCCCAGCCCTGCCCTGATTGAGTCCTTAAGACTGCAAGAGAAAAGAAATTAAACTAGACAAGAGGATCTGCCTGCTTAATTGAGCTTTATTTTGTAATGCACAGGCAGACTGCAAGATCAGCAAATCTCTGCAAGCTATGTGGCCATATGGGCAATGGCAGTTTATGAAACAACTGTGCCAAATTTGGCAGCCTTTATGATGGCCACATGGTAGGTCAGTGAAAACCATTTCAATGCCAGTTACGTAATTTCACTCTTCAGTCATCTGTGAAGAATATGTAAAACAGGAGTTTAGGATAAATGGCATCATTTCAGCACTGAAATTTACACGGTTGTTTATGAAGTATCCATGCTTCCTTTCTAACCAGCAGAGCTCTTTTGCTGCATCTTAGGAAACTGAAAACATTTGAGAGCAAATGCTGGTGGGCATTCTTTACATGTGCACAGCCTTATATTTGAGTATTAATTTCTAAGTAAATTTTGGGTCAGCATATCAACAAAGGAGATAAGCTTTTCTGAGGGAAAGTAAGACACAACAGGCTCAGACTAATGTAAGTTATCTGCAGCCTCAATAGACTTCGGATCTCTTGAACAAAATGCCACATTTTCTGAATGTTTTAAAAGGTCTGCTGCTTGTAGCTTACTCTTAGGTTGTTTCAGTCTGGTCAAGGCTGGAGGGATCACGGTGTCTGACCGCTGGTTGTGTCACCAGAGCACTCACTAAATACTGTTTCATCTTCCAGGCCTTCAGCTGCTGGGCCAGATTAAGGTGAATGTGGGAGCAAACTAACTCTTGCAACACCTGGCCCCTGCAGATAACCCCACCCAGCTCGACTTTAGGCCAAGTCATGGCACATAAACAGCCTCTGTTGTATTGACAGATGACCTCATGAGAATGAACAGATAAGATGAAATGATGTTGATACTGCTTGATCTGTAAGCCACGTTCGATATTGTCAGAGCAGGCAGTCAGGAATGCTGATGTGACCACAAGCCCTCAGAGAATCTGTCTGAAAGCTGGCTATCGTCACGCACTGCCAGGACAGCGGCTGCTCCCACAGGGCCTCATCCTGCCCCGGCAGGCACCCTGCCCCCTGGGACATCCACAGCTCTCAGCTTTCTGGAGCGCTGCTGCTGCAGGCCTTTCTGCATACCACCATCACAATTCCAACAATAAATAGAAAGTATTACCATTTCCAGAATGTGGACATATTTATATTTCTGTTTGTTTTATTTTTTCATCAACAGTTCCAGTAGAAAGGTACCGCAGGAGTGCTGATGGCCCCATATGGGTGTAACAGCCACTGTTTGGGGCACGGTGCTGCTTGACATAGACCAGTAAAACACACCCAAGGTTAGTCCAGTCATGTGAGAAAAAGTACTGGAAGATCTACCTGAGAATCATGGCTGGATAAAAGTAGAGTAACCCATCAGGAGTCAGTCCATAGTAAATGAGAAAGGTACACAAATTATTTACAGCAAGCATGTTCTTCAGCATAGAACTGTATTCCTCATTTATCCCACTCACAAACAGCAAATAAAAATATCTGGTCCTAGGATCTACTCCAATCAATCCTTCTAATCTTCTGCTCGTTTGAGCCAGTTCTTGATTGCTCAAGCAGTGAACTTTGAGGCTCTCTCATTTTGAATGGAACAGATGAGGCATTTTAGCACTGTAAGCAGAACAAAACGTCAAGATGGTCAGAGAACTTCAGTTTTCAACTATACTTCACTTTTTTTGCTTGGTTTTCACCCTGCTATTAAAGCCAACAGGCTGCTTTACTCTATGGGGTTACTTTTGGCATAAAGGTAAATTAAAAATTAAAATTAGACACACCATTAAATATGACACACAAGGCACAAATGTTTGACAGTTATCCAATCTATCAAAACCACCTAAATTTCTGATTCTGTTCACCCCAGTGCTTACAACCAGCATGATAGCATCAGAAAATTTTGCATTTGTGTTATTCAAGCATTAATACAAATGCAAACTGCATTATAAATCTTTTGATATCTCTTCCAGTTTTGTGGCAGACTATCGACAACTACTTTGAATGTAATAAAATAATATGTCAACATTGTTTCTTACTATAAACAGTGGATGTGGGAAAAGCTTTTGTACAGTCCAAAACACATCACAGCCACTGTTTCCCACTTATATTGCGGCCACTTATTCTGACAAAAAATGAAGGCTTTGTACAACAGTATGGTTAAATCATACCTAGGTCTAGGTTCATATAAATTTATTATTCAGTTATCTTCCTGATACTTTCACAGGCTGTTTAACGAAGCGTTGTATGCTGACGCTGAGGTGACTGACTAATGCAAATATCTGTGTAAGAGTCAGTTTTGATTTCATCCTTAACTAATCCCTCAGTATCAGTCTTTGAACAGTAAACAACAAACTTCATAGTTGAGATTGGATTGAATCCTTCTGCAAACAAATATAAGTAAATGCTTTCATGAGAACAGGAAAGTAAACTCTGGGGCTTTTGTGGTTGCATTGACAAACCAATTAAAAGTCTTATGTTTTGTCTTTTATTTTGTCTTTTCCTTTTTTTTTTTTTTTTCTATTGAAAACTTCCAGCACGGTAGTGCTTAGCATATAAAACAAGAGCAGCTTGGGGTCTGCACAGGCTGAAGAAGCATTTGGAAGAGGGCTCAGGATCTCATGGCAGCTGGAATCTGGAGGGAGCCTTCTAGTCCTCTGCCTCCTGAAATCATTCTGCACTGTGCCATTGCTTAAAATAACAATTTTAAAGCACTTCCTTAATAAAGGCTCTCCTATGATCATACTTCCCTCACCCAGGAAGGACTGCTGTGGCACGCTGTCAAAGAAGAAGTCAAAAAATGCAAATTCCCAGTTAGTTTCACTCTTGGCTCACCGGAAGCAGAGGCGTTGGAGCTCCCTGTGGGCACGAGGCCAGCCAGGCCAGGGTGAGGCTGCTGGTGCTGGGGGAGGCGCTGCTTTATGGGACCAGCACGTCCCGCTCCGCTGACCTGGCACGGCGTGACGGCAGCGGGACGGATTTTTAGGGAGCATGGTTACCGGTGGTTAATAAGTGTGCATCACATGTGCTTTCCCTCTGTCGGACTCATACGTGGCATGAGTGCCCCGGTGTCAGCGCCGACCTGCCTGTAAGCCTGAGTCACGCCTCTGGCCCTGTCCCTGCCTCTTCTGGGACCTGAGCAACCAATGCCTGCTGCAGTCATGCTCCCGAGAGCGAAGGGACGTGGAGAGCACAGTTCCTGGAGCATTTTGTAAAAAATGGTGTGGAGCTGGCTCAGGCTAGCTACGGCCAAGTCTTACCACTTTTCTGATTAATAAACAGAGCAAATCGGTAACAACAATAACGAAACAGAATCACAGAACCACAGAATGGCTGAGTTGGCAGGGACCTCTGGGGTCCCTCCTATCCAGACCCCTGCCTCAGCAGGGCCACCCAGAGCAGGGCCCAGGGACACGTCTCCCCAGGGAGACCCCAGCACCCTGTGGTACTGCCCGGCACAGAAGCACTGCCTGGGGACCAGAGGGAGTCTGTAGCTGCAGGTGCCGGTGATGTATGGGCTGGGCTGTGCTGCATGGAGGGAGAGAATGGGAGCTTTGCCCCGCTGCTGGTCACCCCTGTCATTGGGTCAAGGTCACTGTTGCCTTCACGCAGTCTCATGCCCTCTGGATGCAATGGCCTGGCTGTGCTTTCTTGCTGCATTTGTGGAGAGTGGCAGAAGCTGGGGCAAATTCCTTGTATCGCCTTTGCCACTTGTGTGTCTGCAGAAAGCAGGCACCATCTGTTTCTGAGCAAGGAAAGACAAAAGTGCATTTACTAGTTTAGTGACAAACATTGCTGATCTGATGATTAAAAAAATGCTATCCAAATGACAAATTTCTTAAAAGCTAATTCTCTATTCTTTTACACATAATACAGCCATTCATTCACATTATAAGTACAAACCTTAAAGAAGCTATAATTATGTGTAATTAAATTTTCTTATTTTTTATCATTTATTTTAAGCCAAATACCTAAGAAAAATGTGATCTCAGAAAATCAAGCTGAACACTGAATCAAAGTAAAAGTCTATTCTAATGAATATGCTCCACAAAAAATACACACCGGGCTTCACGTCGCTTGAAAAAGAGCAGAGGTTCTGACAAGAAATACCTAGGGTATCGTGACCCTTACTGTTGTATAGTGAATGTAACTGTATGGACTATTTGAAGCAGTTGAAAATTCACAAAGTTACCGGTGCTGTAAAAGAGCATTACTGGAGAGCCTGTGCTTTCCTGTTCCATGTAATGGAGGGACTGAGGCTCCAGTGCAGGGGAACTTGTCCGAAGGTAATGTTGACTCATGTGGAACATTTAAAAGAGAAGTAGGATGGTGTCTGTAAAAAATAGATAACACTCTCAGATTCCTGAATGCCTGATCACTAAAGGGACAAAGGTCATTTATTTATTTATTTATTTATTTATTTTAATGCCATGGACTGTACCTAGACTGTGTGAGTAAGGGAACATTTTAAGGGAGCTGACAATAATTACTGTTAAGCTGCCTCTGGATCCAAATGTTTTTTTCACTGATGTGACAGCAAAAGCAGTATAAAGAAACAGGTGAAGAAAAAAGCCACTGCATTTTCAGTGCAGATGTTTTTGAGAGCTGAATTAAAGAAGACACAAATACAAAGAAAGTGCAATACTGGTGATGCCTAACTCTATGTGCAAAAATAAATTTGTCTGCTTCATTGAGTTATGAGATCTACTAGGATTTCATCTGCAGAGATCAAATGAGTGTGTATTGTAATGGTACTGTTAAGCTGTGTGATGGATAATACAGCTAAGGCCCTACTAATATTTGCGTAATAAACCTCATGTTTTCTTAGGATAACCACTGTCTTGACATTTCCCTGTCTCACTGCAGGCCCATCCTCACACGATTAAGTCCAGTTCAGACTGTACAGACCCAGTACAACGCTTCTCAGGACAGAGACATGCTTTTGCAAATGCATTTATACATGCACATGTGCATGTACTCTACCTACCCACAGTGCTGTATACAGCGAACTGCAGAATAAAGAGGTTTTCTCTAAGTTTCTCCTTCTCACATCCTCAAATACAAAAGAACAGATTGTGAAAAAGTTCTTAGTAGTAAAATTGTTCTGGAACATTAAAAAAACCTCAAACTGTACTATGAGTTTATCTTTTATTGTACATGTAACGTGAGTCTACAAATAGACAGACTGGTCTTATAACAATTACTTCATTTTTTAAATAACAAATTAGTAACAAAAGTAGCATTTAAAAGTAAAGTTTCATGTAGATAAAGACCAAACGACCCTTCCTACTTCTACTTACCTCAATGCCAATAACTGAACTCGTAGTACAATGAAATTCTGTAAGTAGCATTTAAAAATTGACAATAGGCTCTAATCATTTAGCACACGGATCCCATTGTAAGAGCACTTTTTCAGAATTAGGAAATCTATTGCTTAATTAATGTTTTGTGGCAGTTTGAATATGTAAAATGCTATATAAATGATGAGTATGATTCAGTTGTCAGTATCTGAACATAAATTATGCTTCACGCAGGGTTTAGAATAAGAAATTCCATAACATTTTGCAAAATGGCTTATGCATTCCCAGTAATTTTACATAAAATCTATTCATAGTGTCCATTGACTGGAAACAATATATGTGATTCTTTTAGTCAAACTACTTAATTCAGCAGATAACCACTGCCGCTTCATAGTTCATGGATTAGAATTTAAGAGAGCAGCTGAGGCATACATTTGAATTTGATTAATGACAAAGGGACCGTTTCAGAAAACAGAGGACACACTGTCCACTTAGCTCACAGTACAAAACAAAAAGTCAAAGTGACCACTTTCAGTTGAACAGAAAAACGAAAAGTGGTGCTCCCCCCATGCTTAGCGCCACTGGTTTTGTCCAGAAGGAAGGCACGGGGAGGTGTGATATAGCAGTGCTTGAGTGCTCCCACCAGATTCAAACTTCTGGTAGCAATTTTGCCGATGTTCAGTCAAAAAGAGACAGTGCTTTTGGCGTCTGGTTTTGTTTTTATCCCTACTTCTGATGATATCAGAGTTGTCAGGGCCCAGTGCTGTGCTCCTTGCGCACACAAAATAAAAGCAGATGAGTGGCTGAAACGAGCAAGAAGCAAGTTTGCACACTGCTGTGCGAAAACACTTGAATGAGCTCTAAGCAAGCTTGAGTTTGGGAGGAATATTGTCGGGTAGCGCCTTGCCTGCCGCAAGGCCCTCTAGGCCGGGCACGGGGTCACCAAGCGCGGTGCTGCCCACAGCAGTGGCTGGGCCCCACAGGCCCCTCAGGTCATGGTGCCACAACAGCCCCCGGGCCTGCGGCAATGGCCCAGGAACAGCAGCAGCAGGGACAGAAGTGGAACTCGAGCCACCGACCAAAAACATGTTCAAAATGCCCGTGAAGGGAGAAGATGGTAAAACTGCTGTGTAGGGTCATGGTGGAGTGCAGCATTAGTACAGTAGCTACCAAAATTTTTGATGAAAAATGGGTGATAGAATAATTGCCCAGCACTTTCTGAAGCTGGTTCATCCAGAAATTGTTAGCAGCATAAAACATTTCTAACAGCAGAAATTTCTAACAGCTGAAAATTTCTTTCTACTGTTATTTTATGAAACAGCATTAGTATACGCTCAGATAATGAAACAGTTCTTTAAACTGCCTTTTTTTTTCTTTTTTTTTTTCTTTTTTTCTTTTTTTCCTGCTGTTTGTACTGAGTATCTCCAGGGACTCAGTTGTAATGCTCTGGGATGTTTGCTCATCTGAAGATGACAGTTTGGGCTCGAGGAGGTAATTATTACAAGACACAGAGTAACAGAATGGGCTCTCCTCAGTCATTGTTTTGGACAAAATCCATGAGACTTCACTCAGAGGGCTGTAAAACCAGACCCACTGATTGATGGTACTAGTTATTTCCTGATGAATGTGTTTTCTCTTTTGCTTTCCTGTTTTTCCTTCTTTGGGACAGATCCCATGGAGACCTCTCAGAGCTACAGAGAAGTACTGTGAGATACCATGGCTGTTTCAGGGATTTTGAACAGAAAAATGAAACTCTCGGCACCAATTTGCCTGGACAGAATTCAAAAATAGGACTCATTCTGGTGGAGGACCAATAGCTTAAGTTGTTAATCCTTTAATACCATCATCAGTTTGTGCAGAGAGGTCTGAGACTTGTAGGAATACTTTCTACTATCAGTACATCAACAGAGATGGTGAGAGGGTATTCCAAACACACCATGTCTTTCCAGCAAATTTTTATTGAATAAAAAATGCTTTAAAAGCTCCTGGTGGACCTGAGTGACTCACAGGATTGGTAATAGGATTAGATCATTGGTTCAAAACTAGTTCAGGACCAATATCCTGTAATCTGATATATATGGCTAAGCTCTGTTTACTTCAGTGTGGTTTGGGAGAGACATCCTGGTGTTCTCATGCAGATGTCAATGCAGAAGGCAGAAGAACACAGACTAATAAACATTGGCATTTAATTATTGGGTTTTGATCATGTTCTTATTTCTGTTCTCAGATCACATTCTCATTGCTGGGCCACATCGTTTCATAAATAAATAACACCATTTAAAGAACTACACGGAGGAGAAGGAGTGTGTTTGTTCTCCAGTGCCTCTAGCCCAAGTACAGCAGCAGGATCTGCACAGGGAGTCCCACAGGGATTCCTGCTAGGGTCAGCCTTGTCTGGAGCTGCCGAATTCTTCTCTTTAGAAATGGAGAATCCTTGGGGAGCAGGGAGGTGGGGACACATCTGTGTTTGTGAACAACAAAAGCTACGTAATCGTTTAGGATGAGAAAAAGTACCAGCACCACATGAAACTGCAGAAGCAACTCTGAGTTAGGAAGAATGCGCTCAACCACTTTAATATTTTAATGTTATTTTTACAATTTAGATAAGTTTAGAAACAATATTAAATTGGAAACATTCATGACATGGATGTCTCCCAAGAAAGACTATAGGGACAATGACTGGATCAGAACAGAAAAGACAAATATAAAGCATTTAACTTGGTTGTTAAAAATAATTTGTAATAAGCTCCAACTGTCTGCTTTGTAAATCTCAAGAGGCAATGTTGAGATGGGGCTAGCTACCATGTCAGCCACAATTTGTTTTGAATGACCCGGAATTTTACATTCAACTTTTCAGCCAAAGAATAATTAACAACAGTAGCCATGCCAATAGAAGCAGGCAGAGCTTTTAATAAGCCCCATTCCTTGATTAATGAACATTGATTAATATCACCCCTCTTATAGAACTTTGGGCCATCACCTGCTACCTGTGATTAAAGACTTGCAAATTTTATCCATCCACAATCTAGGTGTGAGATCTGTTTCATGCTTGAACTGTGATTTTCTAGAGCTTGTCCATACCGTTCTTTAATTCTGACCTAGGAATATCTGCTACAAGTTAAGATCTTGTCATGTCTCCTATCTCTGAATGGTAGGTATAGTCATTCTCTCTCATTATGTATTAGGATTTTTATTACTTCTGATGTGGAAGGATGGCATCTTCTCATTTTGTGCAAGAAAGCCTTGCTATGGTTAAGAAGAAAAGCTTTCAAATTGCCTGAAGCACCTCAATTTTAGAAGATCAAAGTTCACATCTGCGTTGGCCAGAATAAAAATATTCTAATTGTATTTTTAAAGAGCATCATTGTGGTCACCATTCCTGTCTTCTGAAGAGTTTATGGGAGGAGAATGTCAGATGTCACAACTTGTCGCCACTTTCTTATCATCTTTGGAAACAGCAGGAATCTTCACTTTATTTTCCTGTCTGGTGTAACCACCACCATGTCCATATTCTTCTAATATCTGGTATTGTTTTTTTACCCATCATTTGTATTTTAAGACATCCTAAGGGTTTAAAAAATATTCTAGCTTATTTTGAGTTTAGTGGATAGGACCCATCGTAATTACAGAATGCCATCTCCCCAGTGTGGGAGAGGGGCAGCATTCACCATAGTTCTTCTGGACCCATTCTTGAATGTGGGCAAAATTTCCTCAGTTAAGGCACCAGCTCCTGAACCCCTCTCTTCCTAGGCCAACTACAAGAGTCTTTATTTATTTATTTATTTATTTATTTATTTATTTATTTATTAGGGGCTATGGAATGAGCTGCAGAATTAAATTGTCTTCTATCTCGGTTAGTTAATTCATGAGATCTCCAAATCTCCTAAAGTTGCCTGCGAGTCAGCTTTGGGGGGGAGGAAGCAGGCAAAGAGGAAGCATTGTTTGTTTTTCTGCCGTCACAGCAGGCTGAGCAGTGGGGGTGTCCCTCGCTCAGTGAGAGAAGGAAAAGCCTGGCTGGGAGAGGACAGGAGAGGGAGCGGGGCGCGGAAGCCTGCCGATGGCATATTCACCTTCATATGGCCGGAGTGAGGTCTGTCAGCTCCAGTGCTGGAGGCCCTGGTGCTTGTAGTGGCATAAGCATTAACACATCATCCCGACTTTGAGAAAACTCCTACGGGCAATCGAGTTTAAATGTCTGCATATAAATATATAAAATATATAAATATCTGCATATCGCATGTCAAAGTATCAAGTAGATTAAACAGATGCTTGTATACCTAATATTTATTAAGCATACATTTATGTGGAATATATATTTATATGTAATATAAAAATATCATATACATAATTCTATATGTAACAGAGTATATACATTCCATATTTAAATATAAATATATAAAATTGTATATATATATATAATTCTGTAATCCATATGTCTTTTCTATACTCTTTCTGAGAACTGTGGGTGTCATCCTCAATCCCCCTTCACCAGGACTGTCTGTGCCCTGAACCCAGCATTTCTGCTGAAAGCCAGGTCAGCCTGTGTTCTCCCAGAAGTCCCCTTCTTCTTTCTTAGGTTTTATGTTTCTGATAAAATTGTTATTACAGTTTCCAGCTCTTCCTAAATGACTTGCAGCAGGCAGTGACAGGTTGCAATTTTAAATCCACTTAGCTATTTTTTTCTCGAATAATCCTGTTTGACAGGCTTTTTTCCCCTCCCTCCCTGTCATTGAGCATGGCTGTGGTTTGGGCTGAGCAAAGAGCTGACTAATTGTACAGGCTAGGGACACAAATGGGAGAGATTCGCTGATACTGTACCAGGCAGAAACAACAGCCCTGGTATACAAGTGCTAGCCAAAAAGTAGCTTGGTTTGTTACATACCATGAACATCTATTCATTAATTTTGGACTGACATTTGATGTTGTTTTACTGCTGGTAAAACAGACTGTGCACGCCTTTTAACTGTTTATGTTAAAGGCACAGCAATTAGAATAAATGCAGATAAAAGCACTTGCTCTGTGCAAAATCGTAATTTTCGTCGCACAGTTCTTAACATTGATCTATTAAAGGTTGTGAATATTTTTTTTTTCCATCAATTCTTCTGTTAATGCTTTCCGATGGCATATGCCATCTCCTCTGATTAAATTTTATTCTTTCCCAAAGTGCCTAAAAGGCTGGCCTAAGATGCACAGCTAGCATATGAAGGCAGGCCTCCACCCGCTGCCCTCTGCCTGCTCTGCCCAGCACCCCTGTCCGGTTGAGCCTCTGCGGCCACGGGGAGCAGAGTCTTTTCCTGTTAGTGGGTGTTTTTGGCAGGAATTTTGGATAGGTTAGAATTAATGCGATGAATGCTGTGTATTAATAACAACTGAGTATTAATTTTGGCTTAGCAAAATGATCAATTGTCATGTGTTTGTGCTGTTGCATCCTTTCATGTTGAAGCAATCTGGGAAAATTAATTTATTTTACCTATTGATTAGTTTAAAAGGTTTTTGCTTACCCTGTGCTATCTGGAAAACACAATAAACCTAGTTATTTTAAAAAGCTAATGCAATTTTTCAAATTGTAATGGACACATCTATTACCATCGTGTTTAAGGACTATTTACCTCACAGCCAATTGTCCAAATAATCAACATATACAGCACATACGCTCTGATACATTTCTTATTCCAGGGGAGAATGAGAAATAAAAAATAACCTCCCAGTGCCTTATAATTGCTCATTTCCTGTTTAAGACAGCAAATGGCAATTTGCTGCTATAGGACAGATAAATGGGTGGGATGTTTTTGTGCTCCATTAGGAAGGCGGTTGTCTGATTAATGATTACAGAAGCAAATTGAAAAAAAAATAGTATTAGGAAAATATGCTAGAGGTAATATTATTTTCTTAAGCAAGTAATAAATGCAGATGCATGGAGGTTGCAAAGTCGCATAATATGGCACTAATTGATTCAACTCGTACATACTGCCTGCTGAGCAGGCAGGTTTTATACTTGTGCTAGAAACCAGGGGCAGATAACTGAGTGGATAAAAGCTCTGGCCTTTCACCTCAGGTGCAGCAATGCGGGTCTTGCCTTTCTCAGCACTTCCCCTGACTCATTCTGCACGGAAGTTCATTTGTGGCTTGCTATTTGTATTCCATCTATATTTAATTTGCTTTAAAAATGTGTTTCTCTGCAGTTCTAATGAGCTTGTTAAAAGCCTGAGATCTGATTAAGGGGAAAAATCTAGGCTCTGTGAGGCCTGGGCTCCAGGACGGTGCAGATCCCATGTACAAAAGCCAGCTGCATGGCCCAGCCGGGAGAGCAGAGCCGTGTCCTGGGGATGGTGGCAGGAGCAGAGGTGCCACAGGGTCACGGTCACGGCCGAGGTGCCTGGGGGTGACCAGGACACCCTGAAGTGCAGCCCCCACCAGTACCTTCTGCCCTCTGCACCCTAGCCTTCCCCTCCTTCTCCTTCCTGTGCCCAGTTGCTCTTTCACAGTCTGTTTTGGTGCCCCCTCCTGTGTCTCCTGGCTCAGCTCTGCAGGGGACGGGAGGTGTGAGACGTGCCCCTGCTGCCCACGCAGACGTGAGGACACAACGCAGCTCCACAGGGAGCTGGCGGGGTGGCACAGCAGGGCAGCACAGGTACCGAGCTGCTCTGCGTCCAAGGGGGAGAAGACACCAGTTGAAGCACTCTGGGCCCCACCAAGCTGACTTTTTCCTTTTTTTTTTTTTTTTTTTTTCTGTGCCATCGCGGTGTCTGTGTGCCAAGCTTCATGCTGAAGCAAAGCCTATAGCTAATGTTTTGTAACAGAAGCCAGACCCACAAGCTGTCTGTTAACCTGATCGGTTTCTATGCCTGCTCATCCCACCACAAAACTCAGGCTGGTGTCCCGTTGCCCTGCAGGCAGCAGTTGGTACCTGTGCTCAGGAGGAGGAGAGGAGAGGGGAAGGTTGTCCCCATCCCCTTCCACCAACAGCCCTGTGATGACACCAGTGTGCTGTCCCTCACCAGTATCCCTCAGCTCCCATGGAGAAGGTAATTAGAAAAGCAATTGTTTTAATTGTTTGGAAACCTTCCACCTCGGATACCTACCTCCAGAGAAGAGGGAAGATGGAGGAATGTTTTTGGAAAACAAACCTACACCTTTCACGTATCCGAGGGACAGGGGAGTTTGCTTGGTGACAAATGCTTTAGGAGCCTGATTCATGTGAGCTGCACAAACTGGGATCACCAGGGTCACTTCAACCTCAGCCTGCAAAAGGCCAGGTAACAATAAATTTCAGCCCTTGATTTGGGCATGGGAGTAAGCCAGAAGTACAGATAAGGTCACAGACTATATTTAATTTCATATTTCTTGCTTTATCCCCACAATCAGCACGTTAGCAATCTGCCCTTGAGAAGTGTTTGCTTTTGTGCTGTCTTGTCTTTGCATTTCTGGGATTGCTCAATCATGTGGAGCTAAATTTTATTTTACTGGAAAAAGAGTCTCATTAGCTTCAGTGAATGGTTTACAAATCCAGCCTAGATTTATTTTCGTTTTCTTGCACTGGGGCAAATTCTGTGCTGATCAGCCCCTATTCAGTCACAAATACTGAATGGGTTGCACAGCAAGTCCATGTACAACTTCATCCAGAGATTGTAGCCAAAATCAACTCGGTCTCTAGAAAGAGCATTTAAGAGCCTGTCCAGAAGACAATTTAAAATTCCTTGCACATTCTTAATAAAGTGACAAAGCTCCTTGAACTCTTAAGTAATCCTGTGCACCCGTCAGACAGTCGTGAGAATTTATAGTGGTTTCCCCTGTTTTCTCAGCCTTTTTCCTCTGGACGCAAGCTGACATGGACCTGGGAATGGGGACAGTTTCCGAGTGGAGTTAAGAGCTGCTCTTGCTTGCTGTACGGCCAGCCAGGGGCATCCATCCCTCAGGAGCCTTTTGGCTCGTTTCTTCACATCTGTCCGTGTCACGGTGTGCTGGAGACCCGCTCACACAGGGCAGTAATAGTATGTGAATATTACAAATCTTGTAAACATTTTATTCAAATATATTGTCATTTTAGCAGTTTGTTATTAAACTAACTCCGTATGGGTATGTGTTTGAAGGCTTGTTACAGAGCCTCTGTGTGAACACTACATGGAATCCACTGAGGGTCCCTCCGTGGCCGTCGCTGACAGCCTCAGAACAAAGTTAAGCAAATTGCCCCAAGCGGGGTTATCTGCAGAGGGAGCGGTGGCCAAATGCTGTCTGAGGTTTTACATCCGCAGACAAAAGGCTCCACCAGACCGGAGGGCTTGAAGCTGGAGGCCCGGCTCGGTCTGACACATGCAGATGTAATTCAGGCGGCTCACTTCCTTGCTGGAACAATGGGAGCACTGGGGCTCTCAGGAGCTTTCAAGCACCATTTGCTGCTCTTGTTTACAATCTTGTCTATTTTAAAATCAGTTCCCTCAGCCAAACAAGGTGACAAAAAGAATCAGATTAACAAACAGGATTAGTCTCCTGGTAGGTGTGTGAGCCAAACATAAAAGTGATGTGGGACGCTTGGAGAACACCCAGAGAGGTGAGCTGATACCTGTTCACCTTAACAAGCGGCGCATTTGTAGGCACTTACATGAAACCTTCCAGCCACTGCAGCAAGATCAAGGCTGGGAGCAGTCAGAGCCGCAGGACACATGCCGAGGGCTGCCTTTGGGGCAGCTGGTGTGCCCCGCCAGCACTGCTCTCCTGCAGCACGAGCAAATCCTCGTGTAAGGACGTGGCACGGCTGCCAGCTCCGTCACGTTCACGTGAGCACTGCAGCAGCTTTCCGTGCATGCCTTGGTCTGCGCGATCCAAACCAGTGA
The DNA here is from genome assembly GCF_964211825.1 of Aythya ferina. Taxonomy (NCBI): domain Eukaryota; kingdom Metazoa; phylum Chordata; class Aves; order Anseriformes; family Anatidae; genus Aythya; species Aythya ferina. The sequence goes on from NC_140305.1 coordinate 27,576,055, forward strand.
GTTTAACAGGAATCGGTCATTTGGCCCAGGTCCAGCAATATCCCCTCAATGAGGATGAAGTAAGAATGCGAAGACTTCATCAGCGGCTGGTGGAAGCTGCTGCAATTCCACTGACTTCCACTGAGCTACCCCAAAGTACAAATACTGAGTCCTGGAGAGTTTTAACCACCGAGGATTATGGCCTGCTGCCACCTTACTGATATGTCTGTTGCTGCTTTGTTTTTAACCCACTGACAGAAAAGCATTTGGTCTCAGCTGCAGAGCAGGACCAAAATGCCTTCCAAAGTGAGCAGTTGCTGGCTTGTAAAGCAGCTCTCCTTCTTTCCCAAAGCCCACGCTGGGCAAGCCTACAGCTCTGTCTCCTAACCCCTCGTGAACTGGAACCTCTCTCCTAACAGGTCTAGCTGCTGGTCGCAACCACCACGCACATGAATAAACAGCGGGCCTTCTACCTGGGGCATTAGCTGGAGGATTTACATGTGTACGGAAAGAAGATTTCAGCTGGTATGAGAGCAGAGAGGCAGAGCACTGCGCTGCCCAGCTTGCAGACCCGGAGGCCCAAATACTTTTATAACTGCGAGCACAAAGCCTGTGCTGATCGCACGGCCAGCACTCAAGTCCAGTGCCCAGCCTGGCTGCCTGTGGCTGTGCTCGGGGCGTGGGGAGCACCGTGACCATGACCGTGACCATGACCGGCTGCAGCGACCCAGCGGGGACCCGCGTGCGCTGCTGGCCCTCAGAGGTCAGCTCAGCACTGCAGGGCCTCCAGTCCAGGCTGGGAGCAAAGGGAGAGAAATCCCTCCCCATCCCCGCTCCTCCTGGAGCAGCCGGGGCTTGAAGCACTGCCCTCCAGCTCTGACGCTCCCTTCCTGCTTTTCAAACCAGACTGCTCCACTAATTGCTCTTAAACCTAGCTTCTGGAGTTGCTGTACCTTAAAAGAGGGGTGAATCAGGTGTTTGGCTAGGGTTCCCGTGTACCCTGCAAGCAGACCTGGAAAATGGAAACTCCAAACCATACAGGTCCCCGCAGTTTTGGCTAGGTTTTGGGAGTTGTTTCTGCAGCAGTGCAGGGATGAGCACGTTGCGGCGTTGGATGGCACCAGGGCAGGAGGGATGCAAGTGTCGTGATACAAGTCAAACGCAACATGAACTGCACAAGGAAACCTTGTCCACGCTGCTGCATGAAAAATGTCTCCAAGGCAACATGCGTAGCTCGAGAGGCTGTGCAATGTTCAGCAATAGTGGTTGAATTGATGTTACCGGGATTTCAGTAGCTGGCAGGATGCTCTCTGCTCGGCCACCAACAGCCCGCATCTAGACTGCTGAATATTTTCAGCACTGCAGTGCTATGGGCGCACTTGGATTTGTTTTATACATTTGCCCCTTTATCACATTTTGGTTGGCTGTGGAGTTGCTTTTACATTCACTTAGATTTAAAAATGAAGACAAGAAAACTCCACAAAAATAGCTGCTGCTTCTCCTTCAGATCTGGAAGGTGGTGGATTAAAACTTAAGGTCCGGTTTCAAAACATATTCAGCACTCTGCACTAGAGAGCTTACCCTGGCTAGTTTGTCAGACAGATAATTACAGTAATTTGATTACAGCTTATGAACACCTAAAGAGAACAAAAATTCACTGCCTTTAGGTCTCTCTGGTCTGGCAGACAAAAGTGTGTTTAAGATCCAGTTCTTGCACATTGAAGCTCTGTGATGCCAGAGTGGGGGCAAACGTGAAGAGCCAGGACAACCACGCACTGGAGCGCTTCCCTGAGAGCCAGCATGAGCCTCCTACCCCAGTGGCTTTTTTAAGACAAGATAATTTTTTCCTACACAAGATGCTGCAGCCAGGCAGGAATGTGGCTGGGGGAGTGCTGCAGTTTGTATTATGAAGGAGGTCATACTGGAAAATCACAGCGATCTCTTCTGGCTTCACAGTCTTTGAATGCAGACTGCAAATCTATGGCAAGCAGAGCCAGTGAAATACAGAGCAGAGTACCTGAGATATCACAGGGAAAGCAAACGAGGTAATTATTGAGAATTACAGAGCACCGTGTGGGTTGCTATTGTGGAGACGAAGCCTTCAACATCTCACATCCTGCATGGAGGCAGGTGGCTCAGATCCACACTGCTCCGTTTTGTCAGAGATGCGATAAATCATGTTCTTGAACAGGAAGGGTTTTACCCTCACTGCAGAGACCTCACCCTTGTTTTACCCTCACCCTTGAGGGGCAGCGAGTCCCCACGGCACTGGGTGCAGGAGCAGGAGCAGGGCTGTTCGCAGCCCGGGGCAGGAGGCAGGAGGGCCGCGCAGCCACGCAGCGGGGCAGCAGGCACGGCGATGCTGCAGCAGCTCTCCTGCAGCTCCCGCTGCTGGTGACTGAATCCCACATCTCCTGCACCACCTGCCCCGGGCACGGGGCGAGCCTCGGCAAGCTCTGAGCCCGAGCGGCTACGGCTGGGCCACAGGGCACCCTGCGAGGGATCCCGGTGCTGCCTGCTCCTGCCACACAGCTCGGGGAGGGAACGCTCCCAGCACAACACAGAGCACTTGGGAGGGCTGGGCACCTCCTGCTGGGGCAAGGGAAAGGGAGAGCCTGCAGGAGAGGATCGGACTGCACACTGGGAAAAAGGTGTTGGCTGTAGGGGTGGACAAACACTGCAAACGGCTCCTTTTTTCTTTTCTTTTCTTTTCTTTTCTTTTCTTTTCTTTTCTTTTCTTTTCTTTTCTTTTCTTTTCTTTTCTTTTCTTTTCTTTTCTTTTCTTTTCTTTTCTTTTCTTTTCTTTTCTTTTCTTTTCTTTTCTTTTCTTTTCTTTTCTTTTCTCTTTACTTTTCCTCCTTTCTTTTTTCTTTTATTCTTCTCTTCTCTTCTCTTCTCTTCTCTTCTCTTCTCTTCTCTTCTCTTCTCTTCTCTTCTCTTCTCTTCTCTTCTCTTCTCTTCTCTTCTCTTCTCTTCTCTTCTCTTCTCTTCTCTTCTCTTCTCTTCTCTTCTCTTCTCTTCTCTTCTCTTCTCTTCTCTTCTCTTCTCTTCTCTCTCTTCTCTTTCTTTTTTCCTCTTCTCCTTCTGTTTTCTCATCTCTGCTCTGCTTTTCTCTCTTCTTTCTCCTCTCTGCTCACTTTTTCTCCTCTCCTCTCCCTGTCCTCTCTTTATTTGCTTCTCCTTTTTCTTCTCCCCTTTTTCTCCCCTTTCCTTCCTTTCCCCTTTCCCCTCTTTCCGCATCCCGCTCCGCTCCGATCCGCTCCGGGCCGTGCCGCGCGGCGGGCGCCCCCTGCGGGCAGCGGGGCCGAGCCCAGCCGGGGGGGGGGGGGGGCAGCGCCTCCTGCCCCTGCCCGCAGCTGTGTTAGGCTGGTGTCACCCGGGGGGGGCTCAGGGTGAAGGCTCCGGAAATCAAGTGGCTTTGATGTAAAGGGAAACCAACCACCAAGCACAACCCGGGCGCTTTCAGTGTGATTTCTAGTGACTTGCAGTGATATAACATCAGCCCATTTCTGCTCATGTGTTTTCAAGGGGGACTTTAGCTCTGCCTTCACCTATTTCCTAAATGCTTTCAAAAAGGTGGTTTTTTTTTAAGTATCTTAAGCAATCCCACATGCAGCTGATGCATCCATGTGCACTCACAAGGTGCAACTCTAACGCGCTGCTCTTCAGACTTCTGCTGGAGGCCAGGAGCAGCACCGCCGTGTTTCCTCCTCTCCACCTTTCCGTCAGGCTCGCCCGCGAGCTCTGTCCCATTTCTTGCCAGGGTGTGACCAGCGACCCCGTGATGTTTGATGCTTTCCATCTCACCTTCTTCCACCCTACTGCACCATGTAATGGCCTCGAGAAGGCCCAGCCACACGCTGCTTTGCTGTGGCTCTTTGCCAAATGTTGCTTGCCATGTGCTGTGAGCACTTAGGTGTTTAGCCAGTGCAGAGACAATTCCACCAAATAAAACAGACATAACTGAACCGCAGCTGTAGCCAACAGCACCGGGGCACCACGGGGGCATGGCCATGGGGCAGGGCGATATTGGGTGTGCTCCCTGTCCCCACGACCAGAGCAGTGCCTGCGCTCACACATCCCGGCTTGCACCGAGCCTTCACAGCACCATGAGCAGATCTCTGCCCAGGGCCGACCCGAAGGGCCCAGCCTCGTGGCAGCGTGCCCCCAAGTGCGATCACATCCCTCTGCATCCTCCTCTGGCTCCTGCCTTGCTCCCGCAGCCCGGCCGGTGCCGCCGGAGCAGGCAGCGCGCGTGCGCCGAGCAGTAACCATGGCGATGCCTGAGGCTGCGGGTCCTGGCTCGGAGGGTTTGCAGAGGAAGAGAAAGGCTGTTCTTCAGAAAAGCACATTAGCATTTCCCACCATCCCCTTCTTGTTTTTCACGCACGGGCAGGCCGGTGCTGGTGCTGGGCAGGCAGGGGCCTGGAGGCACCTCAGGTGGAGAAGGAGCCAGGCCGTGTTCACGGCACGTGCTTTGGCTTCGTGATGGGGAGCGTGTATGGAAATGGGTTTCACAGCAATTACCTCTGTCAGCCCGGGGAAGAGTTTTATTACAGGCTTTTAGCATCCCTGCCTGCACTGCCTCCATCTGAAGGCTCTTTAATTGGGCAGCCTTTCTCAGGGATGGTACCCAGCTGTCCAGTACCATGATATCTAAACATATGATGGCTAACTACAGTTTACAGAATAAGTTTGTTCTCCTTCCAGAATAAAGAAGTATATGTTTTGCCTATGTAAAATCTGTGTCAGTATGAGACCAGCTCCGTACAGCAGCGGAGGATGGGGTCAGTCCCCGTGCTAAGGCTCTCCAGCAGCTGGGAGCTGCGAGCCCAGAGCTGGCTCCAGCACTGCCACTGCTGGTCTCCCATCAATCCCTTGGCGAAGCAAGGGTTGGTGCTTATTTAAACTGCCCAACGTTTTACCTAACATATTCCTGATGTTTTAGTGAAAAGCGAGAGTACAAGTGGCCATAAATCCACATTGAAAGGAGCGACCCCAAAGCTTTGCAAGACAGGAGGCCCATTATAAAGCTGCAAAGCCAATTCCTGCCAAGTAGCGCGTGTGTGATGGGAAGAGCCACCGAGACGCTTGCAGTGCCGAAGAAGTTGGGATCCAACTAATGCATTACCATACCTAAAGGGAATAAAAAACCTTCAGTGCTAAATGGTGCTTTCTGGTGTGTTTCAAAATTGACCTGCGATACATTATTTAGGAGCTCACATTATAACTTAGTCTTTCTTTTAGTGGGATTAGGACACTATTAAGCTCAAGAGAAATACATCATCTTTCCAAAAATAAAACACTTCATGATTTTAATGCATCTTCTTGTTACTGACACATCTGAACCAATCGTAATGCTGGAGCACCCCTCCTTTAAACTGCTGGGGTTATTAGACTTCATTTACCTTGTTTCCATCATAACATACTTACTTTCATATCTGGATCACTGTGTGTCAAGCACGCCGCTGAACGCTAATTTACATTTTACCAAAACATCACGACTCCTTTCCTAGCCTCTTCACACCCACCTTGTTTTGCTCCAGTGCCGAGTTGCTCTGTTCAGCGTGTCTCCGTGACGGCAGGGTTGTGGTCTCGCTGTGCGAGGAGCACAGCAGCGCTTGCCATTTTGTGCTCCCCTCCGTCGCTCAGACACACCTCTCCTGTCCCTGCCCCTTCGGTCGCCTGCACACCCGGCACTCTTTTCCTTCCTGCTCCACTAGCTGGAAGCTGTTCTCTGCCTGCCCTCAGCCTGCAGACAGCCCTGCTGCTACTTGCCTGTGCCGAGCCGTGCAAGGTCATTTTGCAAGGTCGCCCTGCAGGAGGAGCATGGCACTTTGGAGATCTGGCACTGCGATGCTGTGATTAAAATGGGTACACAGCAGAGACTGCTTCCCAAACGAGAGAAAACGCCTCCGTCCATTCCCGTAGGCCTGGTGGAAATTGTTCTAATTTTGGAACAGCAGAGAAACCCTTTTCCCTCTTCCTGAAACCCTGGGCGCAGCACGGCCAGGGCCACTGCGCTCACTCCTGATCCGGGCTGCTGAGAGGGGGCCCTCAGCCTGGCCCCCAGGTGCTGACAGTGCTGGTGGCTGCTCCAGCCTCAACCTTTACCTGGTCACACAACTGCTGTGATTTTCACCAAGGACTTGACCATGAGTGGGGAGCTTTATGGGGTGCCCACAGGCACACCGGCCACTCAGCCTCGCTGCAGCTGCAGCTCCCGTGGCTGTGCCTCCAGCTGCAGAGGGGAACGGTCAGTGCCCGGCGTGGCTCTGCGGGACCTGTCAGGGGCACAGTGACACACCTGGCTCTTGGACGCACCTCAAGTCGCAGAGTGCTAAAATAAATGGCAGGCTTGTGATGAAAGCGCAACGGGCAGAAAACAGCCACCTTCTGGCTCCAAGCACACAATAACTTCCTAAATCAGCAGCAGTTTTTCCCCTCATTTACTTTTGGAAGCCTGCTGACTTCTGAATTGCTCAGCCCACTGTCAACCAGGTATGAAATGCAAACGCCTCCCCTGCCCACAGCACGGCCAAACCCCGCGGTGTGCTGCCACCAGCGCGGTGGTGCCATGCACCGGGACACAGGGCTGAGGTGTGCTCAGGAGCTGTGCCAGGCACTGCCGGGGCTCGGGGGACGTTCTGCTCCTCGCGATGTCACGGTGTGCACACCTGTGTCCCCATGGCCATGCTCAGTGCTGCAGAGGCTGCGGGCAGCCCAGCTTCAGGCACATCAGCCAAACAGAAGGAAAAAAGCAGTTTAAGTTTTGCTTCCCCCTCCCAAAAGCAGTTAAAATTTTGTTTCCTCCACTTGCTCCTTCTGCAGGCGCTAGTGGGGAGGACGGAGCTGAGGCTGCAGCAGCGCGTGGGCTGAACGGGAGCCAGAAATGCTATGTTATTGCAAGAAAAAGCAAACGTGGGTGCATGGTATCCTTTGTATAACATTTTTTTCCTGTCTGCTGTGCAATAATAAATGTTATCCAAAGTGCAGTCTGAGCTTGGAGTGCAGCCGTGGGTGCCGAGCTCGGGGAGAGATGCAAAGCCACCGCGGAGCGGCCGAGGCAGAGGGAGGGCGATGAGCAAGGAGAAGCTGACCCAGGCAGAAGTGCCGGGGGAGCTGGAGTTGTTTGCAGCGCTCAAAGAGGAGGCTGTGGGGAGCTGTGATGAAAGGCTGCTTCAAAGGGATCGGCCATGCTGGCAGCAGCTGCCCATCGCCCGGGGGCTGCGGCTGACCCCCAGGGGCTGGTGGACACTGACTCCCTGCACTGCGAGGGGCTCCTTGTGCCAGAGCTGGCGTTGGGCCCAGCCACCTCCCCTGCCACAGCCACAGCCCCACCAGCAGCACCACTGCTCGGGCACCTCTCCCCAGGAGCGTGTTTAGCTTTTGAAGCCATGAGCTGAAAGCACAGCTTGGGCACGTGCGGCAATAGGGCAGTAGGGTCCCGCAGCAGGGCTTTCTTTCCTGCTGTCGGTACGGTGCCGTGCGTGCACCACAGCTCACCAACAGCGGGCACGCTGCCTGCCTGGGCGCTGCCTGCTCGGCAGCTAACTGCCCGCTGTGGTCTCCGCGAGTCCTGCTGCGTGCCGTGATAATTACAGTGGTGTGCTGTAATCAGGTGATTACCTCTAGGAAATGACAGAAGCTGCAATAAATTGCCGGAGCAGGCTGCAGCAGTGCTCTGGGATGGACCTGGGGTGCTTGGAAGCTGCCGGACGGGGCCACGGCCACAGTGGCTGTGCTCCCGCATGGTGCAGGTGGCGTCGTGCTGCGTGTCGTGGAGGGGACACTGTCTGACATTTTCCTGCTTCAGCCCATTGCTGCCAGGAGATATTTTTCCTGGGTATTTAGCAAATTAAAATCTAAACAAAACCCAGGACGCAAAAAGCCGTAAGAAGCTGGGCAGAGGAAGGACTCCCGCAGCAAATCTCTTCTAATAGTTTCTGGTCCTCTGAAAAGAGGTATTTTTCTCCTGAATGCATTTAGTAAAGAAGCTTTGCTAAAATATAGACTTAAGCTACTTTTTTTTTCTTCCCTAAATGGTAATAATCAGCTTAGCACAATGAAAGGCGCAGTGCAGAAGTCGCTTTGTAATTTTAGAAAATCTTGAAATCCTGAACTCGTTGAGGAATGGCTTGGGGTGCCCACGGCTCGTCTGCCGCAGGGTGTGTTGCTCTGCCCGCTGTGGGCGCAGGCAGCAGTGCCGGCACGCTTTGTGCCCACTGACGGCCGGACTCCTCCGGCGGGGCACCCAGGGCTGTGCTGGCAGCGAGGCGAGCAAAGGAGCGGTGCAGAAGGAGCCAGGGTGGGCACTGCCATCACCCCGAAATAGGCCAGGTGCACAGACCCCCTCTCACACCATTCCCATCTGACATGCCACCAAGAGCACATGTCCCCATCGGTGGTGGCCTCCTGGTGATGTGAGGCCACTCCTTGAGGCTGATGTGGTTCCTGCCCCCGGTGCTCTCTGCCCTGAGCACGCGCTGCCAATCCTTCTGGTTTTCACACAGAAATGGGGGAGCAGGCCCAGCCATCTCCTTGGGCTTTGGTAGCTAATGCCACGACATGTGCAAAATGTAAAGAGCCCGATGCCTCCCAGGGATCGTCCCCTCCTGGGAATTTAACTGGGGTTGGGCGGGTGCCCAAGGCCTAGCGGAAAACTTTCACTGGTGTATTTTTTTCTTTTTCTTATAATAAATTTCATGGTAAAATTGCAGTAGTGACAAATGAGAAGTTTCCTGATTCTGGTTCTGTTTGGTTCAGGTATAACCAGATTATCTGCTTAACTTAAAATAGTTTGCCCCTTGTTCATGCTGTCTGGCGTCTGCCCACCACCTTTTATTGGCTTCATACACCTCAAACTTCACCACACTTAAGCACAGCATCAATCCTTGCCTTTTCAGCTGTAGCACCTCTCGCTTAAACAACTGCGTGGAGATTTTCTTTTAAACTCCACCATATAGGGCATTCAGATGCTCACAGACAGCAGGGTAAAAACTAATCTGGTGCTGCGGAAAAGCCCCGTGCATCAGCCCGTGTGCCTGCAGAGCACCCCGAGGCACCCAGCCTGCTGCCGGCACCCGGGGCGTGTGTGACCCCACCAGGGGCTGGGGCAGGGCTGGAGGCTGTTTTGGAAGGAAACCAAGTGACATCTGCAGCCCACTTGGGATCAGCTCCCTGCCGAAAGTGTAAAATTATATTTCCAGAAAAAAAGCTAACGTGCTTCAAGAGACTGGGAAACACAAGTGGCAGGAGGTGGCTCCGAGTAGCTATTTTAATGCCTCATTTTAAAAACGCAGACAGTGTGTGCCCCTGGTTCCACCGGAGATGCCAACATTTCAGATAAGAGTGTTGAAGAAAAGAGAGAGAAAAAAAAAAAAAAAAAAAAAAACCAACAAAGATTTCTGCTTCCTTAGGAGGTTTGCAAACGTGGTCTTTGGAGGACGGGAGATGCTGATTAATTTGAACAAGCAGACAAAGACCCTGACATCAATTAAATACTGCTGATGAGGTGAGGTCAATAGTAATTATAACCTGCTCATATCTTCATGCACTACAGACTTGTTTAATCTTTTTATTGAAAAGCTTTTTACTGAAATAATGTGGCATGATAATTTCCTACAGCGCGCTGTTTCTAATTAAGTAGTTGGAAATGCAGTGCATTGCACTTAATCACCTCTGCTTCATTTACGTCCTTGCTAAAGAACCGCCTTTAGTTTTGTTTTTAATTGTTTTTCGGCCGCAGCCTTCGGGGTGGCTGCGGGCGGGGGGCGTGCAGGCGGCCTCTGCCTGGCCCCATGGTGTGCCTGCCGTGCCCACCGTCACTGACCGCGGCTGCGGGGTGCCCGTGCCCTGCTGCTGAGGGGGAACCCCATTCCTGTGCCTCGCTGCACCTGCCTGATGCTCACTGAGCGCCGGGTTAGTGCTAACTGCTGGAAGCATTTAATGAATTACTGCCCAGCTGTGGCCGTGCCTGCATGAAGATTCTCCAGGGGTGTGCTCTGTGGCCCCAGGGCCGTGCCCCATCCCCGGGCTGCCCGCGGGGCTGGCGGGCGTCCTGCAGCCAGCACACGCCTGCATCTCCACGTCCCCCTGTGTCCCCGCTGCAGGTGCTGCAGGAGGGTCCCCTCTGCCACGGGGGCAGTGAGGGGGCCCCTCAGCACCTCCCCCTGCTCCATCTCCCGCAGCTGGCTGCGAACTGGGGGAGCACCCCGGGTGTCTCAGGGCAAGCAGGGAGCAGCCAGCGCAGGGCCCTGCGGGATGGCAGCGCTGGAGCCACAGCCGTGCTGGGGTCAGGCCACCCACCTCTTGTTCTGCTGGAGACGGTTAATGAAGCACCACTTCTCGGTTACAAAGGAGAGCACTGAGTTCTCCTAAAGCAACATCAACCAAACCTCAGCAGCCTCCAGAGCTCTCTTCCCTCTCACAATCAGTCAAAACAAAGCTGAAGCAACAGCGTTCATCTCTGCAAGCCACGAGACACCAAGTGACTGGGAAAAGCTTGAGAGCAGCTCGTTCGGAGCGCGTGCCACTTGTCTCCATCCTCCAAACTTGTCTGGTGGTTAATTAATTCCAGCACTGACTTTCACTGGGCTGAAGCAGAACCGCTTTCATTTCAAAATAGCCCAGGAGCCTGAGGGGAAATCAAAGCTGTGATGCTGCGAAGCTGATGCTGGGGGTGCTGTGCACACTGTGCATGCTGTGGGTGCTGCACATTGTGAGTGCTGTGCACGCTGTGCACGCTGTGGGTGCTGCACGCTGTGGGAGCTGTGCTAGGGCCACATGTGCAGCTGAGGCAGCAGGGACACTCTGCAGCCACACACTCCAGATCTCTGCAGCGAGGGGGCCACCACCACTCACGCCCCTTGCCCTGGGATCTGGCAGAGGGACACTCCTGGGAAGGGACAGGGCTGAAGGCTCTGCAGCCCCATGACTTGCCATGGGCCCAACTCTTGTGCCTGGTGCCAAGACACGGGGGCGAGCAGCGCGCCGTGCTGCTGCCGGTGCTGTCACAGCTGCGGGCTGGCCCCGCTGCACTGGGGGTGCCATCTGTGCGTCCTGAGCCCAGAGGAAAGACAGCCCCGGCTGGCCAGCCTCTGCTGGCACGGGTGCGAAAGGGGCCCAAGCTGCTTCCCACGCACAGTGCTGCCCTGGGACAAGGCTGCTTTATTCTCTGGGGGTACGGATAAAGCAGCGCTAACTGGCAGCACTTGGCAAGCACAGTTGCCTGTGAGGGCTGCAAGCCCGGCGGTGCGAGTGCCCCAGCCTCTCCGGCCAGGCCGCCTGCTTTCATTAAACGAGCGTGTCCCCGGGGTGCCACCACCACCAAGCCCCACGGGGGTGGCTGTGCTCTGTGCCCTATGGCACCGATCGATGGCAGACAGGTCCCTCAGCACTGGGAGCTCCACAGTGCCCGCTCTGTTCACCTGCCAGCCCCGAGGCTGACGTCCTTCCTCCAAGCAGACCCACAGTGCCACTGCTCTGCCTGCCCAGAAACCCGGGCTGCTTCCCGTGTCCGTGTCAGCGTGCGTGGGGCAAGGTGGGGGCCTCTGTTCCCAGTGCCCTATCCTAGATGGCTTTGCTCCATCGCCCGGTGCTGCAGCTGTGACCCTCCCTGGCTCCGTACCTAGAACCGCGTGTTTCGAGGTTGCAGCTGCTGTCTTACACTGAATTCTGTAAGGGACAAACTGTAGCCTGTAAGGAGAGCAGCAGACCCGAGGACCAGTCTGCAGCTTGCAATCTGACAGATCCAAAGCAAATAATGGGAAGGGAAGCGGCGCCAGCCCTGACGTGTTCTTACTATCTAACAGTGAGTAGTGGCACAGGGACCCTTTGCATTTTTCTTTTGCTGCTGCCAACATTTCTTTAAGTCACAGCCATGGCATCGATGCTGGCAAAGGAATTAGGCACCTGGGAAATTATTTCCTTCACACACTGGCTGGTAGTTCACAAGGTTTTGTGACTACTGCATTTGCATTGCCACTCAAGTTCGTGGGATAAGACATGTTAACAACTTTGCAGGTTTGGAGTCTATGAAAACAGGCGTCACACTCAAATCACTTTCAAAGCAGAGATTTTGAAAACCACTGGCAGCCTGACACGCTTCTCCATATGTTATATAAAGTAGCTCTGTTTACAATATGAGCTGGCAAATATCATATAATAAAACTAATAATTAGATGACACTGAAATGTGACTCACTCACTTTGAGTGATCTCATGTGCATATTTATACCCCTGAAAGCTTCCTGGGAAGGGAGAGTGAAGGCCCCTCGAGGAGCTCTGGCCCCATACCAGGTCCCAGGTGGGCTTCTGAGAGCCCCAGCCCCATACCCTGGGATGCTCAGGTGCAACATGCCTGGCTCAAGAAGCCTTGGGTGAGAAAAGCGAGGAGTGGTTGCTTTGGCAGCATCAAGTGGGATCATATTGCAGAAAACAGATAAAAATTGCAGAAAATTTGAAATTCACTGCACTTTGCCAAGGTGAAATTAATTTGCTGTCTTATTTTTGGATACAGCCATCCAGCTGCCACCTCTCGGGTGATTTTCCCGTGGGCGCTGTGTGCACCTCGATGCTGGGGGCTGCACCCCACTGGGTTGTCCCGTTCCACCCACTCCCTCCAGATCTGCTGCTGGTGGAGGTGGTGCTGGACCCATCCCTGCGGCACGGGGCCACCGCTCCGCTCCTGCCTCGCTGCCCAGCTGCGTGTCCTAGGAGCTGCCGAGACTCCCGGCCTTACATCTGGCACTTGATTACAGGTAGCGATGACAGCCAGGTTAGTCACTGCGCAGTAATTAAGCCTCAGGTTTTCATTCAGTCTCTGTCATGAGGCATAACAAAGCCACACGGAAGGAGAGCACAAGAGCACATCCAGCTCCTCTCCACACACCCCGGGAGCTTTGCTCCCCTGAAAGGTTTCAGGAGCATTGCATGACGTGCAAATTGATTTCTGGTGTTTGCTAGGGTAAACCCTGTCAAAAATTAATTGGTTTATCTTGTTCTGAGAGGCAAAATATTGCTTGATGTTTTAAACAACTCAGTCTGGGAGGCAAATCAGAGCCCTCAGAGCACAGCTCCTCGCTGCCACGGTGCCTGCGATGGGGCTCAGCCGAGGAGCACGGGCTGCCCCGTCCTGTCCCTCTGGGATGCTGGGGCTGGGCTCGGGGTCCCCTCAGCCCAGGCACCCACACTGTGTCCACACAAGCGGTGTCAGTGCATGCCTGCAGCACCTTTCACACGGCGCTGCGAGGAACTGAGGTGAGAGGAGTAAAACTTCTCACCCTGTGAGGCTCATATTGCAATAAGCAATTTCTAATGGGTCAGTCAAAGTGGAAAAAGAGCATAAATCACCACTGGCTCTCAGAACTTGTGTATACGCACATATTTATACACACAGATATATGTGTGTGTGCCTGAATGTAGTTGGGGGGATATTTTTAGACCCAGTGTAAACTGATCCTACTCATAAGCTCTCTGGTTAGTATTAACTGATTAAGAAGAGCCACAACCGAGAGCTTTTGTTTCTGTAAAAGCATAAGGTAGCCGTGGCACCCTGGCAGGGAAGCCGTGCATCGTGCAGTTTGGCTTCCAGACCCCACCAGTGGTTTTGGCGGACCCAGCCCCACGGCGCGTGGCCACCTGTGCCCGCCGGTGCCCGGCCCTGCTCTGCACCTCCAGCTCGCTGCTTTCCGAGCAGTCGCAGGGCTGACACGCACAGCACCAGCTGGGGATCTGCGCCACGGCTCGGCTCTATTTCGGGTGCAGATAACTATACTTAGGGCTGAGTCATCCCTCCAGGATCAGCTGCAGGAGAGCCTAAACCAGCAGAGCCCCCGGCCAGCCTGGCTGGGGAGGTGCGGGGCTGGGGCTGGGCGTGCAGCGAAGCTCCGCCAGCTGCCCTTCAGCACATGGAGAGGACAACCAAGGGCTTGGGAGGCGAGTGTCGCTCGTGGAGCCATCCTGTACGGGGCCCTGCCACCTGGGATCTGCCACCCGAAAATGCCGGTCTGCTCCCCTGTGTGTGTGCCCTGAAGGCAGCTGATGACCCAGCAGCTACCTGGGGAGCAGCAGTTAAATGGCATCCACGTCTGTGAGCTTCAAGAAGCCGGCTGATGTGCCTACAGCCCGTCGGAGAAACTTTTCAGGGTACTTCTCACCAAACACACAGGAAGCTGGCCGCAGCAGTGCTAGATATCACGGGTATAATGCCAGTCCTGCCAGCAAACAGCAGAGAGAAATGTTTTTCTTTGCAGATTTATTCCCCATGCAGAAAGGGAAGGCTAGAGAACATTTTCATTGAATCCCATCCAAACACTCAAGTCAGTCTTTCCCATCTGCTTGAAGTGAGGGTTTAGCTGGTGATGTGCCTCCCTGGTCTCGTTGCACCTCTTCCCATGCTGCTGCACTGGTCACCCGCAGGCCGCTCTTCCTCGGATTTTCCCTGTGCTCAGTTCTCGCTGTCGGTGACATTTTGCCCAGTGCCTCAAGGAAGCAACCTGAGGAGTAAAAGATCATTTTGGTGATTTTCTGACAGTAGCAAGAGCAGGCTTATGAAACTGGAGCTTCTACTCTGAATCGAGTCCCTTAAGTAATATATGAATATTGGCATAATTTTTTTTTGAAAGCGTTCAACACTGGGAGCTTTATTTTTAGCATGTAAATGTCAACGGCAGCCTTTGAATCCTTCTTTTTCCCACTGCTCCGAGCAGAAACTCCAGCCTGGCCCCAGCTCCCTCCCCGGGCTGTGGCCCCAGGCTCTCGCCGTGCCCGTGGGGGTCGCGGTGCTGGGGCCATGGGGGGGCTGAGGCGGGCAGGGTGGGGGCACAGCCCCTCCCCAGCTCTCGCCCTTCCCCGGGCGACTTTGTTTTAAAACAAGCAGTCTTTGAAAAATCTAGGGCAAGAGCGTCTCTTGCCAAAATTAGTCTTCGTGCAAGAGCATGAGAAGGAATGTTAATGGGTAGCCAGTATGTGTGGATGGAGGGAAATGAGACTGTTTTTACTATCTAAGTGCTGGTTTAAATAAGGCCTGTAATATCAAACAGCTTTGCCGCGCTTGCAGATATTTTTTGCAGGAAGCATCAGTGCCACAGCTCAGTGACACGCAGAATGTTGAACAACAACTTACTTCTCCGCTTGTGCCAAACGTGTCCCGACACATCTCTGGGGCGGATGAAAGCTGCAGCACAGAAGGAAGTGCAGGCAGAGCCTGGCCACGCTGCTTCTATCTGGCCTGGCTGTTGTTGCCACAAAGGTAATTGCTACAGAAACCTTTCCAGACCATTCTTTGTGTTTTATTTGCACACCCGCAGCGCTTCCTTGCCCGGACATGGTGCAGCCCCTGCCCTGGATGTGCTGGGGAGTGGGACAGGAGGAGGCAAAGCCCATCCTGCCCTGCATCCCAGACACTGCTCTCAGCCCTGCACAGGGCTGGCACTCGGCGTGGGATGGAGTGGGAAAGGGGCTGGGAAAAGGAACAGGGACAGGGCTGGGAATGGGGACAGTCGTGCGCTTTAACAGCTCATGCTGCTGCCCCAAGCAGCTCCGTGGAGGTGTGCGTTCCAGTGACGGGATAAATATAATAGAATTCAGGCAGCGAGGGGTTGCTGGGAGGAAATAATTACCTGACTGTCCCTGCCTCTTGCTGGCACAGCCCAGGCCCTCGCAGCGGGCTCCAACCGGCCCCGCCGCCTCCTGCAGCACCTCCAGGCACCAGCGTCTGGGGAGCTCGTACAAGCAGTGCCCCAAGGGTTTGGTGGTTTGTCATTCCTTTTCAGCTTTGTAAACTGACATGCGTTTCCTCCCTATAGCAAAGTGGCTTATTATTTTTGCTGGGCTTTTATAGGCTTTGCCAGTGCTGGTGTCACGTTTTCTGCCAAAGCTGTGTGTGCTTCCCATGCCGTGCTGCGGCACTACGGCAGGGTCACTTGCCTGCACCTCTTCTGGAGCAGGAGCAAAGTCACACCACTTACTGCCGTTGCTGGTTCCGTGGGATGTACTGGTGTGCCCGTACAGGGCAGAAATGAAGCCTGGGCTCCCTGGCTCCCACCCCACCAGCTCCAGCAGTGCCCCAGAGCTGCACAGGGACACATCTGCGGCCCACTCACTGTTGGTGCAGGAGGGGCTGGCCCAGCACCGGGTTATTTCTGGCCACCACAGCAGTGCTGACACCGGGCTTTCATGGGATGGCAATTTGGAGGCTTTAAAGAGTATCAGCAGCCTCTTGTAATGGCGGTGTCGTTCAATGAATCTCCCATAATAAATGGCCAGTGACATCAGACATAAATCATCTCTCCTCTACAATGCTATGTTAACCTATTTTCCTTGTATAACCATGCTTCTCTGGAGCTTACACCTAGGATAATAAAATACTACCATGCAAGTTGCCTGCAAAGAGTTAACTTTGCATGGTTTCTTAAAAGTGCTCTTTAATTATGAAATTAAAAATAATACCAGCATAATACTTGGTACCAAGCTGCGTATAACCCCGAAGCTTCTCCCAGCTGGCGGCCAGAAGGAGAGACCACGTGAGCGAGGTTCCACCCGCGGCTGCAGGGCTGGGAAGTTTAAATACAGCATAAAGTTGTTTTCATAATGTTGACTTTTTTACAGGCAACAGAAATTCTGATTTTCAGCTAACTTCCCTGTGCACCAGGCCTCTCCCTGTGGTTTCTTTTGCTGCTGCTCAGGTTCCACTCTGCAGGACCACCAGCTGACCTGCCTGAAGGGGAGGCAGGGGGGCAGGACTGATTCGAAATGTTTACTGGGGAACCAGGAAGGCTGTAATGGTGCCTCACAAAGAGAGGTGTGAACCTGTCAGTGCTCGAGCTGTGTGACTGCTGCAGGAGCCCTGTGTGGACGTGTGACCCCACCCCGTGCCTACGAACACCCCCAGCGCCCTGCTGTCCTCCCGGTGCCTTATGTCGAGGCACTGCTGGCATTTGCAACACCCACACTCAGCTGCCACAGCATCCTGCAAAGCCTCGGGGATTTATATCCCTGCCAGCAGCCTAGCTTCAGCCTTGCCAGTGCTGGGCCACGCCATGTCATTCACGCTCAGACCCACAGCCGTGCTGGGGAGCTGGGGCTGGGAGCATGGGGCAGGACCGGGGCTGGACGGGGGTCCCAGTGGGGGGTCCCCCAGGCACCCTGAGCGCTGTGATCCCGGTACAGCACAGACACAGGCAGAAAATGTTTTTTTTTTTTTTACAGTGAGGGTGGTCCAACATCAGCACCCCACGGAAGCCGTGGATCCCCATCCCTGCAGCACGGCCCCAGCAGCGGGTGCAGTGCCCCTGCCCCCAGCAGGGCTGGCACCGGGGGCCCCCACCTCTGACCCTGTACTATCAGACTAGGTACGGATAAAAAAGGAGGTTAAACATTTTAATCATTTTTTGAAATGTTAAGCCATTTGGAAAGGAGCAGTCCTTCCTTCGTTCCTGCAACAAAATCAGCACGCTGCAGCCAGTGCCAAAGAGAAAGAAAAGTCTCTGCAAAGACAGATGCAGCTCCTTATCTGTGCGGGGTAGGTGATGTGCTACCGCCTGCCAGGGAAGGCTGCAGCCACGGACAGTCCTGGAGCAACAAATACCCGAGGCCGAGAGGGAGCGGGCAGGGAGAGCAGGGGCAGGTAGAGCCGGGAACAGGAGGGCAGGGACAGGGAGCTGGAACTGGTTTCTCCCCGGCCAGACTGGAAATGACGGCAGGGCCTGGTGTGGGTGGGAAGCAGCCGCAGGTCTCGGGCAGAGCCGTGCTCGGTGCCCCCGTACCACCGTGAGGGAGGGCGCCCACGGAGCTCAGCACCACGCGGCCTGCCCGAGGCCTCCTCGCCTGGCCGGGCCACTTGAAACACACGCATTTTGTAAGCCCTTTGTTACCTATTTTTAACCACGTATCGCTGTCTGAAGAATCACCTAGAAATGTGAATTAACCGCAATAACACAAAAGGCAGGAAAAGTGTTTCAGAATTTTATTGGTGCCTGTTCCAATGAAGGTTGCTAGGTACAGTGCCAGTAACTCTGCGGCTGCAGCTCTGCTGTCACTAAAAATAGTTACAACTTCAAAAGCCATGCCTAACACCAAATGTACGTGCAAACAAACCTGTGCTTGATTAAAAACCCAAACCTTCTTATTCATTAAAATTACATACAAATAAGGGGATTTTTTTTACTACTATTTAATTAAAGCAGTTACATAACCTGAGAAGCTGAAATACCAAGTAACACTGTCTCTGCAGATATTGCAAAGTCAATTTTCACTAATATTTACACAAAAATTGAACTTAACAATATAGAAATCACAGTACGAGAGAAAAATAAACGTTTTCACATATATCCTTGAAACACCCTATAATTTAGTCAGAAAATACGTATTGGCCTTAATTCACAAGTTGTATGTCTCCAAAGTACTCGAAATCATCGTGCCAATACAATTAGACTCCAGATGTAATATTCAGTCGTAGATTCTGATTATGTTCCAAGGACTTGAAGTTAGAAGTAACACAAGTTTACGTGGGGTGACACGGCGCTGTTTAAGCAGCTCTGCCTTTTTGAAGCTAAGGGCTTCCAGTGCAGCTCTCCGCCAGCCGCCCCAGGCCCAGAATCGCCTCCCGCAGCTTCACCTCTGCAGCCCCAGCGCCCACAAGACCCAGCCTATGCCGGGAGGACTGTGGCAGCCTCTCCCATGGCCCTTGTTCTGCCTCAGCTGCTGGTTAATTGGGTCAGTCTGGGCAATTTGCTGCGTTTCCACGAGTCCGTCCTGTACTAAGGTGGCTGTGCCCAGGAGGGGCACAAGCGCTGTGACAGCGAGCTCGGGACGCGCACTGTCGGTGAGCAGTGGGCACCCATCGGTGCTGCACTTCCCATCGCTGCTACTGGAGGTAGACAGGTGGCTGCTCAGGAACTCTGAAAACCTTTTTCATATTCAAATAGAAAGAACTTCAGCCTGAAGCTTCCTGCAAAATCTTCACAAGGCTAACCAGTGCAGATAGCAAGTACAAGTGCATAGACTTGGAAAAATGAGCTTTTCACAGGAATAAGCAATATCCGTTTTAGGACGTATCACTCTATTAATCTTTGTTCTGGCCTGATCTGGAGACAAAAAATAGTAACAGGGGAAAAAACATCCCGGCGAGGCGATTAGCAGGGTTTGCTGTCTCCTGTCCCCCCTGGGGCCAGCCTGTTTAACTGTTACAGACCTTGCTGGTCAGGTAGGGCTTTGCTCCAACAGTGGGAAAGAGCAGACGCTTTGCATGATGCATTCTTCCCAGGTTTTGGAGGGATTAGAGCTCGCAAGACAAGTGAGTTGTGCTTAGCCTGCTCCAGACTCAGCCCTGCAACTGCAGGGCATGCAAGGAGCAGGCTGCTCTGGCAGACAGACCTCTGCGAGGCGACCCTCGGCCTCACAGCCCCCTGCCCTGTCCCTGTGGGAAGGAGGGGAGCGGGATGCCAGGCAGAGGAAAGCCCAGCATGACCCCTTCTGCTGGGCTCACGCAGCGTGACCGAGGGTTTATTCTGTGGGCTGACACTATGAAAACAAATCTTCATTTCTGTCCTTGGACATAAACAGGAAGCCTGCGGTCTGCTGCCTGTGGAATCCCCTCCTTAAGCAGCAGCAGTTGTCCCGCAGATTCTCATCGCTCCGTGCCTCAGCACCACGGGACAGGCTGGGCTGGGAGGCAGCTTGGCAGGCCATTTAGTGCTGGCTGTGCAAAGCAGGGGCAGTTAAGATACTCTTGATCGTGATTTCATCTACTTTGTATCATGTGAAGTGGATTCAAAACAAACAAACAAACAAAAATAGAGTAGAATAGAATAGTTCGGTTGTAAGGGACCTTCAAATCCTAGATGTTATGAAAATCTCTGAACTGACAGCAGATCATGTGTAGGTTTCATACTGATTTCAATTTGTATTAAAGATTACAATATGTGGGCGTTAATGGGCAGAAATGAGAAAAAAAATTAACCCCATGAACTGTAGGAAGCAAAATATAATCAATGAATAACAATTTGTTTCTGCATGGATGATGGTAGAATGCTTTTGTAAGTCTAAAGCTCATAAATAACTATTTACCTCAAACTTCTTTTGGCATCTTCAGTGAATGGTTTATATTTATTAAAAGATTCCTATATTGACACAGAGGAAAAATAGATTAAAGGCATAATCATGAAATGTTTGATTTCATTTGCTAGTCAAAGGCTAATGCAGCACGAGGGAAGATGGAGCTTTTAGGTGGTCTTGTAGTTAGTTGATGAGCTGAATCTGGCTCCCACTAACACAGCCCGTTGTCATCATTGCTAATTAATTAACAATGCCAGCCAAAGCCCACAGGCTGTAATTGAGATTGCATAGTCTTTGCATATCAGATAGGTCAGAAAGGAACTTCAGTAAAGCGGCTTAGGGAAAGGCTTCTTCAATGATACCCATCACAAATAACCAAATGGATGTCCATGGACTGACTGTTTTTCACTACTGTAGTAAGGGTAAGTACCAAAAGGGAAATATTTAACAACAGACTTGCCAAGCTCCCCCGGAGCCCATGGCTGCAGCCAGCACACTGCCTTGGTTTTCATCCCAGCAGTTTCCCCCGTGCCCGAGCAGCCTCCCCGCTGCTGGGACAGCCCAACACACGCGATTCTGTGATGCTGCAGGTAACGAGCAGCCAGGTGGGAGGAGATACAAATTGGGTGTGATTGTGCAGTGCCTCTGACTAACCTACTGCAAAAACAACAGCGCCTTTTTTTTTAAAAAAAAAAAAAAAAAAAAAAAGCAGGAACTACATAAGATTGTGAGGATCAGCCTCAAGTTCCAGCAGGTCTCAGTGCTGGCTGTGGCACCTCGGTGTGTGTGCATCTGGGAACCGCATGGGAGTAGGATGTGGTTTGAGGGGTTAGCTCTCCAGGTCACAGGAGCTAAAAGAAGGAAAACAAACTGTGTGTGTAAACTGTGTTTAATGATACTTCTCGGGGTCAGCAGGAGGCTCCTGTACACCTATGTGGGGTGAAGATGCTGCAGGAAGCTGCCTGCCCTTGCTGCTCAGCAATAAAAAGGGTCTCTGTTAAATAAAATATCAGCACAGACCTCAGCAACGAACTGGGTGACCACACCGGTCAAATTGCAGAGTTCTCTTCAGTGAGGCAAGATGAAGCAGAGAGATCTTACAGCTGCTTCAGGATGAGTGCACAAAATCCACTCCAGGAGCTCAAGACCCAGGTTTGTGGGGAAGGTGCTGCCGTTTGCATCTCGGGGGGAATTCTCCCCAGCAGGCTCTCTGTGCAGACAGGTGGGTTTCTCCTGCAGCATGCCAAACCTGGGGTACCTGGGCTTGTAGAATTTGGTTGCACTTGAATTATACACAGCTTAAGAGCCAGCCAACTTTGCTGTATTAGAGAGGCACACTGCAAAAAGACTTTGAGCAACTACAGAAGGACCAGCCTGGGTGCAAGGCTTTTGTTCTGCTGCGTCTCTGCATTTAGGACCTTTTTTTGGACATGACTTGGTGGAACATTTTATTTCCTAACTGAAAGAAAAAAGAGACTACAAAACTCTGGGACATGAATACAATTTTAAACCTAGAGAAGCAGATCCAGAGCATATCATAGTTTAATGTGCTCCCTCTGCTTAATTCATCTGCCATTCTAAACAAGATGTGCCTCGGCTGAATGAAGTCTCAAATAATCACATAATAGAAGAAGTCATTTATTCTGAACCAGTCTCATTCTCTGGTGATATAAATAGGCTGTGCTATTCTACAGTGTTTTGTCAGTAGGGATTAATTAGCAATTGACCCTTGGTTGGGATTTTTTCACTCTCTCCATTTTTCATCTTACAGTGCTAAATGGGATCTTAACATTGCTTCAAGAAGCTATGCTTCCTAAGCAGTAGTTTAATTTATCTCTAGGCTATATATTAGTAGTTTAATTTATCTCTAGGTTATATATCAAGAGTGAATAGTCAGGGTGGAATTGAGTTTATTATAAAGATGTTCTGTTAGAAGACACAGTAGTACAATGATTTAAACATGCTGTTAAATTTTCCATTAATGCCCAATTCTGAATATGAACACGGAGAACCACACTTTACATACTTTACATTTAGTTTTCTAATAAATAAGTTCAATAAATAGGGACTTTGCAGATTAAGAAGCTGTATGTCTGAACAGAAGCTGCTTTACAACGATGTCAAAAAGTAACGAGGGCTACTCCTGTTTGTTACCAACCACTGAAAATCAGAAAGCAAAATATAAATATTTTACTCTTACTATGAAGACTGGAGGAATGAGGATCTGCTTAAATCACCCCTAGGATTACACAGAACTTAATTTTGTACACTAAATTTATCATTTAAAGCATGCCTTCATACTGCTTTTAACACACAATATTTTCAAACACATTTCTTAAAAATATGAGAAATGAATGACTGCCCATGTAAGGTTTCATCTGTGCTCTGATCACTAGCTCTTGTATTACACAACATTTCAGCTTGACTAATTTTAGATGACCTATTCCACATTTGGAGAAGATATACAATAAACGGGTAGATTTAGTCTGTAGTATATTGCAACATCTTGTTAATACAGTAATTTGTCACAATACCAAAAAATTAATTCCCTCCCAATTATTTATACATATATATAATATAAACCATATATATATCGTTTTTTATAGGTATATTCTTGGGAAACAACTTTCATGTTCTCTGTAAAGATTGCCAGGAACAGAAATATTCTCGCACCAAAAGAAACCGCAGGTAACTCAGGTAATGTAGTTCCACTCCTCTACAAGGCACGGCCAGTCTCAGCAGACACGTTTCTGGCGCTCTACCCGTAAAGACCTGCAGGATGACCGCAACCACGAGCGGCCAAGGGCAGGGGCTGCAGCACGCAGTGCCCAGGCAGGATCAGGCCGCCGGCCCCTCTGCGCACACCGTGCACCAGCAGCAGCTCACGAAGCGCACCGCTGCCCGCGGGTGCGAGGCAGGTGCCTGCACCGGCTCCCGGAGCCACCCACCCGCCCGCGCGGCGGTCTGCTGCGGGTTCCGCGTCTGCCACGAGCAGCCGCCGTGAACTGAAAGCATAATCATGCACACACATCGGTAAGCCTATCTTTTGTAACACGCTGGCATTCGAAGACTGAATCATAAACGTTACCAAACTACCAAATAATTATCAACACTAGAAGTAGATGAAGAAATAATGAAACCGTAAAGGTGTGCCAGCCGCACCAGGACCTTGATTTACACACTTGTTTACAATGGCAAGCGAGTGAAAGGACAGCACCGAGGCTCAGTATGTGGACTGAGCATCAGAAGAGAAGATGCTGCTCTTTCTTACTTTTATTTCCTATTTTTAAAGGGAGGCTAATGAAGATCGCTTTGAGTGTGGGAGACTAAGTCACTGAAACAGAAGCACTTTGATTGCTTTCTTCCTTTAGGGGATTTACTTCATTTTACTTTATCTGACACAAGTCAGAAAGAAACGAGAACATTGTAAGGAGAAGGAAAGCTGAATTTTGACATGTTATTCTCCATTAAGATTAAAGTTCTTCCACTTACTTTGTTAATTTTTTTTCTAAGATCAGAAAAAGAGGCTTTATCTAAAATGAGTTTGAGAGACTGATAAATTTTCCTCACACACTTGTAGCACTATCGCGTCCTACTCTGTCAAAGTGGAGGATTTTTGCAAACCGTTCCCAAATCTTTCGCATTAATTCACAAACTTGTATCTCCATTCTGCTTATACTCTGATAAAATATTGAGAGTCATTTCCTCACTTTTGGACTGCACATTGTGTTCACTTCTTCGGGATGATTTCCTGGTTGCCCTGGAAAGCCGCCTTCGAAAGGTGTCACCTGCCAGGAAATAAAGAATGGGGTCTACACAGCTGTTGAGGCTGGCCAGACCCCTCGTCACTTGGTAAGTGGCATAAACCTTATCGTTGAAGGCACACATTTGTGGAGTCTGAAAATCCACCCTGGCTCTTAGATTTAAGGTCTTCATCACGTGGAAGGGAAGATACGACACAGCAAAGACTGTCAACACAATAATAACCAGGTAAATTGACTTTCTCCTGAGAGGAGAGTTGTCCAGATCTTTGTAAATCAAAGCTTTCACAATTAGTCCGTAACAGCCAAGAATCACTATGAACGGGATGCAGAACATGAACACCGTGGTGCACATGCTGTAGATGAAGTAACTTCTCAGGTAATCATCGGTCGTGGTGTCGTAGCACGTAATGGTTTTATTTCTCCTTATCCCCGTTCCCGAGTAGAAGAGTATCGGCGAAATCACAGCCACCACGATGACCCAGACCAGGGTGCTGATGTAAACAGCGTTCTTCTTCTTCAGCCTCCCCAGCGACTTCAGGGGGTGCACGACGCCCGTGTACCTGTGCACGCTGATGCATGTTAGAAACAAAATACTGCCGTAGAGGTTCACGTGGAAAATGAACCTCTGCAGTTTGCACATGATATCCCCGAAGATCCAGTCGGTTTTATTGAAGTAGTAAAAGATGAGGGCGGGCAGCGTCAAGACGTACAAGAAGTCGGCCAACGCCAGGTTGAACATGTAAACCGAGATGCCGCTCCAAGGCCTCATGTGGAAGACAAACATCCAGATCGCCACGCTGTTTCCCAAAAATCCAGTGATAAAGACTAGAATGTAGACGGTGGGCAGGTAGTAGAACTGGAAGCCGGTTTTGGTCAGGGAGCACTTGGTGGTGGCATTTCCCGCCGACCAGCCGCTGCCGGACAACAGGTTGGGTTCAGTTCCATTCAAAGCAGCAGAGATGAGGGCTTCGGTCATGATCTTTCCAGCAGGGTCACATAAGCCTGAGGTGAAGCAGCAAAGTCTCTACAGGGCCAGCGGCGCATCTGAAAGACAGCGACACAAGCGCAAAGGGAGCCTGGCGGGATGCACGGGCTGCCGGGCCGCCTTCCGAGCGCTCCCGGCGGGGGAGCCCACGCGTGCGGCTGGGCGCTGGGCTCGGCGCTGGGCTCCAAACCCCTCCCGGGGGGCGCCCCCTGCCCGCCGCGGCCACGGCACGGCTCAGCACGGCACGGCTCGGATCGGATGGGCTCGGCTCGGCTCGACACGGCGAGGCTGGACGGGACGGGACGGGACGGGACGGGACGGGACGGGACGGGACGGGAGGCTCGGAGCGCGCACCGAGAGCGCGGCGGCGGCCGCCCCGGGACGCGGCGCAGCTCCGGGCGGCGGTGCCGCGGGTGGGGGGCACCGGGGGCACCGGGGACGGGGGCACCGCCGCTCCGCCCGCGCCCCTCCGCCCCGCTCCGCTCCGCTCCCTCCCGCAGCCCCCGGGCAGCCGCCGCCGCCCTCGCCCCCCGCCGCCCCCCGCGGCCCCCCGGCGCCCCC
The DNA here is from genome assembly GCF_964211825.1 of Aythya ferina. NCBI lineage: Eukaryota > Metazoa > Chordata > Aves > Anseriformes > Anatidae > Aythya > Aythya ferina. The sequence continues at coordinate 27,601,401 of NC_140305.1, forward strand.
ACCTGCCTCCCGCTCGGCTCCGCTCTCGGCCGGGGCGCGGCGTCCCGCCCGCGGCTGCCATGGCCGGGCCGGTCCCGTGTCGGGGCCGGGGCTGCTGGCGGGTGGGCGGCCGGGAACCGCGGGACGGCCCCTGCCTGGCTCCGCCGCGGGGAGCGCGGCCGCAGCCCCGGTGCCGCGGGAGGCTCCGCGCCGGCCGCGGGCGGGGGCGGGCGGGGGCCGGGGGGGGGCCGGCTCCCGGCGCCGGCTCTGCCCAGGGGCGCGCCGCCCGCCCCCCGCACCGCCCTCGCCCGCAGCCGGGCGGCGCTCGGGGCCGCTCCCCGCCCTCGCCCTGCCGGGGCCGGGGCCGCCCGGGGACCCTCCCCCCGGGCAGACGGACCCCCCCCCGGGACAGACAGACGCCCCCCCGGGACAGACAGACGTCCCCACGGCACCCCTCCCGCCGCCCACCCACGCGGGACACGATCGCGGGTGGGCCCGGCCCCGGCGAGCCCCCGGTGCTCGGTGCTGCGGGGGGCAGCGGCTCCCTGGAGCCCCCGGGGGGGCCCGGCCGGTGGCAACCTGCTGGCTCCGGCGCACCGAGCCCGGGGCTGCTCCCAGCTGAAAGCTGCGCCGGAGACGGAGGGCTGCTGGTGCCTCATGAATATGTATTCCTCTCTCAAACTTTTGAGGCTGCCTGAATGATAAAACTACTTTGTCGAGAGAGCTTAATTGGGAAATCAGCTGCGCATTGTGCCCCTGTAGGAATATGTAAGGGGCTGCAGATGGAGTCGCCAAGTTGGCATTTACTCGGGGCCAAGTTACGCAGACTACAGCTTTGAAGCAACTTCTTAGATTTTGTAATAATAAGACCTTTTCTTCTTATACATTCATTTTTTTCTTTTGGTACTCATCCACCGGCTGCACATTTACTGTGAAGAATTACTTTAGTTTTAATACAATTGAATATGGAGAGAAAGGAAGGCTAGGGAGGGACCGAGACAAGCACAGCAGCACCTGTAAAGAATGGATTGTAAAAAATAAAAAAAATAAAAAATTGCTAAACTGTTCAGTGGTGCCCTCTAGGATTTTAAAGTGCTAACAAAAATTACTCCTCAGCCACAGCATTGCCACAAGAGAAAGCGCCCAGCCCACAGAGCAGACATGCAAGGAGCACAGTATAACAGGGTCAAGCCCACAGTGCTCATTTATAAAAACATCATCTTGCTCCCCGGAGAATCAGCTGCATGGCCAAAACCAGAGTTTATTTGAATAAAGGACTTGGATTATCGTGTTAAAAATTAAAATGGAACAAACAAAGCAATGTTATTAGCACACAAGAGGTCCTTCAGTTTATCTTTCGCTTTGCAATTGTTATTTCATTAGCGATTTTGTCAGGCCCATTGCTAACGCCTCACTTCTTTTGGCAGCTCTCGAATTCTGTCTTGAGAACATTTTGAGTCATGCTGAAGCAGCACTGATAGCATCAGTAAACACGCACCACGATCTGCAGCCTGCTTGCTGCTGTGAGCTGAGCAGCGCCGGAAAGCCAAGCGGCGGAGCCCAGAGGTCAGTGCCCGAGCGCTGCCCGATGCGAACCGGGGCAGGGGCAGCTGCTGGTGCCTGCCCGCTACGCTGCCGGACCCTGTGCCTGTGCTGGTGTGCCCCAAGGAGCCTGGCGTTTGTTCTCATGGGGCCTTTCTGCCTTCTCTTGGATTAGGCTTGTGAGCAGAGCTGTGAAAGGGGCCGTGGGGCGTTTACACGAGACCCTGAGAAGCACGAAGTCACCAGCGCGGGGGTGCTCAGCAGCGTGTGCTCATGTGTCCCAGTCTGCCCAGGCACCCAGGGCAGTGGTGCCACCGACGCCAGGTATCCAGCTCCAGCACAAAGTCACGGCTGTGTGGAAGTGGCACCTCTGCTGGTGTGATGTTCCTGTAGGGCTGGTAGGCATGTTAAGGAAGGATATGAATAACCTGAAGGTCAAAGGGAATCTCCAACAGTCATGATGCTTCACATCACTCGGCTACAGCTCAGTTCATCCATTACTGAAGACTCCAAGCTTACATTCACAGTCTGGTCTGAGAATCTGCAGTGTCTTTTCTATGCCAGGGCAGGATTTTCCAAGAGACCGGCCTCATCCCTCTAACTTTTTCTTGAGTGCCCCCTCATTTTTCAGGGCGGGAGCTACAGCGATGCAAGGGTGCTGCTCACGTGCATCGGGCTGCCGCCTGCCCTGCGGCTTCTGGCAGCACCCTCAGGGTGCCCACGCATGGCTCCGGCTTCTCCTGGTTAGGAACCTGTGCCAGCAGCTGGCCAGGTGCTGCCACATGCCACCAGCAGCAGCATCTTTCCAGAACACTTGTCCTTGCTCAGAACAGTGGGAAGAGACGTTTCCCTTCTCTGCACATTTTTTAAATCCCTGGCATTCTTGTCTCCTTTATTGCTCCTGCTTCATCCAGGCTTCCCTTTTCCCTTTATGCACCCCAGTTAATGCAGAGGCTTGATATCTGGCTCTTTGCTGAGCGTTGCCCACCCCACCTGGTAGCTCTGCCTTCGTTACTTTGCCTCTCTTCTGCCAGCCGGGGGCCAGTCCCACTCCTGATGGGGGGCAGTGGGAGGCAAGCACAGGGCGGTGAGGCTCCCTCCTCCGCTGCTCCTCGGCACCACGGACCTGCCGAGGACACTGCCACTGCCCTGTGCCACCAGAGGTCCATGAGCAGCCACTGTCCCTCCTGCTTCATCCCCAGCCCATGTCTCGGCACCTCCCTTCAGAGCCTGGCAGTGCTGGGAGCGGAAATCTCACGTACTGCTAAGTGTGCACATCCTGACTGCAGTGCTTCAACAGTTAAAGGTCCAAGCTCTTAAGTGAGTAAAGAAAAAGGCATATTTTTTAGCAGCCATACTGTTACATGACTTCATCTGCAGCCAGCAAATTAGCGTCTTCCTGCTTGTATCACTAATCTGTTCTTATTTTGGAGCACAACCATAAAACATGTTACATTAGCACCTTTTCCTCCATAACTCCAGCATATGCTTTTGTAGCTGAATAGGTTTCTAGCTGGTATAGCTGAAGCTGAATTCCTTCCAGCTTTGCCTCTTAACGCACTTTCTGCAAAATCTAGGATTTTATACCACTGATTTCCATTAAACTGAATGTTTTGTTCTTTTAACAGCTGATTTAACTCAAAGGGATGATGTATCCCTAACGAGAGAAGAAAGCACGCTAGCGAGCAAATGGAAATTCCCAGTCAGCCCAATTAATGCTGAACTATAGCAGTGTGTGGGTGTGCGAAGGGAACGGGCTGGACATAAATCCAGCTGTTGCTACCTGTTGGTTTTGGTTAGCAAAACTTAGGCACAGATTTCAGTATTTCAGTGTGCCAGGAAGAAAAATGGACCCGAACCAGCCTCGGGCTGAGATCCATAGATCACTGCAACGCCTGCTTGTGGCGGAGGTGAATGTGCGTGCGGACACACACAGGTACATCCCCCCGTGTGGGGCAGGGGGGGACAGGCACTGGGGGGCTGCCAGCCCCTGCTTGCCCTGCCTGGAGAGGAAGCCCCCACCATCCCCGAGATCCAGATCCCCGAGATTCAGCCCCCCCTTGCTGCCTCGGCAGGGGCCAAGCGGTGCCCAGGCTGCCCCACACACTGTGTGTGCCCCGCAGCCACGGCAGGCGCTGCCCGAAGGCTGAGCTGCCCCTAGTCCCTAGCCCCCCATACCGCCCGGGTGCGTGATGTTCTTGCCAGGCGTTATTTTTTGTCTCCGTGTTAATGTCTCCCCTTACCTGCTGTACTTCTGAGCAGCCGCCTGCACACAGCTGAGAGCTGGGGAAATTTTGGCTTGAAGGATTCGGGCAAACGCATCTTCGTACAAAAAAAGGGAAGCTCATCCTTGTCTGTCTAAAAATACTTTAAAATACATAGAAAACAGACTGTCAGCAATGGCTATTTCCACCATCTCCTGTTTCCTGCCAGCTCTAGCTTCGCATGCTGAAAATGCCCAGGTATGGCCTGAACTTGTGAGTGAACGGATTTGGAACATTTAGGGGTGAGCAGATAGGTACGGGGAAAGTTGCTTTTGTGCTGAGTGTGAGCAATTCCTGCTACCCTCCTACAGGAACTTGTGGCCATTAGCCACTGAGGCAGAAGGCTGGAGGCTGGCAAGGAAGTGGTGTACAGGACAGAAATACCCGTAGCACTGAAGACAAAAGCAGTTCTGACCGTGGTAGCAGGCACCGGAGTGGAGCCCTGCCCGTGCACAGTGGGTGCGGTGAGCGCAGGGTGAGCACGGTGCAGCAGGAGCAGCGGGGCTGCAGCACAGTGCCCGCTGCGGGTGGTGGCTGTCCCTCCGTGCCCTGGCACAGCACCGCCAGCAAGACCCATGTGCTGTGGGCAGCCCGGCGCCTCTCCTGGCCCACCACATCACACTCCTTCACACTGGGCAACGTGGGCCAGGCACCTGTCTGAAAACCCCGTGTGTGTGCATCTCTGAACCACTTCAAACCCTAATCAGTTCTGGAGTCACGGATTTTGCAGGTTCACTTCGCAGAGGCTTGTAAAATCTCCCATAAGAGGTGCCTAGCACTCCCTTTCCCACCCCGACGGGGTGTCACGGTGGGTTTCTGTGCTCTGTTGCAGTTCCAGCCCCAGCTCGCCTGAGCAGAGCAGGGCAGCAGCCAGCTGGATGCAGCACACGAGCCAGGTGCCCCGAGAAGCTGGGGCAGGGGCAGCGGGTGGCACAGACCCCGACCCCGCACTGCTGCAGCTCCAGCCGAGCCCTGGCACAGCCACGGGCCCTGCTCAGCCCTGCAAGCCTGAGCTGCCTTTGTGTGCCCTGCCTTGGAAAGGAAACCTGGGAAATGGCAGTTGAAGAGCTGATAAGGATTTTCAGGCATGTCTGCTGCAGATATGACATGCACTGCTGGCTGAAAGCGAGCCTTAGCTGAGCTGCCGCCCCGCTCACAGAAACTGCCAGCAGAAGCCGTTCCCGAAGCTCAGCTGGTGCTTTTGCCAACAACATCTCTGCTTCTCTGCTGCGCTGCCCTCCGTGCTCGCTGTCCCTGTGGATAAGAAGTCACCATCCTTACTGCTGCTCGTGGAGGCTCGGTCCCCTACCGGGGGGTGACAAAATCCTGCGGTCGCAGGGTCCTGGAGGAGACGCACCCCAGCGCGTGCTGCTCAGGCTCAGAAGCTCCTCTCCCCCGCCCCAGTGAGAGGAGAGTGCGCCTGTGTGCATTTTTAATATCTGAACTGACATTTTGCTGTCTTGAAAACAAAAGCTGTTCACGGGCTAATTAGCGAGAGATGCACACAGCAGAACGTAAGCCCCAAGGAGCTGCAGAGTCCCAACAGTGGGTGAACTTTGGAAGACAGAACGACACAGTGTTGAGCATGAAGGATTATAATTTCATATTTATGGTTGGATTATAGATAGATTGTAATTTTATAATCAATAAAGGGTATGTCATGAAAGGAAAGCAAGAGAAATCAGAGTGCTTTATCTGTAATCAGAGTGCTTTATCTGTAAGGCCCAACAGACACCCAGTACGACTCTCATATGTTCCCACACAGATGAATTATATGGCTTTTCTTCTCCCTCTTTGCCTTTAGTAACATTATAAATCAACTAAACCTTCTTAAAATTATGAACCAAAAAAAACCACTGAACTGCCGTGCCGGAATGCCTTCTGTGTTTCAGAAAATGCAAACGGTTTCCGATCAGCCCTGCCGCTGCGATAGCCGTGCGATACAGCCCGGCAATAAATAGAGTTAATGGAAGTGACTTACAAGTCCTAGTTGAACGGCTACACTTCCGGAGTCTAAAGATAACAGTATGCTGGGGAACTTGTTCTAATTACAGCAGGGAGCATCTTGCCTGCTTTCTGTATTGCCATTTTAAATTGAAATCACTATTCTCAAAAGAAAAGGTCTTTTGTTCAGCTACCAGCCAAGAGAGACAATTCTACTGAGGTTTAATAGTGCGTTAACGCTCGCATTACGCAGTTTCCTCAAATGGCCGTAAGACAAACAGGCAGGAAACAGTGAAGATCGCAAAATTAAGTATTTCAATTAAGTACTTGCTACCTCATGTGCCGAGGGGAATGAACGTGGCGCTCGCTCTGAGGTGCTGCAGTGAAGTGCACGAGGCAGGTGTCCCCACTGCAGGGGCAGCCCGGGGGGGGGGATCAGGGTCCCTTTGGGTGCCTGCTGCCTCCTTCCAGCCCTGCTCGGCTCCCCAGAGCCCTGTGCACCCCTACATCCATGCTGCTGCTGCACTGGGACCGAATTTCTCCATGCAGCCGAGCCCCTGCGCCTCCCACCCTGGCTCTGCTGCGAGAACTGGCTCTGGTTTACGCCGGAGGCAGCTTTGGCACAGGTCCTCACCTCTTACCCCAGGGCCAGTTTCAGCTCTGCTCTGCCTGTCGGGGGTGCCCGTGTCTGAGGGGTACGACAGGCACCGGTACCAACTCTGGAACAGAGGGAGGCAAACGTTATTTAGCAAATACCTGTAATTGCATCGCTGGCAAATCATGGCAATGGTAAACATCATCTGCTAATGTTTAGCAGATGTCAGAAAATATGATAATATTGGATTTTCAGTCAAGTTTCCCTTTTGGTATCTCTTTATAAACCCGCTTAAGTGTAGGCAAAATTGTTTCTTGACATTTTTATATGGTATTTGGATCAGGTCATTTATGTGGTTAAAATAAATTTTATCAACATTAAAATTATAGGAGTTCTAAAATCAGAAGACATTTTCAGATGCCAAACTTTCTCACTGTGTATGAAACACCAGAAAGAAGATTTTAAAACCGATCTGAAACAAAATTGTAAAAGCTAAGGTTAAAAAATCAGAGAATAATAATAATATGATAGGCGAAAATCTAGTGTATTGTCTATGGATTGGAGGGAGCAACAACAGCAGTTTAAAAGGAGCAGGTGAACTCTTGTTGCTGGTAGCAAAAATTACACAACAAAGCCCTTCTGAGCTTTTATCCACCAGCTTTGCTTTGTTTTGTGCCCACATTTTCTTTCCTGATAAGTTCTAAATTAGTTGATGGTGACAGAAGCAGGGCCCCTGGGAGCAGGCCCCCCCGCAGGCTCCTTCCCACACACTGTTGTCCAAAGGGCCTAACCCAGGAAAGGAAGGGCCTCAAAAATAGCACTCATGGAAATGGAAACTAAGTTATTCAGCTTAGTGCTGCTGCATTATGAAATCCAGGCATTTTTAGCTTTCTTGATGCCATTATTCTATTTCATTTTATTTTGGGAATATGTGAAAACATAGTAATGACAAAGAAGTGTCAGGAGTTCAAGCTAAGTGTTGGAAGTCTCTCTTTTTGGACTCTCTCGTGACAGGTTTGAAGCAGATCAGGACAGGAGCACCCTGAGCAGTAAGTCTGCTCCCATGCCTGGGCTGGCAAGCCCTCTTTCATGCCTCCTGCAGCTATTGTTGCCGTTCTCATTATCCTGCCATCTCCACCTCTCACAGCCACTCCAGGCTCCTTCTCCGAGCGCTGCTGCTCCAACACAGCCACCCGGCTCCTTATTCCCTGGCTGTGTGGGTCGCAGGCACCTCTAATGGCCGGGAAGGGAGACCTCGCGGCTGTGTCCCCGAGCACCCCGACGGCCGTGGGCCCAGCAGTCCTACACAGCTCCAACACACCTCTGACAACTCGAGGTAAAATCAGGCAATTCCCACTGACAATTAGGAATGAGGTGATGCTAAGGAATCAAAAAGAGAGATATCAGTACCTGGAAGGGGGGAGAGGGAGGAAATGGGGGGAAGAAAAAAAAAAAAAGAGCATAACAAAAAGGAAAAAGAAGTGCCAACTGAGGCATGCTGATAACGAATACCCTGACAATCATTACTAAGGCCATTTCTAATTTAACGTACAGTCACAGCTCCACAGCTTCAGATTAAGCTACAAAAGCCGGAGCACTGTACTTATGGTAGGAAGTGGCAGTGCTGCAGGGACTTTTCTGTCACCAAGTCCCCAGCTCCCTTGTTTAAATCCTGCCTACAGACAGACTCACCTGGCTTCCACCTGATGGGAGCTGCAGCACCTTGCTCTGCGCTCGCCCTTCCTGCTGTCCCCTTATTGCAGGAGCTGGCCCTTTGCTCAGGAGATGCCTGGGGAGAGGAAACTGGTGTTGGCCATGGAGACCCCCAGGAGATGGAGATAAATGAGGCCAGGAGCATCCAAACCATGAGGTGCTCCCCTGAGACGGTTCAGGCAAACCAAGCAGACTTCCCGTCCCCGCTGGTGACTCTGGGGCTCTTTTCTCCCCCCGAAGAGCAGGTCAGCTCACCCCGGCCGTGCTGCAGCCTGCCGATGGCCAGCAGTGCCAGCTCATCCCCTCCTTTCTGCCTGCACCCGCTAATGCTTTCCATCCCCATAATGAGCGTTTATTGAGCTCTTAAGGGATTAACCTTTGGCTTTCAAAATTGGAGCTTCAGAAGCTTATTTCAGGAGCCTACTCTAAAAATATACCGGAGAAAAATAATTGGAAATACAGAATCTGTTTTATAATCTCTAGAATTTATCTAAAGAATCTGTCATCAAGGAAAAATACCTCTGTTAATGTTCAAACACGAGTATGTTTGTTGTTGCTCAGACCTTTTAGAGTTATTAATGATTGATTTTAATGTCTTGTATTTAATGGGGGGAAGATCAGCCCTGACTTAAAAACATAATGAGCCTATGTAGAAAGGCAAAAAACTCTGAGTGTTTCTATCTGCCACTTTGATTCCCAACACGATAAAGCCAAGAACAAAGACGGGTGGGTGCGGGCAGACAGCCCCCCCTCCCAGAGCCATGGCGGGGTCTGTGCCGCAGCGGGGCAGGCTCACGGCGCCGTGTGCTGCAGGGGGCTCGGGAGAGGGCTGGGGGGCAGCAGCAGCAGCACCCCCAGCCTGCAGGGCCCTGGGCTGCCCCCAGCACACCCTGTCCCCGTCCTGCTGCTCCCAGGGCGCTAGGGACAGGACAGCGAGGGCTTGGCTGCTTCTGGAGCCGGGGGGACTTGGATTGTGCCCCCAGACTGCACCCACCTGCTCGCCTCTTTCTTCCTGTACCTGTGACCCTTAAGAAACTGTATCAGCACATATCATCATAATTTTTGCCAATCTTGGTGTGACACAGTGGTAAACATTGAGAAAATGAGAGGTCTGCTCCCCACAGCTGCATGGTTTTACAGGAAGGGATGTGAGCGAGCAGTGAATGCAAACTGCTTCAGCCTTGCAGGGCACTGTGGTGTGCTGCGGGCGTTCAGTGATGGGCTGAATCGCCGGTGTCTGGACGAGGGAAGAACAGAGAAACTATTCCTGGTGATTGTTCCTTCGCTGAGACAGCCTGGGCGTTGCTGCCGGCTGCTTCTCCCCTTATCTCCAAGCGAGGAGAGTCACGGAGACAAAGGGGGGAAAACAATTCCTGCAGCCTGATTCACTGAAAAGGAAGAAAAAACGGCAGTGGGAGGCAGAGAGAGGTCTACATGAAACAACCACACAGGCAGTAGGTTGGCACGGTCCCGGTGCACAGGCTGACACCACTCGGTGCTCACACTGCAGGCGTGCCCCTGCCCCAGTGCAGCTGGGTGAGGCTCTGCCCCCACCATCACACCCCGTGCCCTCGATTTCCCCTGGTGGGCTGCATCCTCCACACTGGCAGCCTGCCCGCAGGCAGGACACTGAGGCTGGGCCCGTGGTACAGGCACTGAGCCCGTTCCTATTTAGCAAAAATAAACTGAGCTCGGCTCAGTGGGGTTTGGGGCATGTAGGGGGGCAGCGTGGCTTCAGCACACGGCGCTGCCCCACACCTGAGCCCTTTCACCAGTACATGGGGGAGGAAAACTGATGCCATTTTCCTGCAGCCCAGCTGTGCTGGGGCTCAGGGTCAGGGCCCTGCACAGCAGGCCTTCTGCAGCCCCTTCCAGCACCGGGGAGGCCTTCTGCCCCTTCCACGGCAGCCCTGTCCCAGCCCTGTCCCAATACACCGGGCCGGCCTCACTCGGTGCTTTCAGCAGACAGAGTCAAGTAGATGCCAGACGACAAGAGGAGCTCTCTGGGCAGCCGAGCAGGACGCCGTCTCCCAGGATGCTTGTGCTGTTCCTGGCAGGAAGGCACCCCCAGCTGCCCTAATGGAAACAAATACCTGCCTGCTACAGGTGCTAATGAGGCTTCGTGTGTTTGGCTAAAGAACCTGCTGCAGGATCCGTGCCAAGTCCCCCTGCTCCTGGTTGCAACAGAGAAAATAGCAGCCAGGGCAAAGGCTTAGTGCTTCTGTAGTGTAATGAGAGAATAGCGATCATCTTGCCAAGCTGACTGGCCAAATAATGAGATTGAATCTCTGAAGTCATAATTTTGTGGTTAACTGAACAGGACTAATTCTATGTAAACTGACTGGTCTAATTACTGGCCACAGCTCTAGAAAAGCCTGCGAACATGTGGCTGGCAGCCTGTCCCAGCAATCGCCGTGCCCCCCTGCCCTCCCCGGGCTGGACCGGCGGTGAGTGCTGTGCGCCCGTCCCCTCGCCAGGAGCACAGCCTGGCACCGCGTGAGCAGGACCTCCCCAGCGATGTTATTCTGCCCCAGATCATGAGCACAGAGACTGGGGTTGGCAGCCCAAAACGCTTGCCAGTGTCACTGTTCTCTGCCACCAAGACGCCACGCAGCAGGACGGGGTCAGGAGCGTTCCCCCGTGGGCCCGACGCTCTGCTCTGCAGGCAGACCTCGGGAGGCAACCCGAAGGGCAGGGTGGGAGAAAACCCATTGATCTGCAGCCTCTCAAAAGGCGAGGTGACATGTTTGTGTTGGGGTGGCTAGCTTGCTGCGTGAGTTATTTGGGTCAGCTCTTTCAGGCCCAGCATTTAATGGGTTCCCCCCACACAGCTCAGCTGTCGGCGTGGCTGGGCGGCCGGCACGTGCTGATGAGCCAGAGCGCAGCGGTGTGCTCAGATGGATGGAGCCGGGAATCAGAACTGTGAATGTATTTGCTCAGTAATGCAGCAGCTCCTGCTTGCTAGCACATTGAAGGATTTGTCAGGGAAATTTATGCTGTGCTATGGCAGAAGCTGATCTTGCAGCGCCTGTGTGAGGACGGCCATTGGACACGGTCTGCGTGTGGTGGGATACCCGGTGGGAGGTCGGTGCCACAGCACCTGCTGCACTGTGCTCAGCAGGAAGAAAATCACAGCACAGCATGAAGATGCTGGTGCTCCTGGAGGCTGAGACAGGTTAAACCTCAGTCCTTGGCCAAATACGAGGTGCAAAGGCCTGATGTGGTAACCGGTGACTGGTAAGCACGGTGCTGGGGGCGTCCCGGGGCTGCAGGGCTGCATGCTGGTGGGGTTGGGCACGGCAGCACTCGCAGCCCCTCTGGCTGCAGGCCTCCAGCCCTGGCACCACAGCAGAAAATGGGTGGCTGTGTTCCCTGCATCCCTCCGGGTCTTGCACGAGCAGCATCTTCAGGGCTGAAGCCAAAGGGATTTGTGTTCAGGTGACGCAGATCCCCAGAAAGCCCCCAAAAGGATTTCAAACCTGGCCACTTTTCTCTGATGAGTTTTCTTCAATATTTGCTACAGTAAACATTGCTGAGAAGGTGGGGAGAAAGAAACTGGATGCCCAGACTGCCTGGCTCCAGCGGCCACCCCAGCACCCGAGCACCACGGGGCTGCCGAGGTGGGGCCCCCCCAGCCACTGCCAGGACCTCAGCCCTTGGTGCCCCCCGTGTTTTCCTGAGCCCCTGCCAACCTGCCCCACTACTGCAGGCATCCTGCGTGCCACTTCCCAAATGTACCTGTTTGGATTTAGTTTCACTGGTGTGCTCTCCTTCAGTGCATAAAAAATGATTTTTTTAATGATTTTTTTTTTTTTTTTTTAAAGCAGTGATTAATATTAAAGTGCAAATCCTTGGGGATTGTTTAAAAAATGGCAGAGCCTTTGAAGAGGCAAATACTAAAGTGCACCAAAGCACGCAATTTAATTTATATTATCTTGTTTAAATTAATGCTGGGTTTTAAAAGGATGTTTAAAATTGGGACAAAGAAGTCGCTGGCAGTGTTCGCTGTGGCACTTAGGGTTAATAGGCTTTTGTCAGAAATGTAAAAATAAATAAAAGTTCTTCTAGCGGTTGCACCGATCATTTCGTAATGAAACCAGGCAGGCAGACGAACTTCCTTTCAGTGAAAATAGAGCACAGAAAAAATGACAGGCTCGTGGTTATTTACTTTAGATTTTGAGATGAAATTATGGCAGCTATTTTGCTCTTCAGAACATGAGGCCTCGAATTAATAGAGTTCATAGAAGATGAATATTCAATTATCCTGGTTTGGGGTTTTTCTTGTGGCTGGGGCTGCAGCAACAAGCAGCCGCTCCTTGTGGGAGCTTCCTCCCGCGAGCACGGCTGTCCCGGGCACTGGCTGCCAGGTGCTCCTGTACCAAACGTGGTTTTCCAGCAGGGACATTTTTCAGCGCATTCATCCAGCCCAGGATTTCTCCACAGAGCCCCAGCCCCGCGGCCAGGAGCGAGGCTGCCCCAGCCAAAATGCAGGGCGCGAAAACCGGCAGCTAAACATGGTGGGACAGGGAAAGGAGTGGGCTGGGGGCACAGCCAGCTCGGGGAGCTCATAACAGCAAGGTCATTTTTGTTTTGGTTTTGAAAGTGAGAAAATGCCATCTGGGAGTTATTAAAAGAAACGGATGTGAGAAAGCGATCGTTGGAACAGCAAAAAACACAGAAACCGCGGCAGGGAAGCGGGGCACGGCGCCCCTCACGCACTGAGGCTCCAGGGGCTGCTCGCCCCTCTCTGTCCAGGGCTGGCTGCTTGGGAGGCCGCTCTCACCTTCCTCCCCTGCAGCTTCGACATCCCCAGTTTAAGCCCAGACTGTGCCAAAAGACGTGCTTCTGTTTGTTTCTCACGTGGCGTTTCTTCATATGGGCTTCATGGTTGCCTTGGCCTGACGGAAGGAGGTTTTAGAACAGCACGAGCTAAAACGCTTGCAACTTCAGGTTTAATGTTGAAAGTGTGTTTTCCAAACTGATGGCTAGATATTTTCAGACCGTTCCAAAGTGCTTGCTTTTCTTTGTATAGCTTCTGCTTCATTATTCTAATTTAATAAAACCATAGCTAAGGCAGAGAGCAGACTCATTCTGGCTAATGACAGACTTCGATTTGTTTGTGCTTCTTGTTATAGATTTTTCCTAATTACAAGCATTTTTCAGAGGCAGTTGAAAAAAATAAATGAGCAGCTGGTTTGGATGTGCAACCTATTATTGTATTTACTAGAGCTGTGGAAAAAGTATTACATTCACAGTAGGACTGTTTTCAGCAGAGGAGGGCAGAAGGGATGTTTTCCAGTTGGGCATACAGCTCACGAGGCCTCACGGAGCCACCCGAGCCCCTCCACGCCAGCCCGTACAGCAACTGGCAAACAGGGGGGGGAAGCACCTCTGAGGGAAATGCAGGCGTTTTTCCAGAGCAGCCAATGCTACGTACTGCATACACGATTTGAAGCCGTGTGCAAGCTCTGGTGACCAGTGAGCGAGTGTCTGGCTGTAGGCAGCACCAGTATCGAAGCAGACCTTCCTCGCCAAGTACAGTTCTACTTTTGCAAATCACAGTTTTGGACACCTCTTGCAATGTAGCTCATTAGAAACAATGCACATGTTATAAAACTATTGCTAAATGCGCCATTAACTCATCCAAGCCAAAGTCTCTGCATGTTTGATTCATTCTCTGAACAAAGACTGATTTTCCTAAGAAAACAAACCACTACATGCTTTTCTTCACCCCTTAGGCAAGATGATTTCTGGAGGATTTATTTTTTTTCTTCTTATGATAGCATCCTTTATCAGAAAAAAAAAAAAAGCATTTTAAGACTCAAAACAAAAGAGAAACAAGATTAGGAGCCTATGATATTTTCTAGGGCAATCTGGAAAAGTTGTGTTTAAGTCAAACATTCTCCATTGGCAGCGTGTTGTAAAAGGGCTATAACCTCAGAAAAGCCAGCCAAAACTTAGAAAGGCTGCCTCTTATCTGCCCTAGTTTTTGCAGAACAGCAAAGAAGCACGGCAGCGATTACCAAGATAATGATGTCAGAGTTCCTCCGTGAATTCCCCGGTGCATTGCTGCTTGCTGTAGCGAGGTGCATTAGGTATCTAATAGTTTTTCTAGATACCAAGGTGCGGAGAAAATGCTGAGCATTACATAAAGGAAGAAACTTGATAGACTTTTGTGCATGCATTACAGTTGTGAGTCAGCTATTGATTGTGGGGTAAAAGCCTGCCAGTCCTTTTCGAACCACAGCCAGTGCTGAGCATGGGGAGCGCTGCACTGCGGGCCGGCACGGTGCTGGGGCTGCTCACCCCGGGCCTGGGTGGGTTTTTGTTATTTGTTATTTGTTATTTGTGCAGTTTGCCGGCTGCAGGATGCTGAGAGGATCGAGGTTTATTTCATCAGGGTCTGCGCCTCCTGCAGGGAAGGCTTCTTCTGAAAAATAAGCCTTCCAATCTTGATTCATGAATTTTTTAGAATGGTTCCTTTAAAAGGAGAACTAATTCCAGTGTGGTTGGCCATGCAGGGCTTTTCTGATAGAAACGTGGAGGCAGGGTAGCTGGAGGGAGGGTAGAAGGAAGCTGAAGGGCAGACCGGCGCTCTCCTCCAGCTGTGACCTGCTTTGACATGGCACAAGGGATGTCACTTGCCCCTTGTCCCTTTGGAAAACGGGGACAAGCAGAATCATCTGTCCTTGCACAACACAGAGATGTAGAAATGAGAAGGGCTGTGAGAGAGCTAAACCTCTTGTAGAGGGCCACTTCAACATTCAGTATTTGCTCTGTTGCACAAGAGAAGTGCTGTGAACCCAGACGGGGTCACTGGTGGGGGTTGCACCGAGGAAAGTCGCAGCACCACACGCCGGGGGCTCGAGCAGGGCGCAGCGCTCCCAGCTCCCAGCCCCTCAGCGGGGCAGCGACTCGAGGAGGAGGAGGAGAACTTGGAAGGCCACTCTGAGGGCACGCAAGCAGCGTTAGAGCTCATTCAAATCATCCTTGGCTGTCCTTCAAGCCATGTGTAGCCAAATTCTTTGAATTTTTTTTCTCTGGAAACCGTGCTTGGCCATCAGGTGCCTCCGCTGCCAGCTCTGGAGAGGGCTGGAGGGCCCGGCCGGCAGCACGGGCTGCGGTGCAGCTCTCCCACAAGTCTCCCTCTTGGAGAGCAAGAGAAACCTCGTCCTCCCTGCAGCACCCGGAGCACTCGAGCTGCCACGCGAGGCTGGGCTGTGAGGGGCAGGAAGCAGCTTTGCACCGCGTGTGGAGGCCTCTGTGAGTGCTGCGGCCCGACCACAGCTGCCTTACAGATATTTTCTCCTCGCTTACACGGAAGAGCTGACTTCCAGCACAGCCAGCCCGGTCAGGACGGCAGCACCACGGGGTTTCTGAACCTGATTAATGAGGTCAGTTTCAGAGACAAACACAGTGTTTAACTGGCGAGGCAAACAGGCATTATTTGGTGTGTCTGAGGAGCCTTTCTGCATCCCTGCTCACATCACCCTCAGCACCTCCAGGACCTGCAGCGTTCGTCTGCTGTGCCTACCCCTCCTGACAATGCATTATTAATGCCGGAAACTGCTTTGTGCTACGCGCCTGAAATCAGTCTGACCTGTGATTACAGCTGGTGGAAAAACAGCCAGCTCGCTGCAGGAGAGGCAACTCCCTCCTGTAAGGTGAAGCCACGGGGCGAGCCGAGCAGCGAGGTGAAGCAGCCCGGCAGGACGGAGGGCCTTTGTCCTCTGCTGCTCTTTGATCTCCCTGCAATCCAGGTGAAGGAATTTGCTTACATCCATATGGGGCTTTTTATTACTTATTTTATAGCAGATCTTTTCTGTTACTTAAACAACAACCAAAGGCTGTGCTCTCCGCATGGCTGGCAACCACACTTGCAGGTGCCCATCCTGGCAGTGATGTAAGAAATGCCGTTTGGGCTGTACACTTGTGGTTCCCGCAATCCAAAACCACAATTCTGAGTCAGTTCCCTCCCTGCCACGACCCCTTGGTTTTTGCTCTGCTGAGGGCTCAGCAGGGCCCCAGGCTGGGAGCTGCAGGCGCTGGGTGGGAGGCACCAGGAGCACGGAGCTGAGCTGTGCATGAACGGTGACCCCTGAGGTTTCACGGGCAGACAAAGCTAGTTTTACTCTAGAAAAAATCCAAGCTGGTTCTCAGAGGCTGAGAAAAGGAGTCCATAAAAGTTCCTGTTTTATTTGAACTTTTGGCCATTCATAGCAGAGCCTTTGTTTATGTTTAATAACCTTTTTATTTATAAATGTTCTTTCCCCCACAGTTTGTCGCTCTGGAGAAACAGATGCTCTGCACAAATAGCTTTGCAAACAGTGCCATATCTGCTCGGCTAAGTTATCTCCCTGACCCCGGACACATGTCTGCTCAGTAATTGATGACTCTTTCTCCTCCTGGAATGCTGCTCAGATTCCTCCTGTGCGCTGAAGGCAGGAAAGCGCCCGGTGCTCTGAATTTTAATTGGAGCTGATAGATAAGGAAACCAGAGGGAGTGTGAGGGCGAGGTCCAGCAGGAAGCTCTCCTCTGTGCTGCTCCCTGGTGCTTTCCATGCGGCCACCCGGGGTGGACGGGGCCCTCGTGGCTCTGCTGCTCCTTGCTCAGGTGCAGCCAAGGTGGGGCTGCAGCCCTGCCCTCGCTGCCACTGCTCCCTTCAGCCCTGCCCTCGCTGCCACTGCGCCCTTCGGCCCTGCCCTCGCTGCCATGGTGCCCTTTGGCCCTGCCCTCGCTGCTGCTGTTCCCTGGGGACCTGCAGGACGGCGTGGGGAAAATCCCGGCAGCCTGCTGCAGGCCTGTGGCAGCCCCGCCTCAGAGACCTGTTACATCTGATGATTAAAATCAGAGCTGGTCAAAAACTCGGTATTTCTGTTCCATGGGAGATTGTGACATATTTTGAAAAGAGCTGTGAATTTCTAGCATTCATATTTGCTATTCAGTACGTTGAGTCAAAATATTAATTTTTTCACATTGAATGGTGTTAAAACAAAAAATGCTAGAACATGGCAGCGTTTCAAGATGTTGACAACATTTCACTCCAAAATGTTCCTGTAAATAGGGAAGACTAGACAAAGTATGCCATATTACTCCATAAAAGTAACCTATGATCATCAGCAAAGCTAACAGGAAATAAAAGCCCTCCCAACCACCGCTTCGTTCTTCACTGTAAGTCTTTGGAATTTTCCTTATTTAACCCTCTTTTTAAAGGACTGAAAATTTTCACAACTTTTTCTTTTTTTTTTTTTTTAAAAAAAAAAAGTTATAGTTTTGCAGAGTGATCCACAAGAATTTATCCTCTCAAATGGTGTTTTCTCCCAGGCTAGCTGTGGTCCCTGAAAAGAGATGGCAGGCTTGGGATTCAGCCTAGCTGGAAAAAGAAACAAACACATAATCAGAGCCGCTCCTTCCCAGGCCAGGTTTAATACAGCTGCCCCAGGCGGTTTGGCCGTTCCCGTGTCGATGTCCTTCAAGCAGCTAGGAGAGCACCAGCCTCTTGGGAGGCGCGAGTAGGGGGGTCTCTTCTTCCCTGACAAATGCATCACATATTTTTATTTTTATTTTGTATTTTATCACAGCGATTCTGCATGGATTTAACATCCAACATGCTACAGGAGTGGAGCTCTGACTGAGATCTGGCGTTTGCTGTGCAGTTCTGCACAACGCTGAAGATCAAACCACGTTCTCGCTGCTGCTGTAGGACGGCAGCTACGGCGCCCCTGCCCCCAGGTCCGGAGGGTGCTGAGCGGAGCCGGGGACCCGGCCGTCACCTCGGGGGGGGCTGCCCTGTGCTCAGCCTGGGGCTGCTCGTGCCGTGCGGTACCTTCCCGACACCCACAGCAAACAAACCTCGTGTGCCCTGCTCCCCGCGCCACCCCAGCTCTGCCCGGGCCCAGCACCCCACAGCCAGCCCGGCGGCAGGAGCTGCCCGTCCTCCTCCAGCACGGGATGCCAACGGGCTAATTAAAACATAAACTCGGCTCCCGCAGCCTCTGTGACCCGGCACGCATCTGGCAAAGCAACAATTAATTAAAGCAAATCCCCACCTGATTCGCAAACAATCTTTTTGTTTAATTACAGTGCGTTGCCCCCCAGGGTGGTGTGTTTAAAGGATTGTACGATACCGGGGCCGTTCCCCACCAGCCAGGGAACCTTGGGAGCCCACCGTAGCTGCCACAGATCCCTTCTAACCTTCAGAGACATTCCCAGACCAAGCCTGCCAGGACAATCAAGCACCTGCACACAGTGGTGATGTCCACAGGGGCTCGGGTGCTGCAGGGCCCGTGGTGCCCGCAGGACCCAGCACGGCACCACCACAGCCGAGCCAGCTCCATGCCCGCGGTGGGGCCACCCCCACGCTCCTCGGCTGCTGGTTATAGGTGGCCAACCAACACCAGCAGCTTCCCAATGAGAGGTGTTTGAGCAGCATGGGGGTCGCGGGGCCACCGGTGGGACATCCAGCATGGTTTTAATGATCATCTCCGCTCTTCTTCTGGAGAGAGGCATGACCGTAGCCACATTCCAGCCCTAATTAAACCCATCCTAACATAAGCACTACCAGCAAGTGACCTGTGAGACCCTGGGCATGCTCCTGGTATGTGCCGTTCTCGCAGAAACAATGTGATTCATTACAAAGTGAGATGCTGTCACGCGTGGAGGCTGCGCAGATGCCCCATGCCTCGCGGCGAGATGGCTGGGCCCCGCCTTGGCGCTGGGAGCAGAAGCGTGGCTCAGCCCCGCGGACAGGCACCCACAGCGCCACGCTGACCATGGTGCAGGGGGGACACGGCACAGGGGACACACAGCACAGGGGACACACGGTGCAGAGGGCCCCAGCAGTGGCTCCGGGGGCTCTCGGGGTCCTGCAGTCCCATGGGTGAGGGCAGCGGGTGTGGGGTGCGCTGAGCACAGGGCGCGAGATGTTCCTGCGTGCTGCGCGGAGACGTGCTTGGCAGGCGCTGCGCCTCGCAGAAATACATTACCAATTTGGCAAGGTACGCTGCTTTTCAGACATGAAGAGACACGAAATTGTTGACACATTTCTTCCTGTTCCCATTCAAAACCGAACTGCAAGTGGTGCTGCTAGAAAATCATGTGCCTTGTTTAACAGATTTCTTTCCAGAATGAGTACTCATCTCAGAAGGGTAAGGCATCAGGGACTGAAAATTAATAAATATTCTGTTTTGCTGGGAGGACTGTCACAGCATGCTTGAAACAAGGTGCCAAATTCTTCACTGATTCCTGCCCTTTAGTGGCCTGAATTGATGCCACTTGAAAAGCAAGAGGCTTAAGTATCACCTCGATTTGTGCCATTATTAGTATCTAAGCTACGGGGGATGAACGTACGAATGAAAAACAAGCAAGCACGACCATCCATCCTCAGTGGATACCTTCAAACTGCAGCACCGCACATCATTGTCAGGGGCTGGAAAAAAAAGAGGAGAAAAGAGAGGGTGGGTGGGGGATGTGGCAGGGAGTGGGGTCTGTGGGCAGGGGGCATGGGCAGTGATAGGGGTGGGAGCTGGCACCCGGAGCAGGGCACCCAGAGGGGCAGCTCAGGAAGCTGCTGAAACGGGGCGGAACGCAAAGTGCCAGAAAATAAATCGGGAACTGGCCAGGCCTGCATCCTAGCGCTGAATATGAAATTATGCATAAGAGACACATGAAAAGCAGGGTGAGGATCTGTCGTTTGCTGACGTTCACTGCTGCCCATGGGACATGGCCCGCGTGTTGGGGCATCTCCAGGCACGGCACCAGCCCCATCCTGCCCCTGCCTGCCGGGGGAAGAGGCAGCGCTGGCCCCGCGGCAGCGCCCTGCTGCCCCCACCGAGCTCGCCCTGAGCCCTGGGGGCTGGCGAGGGCCACGAGGCCACCCCAGCTGCTGAAGGGCCGTGGGGAGCGGGGCTCCTGCCGGTCTGTCAGGGGCAAGCCGTCGGCTGCCGGTGACCAAGTGGTGCCCGCATCTGTAGGGCAGGGAGATGCGTGCATGTGCGGACTGGCAGCTGGGTTAGGTTTGGCTGCCCTGAAAGCAGAGCAAAGACTGAATTCTTGCGAAGGAAAACAGATTGGGAAATAGGAGATTGCCCAATATACCAACCGGTGAGTCACCGGGCTCGCCAGCAGCAAGGGTTTTGTTCGACTGCTGCATGCGAGGGGGGCTGGTTGCTGCCTGGGTGGTGACCAGGACAAAGCCGAGCCCTGGCTTTGCCAGCAGGTGCAGGCACAACGAGCCACTCACACACCAGGCCCCTCGCACACCAGGCCCCTCGCACACCATGACCCTTGCACACCAGGCCCCTCGCTGGCCGAGCTGCGCTGCTGGCCCCGCACAGTGGCCCTGGGACGCGGTGGCAGGCGGGGTGACAGCGAGGGAGGTGAGCGGGTGCATGGGTGCTGTGTTTGCCCGGGCTGCTCCAGCACTTACACTCACCAACCAGAGACTCACGGCGGCCACTTCGTTACTGTCATTAAGCGTTTATTGCCGCGTGTCGGCACTCAGAAGGCTCCCTCACCCACCTGGCCATGTTTGCCAACAGCCAGTCCTTTCACCTACCCGAGGCCCCTCCAAAGGAAAACAGCCCGGGTCAGTCTGAGCCTGCTGGGCGTTAAAGTTCAGCGCCGAGGTGGCTCTGAGCACAAGCGCACAGAGCCTGCACGGGCTGCAGCGCCCTGAGCAGCCATGAGGCAGCACCCGTGGGCAGTCTGGGTGTGCTGAAGGCAGCCAGCACCCGGCACAGCCCCTCGGCAGCCCCGCGGGAGGTGCCTGGCACAGGATCTCGGAGGGAAGGGCCGGCAGGTCGGCAGGAGGCTGCTCTGCCCCGTGGCTTCCCCGCTGCACGCCGGCGGTGCCAACCCCCGGGGAAACGAGCAGCGGCTTGGCACGGAGGGCCTGTGCCCCAGTTTCTCCCCATGATAAACAAAGCGGCACTTCTTACACCCACTCTGCAAATAATTTTTTTTTTTTTTCTTTTTTTTTGTTTCTGACTGCCAAGGCATTTGGCAGCTGAGAGCCATTTCTTGGAGCCTGCCGGTGCCCGGTGGCTGGTGGCAGGGGCTGTTGGGCATGGAAGAGGGGCAGAAGCCGGCAAAGGACAGCGAGGGGAGCGTGCATGGGAGCTGCTGCAGCACACGGGGCATGGACGGACCTGCAGCCAAACCGGGGTGCTCAGTGCTAGCCAGGGAAAGAGACAGGGAAAGAAAGGAAGGCTCCAGAAAATAAAAACAATAATAATAATAAAGGCAGGAAGGAGTGGTTTGCATTTACAGCTCAAAATGCTTCATGCTTCTTCTCTGGAAAAAAGGCCAATAAAGTGTGGGAGGCCAGAGAAGAGAGGGAGAAGGCGGAAAGGCAGAGGGGAGCAGGGGAAGGGGAGGCCAGAAAGGTGATGGGTAACGAAGGGGAGGAGGAGGCTGGGTGAGAGAGGGAGGCCAAAAGAAGGGAAGACTGAGAAAAGGGAAGGATGAAAAAAAATAGCAAGGCCAAAAAGACTGGGAGGTTGAAAAAGAGCAGGATACTGGAAAAAAGTGGGGGATGAAGAAACCAGCTGTAGGCCGAAAGAAAAAGTAGAGGCCAAGAGGCAGTGCTGAGGAGCAGGACGGGGGAGGCAGTGCCCGGAGGTCTCTCAGCATCACCACCAGCACTGGGGCCAGCCCAGAGGCAGGGTGCTGCGGGCTGCGGGTGCTCAGGAGGCCGCTGGGTGCCCGCAGATAAGCAGTCGGGGGCCTTTCGCTGGCTGGAGCTCAGGAAGCTGCACTGGGGAGGGAGGGGATGGCCGAGCCCTGCCGGCCCCGTGAGCAGCCATGTGGGTGAGGACGGGGCTGGGCACAGCGCAGGCATAACCCCTGCGCTGGGGAGGGGGGCACAGAGGTGCCCAGAGCCCCCCAGCTCCTTGCAGCACCACGCACTGCGCCACATCGCTCCTTCTGCTCCGGCCCCTGCCAGGGAAGCCGTGCCCCGTTCCTGGGTTACTTCAGATAAATGACGAAGCTGCTTGATCTGCAAGTCCCCCGCTCAGTTATTTAACTCGAGGACAGAGCTGTGGGTTCAATTACAGGCTGTTCAGTCTGGGGCTGTATTAGATTTCCTGTGTTCAGAAATCCTGGGCAGTGCATGCCCTTAGCAAGAGTATGATAGGTAAAGGACAACAAACATTTTCTCAATCGGTTTTGGCAAATTCCCTAATGTATGCACTTACTCTCGCCTATCTACTTTAGTGATAAATTCCTAATTCTGGCCTTTCTCCAAGCAGTTTAAGCTGGCATGTTGAAGTCAAGCTCCAGAATTTTCTTTATAAATAGTAAAGACCAGGGCAGTTCTCTACACCACGCACCGAGTGTGAGCTGCGTCTCCAGGAGGTTTTCCATGCGTCGGCTGAGCGGGAATGCTGAGGAGCCTCCCGGTGGCAGCACGCCTCCCAGTTCCAGCAGGGAAAATGAGAACAGGGTAATGCCTTACGTTACAGACTATGTGGATAATATGCACTGAAAAATCAAACCAAACCAAAACAAAACAAAACAACAACAACAACAAAACAACAACACAGCAGTGGGACGGCGGCAGGACAGCAGGATGGTGGCAGGACGGTGGCAGCCCCGGCAGAGCCCCTGGTGCCCGGGCAGGGCAGGCACGGCTCCAGGAGCACCAGCATCACCAGGTGCATTGCATCCCCATACGAACTCCTCACCTTGCAGCCTCAGTGAGGTCTTCCAGCCACCGGAGAGGGCTGCTCGTTAAGGAATATGTGTAAATATTTCTGTTGTCACTTGCATCTAGACATTTTGTCAGCAAAGTGAGAGTGTCAGGACAGAGAGCATCACTGCTGCCGCTGCAGTGTCCCGGTGCGCTGCCCACCTCCAGCTGGTTCCTCTCCATCTGCACACCCACCGGAGAGCCTGCAGTTGGCTCAGGCCCCGCCGCTCGTTAATGACTGACTCATCAGCAGCACCGCCTGACTCACCAGCCCATGGCACTCAGCTGCCGGGTCCCTGCGCTCACGGTGCCGCCCCGAGGTGCTGCTGCCCCTCCATGCACTGCTGGGGCAGGGGCACCCCGCAGCCCCAAAGGCCCCCCGGCAGCTATCGCAGCCCAGCAGGACACGCTCTGCCTGCACAGAGCTCCCCCAGGCTGTGTGCTGCCCAGTCCTGGTGCTGCACGTCCCTGGGAGGGGGTCACCTTCCCCATGCAGCTGCTTCTCTGCCCGTGGGCAATCTGTGGGTTTGTGGGAAGCACGGCTGCAAAGGAGCCTCTGGCACAAGCAGGATTTGGGGTGGAAGCACCGCAGGACAGCACTGCCAAAGAGCCAAGCACTGCCAGCCCCGGCACGTGGCTGCCTGCGGGGCGCGGGCACCCGGCGAGGGCTGCCCAAGTGCCGCGGTTTGGCAGCTCCTGCCTCTGCTCCCCAAACAGTGCCGCTCAGGAGCCCTCCCCCGGGTGCAGGCTGCCCGGTGGCCCCAGGCACCTCTTTGGCACCACTGGGCTGGCACCTGCATGAGATTTGTCACCTGTCTGCCACCGTTGCACCCATGTGCAGTGCCTGCCAGCTGCTGCTCCAGCACATTTGTGCTTTGTCCTCTGCTCACTGTCCGGTCTCAAGACCAAACCCAAACAGGCAGCTTCTGATTTGGCCCTATAAAATGTCATTAAGCCACAGGCTGCAGGGAAAGCACAGAGCTCTTGAAACAGGCCGCTCCAAGCTGCAACCAAAAGGTGATTAGAAATAATTCCATTGAAGACAATGGAAATTCCACTGCAGCAGCTACTAGAGGACCAGCACCAGCTGAAGAGGAGCGCTCTGGCCAGGCACGTCACCATCCTGGCACGTTACAGCCTCTGTAATTTCCTTGTAGCCAGCCACGGCCCAGGCAGCATCCTCAGAGCCGCTGCACAGGGCTTGTCTGAGCGGGACCTGGTGAGCGAGCCACGGCTCACCGCTCTGCGGGGCTCTGGCAGTCGGTGCCGCGCAGCTCTCACCGCAGGCAGCCGCTGCCCACGGCGCCGATTTGGAGCTTGCCGACTTTGGAGCTTGCAGCAGTTGCTCTGCAAAGTGATTCGGTGCCCAGGACAACACAGGTAGGAGTGAAACAGCCCCAGGGCTTGCCCCATGCTTCAATGATGCATGGTCACCAAACAGCACAAGGTTGTTTTATCGAATGGATACAGCTGAAGAGATTAATGTACCTGGTTTTAGGAGAAATTAACGGAGCAATTAATTGTCTAAGTGACCTGAGGAGGGGATGCTGAGAGAAGCAAAGCAGCTCCCATGGCCAGCTTTATCGGGCAGGGTGGATTCAGATCAGTTCCCTCAAGCTCCCCTCCGTGCTCCTTTCTGTTCTGTATCTGCAGCTCTATTTTAGGAGGAAAGTTTCAATCCAGCACAGATGTTCAGAGCCGGGTTTCATGCAGCAACAATCTTTTCACATCACTCTGCTTTTTGCACTCCAGATTACTAATGCAGGAAGAGCTGCAGCCAGAGCTGGCTGTCAGTGGCTGGAATGAGACACCCAATACATTTTCCCCCTTGGATGAGCGCTGCGGGTGCCGGCAGGCCCAGGATACCCTCAGTCACCTTCACGGGCACCTCCTGCATCCCTCCTCCCCCAGACCAGCAGTGGAGCAGTGTGGCACAAGGAGGCCACCCCCAGACACACTGGGCTGGGCTCCAGCAGCGCCCGGTGCCCCCGGCCCAGCAGCAAAGGGAAGCCCTGGGGGAGAGATGCTTTCCTAACCCAGGAGAGACCCCGTGCAGTTCCCCGGTGCTCGGCCCCATTGCCTGCACAGGGCTGTGTGGTGCTGCCCGTGCCGGCTCGCAGCATCGCGCCGCACGCAGCCAGCCCTGCAGCTCGGGAGCGCAGCGGCTCTCAGTGGCTGGCTCCGGTTTTTATCCTCCGCTAACGAGAGCGCAGTGACTGAGGGAGCTGGGTACTGAGCCAGGCCTCTCCAAATGCTTCCTTTAATGAGTTCAGCACTTCTCGCACTTAGGCTGCGGTGAGTTCAGCAGCCACGGAAGGCGGGAGCAAGCTGGAAGCCTGCAGGCACAGCTCCAGCCCGTCCCAGCTCCAGCCCGTCCCAGCTCCAGCCCGTCCCAGCTCCAGCCCGTCCCAGCACCTCTCGGCGCTGCTGCACGGCCCCGGGGTGCTGCTGGCCCCGGAGGGCACACAGGGACCCCCTGCCACTTCACACACACACCCCAGGGCACCCTGTGCAGATGAGAATCTCCTCCTGGTGCTGGTCGTTCTGCACAGGGAGGGCACCAAGCTGGCAGGCACAGGTCCGCCTGTGACCTTACCAAGCCGACCGGCTCGGCTGGGACCCAGCCCTCAGCACAGGGCAGCTCGTTGCAGCGGGAGCTCCCCTGCATGCTCCTAGTACTAACAATGAGGTGCACAGCCCATGGAGTATAAAGCTTTTAAAAGCCAGCGATACTGAGAGGAAGGTAGAAAGCACCAACTTCCTTTTCCTGGGCTAGAGGCATGCACAGCACACCTCTAAATGCCTTTTCCGTGAGCTGCTCCCGGCTTTGCTAACACCTAACACAGGGCAGCCTTCATGAGAATCAGCTGCTCTGTGTGCCAGAGGTCAAGGCATGCACTCCGGGTTAGCTTTTTGAATTTGCGATTTTTTCAGACACAGCTCTGATGAGTTTTTTATCAGAAGGAGCCGAGCGCAGGCAGGCGGTGTGGTGGGGCTCCCTCTAACGTCGGCCCCGGCTGCTCGGCTCCGCTGCGCCAGGGCTGGGTGCACGCCCAGGGCACCGGGTGCTGCTCCCGTCTGCGACGTGCAGCCCAGAGGCTGGTCTGAGCCACGCTGTCCCCTTTCTCTACATTTACCCTCTATGTTTAACGTAATAACGCCCTCTGTACTTGCCATTCCCAACACGCAGTCTGTACATGTAACACAGCATGTGTTGCAAAAAACACCGGGTGTCAGCATCTAGGCCTTTTTCCCCACAAATAACGTCCCTGCAGTCACACAAATACACAGTAAGGTGAAAATGTACACAAAAGGAGGTGCTGTGGTTTTTAACGTGATATAGAAAAACATAATTAAGAAAGAGAACTTTTATTAGGGCAATTTCACTTTATTTTTCCATACAGCAAGGTCAACTATAGCAGTAATAATAAAATAAGCATAAAAACAAATTGCAGCCCAGGACAGAGTACATAATTTGGAGCAACTACAAGCAAAAGTAAGTCTGTGATTACATAATAGTAAAACCAAGCACATCTGTCCTTTCAGCAGATGAAAGTTGCGGGGTTGCAAATAAGTGCAACTTATTCGTTATTCAGTATGAGTACTGGAGAGATCAGATAAAGGAATGGCCCGATCGCTTTTTCTTTCCAGCTTTGGCATAAATAATGACAAGGCGTCTTGAATGCTTTCCATTAAAACTGTAAAATTTCTTTTTTTTTTTTGTTTTTTTTTTTTTTTTCACCTGCTAAAAGAACAGGACCACTACAGCAATAAAAAATAATCACATAACAACTACAGCTACGGTGTGCTGTTTGGTTTGCCTGTTCATGATTCAACTTTTTTGTGAAAGTCAGTATTTGTTTTGAAGAATCGTTTTTGTGAACAATAAACCACTGAAATTGTCAGAAACTGGTTTGAATAGTATATACCTTTAATATATTTTTGATACTTTAAACATGCAGTAGTTTTTGAATAATGTACGGAATATTTGATCCATGATTTCACCTTGATGGTTTGAAGTACCTGCTTTTTTTTCCTTTTTTTTTCTTTTTTTTTTTTCTTTTTTTTTTTTTATTAATGGTTTTCAGGCAGATTTGAACCAGTGGAGCTTTTGTCAGTCATGAGATCTTGGAAGGATGGCATATCTTTCCAGCTGAAAAAATCCTGGCAAACTACAAGCTGTCCACATAAAGCAAAGCAACTTTTTTGAAGGGGTATGGAGTGCTAACTCTGTGCCACTTTTGCAAGCAATTTTGTTCAGCCTGTCATTTTATTAGCCTTAACAAAACTCCTTGTAATTATAGACATTTTTATTCAAAATAAGATCTTACTATTATACAGGTTTCTCTCTTTTTTGACTATATACAGAAGTGCAAAAAGTCAACCTTCTCTCTATACGTTCCCACATGCTAAACTGCAGCATAATCAACCCTCAAGAGTTTGCACACACACACTATAATTCTTGTTACGTAAACTTTGAGTATTTGGATTATCAACAAAACGTCCCTTGATCTATTGATTATGCAGCTTATTTATAACAAGGCCTGATATTCAGGGATTTCAAAAAATATTTAAACAATATTTTAACATTTGAAATGGATACAGTAGAAAATAAATTTTATTCTAATATCTAGGAACTAGATTTTCTCATAATAACTAATTACAAACAAAATAAATCATCAAAATATTACTCAATTGTCTGCCAGGATTGTTGCGATAGCAACAACTTAACTTCTTACTTAGCAATGATTATATAATTATAAGATATCCATATAAAAGATCTTTGTTCTTTTAATGAAAACTAGACAAGAACTAACAATGACTGACATTCTTACATTGTAATATTAAATCAGTAAAATATAAATCATTTAGTCAACAATAATACGAATATTCATATGACACTACATGTAAATTCAAAACTGAGTATGTTATGAAGAACACTACTTTTTTTTGTATTTTGAAAAATTCATCAGTAAACTCTAATAAAACAAAATTCTATAAACTGAAATGGTATTCAACTGGTAATAGAAAATGAAAACAATCTAATAAATGTAAGAAATAAAAACTACACTTTTAACAAGAAAAAAATAAGTAATATTCTATAATGTTAAGTAACTACAATAACATGTGAAGTCACCTATACTTTCTTAACACGATTGAAATTACATTGGTATGGGTTTTAACCCGTAATGTAATAATCTAAGGCTTTAATAGATGTACAGTACAATCAGTAAAATCAACACATCATTCTTATACTATAAAGCATCTCTCTCAAGCATAAAAACTTGCAGTAAACTTGGAAGTATGGCGAGTTCTACAACCGAACTCGCGCTTCTTCCACTCCACGCTATGCTACCAGTGACCTGGCCCCCACTTCAGCACTTTGCTGAACAGAGCAAAAATATCCTTTACTAGCTGCAACATCCAAACCACAAAAAGGAATTCCTTTGGATGAATCCATTCTTAGAACTTGAATGCACATCTATTTTTTTGTTTTTATTTTGTAAAGGCTTTCTAAGGCTATAAGCAGTTAATCTGAACAAAAAAAGTCACATATAAAACTCACCCGAGTATTTAACCCACCCAATTTCTATGCTAATTAACATCTCCATTTTTTCATATTTTGGTTTGTCATGCATCTGATGTCAGTGCTTCTTTCGTCTTTGTTTAGAGTCACTATTTAATGCGTGACTTTGATGAAGTAAAAGTGAAACCCATCTCTGCAAAGCATTTATAGTCCTTTTGACTTTCGACAGAGGCTATAAATAGAAGCAAAATAAGTTCCTCAAACATGTGTTACTGTGTCTCAGAAATGGCTTTTCCCTTTCATATATCATGTTATACAGTAAAATACGCATAAATATTACACTATAATGCCTTAAAATAGTTTATATATATGTCCAGTATGGGTTAATTTGTACGGCTAGAATATCTCTCTTGTGCTGTCTAACGTTACTGTAAGGAGTAATTGGCCATTTCTGAGACAGCTTTGGTTTTGAAACAGAATGGTGCCCTTTGACTGATTAGTACTAGTAAAGTAAGTGAAAATGTGGTTCTGAAAATAACACTGCAGAAATAATACTCTAATCTGATGTACAGTCTATGGCACTTCATGAAAATCCTTAACAACATGGTACTTAAAGCCATTGATGTGCTTTAAAATATACACAGTTGTGGTTTTGCTTGGCACATTCATCTCTGTCAGATACCTCTCTTACCACTTCTTACAATCTATTACATTAAAAATATTACTCTTAAACAAAAATTACTGTGCATGCACGCTCTCATCTATAATGGCAATTTTAAATACAAGGTGCACCTTTGTTATTTGTAAACCTTGAAAGAAATAAACTTACTTTAAAAAATTATATCTTGGTCTACAGACGTACCAATACATAATAGATTTATGGTTACACCATAGTCTGTCTTTTCAAGGTGACATACATGATTATGTAGGAAATAGACTACATATGCATATCCAAATACATATGCATACTTCTGTGCTAGAAAAGATAGACGATGTTGTAGTTTTTAGACAATAAGATCACCTCAGCACGAATATCAATTAAATGTACAAAGTATATAGGCAACAGTGTGCAGTGGATTTCCAAGTTCTTGTTTCATCTTGTTAACATGCAATGTGTGGATGTCTTACTGCTGAGGGAGTTTCCGAGTGTTGCTTGACGGTATATACATTATGGCTAATGAACTTGTCCTTTTCTCAACCCAAACACACTGTCCTTTTCTCCTTAGTTATGATCTGGAAAGGAAAAAAGATAAATCATTTTCAACACTTTCAGATTATTTTTTTTTTAGCACCACGTGAGCCCAAACTTTGTATTTGCAATGAAAGGGAAATCTGCCACTGAATACTGGGGAAGTGTGCATCCCAAAACCTTCCGGATTTGCCTTCAATATGCTCTTGCAGCAAAGGCTCACTTTACACACAAAATTTGCAGTGATAAAAGCACACAATAAACTGGCCTCCTGGTGTTCCTGAGCCTACAGCCGCTGGATCAGAATCTGGGGGGAGTTTTGTAGACACCAAAGCCCAGATCCCAGAAAGCAGAGATCCCTCCCAAAAATGCTGCGTGAGCACTGCCCGAGCAGCCAGGTGCTCCTCTCTCTCCCCAGGTCCTGTTGCCTCTGCCCCTGTACAATCTGGGAGCCCAACCTCTGTTTGAGAGGCACCTACACTTCTGTGGAAGTCTGGGCCCTCCTTACCGAACCGCCCCTCTCGGGTGGCTATTTCTCTGGGAGACACCTCTAGGGAGGAATTCCTCCTGCACTGCAGGATGGGCTCTGGAACAGGAGCTCTTTTATTGCCAGCTGTCTGCAGAGGGAACTTTGGTAACAAGCACACCCTGCAGAGAGGCATCCCACCTGAGCACTTAAGCAGTTAAAAAATGTTTCTGCTTGGCTGAAAGGAATAATGGTCGTCATAAACCCACTGTGGCAGATCGGCTAATATTCACCTTAAGTAATAATTCCATTACGGTCATCAAGCCATTCAATGAAAAACACAGCAGAAATGGAGCACAGGAGAGAGAAGGATAATACAAATCACAGGGTATCCCAGAGGAGGTGATGTGTTGCTGATGGTCTTAATTACAACATGCAAATTAGTGAGAGTTTGGAAACTACAATTTACTCGCAGGAAGATAGGGAAAAAAATCTCTCAAGCTTAGGCACGCTGACCTTCAAGCTTTGCAGGAGGAAAGGCTGCAGTACGAATGCTGACGTGCCCTGCCTGCAGCCACAGCTCAGCCCAACACGGTGCGAGCATGACCTGAGCCTGCTGTGAGCTCCCTTTGCCATGTAACCTACGCCAGAAACAAACTGCACATAACGCATCGGTATCTGACGCTCTGCTCAGAGGAAATCAGGCTTCAGCTTGCGGACTAACCCTGCAGTTTCACAGATGCTGGCTTTCCAAATCTGGAGATTTAAAATTAGTTCTTTCTAGCTTAGCGTTAACCACCTCTCACCTAGAGCTGCCAGCCCTGGCTCACTTTAGTGGCTGGAGCCATCACCCTTTGTAAACAAGAGGTAAGGCTCTAATTAGAGTCTCAGTGCTCAGAAGTACGCCCGTACGTGTAACACGTCCTTTCTGTACATACAAACACGGCACCTGGCCCCACAGGCCAGCTAACGTGGGCACTGCTACCTGCGGGCTCTCCTGTCAGAGGAATTTGTGCCAGGGGGAGCTCAGCCCCTTTCCCCACCCGTATCTCATCAGCTTTCTTTGAAAGAAAATAAAAACATGCTCTCCCTGGAGAAAGACAAGTTATGCACACACAGTAAGAATGAAAACTGCAAGCAACAACGTGTCGGAAACTTACTGTTTGATGACAAAATGTCTACATCTGTGTAACATACTTGTGGCTAGTCAGATGTTCGGCAGATATTATGGGTATCTATAGGTAAAAAATTTAAACAATGAATAACACGTGCAATGAGCCAACCCAGACACAGCAGTTTGCTACAGAACATAACAGTTTGGAACAGTGAGGTTCAGCTGTGAGTTGGTGGATTTTATATTGTAACTATAAGTTAAAAGTCAACTGAAGTGCTACAATGGCAACTTAAAACTGGAAGACATTGTGTTAAGTACTACTGACAAATACAAATATTATTGGTCGTTCAGGAAATAAGAGAAGTTACAATCTATAAAAGTCATGCAGTGCAGTAATTGAAAACAGCCCTTTTTGTTGGCCTACACAAAATTCTGTGCTTTCAGCGTAGCGTTTAGAATGATAAATCCTACAACAGCCTGGCTTCAGTCTGATTTTGTGAAGTGTTCACTGCTTTCCTGGTCTTGTTTTTTGAGTGCCAAACCTAAGATGCCCTGAGCTGGATGCTCACGGCCGGGGAACCCCCCGCAGGGAAGGGCTGCGCACAGCACCTGGGGCACCGCGGCTCAGCAGCTGAGGGGCTAGGAGTGCCCAAAGCAGGGGAACACTTCTCAAAATCTCAGTCTGCAGAAACAGAATTCACTACATGGCTCTCTGGAAGTGTCCCATTTCCCTTTTTTTTTTTTTTTTTAATTTAAATCACAGTAGATGACAAGCAGTACAAGTAACAGAACGTATATTCTGCACCTCATTTTTGGGTCCCAGTCTTGCACCCCTCTGGTGTGTGGCACACAGACTAATGTCAGTGCGAGGGAGCCTAAGCAGACCTTGCAGGTCAGGCCCTTAACGAGGGAAAACACCAACGCACACAAACACCAGGAGAGCTGTGTATGATCTTGCAATGCGAACAGGACAAGGAAGTCCAGCTGGAGGGAGCGAGTAGATGCGCTCATGTACAGCAGACATGGCTGGGCACATGACACAAACTGCTTCGTATCGTCACAGACAGCTGCTGCACTTGGAAAGCCTTTTTCTCCTAATGGGCACTACAGTCATCTCTCAATCCGCACAGGGAGAGGCGTGAAGAGGCTCACTCTCAGCTCCGCCACCTGCAGGCCTTGCTCTTGTTTCCTCCTCCCTTCGTGCCCTCTCCTCCCCTGCCAGCTTCACACACCCCTGCCACATCGCCAACTTGTACAGAAACGTGCTTCAAGGGGAATGAAGCTTCTCATACCATTTTTGTCTACTGCTGCAGGACAGGCTGGTGCACCCAACTGTGTAGAAGCATCAGGGATAGTGCTGTCGAGACATACCAAGGACCTTCAACACCGGTCAATGAAGATGAAGGGCCAGATCTTAAGACTTTTGGCATGCATGCACAGTGCGTCGTGTGGCATTAAGTCACTTCAGCATCGCTCACATGGCATATACATATATGAGCTATATATGTATATATGGTTTGGCTGCAGTACTTCACTCCGTGTGTTATGAGGCTCTGGGAGGGGTATGCGTGAAATGATCTGATTCTACTACAGAAAGTTTCCCTCTAATCTATTTGGGAAAGTGCATGGGAATTTGGACAAAGAAGATTTGTAAAAAATAATGGTGGTTTTCTGCAGCTTGACTTGTTCTTGCTACTCTGTGGACTTATGGAGAACGTAAGGGGAAATACTTGAATTGAGTGTGCAGGGCAGCAAATTACAGTACTGGGATACTTTGGGCATACAAGGGCTCATTTGCTAGGGTGATGTGTACGCAGAGGTAGTCACACCTCTAAACTACCCTTCCAAAATACGAAGTAATTCTCAGGCTGGTTTACATCCAGGAGTGATGGGGCCAGTCGGCACATTCCCCACACGCAGAAAGCGCTACGAGGTTAGCACAGTGGGCTGAGGTGTGCTGGGATCTGGGAAGTACCCAGGCCCTTTTGGGATGTGCGCACCCCTGTATCCCTGCAGCAACGGGATGGTTGGAGTAATATTTCTGAGGGGTCAGTAAGCAGACAGGTTAACCAAGGACGTACAGCTGGGCTACTACAAAATGGTCGTGCTCAACAGCTGAGGGTGGAAAGGCTCAAACTCAGCAGCTCTGGAGCCAGCCCAGCAGGAGCACGAGGAACCCTCTTGGGGCTGCGAGCACCCCCGGGCACAGAGGCTCAAAACTGCTCGAGGGGGCAGCCCTCACCGCTTCGGTCGGAGCTGTGGCTACCTCAGGCAAGCCTACCTTGAAATCGGACCTTTATTGCCAGAATTAATTACAAATACTGAGCCACGCTTGCAAAATGCTAGAGGTAGTGTTTAGTTCCCTCCTCTAAAAGACACGTGGGGTTCCCACTGAGCTGGGAGCAAAACCTGCATCTCAGACCAGAACTGACACAGTGACAGAAGGCACTTCTCAATTTCTAGTAAAACTCACAAAATCATTTGTTTTTCTAAAATGAAGATGATGGTCTTTTAAAACTTTTTGTTGTTGCCCTTTTAGCCAGATGTACTACAGGAATCTGCACTTCTGACAGCCCAGCTAGCTAAAATCATGGGGCTGCTCTCCGCTCTCAGGAGCAGCTTCAGCTGGCACGTGTGGGAACTGCAGGCTCCGGCCCCGGTGCTTATCTTTAGAGCAGAGCTTGTGGCTTCTCTGGGAGGACTTCTGATTACTTATTTAGTAAAGCACTATTTTTTTTTCTTTCCCTAAAAGACATCCAAACATGGAAACAATTGGGGCAGCTATTTAGAAATAAAACCAGATTTTAACGGGCATTTTGTTAACTGTGGTTTGTCTCCTGCAAAAGGCAGCGAGCTCTCTCCTAGTAGGATCACAGGGGGAAACAAAGGCTTAAAACATGCTTCTGTGTGGCCCACGCTCAAATGTTTTTGTTTTGCTTTTGGAAGAGCTGAGGAGAGTCAGAACATGTTCAGACTGCTAAATTCAGACTGTTAAAATTCTGATCCTGCCATCCCTCTGCACTAAAGTTTTACTGGTTTTGATTGGACTTCTGCGTGAAAAGGAACCGCAGGCTCGCGGACAGAAATAGAAACAAATAATGGGTTCCGTGTATTATCCCTTTTCTCTTTACATCTCTGAGAGCAGAAATAAGCAGCACAGCCCATAAATGTTAAGACTGAGTCAGAAACTCTATTATCAATTATTTTTAGCATCAGAAATGGAACTGCAGCACCTTTTGAGCATGGATAGAGGCTTATTAAGCTGTGCTGCAGATCTTAGAGAGAATGTGTAGGCCAACAAGAGGTAAAATCAAAACCCCCATGCTCATTAAAAGCACCAATTTCAAGTTGTCTGTAAGGAACAAAGCTGTAAATTAGCAAACCTGGTTGGCTGTGGCTGTTGCAGCGAAGGGAACACTTGTGGCAGATGTTGTTGCTGCAGACACAGTGGCTGGCGTAGCACCGTGCACCATGGGAACTTTCGGAAGGAAAATCATATAAGCAAACATACAGAAGAGTGTAGCAGTATGGGAACCAGAGCGACATGTGGTAGGATAATTGAGCATGGTATTTATCACAGCAAAAAGCCCGAGACATCATTGCCAGCGCGTGACATGCAACCACAGTGCAAAGCAGGACAACATTCCAGGGAGAAAGAGGGGAGGGATATGAAAGAGAAAAAAAAGGGGAAAATGCTTGTTACCATCAAATCAAGAAAATCGACACAAACAAGCTTAATCATTTCAATACCAAAATCAACAGAAGAATTTTAAAATGCCCTTATATTTACAGTGCTTTGTCTTTACAAAATTCAACCCAGATATTTACTGCAAACAAAAATTAATCTTGTTGAAGGACAGTATACTTCTACGTCGCTATAGTAAGGTACAGTCTTTACTTAACACGATAGTTTCTAAACACTGGAACTCATAGTCCAATCAAAATCCACCAAGGAACAATGTGCAATTCAAACAACTGCTGTACAAAATTAACGACATCTACGTTTCCGTGTCAATTAAATAAAACAATCGCATTTAATTGACAGGTGTTAGTGCAGGAGGCTAAGGGAGATGGATTGGCACGAGAGCTGAAGTTAAATCTAGCAGTGGATTTTGAGGGTCCGTGAGCTGCACCACAGGTTTAAGATAATCAAGAAACAAAGCTGGCACCTACCAACACTTGTAGCGGGTGTCATGCACAATATTGAGCCTGCCCATCATGCATTGCAACAGGAAGGTGGATTTGGAAAGGGAAAAGAATTAAAACAACCCATCACACGTGTCATTAGAAAACTTCATTTGAACAAAGAAGAAAAATTGTTATTATGGGAACAGTGGCACGTAACCGTCAGCACAATCAAACCACACACAGCACAGTGATCCGGCACAGCGAGTGTCCAGCGCAGGGAGGGCGGCCGAGCTGGGTGCTGCTGCACTGCTGCCTCTGGGACTGAACCCTGAGCGTGGCCAGGACAGCTCCTGTAGCTTCACTGCACAACCCTCTGTGTTGTTGCTCTGCCCTCTGACACAAGCTGTGTAAGGGCTCTAACGGGGTCGCTCAGACACGGCACGCTCACAGCTGCAGCCGCCTGCAGGGCCCCGACGCCGAGCAGCCGGAGCAGGGGCCGAGCATCGCTTTGGCCATCGCTGCCCAGAGCTGCCCCGAGAGGCAGCGTGAGGCTGCTGGTGGCCGCAGAGCGACCAGGGGGCCGGGACATGTCCCCTGAGCTGCCGAGGACAGCCACAGCGCTGCCCGGGGAGCTGCTCTGCCCCCGCGCAGTGAGACGATTGTACTGATCTGTTACTTGCCGCCTGGAGCCCAACGTTTAGGTAACAGATAGGGGAGAAAAAGGAAAGGAAAAGAAAAAGAAGTGACTTCAGCATACAGTGGTTTTGTCTTATCTGGGTGACCCCTGTGAGCTGTCGGTGGAGTAGGAATGATTCTGCCTGTCTCCCTGTCTCCCTGTCTGTTTGCATGTCAGAGGAGTGACTGGAAAGCTAAATTGCCCCTGCAGCACATGGCAGTGCCCAGGAGGACTCACTCAGCTTTTTTTCTACATTATGGGACAGATTTCAAGCTGCCAGAGTTTGTGTCCGTAACCTGCAGCCCTCCTTAGGCTATACAAAAGTGCTGAAGGGACAGCATCTTCGGAACCCTTCCCTTCAACTGCACAGCCAACAAAGTGAGGTGTTTTAGAGACATGAAGGTATCCGTTTGTCAATGAGCTGTTGTTTGTTCACGTTACATAGCAAAATGCCTTCTGCCAGGCCAACTCAGATGTTTCTATTCTGGTTTGAATAGTGATGTTTCAGAACAACCCTTTTTAATAAAAGATTTACTTTCTATTTAATAAATATCATTTATTAACAACGCTAACTGTGCCCGATGCAGCAGAAACTAAAATAAGCCCTGAAATCTGGAGCAGAGAGTGAACTGGGCGTGGGAGCAGACCCCAGCAGGCTCCCCGCGAGCTGCTGCAGCGCCGCTCCGGGACATACCCAGGGGCACGGGGAGCTGCTTCAGCTGGAGCCGAGTACCGTGGGGGCACGAGCAGCAACCTCAGGAGCATTTAACTACGCAGGGAAAAGTCAGTCAGTGGAACTACTGCTGGGGACAAGGTTATTCTGCCATCACCGTATCTGTAAGGCTACAACGAAAAGGGAGTAATTCTGTTTTCTAATTACTGCTCTGTTTCTGTGTCAGAGAAGACTGGGGATGTTCACAAAGAAAGGTTAACAGGAGGGCAGCTGTCCTGACTTCCTGTGAACCATTGCTGAAGTCAATTGACTACTTAGAAGATTAAAGAATGGAGCAAAATTTGGCTATGAATTACTCTGAGCAACATTCAGTCCTGCTTGTGACACTCAGGGTGTTAACGAGGTTGTACAGAAGAACCTTGGAGTTCTGCCTCTCCACAGAAGCGCCCTATGTATAGGTAGCACAAGCTTCATTGTGTCTGGAATACTGTGTCAGCCCCTGCATAATTAGGTCTACACACTACAAGCAAGTCAGATTTTTGTAACGATTCTTTGAAATACCCCCATAAAGCTTTTCAGCTCAAACCTGTAGCCTGAGTTACCATCACCAGCGTTATAACCAGAGCCCCAAGTTCTGAACTGAACTGCACAAATGAACAGAAGCCAGAAATGAAGATCCTAGCTAGAACTTGCAAATACGAAGACATTTCTGCTGTATGACCCTCTTACTAGTCACAACAAGCTTTTTGCTATGACCTTAATATTCATCCTGACTTCAAAAGCTTTGACTGACTAATAGGAAAGCATGAATAATAAATGCCCAGTTTCAAACATTCCGTAGTTTTTCAGCACAGGGGAGAATTTTAATGCAAGGATGCGCTCAGTTAACTCCTGATAGCCTCCCTTACAGACTATTTCAGCAGTGCAATAAAGCTGGTTTGATAAATATTCTAAGTTAACTGGTGCTTTAAGCAGTTTCTCCTCTTCTCCCTCTCATACTGTTTCTTTCAGTCTGTTCTGCCCAGTCTACAAAACCCTAGTGAAAAATACCTCAGCAGAGCACAAGCACTCCTGGCTGGGAGAAAATCGGAGGCGATGCCCGGTCCTTCCCTCCCCGGCATCCTGGGGTCCCTGCTTCTGCCTCCCACCCGAAGCCCCAGGGAGGGAAGTGCCTGAGCAGACATCTCTTTGGGGAAGTATCTTTGGGGTGCACTCGGGGCCCAGGGCTCCTGGGAGCACCCCGTACAGCAGGTGCCCCTCTGCGGGAGGGCTGCTCTTCTCCGCAGCCCTTCAGGCGCCCGGTGGCTCGCCCAAGCCAGGACCGGCTGCATCGGCACAACCGAGGAGACGGCCGCCTGCAGCACGGGATGGGAACGAGCACTGGGGCAGGATTTCCTCCAGCTGCACATGTGAGCTCTGTGCCCTGGCCAGCTCACCGTGACCACGGGACAGAGCACGTACAGCAGCAGGCTGCAGGGCCAAATGTTCACCTGCGTGGCTGCCAGCAGCACAACACACAGAACCAATTACTACTTTGTTTTATTTATTGGTAGTTCCAGAAGAACAAAAAAAAAAAAAAAAGCAAATGATTTTAGGCAAAATCTTCAGAATTATGTAGGGTCATAAGGCCCAAAAAGTGTTTACTCAATTCAATTTTTTAATGAACAATATTGGATGCTCATCTTCATCTACATCAACATAAAACTTAGTGCTATTTGTTCTAGCTACTTAAGACTGATGTAAATTGACCATGTTTTGGCCAACCTGAAACTACTTTTTTGATTAAAACATTCAAATTAAACCTTCCTCAAGAGCCCTGCTGGGTTCAGAGATGGGAACAGAATCTCAGCTCCATTTTTCACATTTCTCCTTAGCTAAGAATGTGAGTGAAGCAGCACCCCACAGCATCGTTTCCTTCACAGCTGCAGCTAGCCTCTCCCACACAGGCCCGCCTGCCCCAGGGAGCAAACCTCCTGGCACCCGGAGAACAGGTCCCCTGCAGGGATGCAATGGCAAGGACAGTTCCTCACTGCTCTGCCCCTTACCCTGCTCGTTGCACATACACTACACTTCAGTGGCCAAGAAAGGTGAAGTCAGGCATCAAGAACTACGAAGCAAGTTCCTGTAGCTTTCAGAGCAGATTTGCTAGAGTCAGAACAGAGGCAGGCTGTACGGGTGAGGTCTGATGTACACAACTATCACCCCAGCTTCTAAGGTTGAAGGATGTGATTCAAAGCAGTTCGATGACTTCCAGAAATGATCCAACCCTCGTTGATTTAATGGAAGCTGGAAAACTCTGTACTTTACTAACTACATCGGTTAAGCATTGCCAACAAATCTGAAACTGCTTGATACCAACAGAAGGTACCTTGATCACATGTGCATTTCAGCATGTATTGTGGTGTAGGGGCTGGTATACGGACCTGACCTGGAGCTTCCTCTCCCAGCCCTTCTATCGACTCCAAGGAGCTTTGCAAACAGCTTCGACTGATATACCTCAGTGGCTGCAATGAATTTTTGGAACCCAAAAAGTTATTACTGCCCACTACATCAAGCAAAGCAACTGATTTTTGTGCAATTTAACTTATCCTATGCTGGACTGTACTGTTAAGAAAGAATCATAGGCTCACCAACTGGTTTGGGTTGGAAGGAGCCTTAAAGCCCCTCTAATTCCACCCCCCCTGCCACGGGCATGCACACCTTCCACTAGACCAGGTTGGTAAAAAGCCCTACACCAATTTCCTGCAAACACAAATGCTAAAAATGCTTAGGATAAAACATTGGTGAAGTTTTCTATCCTCCCCTCAGCTAGTCTGCCTTACAAGGGGCTGTCCTCATAGGTTCCTTCAAATCCTTTGAGTACGGATCTGCATACGTCCTCTGCTTTTCATCATTTACCTCCTAGAACGATAGTGTTGTATCAATGTGGGGTTCATATGTAAAAAACTAACTCACCAGTGTTAATGCAGGCATAAATTCATCTACCATTTAAACTATGCTTCCGCAGGAAGTGTTCTTTGCAGAACCAGAGCATAGATTTAAACTTTAAGTCCCACTTACTGCAAAGGGAATTCTGCTTATGTGCACAGCGCAGGCATCAATTCTTCAGCAACTACATTAGGACAAGTGTAAATTTGGTCATTCTGGAACAAAACTAAGCACACCTCAGTTCCTCTTAGTCTGAAATCAGCTCTGGGGCCTTACTGGTAGAAGCCTGAATCTTGATTTCTTGTGTAGGTTCATGGTTAGTTACCTGTGACACTGCCTGTCTGTGCCTTTTATGATCGCTGCACCATGACTGGCATCAAAGCCTTCACATCTGGCTCACAACTGCCTCTAAGCACACGAAGGCTGAGGGGTCTTACAGCAAACAGAAACAGAAACCAGAGCTTCAGAGGTGTGTAACGGAGGGAAGTTAATCGAGGCAAAGAGGGAGGAGAGAAGAGATTTCCAGTTCTGATTTGGGATGACAGAGCACGATGCTGATTTTTATGTTAGAGTGGAGAACGCCCGCCCAGCCTCCGAGACAAGCAGAGAGAAGCCAGCCTCCCTGCACCAGCGCCTCCTCCGCCCCGCATGGGGCTGCGGCCGGGACGGACACACGGCTGCTGTCCTGCGTGCTGGTTTGGGACACCCCTCCTCCCGCCCCGAGAGGCGAACAAGCAGCACTTACCTGGTGGGAGAAAGGCTGTATGCTGCTGCAGCTGCATGTTGGCAAGGGCTTGCTGGTATTGGAAAATACCAGTATTAAACACTGCGGTGGCACCATTGGTTTTTTCAAGCGCAGGCCTCTTTGGTAATGGGGGAAGTACAGCTTGAGGAATTCCCTGAATGGTGGATGGGCATAAAAATAAAGTCCAGTAAAAAAAAAAAAAAAAAAAAAAAAAAGGGTGGGGGTGTGGGGTGTGGAAAGGATGGGAGGGAGACAAAAAGGAAAGAGAGAAAAGAGAAAAGAAAAATCAGTAGAAGGTAAAAAAATACAGGCAGCACCATGTTTAACCATGAGCAAGCAAGCAGCATAGCAGACTTAACTACCAAATAAAAGGCGAGGTCAAAGCTTTACGAGGGAGCACTACTTTAGCCTACCAGTACAGCGATACAGGTAGACGTGCCGGAGCCGCACGCTATAGGAACTGGCGTAACCGTTACGCTACGGTAAAGCTTGGGGGATCGGGTAAGGAGCGAGGCTATCGGGGAGGGGAAGCAGCACTGCTAGCTCCATGAGGATCAACACGTAGAAGCGATGTTAATAGTCACCGTCCGGCGCGGGCGAGGCGCCGCCGGCCCCGACCCGCTCCCCCAGCCCCAGCGCCTGCCGGGCATGCAGAGCGCCGCATGCCGGCTCCCCCGGCCGCCGCCGCGGCAGCGCCGCCAAGCCATGCCAACGCGCCCTGCGCCCGCCGTGCGCAACGGGGCCCTCGCCGCTCCCGGGGACGGGTGGGGAAGGGAAAGGGGAAAGGGGAAAGGGATGGGAGCAGGGGAAAGGGGAAAGGAGTGGATGGGATGGGATAACGGGACAGGACAGGGCGGGACGGGACGGGATGGTATGGGAGAGAGTGGATGGGATGGGACGGGATGGGATGGGGATGGGATTGGGATTGGGAATGGGAATGGGATGGGGATGGGAGGGCAGGGCAGGGGGCAGCGGGGCCTGTGCCAACCAGGGGTTGCTCTGTGGCCCGGCCCCGCTGCCCCCGCTGGGCAGGGAGGGAGGGAGGGAGGGACACCGGGAGTGTTCCAGGTCTGCACATTAACCCCCAACTCGACTCTACGATACAGCTACATGCCAAGCTAAAAGGTGAAAGGTCATAGTACCAGGTCAAAGGTTGCCTCGAGGGGTCGCTTCAGTGATTTGACAGCCGACTGAGTCTTAATTAGCAGGCAGCGAGCACATGATGGCAATGGCCAGTGGGGTCAAGCGCATTAACATAAACAGCAAGCAGAGGTGCATCATGGGGGCAGCAGTGCATTTGGGTAGGTGAGAAAAAACAAATAAAAACAAATCACCGGATGCCGTGTACAACGGTAACAAGACTAGGCATGCACAGTACGGCGCGGGGCCGCGGCGGGACGCAGGCGGGACGGGGCGGCCCCCCCCGGGCCACCCTCCCCGCGCCTCCCCGGGGCCTCGGGGACGCCCCGCGCCCCCCGCGCCGCGCCCCAGCTCCCGGCCGCGCTCCCCGCACCTCGCGGCCTCGCCGCACGCGGGACGGAGCGCGGCCGGCACCTCCTGAAGGGCTCGCCACAACCGGCCCCGAGCACCGCCGGCGCTGCGGGCAGCGGGCACGTGCAAGGCGGGCGGCCGGCGGCTGCCGCGCACGCGCCGAGGTCGGTCTCAAACTAGGGCTCTACGCACACGGGCTCGCGGAAACACGGGCTCGTCTGTCTGTGCGACGAGATAGACCCGCGCCTACCCACGCACAAACACACGACACACGGTATACACATGTGCACGCACACACACACACGCACACGTATGCACACAGATATGTACATGTGGGCACTCCGTACACCGACAGGCGAATCAGTGAACACCGTCACGGCCTGAGGCTACCCCAGAGCGGACCTGGCACCACAGGCAGGGAGAGCTCGCTGCGCCGGGCACCTCTGGGCCCCGCACACGCGCCAGCGGCTCCAGCTAACGCTCTGCTTACTCCCTCGCCAACGGACTCGTACCCTCGGATGCGTTTCCCAAACTCACCATGGCAGCTGCCGTCGCTGCTGCCTGGGCAGCTGCAGCCTGGTTAACCTGGTACTGGGCAGCCTTGATCTTGGCTTGCAGATGTGCCGGAGGGTGGAAATATTTGCACTTTTCCCGTGAGCATCTCCCTTTGATGTAATCCATGCAGACCGTAACGGTGTTATCGTTGGTATCGATCATGGCGCTGTCGGCGGGGTGGGCGAACCGGCAGTCGTTCTCCCCCCGGTTGCAGTTCCCACGCTGGTACTCCCGACACACCTGCAACACCGGGAGAAGACAGCCGCTCAGTGCGGGCCCTG
The DNA here is from genome assembly GCF_964211825.1 of Aythya ferina. Lineage (NCBI taxonomy): Eukaryota > Metazoa > Chordata > Aves > Anseriformes > Anatidae > Aythya > Aythya ferina. The sequence continues at coordinate 27,643,904 of NC_140305.1, forward strand.
GCCTGCTCTGCGGCCCGGCTGCCTGCCCGCCGGGGCGCTTTGGTGCCGAGGGACATCAGAAGCTCTGCACAAAGAGCCGCGCACACTGCAGCATCGCCGCTGCCACCGCGTGGGCTCCAGCCCGGCAGCCCCGCACCACCAGCGGTGCCACCGCCGCACAGCACCAGGTCCCTCTGCAGGCCCTGGAAAAGCCCCGTTTAAGAAACCGACGCACGCTCTCTTCACGGCACAGACCACGAACAAGACGTGTTTGTCACTTTGGTTTGCAAAGGGCTATAGGAAACAGAAAGGGCCCAAACCAAGCACGTCTGTACAAAGATACAGCCGCTGCAGCGGATGGAAATTCCTTCTAAAGGTGGGTGCCCATGAGCCTGGATCATCAGCACTTCCTCAGGAGCCTTGGCTCTGATCCCTACACCAAACCAACCTGGGTTGTTATTTGGTTTCTGTGCTAGCACTTCAGCTGCTTTTTAACCCCTGTGCCACCCTACGTGCCAGCTGCCCGCTGTCCATGGCTTGTGGCAGACACCCTGAAGGACAAGAGCAATGCCACTGGTGAACCTGCCCGCAGGGAGCACCCCTTTCCTCGTGGCCTTTCCAGCACGACCCTATTTATAGCCTTTTTCCATGCGGTGACAAAGGCTGGATGTATATTTGGCAGCAAACATACTGGCCAAATAAGCCAGCTGAGGCACCTCCCTTCCTCTTTTTATCCCCACGGCCCTGCTGCTCACGGCTTGCTGCTCGTGGAGCTGTTCTCGTAGCACGCGGGAGGCAGACTGGCCAAATAACCATTTTCTTGCTGGGAACTTCTCAGGAGGACCAGTTCCTGGCCCAGTCCCCGCGCAGTGCCACGCGCCGCTCTGCCACAACGCCGGCAGGGGCTGGGCCAGGAGCTGGCATCTCTTTGAGCATCACCAAATACAAGTTTGCTCCCTGGACCGGCTGCGTGCTAGCATCACCCCTGTGCACTCCTGGCCCCCGGTCTGCCTGCCTCGTTACGCCCAGGCATGCACCAAATGGAGCTGCCAGGTCACTGCTTCCCCAAACGTGAGCTTGGTCAGCCCCACACGACGACTTGATCTCTTTTATTGCTACAAATCCTGCCTGGGCAATAAATCATTGTCTTCTACCCAAGAACTCCTCGATTAATAAGCCAAAGATGATAAAAGTAAATTAGTATGCATAGATACACAAAGAGAGAGGCGGAGAAAGAGAATGCATGCGGAGGTAAGGCGATTTTATCCCAGCCAAGAAAACTGCCCAGAGAACTGAACCAGTTCGGCAGATAAACTCTGGCCCACACAGAGCACATTTTCACAGGGCAGTCGTGTGGGCTGAGATAAAGCAATGAATGGCTCTCTCACAGAGGTCTTGAGCAGATCTGAGTGATGGCTCACAGCAGACACAAACCATAAAACCGCGAGTCCTTTTAATCAGCATGACCTGCGATGGCTTTTGAAGCACTGTGATGCTAGCCAAGAGTGTTTGCAATTCTTGTTTACTTACAAGCAAGCACTGAAGATGGTGTTAGCTCTTGCCACAGGCAGGCAGCAATATATCATTCATCTGCTTGAGCAGAGAGAGGCACGGCAGCATGATATGTGGTCTAGCCTTTCAGATCTGGAGAGTGCTTGTTTGTTTGTTTATTAGTAGCCCTGTAATTAGTATCACAATTTTCCACTTGGTAAGTGAAGAAGCGTAACAGCAGCTAAGGAGCACAAACTGAACCTAAGAAGCTGGAATGACCGCATGATGCGGGGCCGAACTGCTGAGTTAGGGAATGGAACCGGCCCTGCAGGATCAGCCAGGCATCACCGTGAACTTCACTTGTTCTAATTTGGGGCCGGGTTTATTTTGATTGCCCTGCTGGGATCCCAGCTGCCCACCCTGGCGGAGAGACAACTGCCCCGAAACCTCGGCCGTGGCTGAGCTGCTCGCCCGGAGCTGGCCGAGGCTTGGCCAGGGCACATGAACACAGGGCGACATCCCTGGCCTTTCCCGAGCAAGTTCCACCTTTTGCCTCCTTTGCACTGAATTCAGCACAACCAGTACGCTGTTAGCCAGTACATTCTGCCTGCTGGCAGCAAAATGGCAATACGAATCACGCAGGAAACAGCAGCTCGATTGCAGCAGTCTTGACTCTCGAATACTTCTAACAGCAAACGGCGGCGTGCGAAGGGAAACGTGCTCCCAAAGCAACCCACCAGGCAACGCCTTCCTCTCTCACTTCCTCGTCCCTTGCGGGTTCCCCTCTAGTTCACGAGAAGAGCCATGTTTTTGTTCACGGTATTTCTGGCAGGGGAGGAACGTGGAGAAAGCTGCAGGAAAAGCCTGAAGCCTCAGCGTTTCCACCCTGAGACCCAGGTGCTGTAGGGGAGTGTCTGAGCACACCGAACAGCCAGGCAGCGGCACGGTCCCAGTGCTTGTGAGCTGCATCCCGCTGCTCGGGGCAGTGAGCAGCCGTCCCGCCAGCACTCAGAGCTGCTCGGGACAGCAGGCTCAGCGCCTGGCAGGTCTGTGCTGCCTGCCTTACAGCCCAGGTACATGTATGGCGAGATGTTCGCTGCGTGGCGGTCTGCTTCGGTAGCCCAGAACACGCGTGCTGATTTAATTAAGGACCCGGTACTTTATTCTTGAAAATAAGCATTTAAAATTCTAAACAGAACAAATCATCTTCCAAGATTAGACGCTAACATCACTGCAGTTATTTTTTTTCAGGGGACAGTTCATTCCAAGGCAGGGAGAGCTAAGCCATATAAAGCTCTGCAGTCCTGCAATAACAAACAGCAGCGAGCTCTCTTCAAGAGCAGGTAGCTACGTGGCAGGCAGAGCACGCCACCTCGGAGAGGTGAGGGGCAGTCCACGTAAAATCCTGCAAATCAGTTTTGCACTTTTGTAATCAAAAAACTCTACAAATGATTTGTTGCTCATAAGAACTATGGCCTTATTAGATAAGATAAATAAGAACTATGCCAAACATCTAGAGACCTCTGATTAAATGACCGGGCACTGCAAAGCACTGCCCAATTATCTTCTCACCTGCGTATCGAACTGCTTAACCTGCATTTGCTGGGGGGAAAACAGGAGGAGGAGAAGCCCCCCCCGCCCGCAACAGGCACTATTTTCGTACGAGCGGTTCCGTGTGGAATCGCAGAGCTGCTGGGTAAACTGCAATGTGCTCCCGATCCCAGCCAAAACAAACAGCGAAGCTGAGCAGCTGGGAGGGGGGGGAAGCTGCATGTCTGAGTGATCCGCACAGCTCGGGCAGAGCCAGGGGAAGGCCCTGTCGGAAAGGCAGGGCTGCAAGCAGAGCGGGCAGGGACAGCCCTCCTTCAGGAGGGGCTTTTTCTGGTTGTTAAAACCTCTTTTTACTGCAGACCGTGCCTCTGGGTGTGCTGTGAGAGCACCGCTCACAGCTCCCCCGTGTGCAGAGCAGCCTGGCTCCGCAGTCGAGCATTTCCCCGAGCAGCTGCACAGGGACAGCACAGAGCCCCTGCAGCACCAAATCCCACACGGGAAGGTTCCCCTGCCGCAGCCCAGCGTCCAGGAGCTCCCCGCACATCCCAGTCACAGCCTGTGGCCAGCACAGCCTCGGCTCCACAGGCAGCAAGCAGCCCCGAGGCTGCCTGCTCGGGGAGGCCGGGCCTCCTGTAACCTGAACACGCTTCGGGGAACTCTTTCCTCGGAGAAAACAACTCTAAAAGGGGAAGTGATGCGATCCCGCGGGAGGGGAACCTGCGCTGATGTAAGCTCCGAGAATAGTGGCGGTGCTGGGAGGGCTCGCTGCCCGGCCCTGCCCCACGCTCCTGCCTGCAGCCTGCTGCCCAGCTCCTCAGCCAGGGGTGAAACCACCGAGAAAAAGGAATGAATGTCCCTTGTAGGCACACACAGACCCTCCTGCTGCAGTGCCTAGGCGAGAAGAGCCCTACCATTATGACCGGCTGCATTTTGACAGATCCCTGCCCCTCCTCCCACCGTGCTCCCCACGTGCTCAGGGCCCATCTCCAGAAGCCCGACCCCACAGCGCGCCCCCAGGCCCCGCTGCTGTCCCCACACAGACCCGAGGTCCCTGAGAGCGGCCGGGCCCTGACCCCACACCAGGATGCACGGCGCTCACAGGGCAGGGACAGCAGCACCAGGCTGCCCAGCGCCCAGCTCACTGCACTCCCAAGCGCGTGGCACCGCCTGGCCGCGAGCCCTCGCTGCCGCAGCGCTGATACGGTGCCGAAAACACGGCCAGGCCTTCCCGATAAGAGAGATTCAGGGCAAGGGAGAGTAACAGCTAGCGAGGACTAGCACTTGTCAGGGCTGTAGCGAAGGATGATAAACAAGGCGCGGGAGGCCGCGGGGGGAGTGCCAGCAGCATGTGGCCAGAGCAAAAACATGCCAGAGGCTGCAAGCGAGCTGCCCCCCGGGCGGCTGCAGCACGGCCCTCGCAGCAGCTCCCGGCGCTCGTTACCCGCACCCGCTCGTTAGCAGCTGCTGGACACACGAATGCAGTCTCGGGGCGCCCCTGCAGCTACCACGGCCATCCCTCAGTGCTCCCGCTGCCTTCTGAGATGCGGGGCCAGGAGCAGAGCTGCAAGCATGAGCCGTGGTGGCACGCCCCCTGCATTGCCAAGACAGGGCGCTATCGGCTCCGGGGAAGCTCGCGCTGTTTTCTTTCACAAGCAACAGATCGTCTGTCCAGGAGACACAATACAGGAGATAACTCGCGAGGGTGAATCGTGCCTGGCGGCTCCTACCTCCAGCCTGTCTGTCCTCATGAGCTTCTGGGCGGCAGCGGCAGCGGCGGCAGGGACCGGGACGCCGGGGTTGCCCGCCACCAGCATGGGGGCAGTGGGCAGGATCTCCGCTGGGACCAGCCCCGGGGACACGGGCCCCAGGTAGGGGTTGAAGGCGGCCGAGGCGTTGGTGGCTAAGCTGGGCGCTACTGAGAACATCGGCTGCAATGGGAAAAAAGGAGAAAGACATTTAAACACCCGTACCCACCGTGCTGCCAGCAGCACAACCCCTTGGCCATCACCCTCAGATGGCAAAGCGCATCTGAAACGTGCAGGCAGCCCCTCGGTGCGAGAGCAGCCTGCACGGGGGCCCCAGCACACCGCCAAGCCACACGCACCTCCACGCCAAGGACAAGGGCACTTCCCACCCCGATGCCAACCTGCCCCGGCTCACAGGCTGCGGAGGTCCCACACGGGAACAAGCAGGAGGTTGCAACCCGTTATTTGTATAAAATCGAGCAGGCTGGCCGTGCAGACAGCACAAAGAAGCACCGGGGGGATGCTTTATTTAGACTAAATCATTCAGCCAGAGAGAGGCCATGCAAATACTGTGTTGTGTTTTTTTTTTTTTTTTTTTTTGTTTGTTTTAAAAAAAGAACCAGCTGCCCTTGCAGGCTGTCACACGTTGTGAAGGTAATTAGATGGAGAAGACCGAGCAGTGCTGTAAGCCCCAGTGCAGCGCTGGTGCACTGCAGCGAAGGTTAAATCATGCTTCTGCCCCTCCGAATCCAGAGGCACTGTGCTAGCAGTGTAATTGCCAAATTAAACTTCGGCCGGAGTGTTTATCTTCAGTATCTAAATAAAGTAGTTACTCAAGGCATTTAGATTTTTCTTCCAAAGTAATTTTTAGAGCGAAAAACAACAACGAAGTTAATGCAGATCTTTTGCTCTGTTTCCTATCTCGTTCAGCCAGACAGCACACAGCACCACATGTTTTCGTGTTTCTGAGGAAATGACCGAATTGTTTGGAAGCAGGGAGCAAGTCCATTGGAAACACTGGACAAAAACACATGCAAAGGTTACAGGAGAAAAAAAAAAGCCTGAAATTTGTGTAAATGGGAGTAGTTTCTTTAACGTGTTTGCCTTTTCATCCATGTGAACAACAAAAAAAGGGAATTTTTACAGGAAATAAAGTAGTATGATTAACTACACTATCAATTAACCGTACTTTTCATTGTTGAGTTATCATCTGTGCAATAATGAACGTTCAAATAAAACTGGGAGACTGTCAGTGTGTAACCTGGGACCTGATTTCCATTTGCCTTCAGCCCAGTGAGCCCAGTAAGTCCAGCACCTAAAAGACCATCCTGCTGATTTGCTACCAAGATCACTTGACGTTTGTGTAAATACCCCACAGCCTTTGGCCATGACAAGGTAACACTGTTCCTACCCAGCCATTCGTGTTCTGCCGGAGCTCGCAGCTATCCTGCAGCCAGCTGCACACACGCAGAAGCAGAACCTCAGTTTAACCATTACCCTGATGCTAGCCTCTCCTTATAGCAAAAAGGACTGCTACTCTGAAGCACTGCACTAAGTATTTTTTCATGTTTATCTAAATATTGCTGTCTATCTACACGCTGCTTTGTATAAAACCACAGGAGATGCACTGGGTTATCATTTATGAAACAAGCAGACCAAAAGGTAATGGAGAAGAACAAGTTAACAGGGAAGGACACGTGAAGTAGTGGCTTTTACTGTCTGCAGCACTCTGACTGTTCAGCTTTGTCATAGCCCCAGCATGAGTGTGCTGGCACCAGTGCTGCATCGCTGTCCTCAAACCAGGAAATAAAATAAAATTGCGGCGTGTGTACACGTCTGTTTAGAAATTGAAAAATCACTCTGAGGTTGCTCTGAAGTTAAGGCACGTAAAGTACAGCCTGCGTCTGAGCTGCCTGGCCGCACACACACCCCGCGTGGTTTCTGATCAGGAGGCAGCGAGCAGGGGCAGCAGCACGGTGCCACCGCACCCGCTGCTCACGCGCTGACGCCGCCTTAGCTCACTTCCTTCCTTCGGTGCTGTATGAAATTTTGTTTAACAAAAAGATGGCCAAAAGGAGAAAACAACACGCCCTCTCTTCTCATGCTGGTAACTGATGCCAACAAGTCACTGCGAAGATCCCTCCAAAACATTTCTGCTTTTCTCCCCCACATACACTTCTTGAACCAGACGAGGCCTAAAGCCCTATGGAAGAGTAAGTCCACAGTAACTAAATCAGATGGGCTACAGGATACTTACTGCAATTTGGTAGACCCCCAAAACATGGGGCCAAGTCACAATTTAGCACAAGTACGAGGGCCATTTCTGCTCTGCTGATTTTTCCTAAGCACTTACTCTGAGTACAACCTGTCACAAATGAAGCAGTGCTGGAGAGCTCGCCTAACGGAGCACGTTCCCTCCTGCAAGGTGTCTGCAGGTAGATGCAACTCACCAAGTCCTAACTTCTCCAGTACGGAACCAAGGAACTGCCAGGGAAGTGCTAAGGCAGATATCAATATAATGTATTTCCCAGCTCCCTTTTCCCGTGCTGCCATTTTACCCGTCAGAAGGCAGAGCTTCAGCGGGGGAAGCGCTGTGTGACCTTTTACGCAGAATGCGCCAGCCTCCCCGGTGCGTTATTCGGTACCCTACAGTGTCTGAGCTACAAGGGTGTGGCCAAAGCTTGCTGGGCCACCTTTACCCACAGGTTAGCTCCAGCAACCTCTCTGGACTGCGTCAGAGAACGAGCACAGGGCGTTCTGCTCTGCAGTGTGTCTGGCTGGCGGGCGCCCACCACGGTCACCGCAGACCAAGCCCCATCCCTGCGCTGGCGTCAAACCCGGCACTGCGCACGCGTACCGGAGAGGAACACGTGTGGTGCACTACGTGATTACACTGCCCTGCGGCCAGATGAGAGGTTGCTGATAGCCCTTTTCCCCTCCTTTGCCTGTTCTAGGCAGTGTGGTTATCAGCAGGCGCTGCTCCCCCTGCCCAGCCCGATCTGCCGGTGGCACACAGCAGCCCGGCACACGCCGCGCAGCGCGGGGCAAGCTTTGCTCTCTGCTTACAACGGGCTGTAAAAACCCAAGTCCAGTCCAGCAAGTAACTCTGAGAAGGTTCCCCTGAATGAATGGAAAACATCCAGTGGGAATCTTCTCAAACCCAGGAATTTCCTCGAGCACAAGAAATTGCAAAGGAAACGTCTGTTTACTGAACTGCCACACAGATCGCTCACTTTCTCAAAATTAGGAGAGACGTTACACAGATGAATTAATTCAACAAAACATGAAGCAACGTTGATTCAGGCGAGGCAGAATGAAGCAGTACACAGACAGACCAGCCTCTCGCTGTTTGATTTCTCCACCAGTTACCAACTTTTGTGGGCTCTTACAGCCACCCGCACCCGCTAACTCCCTTCAGCCTGCACCAGCTCGTGGTCACCAACCCAAGCCCCAAAGCGCACGTACCACAGGCTGCAAGGGGGCTCCAGGCATCATGGCATTGGCAAGCTGCATCTGCTGGGCCAGCATGGCCATGTTCTTCTGCTGAATCAGGTTATTGCGTCCATTTATCTCCAGCTGCGTTTTTAAGTGTGGTGGTGGGTGAAGGTATTTGCAGTTTTCCCTTGAACATCGACCCTGAGGAAGAGAATGGACATAATTGGCTCAGGCAGTTAAAGGCAAATCTTTTTTGTTCTGTCTGGCCCAACCAAACCCAGCAAGCTCTGCAGGGCCCGGGAGAGGCTCCAGCTCCCTCCTGAAATGATCACGTACTGATGGGAGCAGCTGCACAGCTCTGGTACCTGCTCCTTGCTTCACGTTTCCAAACTACACATTCTGCAATACAACCCTAAAGGAACAAGGAGACCCCGGAGCCCAAAGTGCCCCCACCAGGAGGGGAAAAAACAGGTCCCTTAAATTACAACCCTTTCCTTTTATTCATTCACCTTTGAAATAAATCCAACCAGGAGCAATGACAACGCAGAAGACAGCTGTACTTTGAGCAAGGAACCATCTTTATCAGGAACCAAATTAATTCCATACAGCTTGACCTTCTCCTGCAGCTTTGCTCAGAAAGTTGAGATGTCTTCTTGCCCCAAGGTCCAGCAACCTGCTCTGTGCGCCCGTTTCTGCCCCCGATGGCCAGCACAGACGGCTCCGTGCCGCCCACCTCCCCGCTGGCAGCCCCATTGCTCAGAGCTCACTTCCCCGGCCAGCGGCCCGACTGAAGACCAGCACACACAGCTCTGCCGGGATTTTTGGCTGGGCACGCAGGTGGCACAGCCCTGGTGGCACCGCTGTGCAGGCAGAGCCCGGCACTGCTCTGTTCGTGTCAACTCTTCCTCTGATACGAAAACCCGCACTAATTATTGGTACCACTAACGAACGTGAGGCCAAATTACAATTTACTGGTTGCCTGGAAGATGATTATCTTACATTAGCACAGCGTAGAAATCGGGTTTAATGACTGCTAAGTGCACCACAAGGAGCTACACCACGTGTTGCCTGACTCAGAGGAGCAGTTCCCGGCCTGACCCAGGAATGCAGCCGAACTCAGCTCTTACTTAGCGGTGGGCTTTAGGCTGCTCCGTGCCGCCCCGTGCCAACAGCACGCTAAGGGCAGGGGGAGCAGGGCAGGGGGAGCAGGAAGGCGAGCTTGGGGCAGGGAGCACGGCTGCCCTCACACGCTGCTTGTCTCTGGCTATGGGCTCGGCAGCCCTTGGGCAGGAAGCCCAGGGAGAGCGAAAGCAGCAAGCCCTCGGCCCTGCGCACCCAGCGTGGCCCCAAGCACCTGTCTGGGCCGCACCGAGCTCTGTGGTGCCGCAGGAGCTTCCCTCTGCTCTGCCAGAGCTGGGTAACGCCGACAGCCCCGCACACCCGAGGTCACCACATGGGCACAGACGAGCCCCAGAAACGCCACTGCTCTGAGCAGGGCGCGAGGCAGCCGCTGGGGCTGTTTGTTTGGGCTGCTTCTGTAACTGAGCAGCACGGCCCGCGATATGCAGCGCTCGCTGCCCCGCTCTGCTGCTGTTGACACAAGGACTACTGCTCACAGAAAGCGGGCTGGGGGGCTGCCTGGCGCTCACAAGGCTGCTGGCCCCGTACCATGAAAGCCCCCTGCAGACGTGCAGGAGCTCCTGCTCCCACCCTGCCGGCGGTGCCGATGCCAGGCGGGGCTGCGGGCACGGGGACACCCGCACCCGGAGCTCCACGTGGCCTCCACGTGCTCCCGCCGGGAGGATTTGTGCCACGCGCTGCTGCTCAGCCAGGGCCTGGAGCCAAATTAATTCTCCAATTAAGAGCTGTCGCTCAGCAGCAGGGCCCCGCGGCAGCACCAAGCAGGGCGCCGCGATGGCCAGCGGCAGTGCCAGCACCAGGAGCCCCCAGGCCCGGGGAGCCCTGCGGAGCTGCTCAGGCTGTTATTGCCTGAACACAGCAAAGCAGCAGCAATCTCACTGCAGAGCTGCCGCAGGTTCAGGGTTTGTGACGACACAAACACGGCTCTCTTTTAGGGAGCATCAGTTCCTCCTGCCAGCAGAGCTCAGCCACCACACCCCAAGCAGGAGGGCGGTGGTTACGGAAAGCCCAGCCCCTGCCCGTAAGTGATGGAAGAGCCTGTGCGGATGCACTCGAGTCACGCAGGAACACATTCAGACACCGGCTGGGTTTTGCTTTTTAAAACACACGGCTCGCGCCCGCTTTGTGGCAGTAGCTGTGCTCCGGCCCAGCGAGCACACGGTCGGAGAAGTTTCGGAAATATCAAGCAAAGAGTTACTGGGAGGGCTCCACCGACCCGACCCTACCCGACAGATACAGATTCCAGCCCCGGTGAGTCAGTGGCTGAGCTTACCCCGAACCAGACAGCGACCCACGGCCACACCTCAGCCAGAGCCTTCCAAACCATTTACGCCCCTGCCCGACGAGGAGACGGCATGGACTGGGCTGCTCCCACACAGCTCCGGGGCACAGCCAGGGTGCGCTGGCGATGGCCACTTCTGGTTTCACACAGCACAAACCGTCCCGAGGATCCCTCCGTCAGAGCACGAGCAGAGCACGCTGTGAAATGGCACGTGGGGGACCTGCAGCCCGCAGCCTGACTCAGCACCTCAAAACAGGACCGTGCCCAGCCCCACTGCTCCACGCCCCTGTGCACAGCGGGGCTTTCACTGTGCACAGATCACCGGGGACGTTACTGCCCTCGGCGGCTCCTGGAGCCACCCCACGGGGCGTTACCGTCTGCTCCTCGCTAGCACGGGCACACCTCAGGGACACCGAGCAGCTCCGGAGCTTTAGCAGGCGGCACGTGCCGAGATGGGACAGTCAGTGCCTCGTGCCCTGCTGGCAGAGATGGAACCCGGCTGCACGGCTCTGTTTCTGCAAGCGATTCCAATGTCTAACATGACAAACAAACAAACAACAACACGACACGACACGACACGACACGACATGACATGACACAACACGACACGACACGCAGCCAGCACAGCACAGCAGGCCCTGTTCCTGCACTGAGCACGGTGCCGTGCTGCGGGACGGGAACTGCAGCGAGCTGGGCTGGTGCGCTCGGCTGAGCCCGGGGCTGTTGCCAAACACCTCCCAACGATTGCTTTGTCGCCTGTTTCTTTCTGCGGCTTTATGGCTGTTGTTGCAGAAAGGAAAAGCAGGAGGAAGAGGCCTTGCTGTGCTGCTCCGGGTCATGCTGGGAGGTCCGTGCCAAAATCAGCGCCGCAGGACCAGCAACAACACGAGTCTCTCCGAGCCTGGCGCCACAAGGCACCCAGTGCGCTGCGACTCCAGCACAGAAGGGCCCTCAGCAGTGCCCCCGCTGAGCTCCTGCAGCAGCAAACCCAAACCCGTGGGTCCCCATGCGGTGTGCTTCAAGCGATGCCACCCGGCCCCATAAACGCTGGCTTTGCCCTCGGGTGGCGCAGGAAGAGCCCCAGCTGATGGCACTGCCCGTGTGGTGACGTTCTGTCTCGCTTTGCTTTGGCAGGAAGAGATCTCGGGTACAAGAATTAAATGGATTCAGCTACCAGTTCTCTATTTTTTAATCACCTCTGCGCATCTTCTCAGATCCAGCACAGCCATAAAACACACTGAGGTGGCCACGTGATGACAGCCTCGAGTGTGCGCCTCATGGATAAGAATCTCAAATCCTCCTCACTTATCACCCGTGCTGATCGTGTTTGTACAGGAAGCCAGGCCGAGGATCTGTCTTACTGCCCTGAAACTCAGCAGCCTTAAAGAAGCTGAGGAGCGAGCCCACCCCAGCACCTGGGACGGGGCCACCTGCAGTGTCCCCACACAGCATGGGGCAGCCCCAGACCCCACATCCCCCGGCCTCACCACACCCCAGGCGCCCGGCCCCACACAGCGAGCACGAGGGGCACGGGGGGCACGGGACGCTGCTGGGCAGGATCCCAGAAGCCTCTCCCTGAACTCCTAAAGCCATCAAATCCTTTTACAGCAATCTGGTAATCCGCATGATCCTTACTCAGGCATGTAATAACCGACGCTCTAGGGGTAACAGGAGCGACTCTCTGCCAGGAGCAGCAAGCTGCTCAGCACCGCAGCTCCATGCAGCGCCAGGCGGCCGCGCACGACACGCAGCTGCAGGCACGCGGGAGTCCGTCCGTCCACATCCCTGTTCACAGCTCCTCGTGTCCCTGCCAGTGCCTCAGCCCAGGAGCAGCCCCACGGCCCCCCAGCCGCTCCCCGCAGGAGCCGGGCAGTTCCCAGGTAAGCGGCAGGCCCGGCGGGTTGCCCTGGCACGGCGTGGGGATGTGCTGCAGCACCGAGCAGTCCCGCCAGGCTTCCCAGCTGTGCCGCTGTTACAGGGCAGGAAGCGGGCGAGTTGTCAAGCCCCACGTCCAAAGGGGCAGCACGCAGCCCTCGCTCGGCACAGCTTCGGGAACGCTTCGGGTTATCTCAGCTGGACTTGAAAAGGGAATGCCACAAGAGGGGCGACACAAGGAACGTTACCACACACTCTTTGCAGAGTCGGTATACTTAAAAATTGCCTTCTGTCTTGGGAGAGCAGGGTGTGAAGCCCTCAGCAGGTGATGGACAACTCTGTCCCAGCTCACTGCCCGGGTGTGCAGGGCAGGTCCTGCCCCACCAGCTCCAGCGGGATCGCTGCTGCTGCCCGCACACCTCATGTTCCCTCGGACTTGTGGGCATGTGCCATACCAGAAAGCAACCCTGGCTGTTAAGGGAATGAAGTAATACATGAATAGGTAGGACTAACAAATAGACGCAACCGTTTCCATTAGTTTTTGCAGTGTGCTGATATTTTAAAAGGCTCCTCTGCCTGGTGGAAGCCAGGAGGTGGTGGATGGAGACCTGAACTGGGCAATTTGCATCCTCACCCCTGAGGAAACACGCAGGAGCACTCTCCGTTACGGACACTGTATTTAAAGCGGAATTGCCATTGTTTAAAAATAAAGCCTTGCTTTTGTGATTTCAGGAGCTCACAGGGGCAGCCAGGGGAGCCCTCCCGTGCACAGAGCAGCGTTTCAGCTCTCCCGCACGCACTGGGCCCTGCTGGGGCGAGCCTGGTGCATGCAGGGGGCAGCCGGCAGCCTCCGAGCCCCCGCCGTGCTGCAGGGACGTGGGCTGGGTGAGACGAGGACGCAGACTGCAGTGCCCTCTCTGCCTGGCGGCCGCTCAGCACAGCAGCCTGCCAGCGCCACACGGCCCCTGTGCCGCTCACCGTACGGTCACTGCTGAGTAACAGCAAAACCAACGGCACGGCAATAAATCGGGCCCCGTGCTCACACAGCACACCCACCGCCCCTCGCCACAGCTGAAGGTCAGGGACGGACAGGAGCTCTGTCTGTCCCTACTGCAGAGCGGTGCCAGCGCAGGGTGAGACCTGCAGCCGCGTCCCCCACCCCACGCAGCTGGGAGCACGGCCCGAGGATGCCACCGCACCCACAGGGCGTCAGGGACGTGGCCTGCACCACAAGCCTGAGATCCTCTCCTCTTCTGCCTTGCAGACTGAGTATTTCAAACCTTGCTGTCCCCTTTGTAGTGCTTTTCCCTCCTCTTATCAGCACAGCATCCAGACTATTTTAAATACAAATGGAATAAGTTTGTCAAGCAAATAGTTTACTGATTGAAAAATAACGAGCTTGGATGGACTGAAACCTTTCCGAAATTATATCCCAAATTACCCAACCGTATCGGGGAGGGAAACAGCCGTCAATATAGCACTTTGTTAAACTAAAAGTAAATGGCAAATGCCAATTGAAAAATGGAAAATTACTAATTTCAAAATATCAGTTAGCTCTGCACAAGTGAGACGAAACTCCCCGGGTCTGCATTTTGTGCACGAAGTGGGGAGCCCAGGTGCAGCCTTCCCCTGCGGCCTGCCCCGCGGCCAGCCCAGCACCCCGACCCCAGCACCACCTCTGTCGCTGCCCCGCTCCTGCGCCTCTGGGCCTTCAGTTGCTGCTCCCAGCAAAATCTCTTTCAGGCAAATTCAGGTGTGAGAGGTGCCTGGCCAGGTTCCTGTCCACATTGGCACCGGCTGCCCCATTGCTGCGTGCCCCTGCCCTGAGCCGGCCAAGGTGGATGCGGGCGGCTGTGCCAGGGGTCGGCTGGAGGCTGGACCCAACCTGCACCTCCTGAGCTCCCGCTGCATTTGGGCACTTCCAGACAAGGGACAGCACTGACCTTGGACTGACCGAAGGAGAGCTGAGCTCTGTGGGTGCAGCCGGCCCCAGATCCAGCCGGGGCCTGGGGAAGATGCGGGCCTTCAGAGCCTTGGAGGAGACACTCAGCGCTTGGCAAGACTTATCTGCATCAACCCTGCTGGACTCCCTCGTCTGGCAAGGATCCCGCTGGGTACAGGCAGCTTGCAGCTGATTTTGGCATCTGGCAGCTCCGATGAAGAACTGTCTGATGTTCCAGTCAAATATTGGAAACTTGTGCTCAGGATCCGAGGCCCTCTCCCACTCAGGCGGCCGCTTCCACCACTGCCGAGGCAGCCGAGGGAGGAGCAGCCGCTCTCCCTGTGCGCAGGAGCCGAGGGGCATGGTGACCGCAGCCTGGCCTCAGCCCGTTTGGTGGTGGCCGAGCTCCTTCGGCGCCAGCACTTCTCGGCATCACGAAATGCCTCGTGAGGAAAACATGCGGCAGCTAAATTCAGCGCTGACAAAAATGCAGAGCCACCAGATCTCCCCACAGCCTGCCCCGCTCGGGCCCTGCCAGGCAGGCAGCAGCACGCTGCCTCCGCCCTGCTGGATGGGGGCGAGAAGCCGGGCTGGGGAAGGACAGCGTGTGACACCGGCCAGGGCCTGAGCTCCTCGGTATCGATAGGGAAAGTACCTTCAGGTACTTAAAACGTTCCCCTGAACTCAAGGGCAGTCACTCAGATGTGAGCTCTCTGCGAATCGATACCAAAGCCCAGGGAAATTATTTTCAGTGCGTCCCACTGAGCAGTGCTCTGAGACGCTGCCTTCCCCAGGCAGGCTCACCGCCACGATCCCTCCGAGAGCTCCAGGAGCATCCTCGCAGCCCTTCAGCCCCGCGGTGCCGCAGTCCCTGCTCGCTGCAGCGCCCCGGAGCCGGCCAGCACCCGGAGCCCCTCAGCACGCCTCGCCCCCACCTCCCAGCGCAATCCTTCTGCCAGAGCTGCCCTGGGCACCACAAATCACACACAGGAGTGAGTTTTAGGTAAAGCAGCAGTCAGGGCATGTCAAGAAAAAGCGAGGGGGGGCTGGCTGTGAGACACACCTCTCACAGAGCTCCTCAGGTTAAAAATAAACGCGGTTAGCACCTACCACAGCGTAAGGCAGGCAAAGTCAGGCACCTTCCCTTGCTCCTCACGGAGCAGACGTTTGAAGGTACCTGCGTGAGCCTCTCCCCCTGCTGCAGCGCCGCGAGCTCCTGTACCACCAGCAGCAGGCCCCTGGGGAAGGCAGCCCCAGACACAGCAAACGCAGGGCGATGCTGCAGGCAGCGGGGGCAACGTCCTGCACGGTGCTGGGGGGGCTGGCGCACGGGGCCACCACCCGGCCGCAGCACCAAAGCGGCCCGGGCTTCTCGCTTGCTCCCCTGGCAGAGCTATTGTGTGTGAAAGGAAGGGAGGCGTTCGGACAGCGGAGGGCTGGCTGGAAAAAAGAGAGCACACCTGAAATGTGAACCGCGAGGGACAGGCGGTAAGTCGTGCTGCTGGGGGTCTGGAGCCCAGCCCTACAAAATGCCCCAGGAATGTGCCCAAGAGGTGCCCTCACAACAGGAATGGGGAGAGAGCCCACGAGCCCACAGCAAAGCTCTGGTCAAAAGCAGCGGTGTTATGGAAAGGGGGCAAGGAATGAAAAGCAAAGAGAAACGGCTGGTTTAGGTAGGTAAGACGGGAGCAAGGAGGAAAAGCACCGCGGGGAGCACACCAGGAGGAACGCAGATGAGAGGAAAGGAGAGGGACCCACCAGGGAGACAGAAGGCCTTGAAGACAAGGTGAGGACAGGAGGGTGCACGGGGCTCAGGTTCTGCCCCCGCAGTGCCGAGGCCACCAGCTCCGCTCCTGCAGCCCTGCAACGTGGGCAGGAACCCGTCCGGCAGCGGTGGTTAACGGGATCACCCCGTGCGTCCTGCCACGGCCACAGCCCCGCAGCACCCCCTGGGCCAGCCCCGTCCTGCCCCAGCGCCACATCCCGAGAGGCAGCAGGGAGCCTCCGCCCGGTCTCCTCCCTTCTCCCTCCGCCCTCGCCCTGCCCGGCACCCCCACGGCAGGGAGCTGGGCCCCACGGCTCGCCCCCACCAAAGGCACCATGCCCTGACCCCCCGCAGGCAGCACACAGCCGAGCACGGCCCCGCAGCTCCCCGCATCCTCAATCTCAGGGCCGGCTGCCCACAGGGAGCTCCGCGGGGCTCCCGCTGCCCCACCTGCCCTGCCAGCGCCCCCAGGGCAGCGCCCGTCACATCCTCACCTCCAGCACCCGCCCGCCGCCCCGGTCCTTACCTCCGGCAGAGCGCGGGCGCCTTCCTCTTGCTCTGGCTCAGGTGCAGGAGATGTGCACGTTTGGGGTCCGCCTGTTTGCCACGCGGGGAGCTGCAACGGGGGCCGCAGCAACCGCACAAGCCAGGGCAGGCGGGGGGCAGCTCCTCCAGCGCCAGCCAAAGCACGGGGCAGCTCCTGGCCTGGCTGCGGGCGGCGATGGGGCCTGGCACGGCCACCCCCGCGGCAAGCAGCAGCGCTTCCCTCCGACCCGCAGCTGCTCAGCCCCCCGCTGGGCCCCGCCAGCCGCGGTAGCTGCGTGCAGCCGCACGACCCCGAGCGCTCGGCGATGGAGGCGGCACGGAGGGGCTCTGCTCCAGCCTCGCGCAGTGCAGGTGGTTTGTCTGAGCACGTGGAGTGGGGGGAAGGTAAGCTAAAACGCAGGTCTGGGACAGGCAGCTGTGGCTCCTGGAAACCTTGCCCTCTCTTGTCAATGAGAATCTCTGGAATTGGGTAGGGAAAAGGCCTACAGAAAACGAGGAGTGCCTCATTTATGGCATTGCTCACTGCCACACAAACTGTGGGACTTGTATGGGAAAGGACACATCCCCGTGTGCCAGCCAGGCGACAGCAGGAGGCAGCCGGCCCCACACCTCGTACCCAAGGCCTGCAGCCCCGCCAGGCCCCCATTGCTGTGCGCACCGGGGGCACGGGGCAAGCCCCGAGTGTCCGAGCATGGCGAGGCTGTGAGTCACCGACATGTGGTCACCCCCCAGACAGAAATAGCTTGTTTACGGCTCCGCTGGGTTATTTTTACGCGCGGGCAGCGCTGGGTGCCCGCGGTGGCTTGGTGCCGCTGCCCTGCTCGCGGCGGGTCCCTGCAGAGCCCCCAGCCCCAGCCCCACACCCACCCCAATGCGCCTCGCCCTGAGCGTGCACAGTGCCCGAGCGTACTGGGTCTGGCAGGACCCGTCCCCAGGGACGATCACACCCGCACACGCTGCGGGCGGGCCCAGCACGGCTCTAACACAGCGACAGCCCGACCTGCCCTGCTGCGGGCCGAGAGGTGGCTTCCTCACAGGCACCCTCCCAGCGCACTCATGGGGTAACTGCGGGAGCTCTCCCGGGCTGGGTGCTCTCTGTCAGCGCAGGGTTTGGAGGCTCTGAGCCCAGCAGAGCGCAGGGGAACCACGCACAGGCTGCCAGCAGCAAGGGCACGGGGCAAGCCGTGGGGCAGCGGCCGAGGAAGCGGCTGGCGAGTGAAGGTTGCTCAGCGAGAGCCGGGTGTGGGGGAGCAGCGACAGCCTGGGGTGACGGGAAGCTCGCTCACTTCGGGGAACCCCCAGCGAGCCTGAGCTCAGGGACCACGGGAGCCGGCCGAGGGGATAACAGCACCAGAGGGTAGCAGGGGACAATGCTAGAAAAACTCGAATTTGGTTATTTTACTACAGAATCTAGAGGGGCCTGCACACACAGTGGAAAGGAAAGTTTAAAATAATTAGACAACAGATAAAGCAACTGGACCAAGCCAGAAGGAAGAGAAGCTAGATGGATAGTTTTTTATGGCATAGGCAAATAAGGGAAGAAAAAGACATAACGAGCACATGGTTAAACAGCAGAGAAAAGAAAAGACTTAACCAAGTTCAGAGTTTAGAAATTCCCGCAGCGAGCTGCCTGCACGCGGTTCAGCTTTCGGGGCAGAGCAGGAGGAGCAGTGACAGCGCCCCAGATACCGCGAGGAGCGGGGGGTTACGAGTCCTTAAGAAAAGAACCCCCTGGTGCAAGCACGGGTAGCGAGCGAGCAGCGTGGTGGGCAAACCCAGGCTGACACATCGGGATTATTTTAACCAGCAAACGTGTCCAAAGGCTTCCCAGCAGGCGGGGACCCCCCAGCCCCTGCAGCGGGCCAGGCTGTGGCACAGCCACGCAGCGGGGGTGGCGCTGGGCAGGTGGGAACAGCCTCACCCCATGGCTGGAGGGGAAGGCTTTAAAACAGAACTCTTCCAGGGGAAGTACTGGGGGGAAAAGGCACTGGGAGCTCAGAAAAGCTTACGAAATACACAACAATTGGGTAAGAGGAGCAGACGAGAGATGTAAACAGCAGAAGGTGCTTTTGGTGTGTGTAAGGCCCTGCAGCACGCCCGGGCTTTGCGAGAACAGACCTGAGGCTGGCTGCGTCCTCGCTGCTCCAGCGACAGCCAATGGCTACAGATTGGTGGAAAATGCAGGCGGCGAGGTTTATTTTTCTAAAGTTAGAGAGTCCCAAACCTGCCAAAATAGTGCTGTGTGGTCAGAAGTCCCTCTAGCTGCTTACTTTAACACGGGCACTGACAGCAGAACCGTCCCGGGCCTGCAGCAGCACGGCCGAGGCTCCAGCCCGGGCACCCCCAGTGCACTGCGACCGGCAGAGCAAGGGGCAGAGGCTGCACAGGAGGGACACGGCTTCAAAGAGCGCAGCCAGCCCAGCTGCCCTTCAAAATCCCTGCTGCAGACCGAGGGGTGTTCCGGACACCCACAAGGAAACACAGCCTTGCTCTGCGCCCTGCAACAAGCAGCCGGCAGCGCTCACCCAGAGCTCCCCAGCGAGAGCAGACAGCTCCGAGAGGCAGAGCCGGCGGCAGAGGCAGCAGCCTGCCCCACGGGCACGGTGTGAGGAGGTTCGGGTGCCGCTGGGGGGGCTCCGTGCAGCCCCGAGCCCCCGGCAGGGCGCTGTGAAGGACCGGGCAGTGCCGGCAGCGCCGCCCCCCAGCACCACGCTGCTGCGGCTCGGCTGCACCTGACTGAGGCTGGCAATGTCTCCGGAGGAAGTGGCATTGGCTAATGGCAGTTTAAGTTCGTTATTAAGACATTTCAGCAGTTCCATTACCTCTCCCTTATGCACGAGAGAGCAAACAGGCTGAGCAGATAACATCTGCAGAGCACAAAAACACGTCTCCGGCCTGGAGACTTGAGCTGCTCTCGGTTGAAGCGAGAGCCGCGTAGCTGGTGGGGAAATTAAAATGTTTCCATGTGTGGGAGCCTTCCGAAGTACAGAAACAACCAGCAACATTCAGCAGGCCAGCGCATCGGCTCCCTCGAGAAGCCAATTTTCCCCAAGTGCAGCACGAGCAAGGCCATAGCAGTCACGGAGGTGAAAGCATCGGCCTCCTCCTCCTCCTCCTCCTCATCCCTCCAGGGACACAGCGAGACCAGGGAGCGAGGCGGTGAGGCAGGCACCGTGCCTGCTCCTGCTTGCCCCTTTCTGCCCCTGCCTGCCCCTGGGCGCTGTCAGCAGCCCCAGCCCTGCAGCAGGCCCCAGACACCTCCCGGCCCTGCCCCGGGCCCTGTGCTGCTGCCTGCCCCGTTCTGCCCGGCACTTCCCGGCTCCTGGGGGCCAAGAACATTTTCCAGCGATGTTACGGGCAAGGTGAACGCAGTAATTCCTCAGATGATCCAAACAAACCTTCGGTAGTGACCTGGTAATGTTTAATTAGCGGTCATTTAAACGGAGCAAGGCCTGAGCCACGAGCAGCAGCACAGCACTGGACACCTGCCCTTCAGCTGTGCCCAGAGCCCGGGGACGCCCGGCAGCGCCGAGCAAGGCTCCCAGATTAAACGCGGGGTATTTTTAGCAACTGATGGGTTCTCAATTTGTATAAGCACAAAGCAGACTTTCTCAATTCGCAGACGGCCTTTCCAGCCGCAGGAATGACCCTGAAGGCTCCTTCTTACACAGACCCAGGGGCACGACAGACACCCAGCGGGCTGACAAGACCTGAGCGGCCGCGGGCAGCGGGGTGCAGCTGCTGGGATCCGCAGCGAGGCCAGGCTCGGCAGGCAACACCTGCACACACAGCAACCCGGGGGAAGGCACCACAGACAACGGCTTCACTGCAACACATCCGCACGCGGGCAGGAAAAACCGCCGGGAAAGGAGCGTTTCGGGTCTAGAAAGTTTCTGGAATCTGTGGTGGATAAAGCAGAAAATTGAGCAAGTTGTTCTGACAGCATAATTACACCACAGAGATTAATTTTTAAAAATTGTCACGTGGAATAAGTTAGATTAATGGCAAGCTCAGCCACTTTTCAAACCGCTGCACTTAATAAGGGAGAGGAGCACACAAAGTCAACAATGAAGTACTCGCAGGGGTGTTTTCCCCTCGGCCAGCAGTGCACACCAACGCACCTCCGAACAGTTTGGCATCGCCCTGCCCTCATTTCGGGAGCCCTTCACGTCAGTGGCAGCCAACACCATCCTGCACTGCTTCCACAGGCACCTACAAAACACAGGGCGTGTGCCGTGCACCTGTAGGGACGGGGTGTGGGTACAGGGACAGCGCACAGCGCGCTCCTCACGTCTGGATGTGCAGTGCCAGGTACAACACAGCTCCGAGCCTTACAGCAAACAGCCTCAGCCCCAGCAGAACCCTGCTTGCCCCCAGCCACAAACACGGTCTTGCAAAGAGCTGCCAGGAGCTGAGACCAAACACGTGTCCTCGGGCCGTGTGAGAGCCCTCCTGTGCTGCTGGGCCCAGCGAGCTCCCTGAACATCTCCTTCTGGGTCTCGAGCTCCCTGAGTATCCCCTTCTCCATCTCACTTTACTCTCCCTTTCCCTCCCCGCCTGCCTGCTCACCGTGCCCAGCCGCCTCTCCCCCAGTGCCTGTCAGGCTGTGCAGCAGCACCGGTTTCCTCTGAGCTCTGCTGTTCCTCTGTTTGTCTCCCTCACCTCCCTTTAATTCCCCCCCTTTGCTTTGCCCTTTTTCCAGCCGGAGATGGAAGCACCTTCCTACCCACTTTCCTGCCAGTGGAAGCACCTCTGTGGCCAGCACGCTGCAGCTGCCCTAAAGCCCCTCGCCCCCCCGCTCCGCACACCCAGCTCAGCAGACGCAGGCACGCAGCCCTCGGCCACCACCACGCTCCCCTTCGCCTCGGCTCCGCAGGCTCCCGCTGTGCACGGAGCTCCCAGCAAAGCCCGAGGCCCCCGACCTGCCCGGCAGCCACCCCACTGATGGAGGGGAGGGCGCTAAGGGCACTGTAGGGCCGCACAGGCAGCTGTGCAAGGTGAGGGTGCTTCGGCTCCCCAGCCCAGGCACCGTTACTACACGTGGCCAGAAACCTGCCGGGCTCCTGCAACGCGGAAACCTCCCTGTTTAACCTTAAACATTTCCTCCGGGAAACCTCTAAAATTTCCTCCGGGAAGGCGAGCACCGGGGCCTCCTGCCAGCCCTCACCCCATTGCCACAGCCACCTTACGGGTACACAGGATCAGCCTGGAAGCGCTCCCCTCCGTCTTGCTGCAATCATGCCGAGAGGCAAGCGGCCCCGCTCCCCTGAGAGCCGCCCCCTTCCTCACGCAGCGCCCACCTCCCTCAGCCCCCCCAGCAGCCCTGGAGCAGGTTCCTTCCCATCGCCAGCACCTCCCCATGGCATGAGTGTGCCCAGCATCCCCTCTGAAAGCCGAGGCAGCTGCCTTGGTCCCGGCCCGTCCTGCCGGGCAGACAGCTCGGGCTGCAGGCGCTGCTCCGAGCCCTGAAGCGCCGCGCAGATTTCTAAGAAAGACGCGGGTCCTGTTTCCTAAACGGCAGCCAGCTGGGCTAGCAGCACCACGCAGTCCCAGCGAATAAACAGCAGCTTCTCCAAAGTCAAAAACCAGATGTGATCATTCAGTCCTGGATGTAATCTGCTGCTTCCAGCAAGTTCAGGAGCGAGCCTTGGCAACCAGGCAGCTGTATGCAGAAAACCCGAGAAACAGAGACTTGGGGTCATCCCAAAAAGGACAGAGGCCTCGCAGGCGGCTTCCGATGGCTCGTTTGAAGACGTAGGACAAATGACTGAATATTTGGGATGTGAGCTTTTCTTAGTTTATGCCACTTCAAGTTCTCCCTGCGAATCAGTTCAGAAACTCCTCGTGGTGCGCACAGCAGCAGCCCCGGCCGTACCCAACAGACGCCCACCCTGGCGCCGGGCGCGCGGGCTCTGACAGCTGCGAGTGTTGCGATGCAATCCGGTCAGTTCGGTTTAATTCTTTTTTGATTTCTTCCTGCAGGCGCAGAGCTTAAGCTGTAATTTGAACTCTGCACACCTTAGCGAGGCACAGGTCTTGTTTGGATATCCGATAAGACTCCGAAATGCCATTTCTGTGCCCCCAGAGGAACACGCGGTTCCGACTCCTTGTTTCCAGAGGGCCGCTTGCCGCTCGGCCTCACGGCCCCACCACCTCCCCAGCCCATGGTGCCCCTTCGCTTCCCCTGCTGGAGCTCAGCCCGCTGGCAGGCTGGAGGAGAAAAACCTATCCAGCTACAGCCGATACGGCAAATCAGATCCGACTGAGGAATCGGAACGCTTTGCACTGCTTTTCCTCCTCTTTTCCAGGGGTTGCTGCTTTATCAGCTCCCCAGGAACCTCCCCGTGTTCCCCCCGTGCCCAGGCCCACCCCGCAGGCTGGGTGCTGCGCCACGCCACGGGCAGGACACGTTGCTGGAGTCCCCTGCCAGCAGGCTCTCTTACCAATATTCTGGATTTTTTTTCTTGCTTAATTAAAGGTGACGTAGAGCCAACGATCTAACATTACCATCGATTCTAACATTATTAGAGAAATGCGTTCAGTGGTTTTCTTTTCTTTGCATTGAAGTAAGTGGGGTCCTTTTCCCTTAAGCAACTATAACAAAACAGTCAATGACGGGTGAAAAACTTATTCCTGTTTTCTGAAGCAGTGACAAAGGAGATTTAAACAATTAACAACAACATCCCTGAGGCGTCAGCAATAAGGCACTCCCCAGGTTCAGCTGTAATTATAACACCTTTATATATTTTTAAGGCTTCTCGATAAAAAGTGAAGTGTCACTACGAGAGTTCAGGAGTTTCCTTTTCGAAAGGCAACTCCTCCTGCAGCAGGCAGTAGAGCACTGACACCCTACATGTATCAGGGACAGCTGGGAGGCACCAGAGCTTCCCACCGCCCTGCTCAGTGGGCAGACCTCAACCTGGGGCTCGGGGCTTTTTCTGGGTTTCACAAACGCAGCGAGACGCGGTGTTCAGGGCTTCTGTGCTGAAGGAAGAGGAGGATCGGGCTCCTGCATTGCAGCGGGACACCCAAGTAACGGGCAGGAGCAGCCCAGCGGCAGCGCAAGCCCAGGGGAACGACAAGGCACCCGAAGTGTCAGTGTGCACAGCACGCACCAGCCCCGGGCAGAGGAGGGGGGCTCAGGCCAAACTGCTGAGCTCAGCGCGGCCCCTGGGAGCTCGTGGAGCCCTGTGAGCAGCCCGTGCAGGAAGCACACCGCGGGCGCTGGGGAAGCGCCTGTAGGCAGCAGCGACAGAAAGCAGCCTGAGCCCACATCCCTCCTGCTCCCTCCTCTTTCCTCGGTGCGTTTACAATTTCAAAAATATGGGTACAAAAGGCAGCGAGGCAACCGAAGGACGCGGTGTGCAGAGGAACGGCATCCTGCTCGCATGGGTGTCCTCAGTGCACCTGCAGCCCCCCCAGCCCTGCCATCCATCCCTCCATCCATCCCCCCATGTCGGGGCATCTGCCTCGTGGTGCCCAGGAAGCGGCAGGTGACTCAGCCATCGGAGCATCTGACGAAGTTAACGGGGTTCAGAAATGAATCCTACTTAGAAAAATAAAAAAATCCTACCAAGAAAAATAAAAAAAAAAATCAATGTTTTAATATTATGCTCAAAACAATTTCTGTTGCAGACCAGTTTCCTGACTTAGGAACTCGATAGCTTACTTCTGCTGCAGACAGTTTGACAGACTTTTAGGCATCCAAATTTAGGAAGAAAATCGGATAAATTTAAATAATGCAAGCCAGAGCTAAGGCTGACCCAGCTTTAGCTGACAATTTGAACACACTGCATCATTGTTTGTGTCTTCAACCCCCCCAAAAATTACCCGCAGGTGAGATTATGGCCCACACACTGACGCTGGTCAGCGCAGCGCCCCGAGTAGCCCTGCGGTGTCCCCGGGCCTGACCCGAGGCGAGGACTCCCTGCAGGAGGACAGGGGCTGCTCGGACCGCAGCGCACACCGGCACCGTGCTGCAGAGCCCAGCGGCCCTCCCGCATGGACACTGCAGCCCTAGCGGCTCCGGACGAGGTGCCCCCTCGCTCACGGCCTGGGCTGCCACCTGCAACCCTTGCTCATTTCCCTCTTTTCTTTCTTCCCTGCAAAACAACAAGCAAAGGCAGCGTCCCCAGGCTGACCGCTCCGCGGGCACACCAGGCCATTCCCCGGGGTGCCAAGGGCTCGGAAGGAAAATGGCAGCGACTAAAACCTGGCTGTGGCCCGGGCACCCTGCAAGAGCAGCCAGTCAGTGCCAACACTGCTAGCAGGCACATCCCCAGGAAACCAGTTCAGTGGGATGGTAGCTTCTGGGTGCATCCTTAGTAAAGGTTTGCCTCTCGGGGAACAGCACTAACTGCCTCCACGTGTCTGCATCGAAAGCCTCCTATCTCTTGGTAAACGACTCATTGACCTCTCAGAGCGGAGATAAATCCGGTACAACACTTTCCTAAGTTGTTTTTGCATAACATCTAGTGTTTGTGATAGCAGCCGTTACTTTGTTATGCTTTCCCCACTTGTTTAGCTTAGCGCACGCAAAAACCTGAAACAAAAACAAAACAGCGACCGCCCGGCCGGGACAGGAGCCTGCGCCGACACGCTCCCGCTGCCCTTTAATGAAGGGACTCACCCGACAGGCAGGCTCCTTCACTACAGGACAGCAGCAGGCAGGAAGGAGGCTGCACTCCCCCGCCGAGACCCACGGCACGGGGAGGAAGCCCCCAGCCCAACGCAGGCCCCCGCTGAGCGCTGTGTGTGTGATGTTAGAGGCGGCCCCGGCCCCCAGCCCGTTACCTGCGCTGACTTCAGGTGGTGCCGGAGCCTGCCATGGGCGCTCTGAAGCCCTGCAACAACGCCGGCTATTCCCTACAGCTGTTAGCCACAGGCCTCGCAGCTCCTTGCAGAGGTGATAATTACCTCCTTCCTTCAGAGGGTGGAAACAGAACCCCGCTGATGGGAAGGGCTCCTCCAGGCGCTGGTTTCTGACGTCTCAGTAGCTCCAGGACGCTGCCCTACAGCGAAGCCAGGCGCTGTCCCGCTGCTGACGGGATGCCCACGGCTGTAAGGCTGGTGCCCTGGGGTCAGCCGAGTCTGCCTCGTGCAGAGCAGCAGCGGCAGTGCCGGGCTGCACGCCCCGTGCCATAGCTGCTCTCGTGCCCCCCACGCTGCGCCCAAGCCCAGCACCACCGGTGCGATGCCGCCAGCTCTGCCCCGCGCCGTGCCCTCTGCTAACTCCCAGCGCATGCCAGTGCCGCAGCTCCAGGCTTTATAATGTTTTTTATTTCCTCCTGTGCATTGTAATTGCTGTCATTTTAAAAATAAAAAAAATCAGAAGTACATTAACGAAAGCTTCTCACTGCCGTGCGCTGACACAGGCCGGGCGGTGGGGCTGGGGACGCCCTGAGGGCTGGCCTTCCTTCCATCCAGAGCTCAGCAACACGCGTGTCCGAAGGCAGAGCGCAGCAGGATCCCCACAAACCCCTACAGCCCGCCTCCTGCCTGCACCAGCGACCTGCAGAGCTCGCTGCCGTGCACAGCTCCCCCTCAGTGCGCTCAGCAATCCCCCGCTCTGTGGCTGGCTCCGCTTCCCAGGACTCATCCCAAGAAGAGATCGTGCTGCAGGATGACACTGACACCCTTGTTTCCCAGCTTTTGGTTTCAGTGACCCTACTGAATTGAGGTACTGTTTGTGGCACAGGTATTTTAAATGCTAGCGTAATTTAAATTGTAAAAAATGAAGAGAAGAAGCTGGAAACCCACACGTTCAGCACCTATCGCTGAAACCGCAGCTACAGTGAAACAACAGCCCCACACGGAGAGGGCCCAGCTCAGAGGCAGCCCCAAAAAGCACAGCAAGGCCACCAGCACCCTGTGCCCATCCTGTAGCCTGTCTGGAGGCACCTTGCCTGCTGCGGGGCGCTCTCCCTCCCTGAAAGCCGTGCGTTTGCAGCAGGGAAAGGCCAACCACAGAGCCCCGAGCACAGGAACACAACCACAGCGTTCAGGGGCACCCAAACAACGCGAGATGGAAAACACTTCTCCAAGGTTCACTCCCCCTGTGCGGGGACACCACCAACCCACTTGCAGTTACAGGGTGGAAACTAATCATCATATTGCTTACGTGGTCTGTGCTATTAAAAACAAAGAATCCTCACAGTGACTTAGCTGTTTCTACGTGAAATGCCCTTTATTCTATCTACACGCAGGGAATCATTTGCAGCCAGAGGACCAGGAGCCGCAGCCGTGCCGGACGGTTCCAGCCCTGCGAGGCTCATCTTCCCCTCGTTCCCCCCGTTCCCCCTTCCCCTTCCCCCGAGGAAAAGAGCAGGGCAGAACAGCGAGCATCGACACAAATCAGAGCAGCAGAAGGGCCGGCAGGCAGCAGCGTCTCCCTTTCGGGCTCCGGGCTTTCTGTGGCTGCCGCCGCTGTCGGTAACCGTACGTCCTTGGAAATAATGAAGAGTTACTCACTTTCAATGAATCAAAGCAGGCGATTACGCGTCCGTTCTCAACTTGGCAGCTTTTCGATGGGTGTGCAAATTTACATTCCGTGTCTGGCCGTGAGCAAGTCCCTCTCTGGAACTCCCTACACACCTCCAGCGTGAGCCATTTTGTGTCCCGGATCGGCGTGACGCTCACAGCCATCTTTGGGCCTTACGGGGCGTTAAAGCTCTCCGGGAGAAGCGGCGGCCGAGCCCAGGGGCCCGGCAGGGCGGAGGCGCCCCCCGCTCCCTGCCGCGATCCGCCGGCTCTTCAGGGCTCGGGGCCGCTCATGGGCGAGGCGCCGGGAGCCGGGGCCGGCGCGGGGCCCCCTCAGGCACCCATGGGCGGCCGGGCCGGGGGGCGGCCGCGGGCCGGGCGCGGGTAGACCTGGCGGCTCTGCGCGGCCGGGGAGGGGGGAGCGCTGCGAGGAGGCCGGGGGCGCCGGGGCTAGCGGCGGTCGTGGCGGTGCGGCGGGCAGCAAGCAAGGCAAAAAGCGGCGGCGGCGGCCGCTCTAGCAGCGGGCCCCGGCAGCGGCGCGGCCGTCGGGGGCAGCCCGGTGCCGACCTGCGGAGAGAAGAGACACGTTACACAGCGCCCCGCGCCGCGCCCCGCGCCCAATCGCCGGCCGCCTTGCAGCGGGACGCCGGGCGGCGAGCCAATGGCGGCCGCCGTCTTATGCGAGGTCGCGCCTGTCAGACGCTCGCCGCCGCTCGGCGCTGCCTCAGGCGGCCCGGCCGGGAGGGAGGGGGGGGGGGGGGCACGGCCCGGGGCGGCCCCGCGGGCACCGCCCCCACCGGAGCCGCCCCCCC
This sequence comes from Aythya ferina, assembly GCF_964211825.1. Lineage (NCBI taxonomy): Eukaryota > Metazoa > Chordata > Aves > Anseriformes > Anatidae > Aythya > Aythya ferina. The sequence goes on from NC_140305.1 coordinate 27,671,946, forward strand.
CGCAGCCCCCCGGGACCCGCAGCCCCCCCCCGGCCCCCCCCGGTCCCTCCCCGCCACCTGGGGCTGCCCGTCACGGCCCCGGCCCCGGCCCCGGCCCCGCGCCCGCCCCGTCCCGCCCCAGGCGGCTGCGAAGCTGCACGGGGAGAAGCCGCAGCTCGCACCGAGCCAACGGGGGCGAAAAGGGGCGAAAATGGGTGAAAAGGGGTGAAAAGGGGTGAAAAGGGCGCCTCGGGACGGCTGCACCCCGCCCCATTTGCCGCGGTGCCTCCCCGGGGGGTGCTGCCAGCAGGGCCCGAGAGCAGCGGGGCTGGGATTCGGCCCTGGACACGGCCCCAGCCCTGCCGGCCCTACAAGCGGCCCCCCTGCAGGAGCCCACCCGCCTCGGGCCGGGCCGTCACAGAGCCCTCGCCTCTGGTCCCACAAACCCCGTCCCCAGCCCATGAGGGGGGCTCCGGCCAGCCCCAGGGGCCGCCAGCACAGCCGGGGCTGCACAGGGCCGGCAGCGACTGCGGGGCCGCTCCGGGGGTGTCCCCGAGCAGCCGGGACACACGGCTACAGAGCGGGGGGGGCTGCACCTGAGGGGCTGAACGCTTTGTGTGTCGTTTTTTAATTTATTTGCAGTTTATCTGGGGGCTGGCAGGTTCCAGAATCCACCTACCAGCCCATTCTGTACTAAAGGTTTTGTTTTTGTTTTTGTTTTTTTCCCTACTTGTCTTGGGACTGCTGCAACACTGATGTGGCCACAGCGTAACTTTGTATTCACTGATTGCTGGGAATGCAAACGGACACAAACAGATACAACTGAGGAAAACTAAGTTAGAAACGTTGAAAGTGAATTAAGGATGATTCTCAGAAAACACAAGGCAGATGCAGAGAGAAGTAGCACCACGCAGTCATTCCTTCAGACAGTAACAGAGGTGACTGCTGCCTGCTCAGCAGGGTCACTGAAAATGATTAAGAAACGGCTTCACAGATTAATGACAACGTTACTTGAAAACACCCGAGAAAGTGAAACTACCACCAGAAGGGCCACCTGATCTCGGTGTCCGAGTTCTGGTTCAATATGCTCGGTTTTTATCACTTCCCGCTCTCGCCATGACGAAGCGCTGTGCAGCCGGGCTCATGGCGCGTTCCTCCTCCTCGCTACAGCCCCTGACAGACGCGAGGCATCTGAGCGCGGAATGGAAATCGCTCCCGAGGAGCCATTGCTTTGACTCTTCCTGTAACTGGGTCTGCTGGACGTTCCTGCCTGCTCTATCTCAATTCACACACGTCTCCCAGAGCAAGACGTATAAAGCTGGACAGTCAGAGAGCACAACAATAAAGGAGAACACGGCACTGAAGAATGCTATTTTTATGCTCACAGAAAGTGGAAGCTGCAAAAGCCAGTCTCAATGACATGGGAACTGTCAGCAAGAGCAGATAATTACACAACATGAATCCATCCTCGTGACAATGACTCTAATGAGATAGGAAATGGAATAAAATCAATATTCTATTTACATTGACAGGACAATCTCAAAGCTCAAAATTGCCAAATAGCTGTCTTTTAAATAAAGAAATACAAAAATTACCGACTGCCTTAGAGTATTTTCAAAACACCTCTGCCAAATGTAAAGTTTACCAATAACATATCTCAACATAAATTTGGAGAGGGCACAGCAATTACTCCATGGCAGAACCCAGAGACGTAATTATAGCGCTGTCACAAAATTAAGCCGAAACAATGAGCTAATTAACAGCTTGGCCGGTAACAGCGAGGGGTAGGTTAAAGAGAAATAGCCTCTCGTAATCTCTGCTGCTGAGCAACCCGAATCTGTCTCACGCTCTCACCCGCAGGAGCTGCGCTGGCTGCACCGCGTGCGGGACGCAGGGAGACCCCTCTCGGCCCGGGACTCCGAACGCCGCCGGGCAAAGCAGTGCGCGAGGCAGCGGCACGGAGCGGCCACGGAGCACAGTGCCCCGCTGCGGGGCTGCCCCCAGGGACCTCACGGCTCCCCCCTGCCCAGCACCCCGTGGCAGAGCCCCGCAAGCCCACAGGCACACGTTAGTGTTCAACTACAGAGCAAGCCCCGCACCAGAGCTGTGAAAAATCTGCCAGCGTTTCTTCCACGACCCAGATATTTTGCATAATACACGTAGTTTTGGTAGTAGTAGTACCAGCAGCGTTTAAAGGCTATTTCTGTGCTGTTTCGGCTCTGACGGAGTAGCTGGGGAAGGCAGTGCCACCTCCCACTGCCTTCAGTGGGCTTCTCAGGCAGCTCCTCACCGTGTTTGTCTCGAGCACACTGCACGGCTTCTGAAACCGCCTTAGCAGAAACACCTCAGTGTGACATTGCATTGGGAGTTCAGGCATCCAAGCACACTCGGTTCATAAAATTTGGATAAATGGTAAGGAAAGAGGCAATGTCATGGAGTGTGTGCCCTAAACGCACGTGCGCTACCACCTTGGGCAGCAACAAGACACCTTCCTGAGCTCAGCTCTCCAAGCTTCACGTCCCAAACCAAACCGAAGCGACTCCCAACAGCAGCCAGGCCACTCCAGCACTGACGTTCAAACCCCACAGCCCAGTCCTTACTGTAGATTAGAGTAATGCTATTTCCGAGTCAGAAAGTTATACTGCAAATTCCACAAACTCCCTTTTCCTTAAAGAAAGCAAGGTTACAAATTAGCCACTGTTACTGCACCTGAAAGGCTTCAAACTAAAGAAACACGCCGATTGACATTTTTTTCCCTCTTCCTTTTTTTTTTTTTTTGATCTATTGCATGTCTCAAACCCTTCTCAAAGCTGGCAGTACTTCACATTACCTGAGAGCATTAAATGGATGGGTATTAATAACTGGGAATAGGCAAAGGTCAGTGTCTGCCTCTAGCCCAGCAAGATGTGCACATTAGCTGCTGCCCTGCTCTCAGCTCGGAGGCCAGAGACACGAAATGGCAGGAAGGACGACGCTGCTTTTAATCCATTCTGCTATTGATTGATGTGCTGCGACGCATTCACGTACCCGTCCGCAGCATTAAAATTGCAGCTGCTGTTCCTGGTAGTAAAACCATAGCCATATGGTAATTCTTTTACCATAACATTCACAGAATATATGGTACAAATGGGCAGTCACGTATTTTCCTGGGAATTACAGGGGAAATTAAACCACGGAATAAGGGCCATTTCCCAAGCGAGTCTAACAAGAAGCTTGTATCTTTAACATCAGGAGTAACCCAGTGATTTGCCTTAAATCTCTGAGAAGTATTTTTCAATTGAAATAACGAAAAGCTCTTTTATTCACCAGAGACGAAACACCCAGAAGTTGTAAGAACCAACAGCTCTTTCTGCTACCACAACACAGAACCTGATGCACTCTCCAAAAGTACCGAGGTTACTCATTAATCAGCCCCCTGCACGCTGAGGCCGCCCTGTTTGATGAGCTGCAAACGGACACGCGCCACGGGCTGCGGGGCCCAGCGGGATGCCCCACGGCACAGCGGGGGCTCCTGCACGCCTGGGGCAGGAGTGTGATGGGTACGGCTGCCCCGTTTCAAGTAATAAAGGTTTCTTCTCTCCTCCCTAGCTCACACAAGTGCCTGATTTTTTAATCACCTGTTACTCCTCCTGCTTGCTTCAGTGGGACGGAGGTGCCCGCTGGCTGCACAGCCGATGTTAACAAGAGCGTGCAGCAAGCAGCATTTTGGGGCGCTTTCCTCAAGAGCACGGCCGTGAGAGGAGCCTCGGGACACAGCTCCCACAGCTGAGGCTCAGAACCGGGAGGTTTTGGTAACAGCGGTGGAATTATGGCACGGAATGACACCGTGGGCAACGCCTTCCACATGGGCAGCCACCTGCACCAGCACAGGGGAACGCACACGTGTTGGGCACGAGACACGCGTAAATCCGGGACGTGGGTACTGACATCCACAGGGACTCCTGCAGAAATAAAGCCTGCCCGTGACTCAGCAAGGGAAGCGACCGCTGCCTCTGACACCGATTCAGCTGATGCTGGTGCTTTCAGGGAGGACAAGTGACCTGCAGGCGTTGTCTCTCTGCGAGATGCGGCAGGCACCCAGCAGGCACCCGGCCTCGAGGCCTCTCCGGCTACTTCAGCGCAACGGAGAGCGCGCTGGCAGCTCGCTGCAGCCCAGGCCCTACCCCAGAGCTGCAGGTAACCTCGGGAAGGTGCCTGGGTTCAGCACCAAACCCGTACCGCTGGTACCGCCCTTCCCACGGCAGCGCGGCCGCCTGCCAGCAGCGGGCACAGCGCGGCCGCCAGCCTGGGGAGCACCCAAGGGACACGGCCCCAGGCTGGGTGCTGACGGGGCCGTTTCACTGCTAAGAGCCCGGCCTTCAGCCTGTGAGCCTCCCTGCTCAGCTCCGCTCCCCTGCCCACCCTTCCCTCGTGCCTTCTGGTCACTTTGTCACGGCATTAACCACAAACCAGGAGCCTGGGTGCAACCCTCAGATCCTTGCACACGCCAGATTAATTAGCGAGATCAAATCTGAGCTCGATTACCAGGCATGGAGAACGCTCCTCGTGCCACCGCTCCCCGCTGCAGGGCACGGCACGGCTCCGCTGCTCCCCGTGGGGACAGGCACGGCTGAGAGCTCCCCACACCGCGTCCCGCCAGCACAGTGCCTGCCACGTGCCGTCTGTGAGCATCCAGCGGCCCCAGCACTGTGCCCGGCCTCGCTGTGCATCCTGCTCGAGGGCAAACAGAAAGGGATGCCCCTCGCCCCTCCAGGCGCCCGGGGCAGGGCAGCCCACACGGTGTCAGTGTGAGTTGCGGGGTGGCCGCGGTGCCGGGGCTGCTCCCGCGCCTGCTGCAAGGTCAGAGGCAGCGCCAGCAGCGCTCCAGCCTGTCCCTGTCCAACGAAACCCTGCGCAGAAAGCAGACAGTCCCCTATTTTGAATACATTCTGGCCTTACATTTAATTTGTAGCAGGCGTATTCTAGCACAGCAAAAACACAGTGCCCAGGAGCACAGGGACACTTGGTGTGATTCAGTTCAACACGTGGACAGTCTCAGGCAAGCTAGGTAACCGTGTGCCTCCAGGTACCACGTAAAAGCTCCAAATTAGTCAACAACAGCAAAAAGGAGTAATAAGGACTGTGTGACTGCGCTTTGTTCTGGGCAAGAAGTGCAGCAGCTCTAGGGCCATGCTATTTAAGATGGCCAAGCCCTACGCCGAGCGCTCGCTGCCCCCAGAGCCCAGCCCGTCCCGGGGCAGGCGGCGTGGCACAGGGCCCGCTGCCCCGCGGCTGGCACCGAGCGAGCCTGCAGCCTGCGGGGCAGAAAGCACCCGGAGATCCCGCACTGAAGCCCGCGAGCCCTCCGGCCATGTTCCAATTAACGTTCCTCGTGCTGCGCGGCAATTTTAGAGGCTTGCATAATGCCCCAAACATCCATCAGAACTGTCTGCCTCCGCTATTTTTATCAGCTTTCCCCTCGTATTTCCCACGTGGAAGATTCCTCCCTGCCCTCTGCTCGGCATCTCAGCTTACCTCCTCTTGCAGCAACACCTGCGCAAGCTACCGACGTTGAACCACGCAGCGAGGAGCCTTGAAAAGAGCTCACAAAGATCACTGCTTCCCCTGAATTCTCGCTCGTACCTTTACAAACTCATTTAAAAATAGTGAGCATGAAAGTTAAAAATCCTAGTCTTAAAAAAAAAAAACAACAACAGAATATTTGAACAGAGCTTCTGAAAAGATTTAAGGAAAATGAAGTAATTTCTACACTTACTGTGACAAAAGACAGAGTGCTTACGAGTTGTAGAAAACAAAACAAAAAAACCCAAAGCAATAATTCTGTCAGTCATGCAGAAAAATGAGTGAAAGAAGTTCAAGCTACTGCGCTCGAGATGCCACCATTAGCTCTATTTAATTAGAAGAAAGGAGCAGAGCTGTGCCTACTTTCCGCAAAAAATCACATCCTAAAGGTTAATTTATGGAATAGATTGGCACAAATAAATCCAGGGGCTCAGTAAAATGCTGATAAACAGCAAGATACGCTGCCGGGGGCTTTCTTCTAAGCAGTTGGCAGAGCTAAGCCATAAAAGCAAGTGTCTGCACCCCCAGAAGAACATTTTTAACTGTTACACATCAAAGGCTGAGGAGCACATAATTGCATTATTAATATCACTGATTCACTACCTTTTCTTTTTCACTGCCTGGGAAGAAGCCTCAAAGTCATTTTAAGTTCTGCCTACGTACCGAGCACCGAAGGGTTCCCACATAGAGCCACATATAGAAAGGATTGCACTTCAAAACAAAGGCACACACCCGGAGACAAAGCCGCCGTTCAGGCACTAACGAAGCTTCCAAACACGGCAAGAGGCAGTTTGTGTTTGGATTTTTTTTTTTCCCAGTTTCTGAGAGTCACAGAAAAAAAAAAAAAAAAAAAAAAACTACCGGTTTGTTTCTCCTGAGTAAGCCAGGCCGCGTTTCTCAGCCCGCGGGGCTGGCAGCACCTCCCTGCCACGGGAAGCAGAGGGCACGGCACCGCCGCAGCAGCCAGGGAGAGGAAGGGCACGCAGGGGAAGGGCACCCCTGGGGCCAGCGGGCCACCTCTGTGCGGGCAAACCCAGGCACATGCCTGCATCCCAGAGCTCGGGCACGTGCACTCACACACAGACATGTGGTGCGTCTGCTGCTTGTTTGGTTGGGTTTATTTGTTTTTGGGTTGTTTTCTTTTTCTCCAGTGAATCCAGGCCTAATTACGGTTGCCTTCAGCTTGGCAACCTGCTTGGAAAACCTGACAGATGTGCCTGCTCCATCGAGCTGCCACCGCCTGGCAGACTCCTTGGTCCGCACGGGTAAGGAGGGATTAGAGACCTCGGATGTGCCTCGACCCTATTAGTGCAGCGAGCTCTGCTCTCCCCGACAGCAGCTGCCCCCAGCGGGGGAAGCCCACCCCGCTGAGGAGCCCTGCTCCCGGCACTGCCCCCGGCCCACCACCCCGCGGGGCTGGGCTGCACGGATGAGCCGCGGCCGCTCTGCCTTTTTTAGAAGGAACGATTCCCATTAACTTCTCTGGAAGGACTGGGCCCGCAGCCCAAAGCCGGACTGGGTTCCCAAGCCCTTACTCAGCCTCCCGAGCCAGGCCGGCCCTGGCGGCAGCACAGCACAGCACAGCACAGCACGGCACGGCACGGCACAGCACGGCACGGCACAGCACAGCCCCAGCCAGCGGCCCCACTCCTGCTGCTGCCGCTGGCCCTGCCGGCCCGGTGAGCCCACGGGGGCTGCGCAGGGAGCGGTGCTGTGCTGTGCTGTGCTTCACGCCCGTGGTGCCCAGCAGTGGGCACACACAGCTCCAGCGCTGCTCTGTCTCGGCGTGCGGTGGCTGCAGAGCACACACACGTGCCAGCGCGCTCCCCAGGTAAGTGTGAGCTCACAAAGAGCCACCCGCCCGAGTCAGGAAGTGTTGTTTACAGAGTCTGCAACGTTTTAGTCTTCTTTCCAAAAAATACCTGCTCTAAGTTCAACCTCAAGGCCTACTGTGCTTTGCCGGATGATCCGTGACTGTCTCATGACTTATTACGTTGTTATCATCACTAAGCTTAACAAACAGGGCTGCTAAGTCTATTAATCTTCTAAAACACCAAGTCTGAAACCGTAGAAACAAAACATCTTACTACGAGATACATAAAATGTGGTACAGGGCGATAAGGGGGATGTTCAGTGTGCGCTGCTCTTCTTTGTATGCAACTGCAAGCAAGAGAGGCACCTCCTGCAAGAACCAGCTCCGAACGTAACCTTACTGACAAGTGGTTGAGTGGAAAAAAAAAATTCCTTTTATGACAAGTATGTAAGTGAAAAAACCTTCCTTTTACAACAAAAGCCTCTCTGGGAGGCAGGCAGCAAGGTGTGCTTCCAGCAGAAGCACCCGGGCTGTATTCTGAAGTTTCAGCTGCCACCTGCAGACCCAGACAAAGAACCGATATCGTGCGGCGAGCCCAGCTGGGCAGGCTGCGGGACACCTCGCTTCTCCAAACAGCAAGCAGCACGCCGCTCGGGCCGTGAGCCGCCCGGCACTTCTGCTGTGCTGGAGCTCACCCTGACGCAGCCACCAACGCGCACAGCGTGCACATTCACACCCCAAAACGCCTCCGTTTGGTGTCTGTGCCGTGGCGCCGTGCCGTGCCTCGCGCCCCTGTCCGCCGGGCTCGCCGAAAGGAGAGCTCACATGGCCTTGGTTTGCTCTGTCCTGGCTTCCTCAGTTTTTCTGCACAATCTGTAGATTCAAACGCAAATTACCTCTGAGTGCACTCCTCAGCATCCTAGTGACATAAGCGTGTCTTTAGCTTATAAGCTGCTGCCTCTAATTAATAGCAAGCAGCAATCAGCCCATTGAAAACTGAGCTGCCTTCAGCCAGCACACGCTTAGGCCTTAGCAGGAGCTAAGGGATGAGATCTACTGCAGGCTTTCCCTTTAGAGTACACTGAAAAGGGAGCTCTCCCAGATACCTCAAAAAAGGTATTTTGGCAGATGACAGACTTTTCTAGCATCCACCCCTCATTGGAAACATGGGCTATCTCGCTGGGCAGCGCTGACAGCACGCAGACATTTTCAAAAATAATTGATAGCAGAGGAAAAGCGATTCTCCTGATCCAGAGCTGGACGTCACTCCGGGGTCAGCACACACCAAGCCCCGTGAAGCCATCCAACAGCCCAACAGGCACGGACAACCTCACACACCCTGACCTGTACCGGCTCGGGTGGTGGCCACCAGAGGCTGAGGGAGGATTTCAGGCCAGCCCCCGAGGCAGAGGAGTTGCTGCTGCCCCCGAGCGGGGCCCGGCACCGTGTACCAGCAGTTACTCCTCTGCAACAGGAGCTGCCGCTGGCTTCGCTCTCCAGAGGGAGCCAGGACAGAGGCCAGCACAGGTGGGATGGGACAGGAGGGGATGGGATGGGATGGGGCAACACCGCTCACTTCAATGCCAGGCCAGGAGCTAAGCCCCATCACGAACCGCACCCCCCTCACCTTCTCACTTTTTGCCCTGAACGTGTATTTCGCTGTCCTGGGATGCACTCAAGTTCCACACAACCATGGTGCAGTTTTAAGGGTCCTTTTCTCCTTCCCTGTAAGCTGCTCCAAACTTTCGCTGCCACGATGGGAACTGCAATCGCACACCCTCACGGCAGGGCAGGCTCCAAACGTCACCAAGGACAGCACCAAAAAAGCACTCAGATGTTTATCCTTCTGGTAAATAATTACGGGCTCACAGGAAGGAAATGCTGCTTACTTTGCTGCATTACTTGGGAAACTGAGTTTACAATATGTAATTGTTAATAAAAAAATCTGGGGCAACTGCTCTAAAGCCCCCAGAAGCACAAGCAGGGGGGGCTGCTGTGTCCACCGGCAGGGAGCAGCCACGGAGCTGACAGGGGGACGCTGTGCAGCGAGGAGCCACCGAACCTGGGGCAGGCATCCCTGCCAGCCCTCTCCCCCGCAGCTGCTGGCCCTACAAACCCGTTCATCGAAGCCTGGACCTGCACACGGCAGGGATCCGGGCCCTCGTGCGGTGCTGCTGTGCCATGGGGTGCTCCAGACCCACACCACTGCCACCAGCTGCCCGGCGACACGGGCGTCCTTCCACTCACACTGGAAAACCCTCACAAAAACATACAAAATACAGCACTGTAAAAGTTCTTCTTGACAGCAGTGGCAAGATTTTGTTGATAAATGCTCATAATTACAGGAGTCATCCTCAGCATGGGCCAATACTGTAAAAAAATAGAACTGACAGCAAAAGGGAACAACTTTATGCAGCTTTATCTTAATGAGCTGATCTTGGTTAACAGCAAAATTACCTTTGCATGGCATTTGCATTTAGAATGTGCATAATGCAAAGGAAAACACCTATTATGCCTTTGAAGGTGATGAATTGTTACTTGATGGTGTCTGTTATAACCTAACATGTGCCACTTCCTTGGTGTTGGCTCTGGCAGAGAAACGAGGGCCCCAGTTCATCCACACAGTTCCCAAGCAGCAATCATCCACTGTTCCGGGCGTCGGGAGGCGCTGAGGCTCATCCTCCTAATCACAGGCATCCCTGTGCTGCTGCCACCCCTGCGCTCACTCCGAGGAAGCAGAATAAAACAAGTCCTCGAAGGAAATAAAAATCGAGAGGATGCAGCGAGGTAACGCGGGCAGCTTGGTGAAAGAAAGCACCGAGGGTACGGGCTGCTCTCAAACGTGCATCAGCGTGGGATATTTGTCACGGAGGGGCCAAAAAACGTCAGCTTATTCAGTCCTTGGCTCACCACAGGAAGCAGAATGAAGTTAAACTCGGTGGTTATTACCAGGCATTACTAGTAAATGATAAACAGCATCTCTGGCTTCATGCAGCGACCGAGGACCAGAATCCGAGGGGTGGAACCAGGCAGGGGAAGCCGACCTGTCTCCAGAACTGAAAACGAAAGCCTACAGCTCAGGTTGGAGCAGCTCCTTTCACACTTGCTTAATCTTGACTACCTCCTGTAAACTCTCCAAAGCAGGATGAATCAACATCAGCTCCAGTTTAAGGAAAGTCAGCAAATCCCCCGGAGATTTTTCCGTGGAATCCCAGACCTGCAGGCACGGCCACGCCACCCCCACACAGCCCCAGAGAGGCAGCGGGACCCGGCGCTGCTCCTCGCCCCGGGGCCAGCCCGGAGAGGTGCCCTGGCACCACCACCCGGCCACAGCACCCTGCTGCCTTCCCATCCGAGCACCGTGCCCAGAAGGAGGGTTTGGTGATCTGTGTCTGACCGGCAGGCCCCCATCCCAGCAGCGCACACCATCACTCAGGAGCGGGGCAGCCCTTGGCCACGTGTGCCCGTAGGAGGAGCGGGGCACGCAGCCTGCTCTGCAGCCAGGGAAATTTCAAGGTGAAATTCCCTGCTTCCACCAACCGAAGGGATCTGCTGATGCTCCTTAGGGGAGATGCTCTCTGTTATTACCTCTGCTGATTTGCCAGACTGATCCATCAGACACTTTCTGCCACGAGGGTGAGGCGGGGTGCTCAGTGTGCCCAGCAGGCTGTGCAGAGCCATCGGGCACACCTGAGCTCCCCTTTTCTCATGTTTGCAAGAGAGATTTCAAACCAGAAAAAAAAAAAAAAAAAACAAAAAAAACACACAAAGCTTCTGCCTACCCAGCACGTGGCTCAGCTGTGCTTCACGACACTTCTAAGAAAGCGAACTTACAGGAGGATTTGCTGGATAAATGAAATTAAAAACACCGCTGTTCCCACCGCAGGGAACACTGTGCGGTGGGTGTATGGGCACGATACCCTCGGTGGCTGCTTTTGCAGGACGGCTCCTGCACTGCTTTGTGACTCGAGTGAATGACAAATTACTCAGTTTTGCCCATTCATTCATCTGCCTCATAGTACAACCAAGCATCCCTGGGCTCAGATCCTCTCCTGCCAATCAAAACAAAGCGAGTGTGACAACAAACTAGCCCTGAGCCTTTCTCTCTCTCGTATCAGGCTCTGTATCTGTTGCCTGTGCACCTTCTCTCAGTACCCACGTAAATAACAACCGCACAGAGCTGTGCTCTCGGCTGTCAGGTTCACCGGGCGGGCTCCACAACTCCCATAAATGCACACACACAACACAGCTGGGTAGCGCGTTGAGCCTAGAGACTACCTGGCTATAAGGCTTGAACTCCCCATTGTGCTTTGTATTTAACACCTTTAACTCACGCCCAGCCCAACCAGGCCGTGCTGCGGCTCCTCCAGCCCCCGGGGAGCCCCGCTCGGTTTCACGGCGCCTGGCCCTGACCCCGCAGGAGCCGTGGAGGCAGCGCCCCGCTCCCCGCTCCCCGCTCCCTGCCCCCTGCCCCCCGCTCCCCGGGGCCGCCTGCGGGCAGCGGTGCCGCTGGGGCTCCCCCCGGGCCCCCCCCTCCCCCGGCAGCGCCGCCCTCCCGGCACCTGCTCCCCCCGCAGCGGGCCGGGCGCCGGGTGAAGGTCCCGATTCCTGAGCTTTCCGCCCCAAAACGATAACGAGAATCCCAATCAGGCGGCCGGCGGGGAAGGGCGGCCGCTGCCCCCGGGCCCAGCCCCGGCCCCCCCCCGGGCCGCCGCCACCGCCCCTGGCGGGCCCGGCCGCGCCGCTCCCGTCCCCGTCCCCGTCCCGTCCCCGCTCACCTCTGTCATGCCGGCGGCCCGGTGCCGGTGCCGGTGGTGCCGGTGCTGGTGGCGGCGGCCCCGGCCCCGCTCTCCCCGCGCCGCCCCGGCCCCGGCCCCAGCTCCCGGCTTCCGCCGCCGCCCCCCCCCCGCCCGGAAGCGCGGCCCCGGCCCTGGCCCCGCGGGGTCCCGGCGCCCCCCGCCCCCCCCGCTCCCGGTGCCCCCCCCGTGCCCTCACCTCAGCCGCCCGCGGTCCCCGGGAGCGGGCGAGGCGGCGGCGCGGCCTCGGGGAGCGGCGGTGGCGGCGTTTTGGGCCCCCGGTGCGCGGGGAGCGGCCTCCCTCAGCCCCCCCTCAGCCCCGGCGGCTCATGAGTCACGGTGCGGAGCCGCCGAGCACACGTGCGCCGCCGCCCCCGGGCTCGGCAGGGAGGGAGGGGAGGAAGCGGGGGGGGGGGAGCCGGGAAACGGCCCCGCCGCGAGGCCTCCTCGGGCCCGCCCGCTGCTCACGGGGCTGCTCCGGGCTCCTCCAGCACCGCGCGGCCTCGCGGGGCTCCCCCCGGATTCACCCCCGGGGCCGCCTCCCCTCGGCCCCCTCCGCGCCCCACAGCCAGCACCCGACAGCGCAGCCCCATAGCCAGCACCCCACATCCAGCACCCCACATCCAGCACCCTACAGCTGACACCCTATATCCCAACACCCTACAACCAGCACCCCATATCCAGCACCCTATACCCAGCACCCCATACCCAGCGCCCTATACCCAGCACCCCCCCCAGGGGCTGCAGCCCAGCGAGGGGCAGGCGACCCCCTGGGCTCATTTACAGCAGTAATTAAAGCACTGCCTGAAATTGCGCAGAGCGTTCACTAGAGGAACCCCGGCACCCAGCCGTAGAGCTGGCGGCCCGGCTGGTGCTGCTCGGAGAGCAGGCGGCCGGCACCCGCAGGGCCCTGATCCTGCGCTGAGCCCCCTCGCCGAGCAGCCCCTTCCCTGCAGGAGCCCGTCCTGCCCGGGTACATGGGGACAGGGGGACAGGGGGACGCTGCCAGCAGCGGGGCTGAGCTCTGACAGGAGCCGCTGCAGCAGCGCTGTGCAGATACCGAGCCCAGCCGGACACACCAGGGCCTGCAGGCCACCGGCCTCACCCCCAGCCAGCACCCTGATGGAGGACACAGCAGCTGTGCCTCATCGCTAAAAGTGCCTCGTGTTTCTGCAGCAGGGGCCTGGCAGCACTATCTAACAGAAAGGTGAGCTGCAATTAGATGGATTAGTCAGATGTAGCTTAAATGTGCCCCGTCCCAGGGCGCTGCTGGCCGTGCAGAAGGGAGCTCCGCGACAGCCGGGCACACCGAGCTGGGACACATGGGGTCGGCCCCAGAGAGCAGGAGGCCAGGGAGAGCTGGAAGCGTTCTTGCAAAGCCAGGACTGAAGGGAAACACAGCAACAATCTTCCAAGATTTAAGGAGAGTATAAAGAGCAGGGAATGATCTTGTCTCTGCATTTGTGGTGGGGAGGACAAGAAGATGGGCTTAAACTGCAGTGAGAGAGATTCAGGCTGAACCTGGATAAAAAAGACGACTGCCAAGGATACTGAATCAAGGCTAGACACTCGTCTGGATGAGTGATTTAGGTACCTGCGTCCTGCCTTGGGGCAAGGGAGTGGATTAAGTGCCCATTGGTGGTCCCTCTCCCAGCCCTTTCTGCCTGTAACCTCACTGAGATCTGGATCCCCACTTCTCTGCTCCATCCCCAAGGATCACAGTTGACCTTTTATGTTCTTAATTCACTTTTTTCTTTTTTTTAAGAAAAAGTTTCCATTAAATATTCTCATGTCTTTTAAAAACTTTTTTTTTTTTTAAGTTCTCTACTTTGTATTTTGCTATATTAATAAAATCAATGGCAGAATTCTCTTTGTCTTTTGATATCAAAGCACCAATCATGTCTGAGCCGAATTTAAGCCAAAACCCTACGAATATTTGCACTGATTCCTGCAGACGGTTTGCTTAGCTTTGTGTTTTAAAATATTGTGCTCTGTGAAACACTGGAACATTGCTAAGAGCGAGTGTATTTGAATGGATCCAAGCATGCATTCTCAAAAACCTCACTTTCAGTTATTCTTTCGTCCCTCAAACTTTCAGTTTCTGGTTTCCTCCACGGGGAAGAATTCAGAGCGTGTCACCTCATGGCGAGTGCTGCAGCAGCTCCTGTACCTCGCAGCCCCTGGTGCTGTAGCCACAGGCTGCTGTGAGCACAGCCCCGGTTACAGCAGGAGGTTTCCGCGGGGGCTGCCTTTAGATTTAGGAAGCGTTGCAAACAGTCACCGCTCTGCTTCCAGGGAGCTTTCTCCTTTGAAAAGTAATTGATCAGAGCATGGATATTTGTGGTAAGAGTCCCGTTCTGCCGCCAGCATGACTCAGACCACGCCAAGAGGCACGGTGCTGCCCAGGAGGAGGCACACACCTTTCCTACCTCCCTGCCTGCTGCACACCAGTCCCTTGCTCACGGGGAGTGCGGCGCCGCAGACGCTCAGCGATGGAGTTGGCCACGTTCACAGGCCACACGAGGAGCTCGGTTCCACGTGCTACAGGAACCAAAAGACAAAAGCTACACAAGGCCCTCATGTCACGAAGTTTTTGTGTTTGGCCTGGAACTGCTCCTGGCTCCCCACCGCCTCAGGTGGCTGCTCCATCGCGGGGCAGGCACCTCCCGGCGGGGCTGTGCTGACACCGCCCTGCACGTGCGGGCTGGGATTGAAATGTTCACACACCTCTTCCTGCCTGCCTTCTTTTGGCGTGGAAAAAACGGCTTCAGGGAACGCCAGGTGCTCCTAGGTGACTTTATCCTGAATCCTGAGCCCTTCTACTACTAAATGTTACTACACCATGCCGGATGCTTTTGCCTTGAAGCAAACGGTTGCCAGAGCAACACGCTGCGGCTGGGTGCTGCCACAAGTCGCGACGCTGCAGCGGTGCCTGCTGCTAAAAAATAAGCCCAAGTGCTCGCTCCCCCCCCCAGACAGTCTCCCAGTTTCAGACCTGGTTGAATTTCAGCCTGCTCTTGTTTCCCCAGACTGGGATTCCCGACCAACTTATTTTCTTACAAGCTCTGAGACTGGTGTTCGTTCACAGCCAAAATGAATAGCGAACCACATGGAAACTACAAGGGAAATCAGCATCTGAGAAAACAGTGAAAAGGACAAAGGGTTTATCTCAGGTATCAGGCATGGAGGTTTCTCCTGTCCAATATCTCCATCAACAGACACCTTGGTTCAACTTTTTTTTTCCCTACCAAACACACCAGGGTCTGTAGGTGTGCTAGAGCTTTGTGTTTGTGTTCTCCCCCTCATCCTTGTCCTTTTCCCCCTGAATTGTGCACTTTGTGTTTGTAATTCCAAGCGTCACTTGCTATCCATACTCAGTAGTCCCAGTGTGTTTAATTTTACCTTATGAATGTGGAAAAAAAAATAAAATAAAAAAATAAAGTAACATCTATTGCAATTGAATGCTATTTTTGGTCATTTATCGATACTGAGTTTCTGTTGGCTTCTGAAATTTCAAGTGATTGCTCAGAATTACATCTTTCCCATCCTTTAATCTTAAACAGAATAAACCAAATCACTTGGCTATTTGCTTGGAAATTTATCAGGCTTGGGGACTACAGTAACTTGAATCTGCCTTTTCCCCCATCGGTACTCAGGGCTGAACTAAGCAAAGTTATGTTTTGTGAAATGAGCTGATAGTGTGCTTTACAGCTGCAGGGAATAATTCCTGCACTTTGGGAGAGAGACGGTAACTTCTCAAGAGATCTGAACTCAGTTGTTTCCTTCTCAAAGCTTTTTGTTCTATTGTATACTCTGGTATTAATTAATTAACTTTTCATTTTGTGTGCTCTAATCACACCCCACAACAGCCCACGCAGCACTGCTAAACCCTCTGTGAAAAATGACTCGAACGTCCCTCCTTCGAAGCTCCCAGACAGAGCAGCTCTGGGGAAGCATCCCGGAGTACTGAGTGCACAGGGAAGCAGAGGCCCTTTGCTGGAAGGGAGAGTTTCTTGGTATTTCTGTTATTCACCTTCTTTTACTTTTTCTTATAAAAACTGAAAACTGAAAGGATGTAAAGAAATATCATTTTCCTTTTAGGAAAGTGTGCCATGAACTTACGTGTGTGTTTCAAAGAAGCTTAATCTAGAGCAGTAAAAATGTTGTGACAATTGGTGTCCCATCTTATTTTCACATTTGCCTGACTTGGATCACTTTGCCTGTCGATACATAAAGCAAGGGCACAGATGCACCACTCAGATAACTGCGGCACTGGCTGCACACGCCTTGGTAGTGTCTGGGAATGAATATTGTAATGGATCATTTGTTGCCCTTCCTGTTTCTGTTCTATCACAAAGGAATACGTGAGTCTGTTTCCTCTCCATACGCTTACATCAGTACACTGGGCATTTACAAAGCCGTTGTTCCGGTCACAAAGTTTTCTGCACAAACTCTTTGTTGCCCAGCTGTCCCCCAAATAACCGCAGTAGAGCAGCATCTGTACAAATGATCTTTTTCATGCACAGAGCTAGCTTTAAAACTTACCCAGTGACTAAGACGTGCCTCCTCGCACAGGACCAGCAGCAAAGCGAGTGTGTGGCCACCGAGATGCTCGCAGCCCCGGCAGCTGGTACGGCTGCTGCACAGCCCCCACTTTCCCTACCCCATGCCCCCTCCTCCCCACAGCTTTAAAGGTCCTTGCTCCAAAGCTGTTACTGGGTTGCAGTGGCACTTCAGATTTACTTAACTTCATTTTCCTGTCATTTTCCCATTTTCCTGTAAGCACGCACTGACCTGCAGCCGCCCGAGCCAGTCCTGCCCCGCTGGGGACCTGCCACTGCTGGACGCATCCCCATGCTGGGCCTCGGAACACTGCTCCTTCAACAAGATACAGGTCGAGTTTGCTTCGTCATTGGTTTGGTGCCTAATTCGTATGTGAGGTGGTTTCTTGCTATATCCTACAACTCGGGTATTCTATTTTATACAGGTTTCATAGGCTCCAGCAGATTCAGCTGCAGAGTACTACTTTGAGATATCAAGTGCAGCTCTGCAGTAAGCAGCTGTCCAGGCAGGGCATGGTGGAGAGGAAATCGTAAGGAAATCTCCGATTCAGCGGTCTCCCAGATTATCATCTGGGATACCACACAGAACAATGGACTAATTATCTTCCCAGCAGAGATGAAGAAATATTTCATTGTATGCTCCAGCTTCATATATCATTCAAAGAAAAAACTATAAATTAGGAGATGAGGGAAAAAAGAAGTATATTGTGTACACAGAAAGTGTTCTGGAAGACATTTTATGCTGTAGAGTCACTATGTGTTACTACAACTGGAGCAAAAAAGAGGAACCCCTCGCTGGCTGAGCTGACACAGGCCTCTCAGCACTGAAGTAAGATTCTGGCCTCTGAACGTTGTGAAACAGCTGCTGCCCTTCCCTCTGGAAACCGCGCTGCTGCTGTCCAAGCAAGAAAGGCTGCAGTGCTCAGGATTGAGTTCAGAGTGGCAGAAGCTCTACAAGTCCAGCATTGCAACACCCACATTTCCTGGGTGTTATAACTGAGGATGGTTATTGGTGTCTTCGCAGCTATGCCTACAGCAGACCATAAGCACTTCCCACTTCCAGAACCTATTTCAGAATGACCCAAAGGGAAAAGTTTCAAGGGAAAACTTTTGAGCGATGGTTTGTCTTGTAACAGCCACGTCACTAGGGACATAGGATGAAAATATCTTTAAACTTTCTCTTTGTAATTGCAAGTTTCTTACTCTGAGAGATTATTTAAACCTGTAGAACACGGTGACTCAGATGAGGGAAGCCTTACAGCCCATCTCTAGCCACCCCGCAGAGAGCAGTTTCTCAAGACATCCTGTACGGGCAGGAAGACGCCGCCAGCGATGCATGAAGCGCGCCTGTTGAAGCGCCCGCGCGGCAGCAGCTCCTCGGTCCCTGCCCCACCAGCGCAGCCATTTTAGCCCGCGGCTCCCTGCAGGGCCCCGGGGTGCCCAGAGCTGGGTCCGGGCCCGCTCCAGCTGCAGCTCACGGCCACCGAGTGCTGGAGCTGGCCAGCAGGCTCACAGCACACAGCGCCGAGCCTAACTCCTGGCTGAGAGGGACTGGGAAGCAACAGGAATCTTGCTAAAGAAGTTACAAAAAAAGAAAACAGCAGAAAAGAGCACGATTTGATTCAGAACTAGCTGAACAGCTCCCAGGATTTCAGGCAGATGTGCAATGGCACGTTCGTCTCCTCATCCATTTACCAAGGCCAGCACCAGCAGTGGATGAGCCATGAGCACAGAAAGTTTTGTTCAGCTTTACAGACACTTCCCGCTGTCCAGCTGAATGCGAGGCTTTTCTCCTTAGTATTTATCATAGTGTATCACTGAAAGGACAAATAAATTAAAACACCCTGAGCGGCCTCAGGAGCCTCCCTCAGGATCCAGGCAGTACCCAGGCAGCACCAGGTTGCTGCTCACGGCTCAGCTACTGCCAGGCTCGCACCTGTGGGACTGCAGCGTGCTCTCACTTCTCTGTTACAGAAACAAAAATTGCAGTGCCAATCAATCAAGCTTGAAATATGCCTTGTGGTTTCAGTTTATCGCACCAAATGGTTGAGTACAATAGTTACAAAATAAACATCGGGCTCTAATTTTCCATTTTTTTGCTGGCCATTATAAGAGGTAGATACACAAGTTACTTCAAATGTAGATTGAAACGATTGTGGCTCTCAAGAAGCTATTCAGTTCCTGATGTTGTTTGTTCAGCACTCATAAAACTTACATTCTCCAAAAGAGTCTGACATTAAATTTCAGTGTTGCCAGTAAAGAAAGTAATTCTTACATCTCTTTTATCAGAGCGCAAATTCTTTGGTAAAGAACTTCCGCTTCTGCTGTACAGCAACATGGAGGCAATCGATCTCACACTACAGTACTGAGAAGGGTTTTTGTTCTGTTTTACTGGTATTCACTGCCTGTACATTTTCATAAAGACAACGTACGGATTTCACACTCGGCACTTCCACTGCACGGTCCTTTTGATTTTCAAGCTTTGTGCAAATACTAAGTGATAATATTTTACTAAAAGTAATAAAATATTTTATTAAAAGTAATAAAATATTTAGACAAACCTCTACAAGCCTGAAAGTGTATAAACGAGCAAACTCCACCCTGCTAATTTCACAGCAAATAATTATGATATATGCTCTGCCCTTCGCGTTCTCTACGAAGACAATTTCTTCAACGCCTTTTAACCAGTGGCAGGGGCCCCCTCCCACTTACTGCGACCTCTGAGATGAGAAGCGCAGGCCCTTGGCCCAGGTGGGCTCTGGCCTGGATCCAACAACGTTTTATCAGGGAGAACTGGCGGGACCCGCGCCGGCGGCAACGCATGTCGTACCACGAGGGGGGTTAGCGCCATGTTAGTTAGATCGGGTTCCACAAGCCACCCGCTGCGAACAAGGCCACGGCAGCTGCACGTCCCCGGTTCTGGAGGCCTGGGGAGGATGGGGCTGCCGGGGGCCAGCATCTGGCCTGCATGGAGCAGCCGGGTGCCAATGCTACGTGGCTGAGGCAGCAGTGTTACCGGCACAAGCCCCTGACCGCGTCCCAGCTCTGCTAACCGTACGGAATGAGCCGCTGTGAAGAAACTGACCTGGCTCCCTACAGCACACCAAAATCTTTCTCTCAGCTTTTCCAGAGAAACAAACCTTGGACGAGACAAACTGATGAAACATCAACAAACAGAACGCGAGAAAAGACGGAGAGGCTCCCACGGCACCATGGCTGGGTGCATGGGGCCAGGCGTGCCACTCGTGTCCCCGCCACACGTCCCACCTCGTGCAGAGCCCACAAGGAAGGGTCTGCTTGGCAAACAGCTTGGGAGTCCGACCCTAAGGCACTGCCGCTGCTTCAGGGATCCTAGGAACTGCAGAGTTTTTTTACGTAAACTTTGCAGAGCAAAATTTAAGTTTAGTGGGTTTTTTAGCACACTATCTAAATCTTCCCCAACTTAACTCTTAAAGTATGTGCAATAAGATGTAGGCATAATAAAACTTTACCTTTCTAAATGACTTACCATAACCTCCTAAAGCACCGTGTATCATTCTACCGTGAGTTTGCAAGGGCTACAGAGCGGGACAAAAAGCGCAGCTCTTACCTGCCTCGCCTCCTGCGCGGCTTTCGTCTGAGCACGGCTCCAGCGCTGCGACGGCGCAGCCACCGCCTCCTCCGCGCCGGGCCCGGCGGCGCTGGGCTAATTACAACATGCTCTCTTTGCAACGGCGGGACGGTGGCCTAGCTGGAGGGGAAATGGTGAAAGGCCAAAATAATTGCGGCTCCCGAACCCTATGGGTCTGAGAATGTGAAATGAGCTATTCTCGGTAGCATTCAGCAGTAACCATGGTGACGGGCTGCAGTTTGCATATATATTTTCTTAAAGAAGCAAAAATTACTGTCAGCTAATATAAAAAAAGAATGTTAGGGGAAGTGCTTTTGCATTGCAGGCACGTCCCTGATGACAGAGGCCGCTGCAGCGCGTGTGGCTCGCGCCACTGGCAAGGCTCTTGGCTGCTGGGCACAGCCGCGTGTTTCAAAACCCCCAATGGAAGCGGCGCAGCCTGGCCGGCTAATCGGGCGCTGGCACCTGGTGCTGGGGACAGGCACTGGCCGACTGACAAGGCAGAAGCCCGGGGGTGGGCGAGGGCTGCGGGCGGAGGCCCCGCCACAGCAGCCGCGCTCCCTTCCTGTGCCGGGCCCTGCGAGCCACAGATAACGGCAGCCATGCCGCCACCAGCACCGGCCCGCTCTGCTGCGGCACAGCTGGAGAACCCCCGGTTGTTTCTGGGGCAGGCACCCCAGCCCCGGGCTGCTGTGCCGGCAGCCGGTGAGGAAGAAGAACGTGCCGAGGGCCACAGAACGTGCTGGAAGCACCCGCTCGTTGCTCAGCCCCGAGGCAGACGCTACCCGTGGCTGCAGCTGTGCCTGCTCCTGTCACAGTGCCGGGCAGGGCCGCGGGGCTAGGAATGGCCGCCTGCACCGTGGTGGCACCGGGACAGGGCCTGGGGTGCCAGGGGCAGCATCTGAGGAGAAGCAGCGTGGGCACGGCTGTGGCGGAAACGCTGTGTGGCTTCCGCTCTGCTTTTTTAAGCCATTTTCTGCATGCAGGCCAAGAGGGCTGCGTGCTTGTGGGGAATGGCGAGCAGCGCCTGGCCCCGCCACGCTGCCTGCCCTGGCGGCTGTGGCCCCGCCGTGGCCGTGCTCCGGCCCGCATGGCTGGGGGCAGCGGGGAAGGCTCTGCCAAAGAGAGCATCACGGCCGGCATCTCGCAGGCACCCATTGTTGGGACGTAAGGTGCAGCTTTCAGAGCAGATATAAATAGTCTGCTTAGCACAATACATTTACCAGACCATGGTTGCAGCCATTTCGCAGGTGGAGGGACCTAACCACGATTCCTACACGATGAAGCACAAAATAAACAAAACCAAAACATTTTTTATGGAGCAGGATGTTCCAAGTTCAGTACTTCAGCACTGTATATAACAAACATGTTCCACCTTCATACCTGGAAATCCGGGGATGATTTACAAAATACTGTCATTTCATTACATTTAAAAACATTTAATTTCCACATTAGAAACACAAGCAAAACCTGTTAATTAAATATATCTTCATGTGGACAACCTGAGGAAATGTTTTCTTAGTGATTTGCAAGGATGCATTTTGTGGGGCAGCTGTAGTTTAATGGCACGTTTCAGGAAACATACCCTCTTGTGCTACACCGAGTGTTATCAGGCACTCCCCTCGGCCAACAAGCTCTGCTTCTGTTAGAAAGTGATTTAATGAAGTTGCCAAAACCTTTGCGTGGATGCTATTAAATTGTGCTAAGATAACTTAAGCTGAGGTACAGAACCGAATGGGATGCAGATGCCGTTAGCTGCAGCAGTTCACTAACTGTTCATGGAAATGTTCTTAGTCTGCAGCAACTGCTGTGTAGTTTAATTTAATTTAATCTTTAAGTGTTAATTGCTCTTTAATATATTAAATTAAAATACTTCCACTATTTAAGAAAATCCCTACCACAGACATAGAATCATAGGATCATGCAATCACAGGTTTGGAGAAGACCTCTAAGATCTAGCCCAACCTTCAAACTAGTACAGACACCTCCACCACTACACCGTGGTGCTGAGCTCTCCATCCACGCCTTTCCTGAAGACCGCCAGGGGTGGTGACTCAACCTCTTTCCTGGGCAGCCTACTCCAATGCCGCACAACCCTTTCAGTAAATAAATTTCTCTTAATACCAAACATTGCGCAAAATAAGCTGCGAATTGTTAGGTGATGTATTAATACAGCTCACTTGTTTGGGAGGACATAGGCCAGGCCCACACATTTCACATTTCTAGGTTTTCAAATTGAAAATGTTATGGAAATGTACACTGCATAGGTTATAACTTATCTTTAAAAATTGTGTGTGTAAAAATGCAAGCCGCTAAACACAACTGCAGGAACAGTGCTGAGGGGAAGAGGCACCACTAGAGGAGGCAGGTGAGAGAAATGCTGTCTGGCCCACAACCTGCAGCCCCAGGAGGTAAATAGCTCTTGTATTCTGACCCACTAATCTCATCTAATCAGTGTTAAAAGGATGTGACTTGGAGTGTTCCCGTCTCTTGGTCTCTTGCCCTTCAGAGTGCTGCCAGCTGTCACGCCGCTTTTAGCAAGACACTGTTACCTACTTCACATTACCACTCCACAGTGCAAGGGCTTTTAATTCATGGAACACCTCCCGACCTGGTGCTCACGGTGCTGTGCAGGGCACACCTCTCTCCCCGCCTTCATGCAAGTGTGCACGAGGAGGGGGACATGCTGTGTGCCTGGGTACAGACACACTTGGGGCACACACCCACGAATGCCATGATGCTTGATGCTAGCACAAGACAGCAGCGTGTGCCATCTCCGCACATGCCTTTAGCAGCAAAGTCGTCCTCACAAGATAAAAGTCTGACAAATATTACTAAGTAACTTCGCTTGAGCCACCGGACTAGTTAAACAAACTATAAATTTGAAAATGGCCTGGTGTGCCTGAACAATTTTATGCATTTTTTCACCAACATGAGGCTTTTTAATAAAAAGAACTATCCCATCAAAAATCTTGCATCTCTTATCTTTTTGGAAGTACTGCAACTACCTCAAATCTACCAGATTCGTGTAATAAAGGTATATTCTTTGTTATTAGATGTTCTATGAGGTATACAGTAAATTTATTTTTGTCATTTTTTAAAAGTAAAATCTTCCGGTTCCAGTGTTTGCATTATTATTTTTAAACTGCTTATGTCATTAGCATAGGAAAAGTATCAGGAAAAACGTAGTTACCTTCTCCAGCAAAAAGTATTACTCTTCCTTTGGTACTAAGCAATCCTTCCTAAATGGGGAGTTCAAATGCAAAGAGCATTGCAAACATTCCAAGTCTTGTGTCTCAAATTCGATTGCTAATAAGTAATAAAATCAGTATAAATCACAGAATTTAAGTGTTAAGGTGATTTGATTGGCTATTATTTGGGTTTATGACAGAGTTAATTTCATTTTACCTTCCCTTTTTATTTTCTCTTTCAGTTGGTTCTAATTCAAAAACCACACTGCTGCAGGATTACACTGCAAGCATTGAAAAGCTTCACTATAATCCAATTTCTAAGGAAATGCATCCACGTAAAAGTTCATCAGTATCTTAGAATTTCAGTTCTGTGAGATCTGTAATATAAAATTAAGACCTATTTCATGAAAGCTTAATTCAATTATTTCATGAGTGATTTTAAAAGACTGCAAAACCATCCCTCACGAGGCAGATACACTGGCTAAGGATGCTCCAATGAAAGCATTATTCTTTTTTGCAAGAGATCTGGGAAAAATTATTACCATGGGTAGCCACATAACGAAGCCAGAGCTACGGTGCGACCAGTGCTCAGCACCCAAGCTGATAACTTTCATGGCCATGGGGGAGCACCCAGCCAGGTCAGGGTACAAACGGGAACAGGAAGCCTTTTACTGGAAACACTCAAGCAGCCCCCAAAGCTGTTGAAGGGTCATTCCTCAAGACTGGAGGAGTAAGTGGAAATACCTGCAGCCACTGACTGACTCTCTTACATCTCCCAGCCCAGGAGGACCTGGGAGCTCAAAGGGCCATGGGGAGACGGAAGAACCACAAGGACACCAGATTTTAAACGTTGAGAAACAGCATTTAAATGGTAAAGGCTTACTGTAAGGCAGCAATATGACACAGCTCTAGAAAAGCAATTGTGGTCTTGCATTCACTAGCCAAAGGACTGGTGGCTGAAGATGAACATGCAAATAGCACTTCAGAGAACGTGCCTTTCTTAATCTAGCAGCATGGAGAGTGGAAGAGAATAATTTTAATGGAGAAGTTTGAATATTGCAAAATAACACTAAGATTTTTGAAGCAGTCTTCTAAGAAATACCTATTCTGAATGTGGAATCTGGGGCATTTTGGCAAAGATGTGGATACCGTGTGTGACAGATCTCCATTTTCCCATTGAAAAGCTTTTCTCAGGTACCACGCAGGCACTCTGCCCATCTGCCTGGGTTCCGCAGGTGTTCACCAGCCTGGACAGAGCACAGCCTCTGATGAGGGTGCAAGATACCTAGAAATTTCCAACACAGGGGTACACCACATTCACAGTTTAACGTGTGCCAGCAGGAGGCCCAGCACTTCCTTGAGACCTCGATCAGAATGAAGGCACCCCAGGAAAGCAGACATGTTCTAGTCAGAAAGAAAATCAAGACAAAAATGACAGGTGTTTCTCATTGATCACACAGTCCTTGCACAGCTTGGCGTAACATGCTAGTAAATATCGCCCATTCTTATCTCTTCAGATAATTTACTTTGGTGTGATATTAATATATGGGTTTATAAAATATTGAGAATAGGGCCAGTGTGCTTCTCCTGCAGTGCCAGATACACAGCTGTGGAAGTGTTCATGCTCTGATGAACGAGCGAAACAATTCATTAACTGCTAATTCAAGATGAACTTGTTGGCACATTTTTACTCAGATTGTTGCTTGCTTTGCTGTGTTGCTTTTGTATCAAAATGAAGTGTCACCAGCACCACACTGCTTAAAGAGATTTATGGTAATAGGTCAGGCAACAATACTTTCTGTCTAGCTTCTTTCCTTTTCTATTATTATTACTTCCAAAGAGTTGTCCAAAGCCTGAAGACCTCCTTAGGCCTTATTCAGCTGTTAATAAAATAACGAGTTCCTGTAGAAGGGCTTTCTTCTCTCTTAAGCCTAAATTATCTTCAGAGGGAATTCACCGGAAGGAGGACAGACTAAAACCAAGCAAAAATGTCACTATCTGGCTTTTGCATCCACACTGAAACCAAATCTTTGTTGCTTGGCAGCTCATCAATGCTTTCTACATGTTCCTCAGCTGAAGTCATAGTCCTCTGTTTGTGACTTGTTGCTGTGGAGATAACTACCACAACACAGGAATATGATTCCAGAGAGCAAAACAATATGCAAAAGCAGAAGCTGAACAAAATGCCTTTTTTCTTTCCCAAAAATGTCATTAAGAATTAATAACTCTGTGGAGAGAAGATCTTCAGAGAGAACCGTGACTTTCTCTTCCTAGTGCCGCGCGCGGAGGGCCGTGCCTGTGGCCGTGGCCACAGCTGTGCAGCAGGCAGGCTCTGCACACATGTGGCCAGCGCCGTGCTGCAGGCGCACAGCGAGCTCTGTGCCGCGGGCACGGCCGCCGGTGCCACACAGGCAAGGAATTTGCTGTGACTTGGTTTTTCCAGTTTGAAAATGTAAACATGTTGAGACGTTCGATTCATAATTCATTCGACGAAGCCTTAAAGAGCAACTGGGATGGCACGACAGCCATTTGAAAGCCTCAGAGTTAGAGGAGCACGTGGTGAGGCAGGTTTTGGTTTTGCTCGGCCAGCGAATGCACGAGCTGCAGCTCCAACAGCCCGGTGGGAGTACTTCTGTGGTGGGGACTGCTTCGCTCCGGAGGTCTGTGGAGATCAATAAACTCGACATTGCTAATACAGGGCTGAACACGTGTCACGTAGAGGGGGTCCGGTACTGTTTACTGTCATAGATCAGCATTGTACCTTTAATTATTCTGCTTGGGATGCCACTTCATAAATGAATCAGGGTGTTTGAGAATTAGAGAACTATGACTTGAAGATTTACATTTTGAATACTGAGAATATATTTGATTAGCAAGGTATACAAAAGCAAGGTATACAATTGCACATAGTTTATATACAGTCCTACAATACTTAATTTTTTGAATCAATAAAATTACATTATTATGCCATTTATAGTAGCTTCAGGACAGATAAAAAATTCACAAAGCAAAAAGTTCTCCTGAAACCAAGTATCTTCCACAAACCTGAAAGATTTCATGTTTTCTGTCAATATTTTTTTTTAGATGGAATTTCTGCTTTTGGGTGGTAAAAACTCTCATGAATACCTTTTTGCTCTTAAAAGACATTTGAGCAAGTAACAGAAATGCTAGAACGTACATCTATTTACTTCATAGCATACATGGTCCAGTGGAAGGTGTCCCTGCTCATGACAAGGGGGTGATGATCTCATAACTAGATGATCTTTAAGGTCCCTTTGAATGCAAACCATTCTGTGCATCTGGGTTACAAACACTGTAACTGGCTATCACTTGCATATATGCTTCTGTAAACCAGGAAAAAATATATTTATTTCCCAATTAGGATGTTCAATATTCAACAGAACAGGACCAGAAATAGAATGGAATATCCAAGAAGTAGAAGAGCTTAAACTAAATAATTATCTAGGGAAACTGTGCGCTAAAGTCAATAGGGATTCAGCCAGTTCACTGGAATGCCAAGTGTGTTTGCACAGAAGGCCAACTGAAATAGCAAACTTCTTTCTAAAATGCATCAAAAATAATTAGAAGTGCCAAAAGCGGAAAGCTGCATATACACAGCAAACCTGGATAGGCTCCTTATCCGATGGTATTTCTCTGTGCCCAGTTCATTCCTACGATCTCACAAAGTAGCACTAGCCACTTCTGTCACAAAGCTCATTTATAAAACTTCCAAATTCAGTATAAGATCTGAAAGCTGCTTGGCTAAAAAGAGCTAGAAAGGAATGCAGACCTTTATGCTATATATAGCACCCCTAAAAATATCAATGCTGTCTTACACTGGAATTTTGAAGATGTTGGCCAGTTTTACAAAAACTGCGTTGCTTTTTGATAAACAAGCTAGGCACAAACTGCACTGCTACTTCAACAATGGCACGTATGGGTCTGATTAGAAACAAAAAATACAGAGCTCTCTGAACTAAATTCCAGTACACAGCTCCACCAGCGTGCAGCTTACCAAATGGTATTCCCATCACCGTTATCATCCATAGTTACAAGAATTATGACAGCACAGTACAAAAATGCTTATACAGTACATGATCCTAACCACCCGATACTAACCATATTCTTGCTAGTGACCTTTGAAGGCAGGCCTCTTTCCCAGTTTATACCATTACTGCAGCAGAGCAATTTACATTTTCCTTTCTCCCGTGCCCAAGCCCCAGAGGGCTGCGCGGTGCTGGAGGGGTGCAGCCCCCTGCCCGCAGCCCTGGCACCTGGGGCAGCCCCACACAGGGCACAAGGGGCTGTGGTGGGCACCCCACGTGGCCAGCCAACACCTCGGCCCGCAGATGCTGGTGAAAGACCAGACTTACTTCAAGTAAGGAAAACAAATTGCTAGCCCCACTGCGGATCAAAGAGACACCAGTGCTGCATCTGATTAGATAAGCAGCCATCTGGAAAGCACATAGACTGGCAGGGCACAAGGAGAAGAGGGTACGTGGCCCGCTGCTGCAGGCAAAAGCCTCACAACTCAATCTGATTTTTTTGTCTGTGGGATAAGAATGATGATGAATGACAACGGGGGGCTGAGGAAAGGGGGGGGGGGAGAGAGAAAGGAAGTTAATATGTTAAGCTGATGCTACAAGTTCATATGCTGATCTAGTAAAATATAAAACCAAGAAAACAGTTGGAACTTCCTGAATTTGACTTTTTTCCCAGTAAAAAAGCAGAAACCCAACCCACTTCCATCAGAACAAAACTGATTCTACCATGCGATTTTCTCTTTCCGGGTTGAATGTTTTGTGTTCTGACTATATTGATAGCTTTAATATTTTCTTATTAAAGCTGACATTTATTCTTTTTCATTATTTTTCTAAGTTTTATTTAGGTCTTTGGTTCTATTCAGAAAAAAATAGAGATTCTAAAAGTTTTCAGGGGCAAGGAGCATTTTGTTTTGTTTGAAAATAATAAGAACACTGATTAATTTGGAAATGGTTATCTGAATCGGAGGAAATGTGGGAAACATATGGACAATCTCTTTTCTCCCTAGTTAGGAGATAAAGTATCCTCTCTGTTCATTTTCATCTCAGTGTTTGGAGATAACAGCTTTGTCTTCCTGCTGTATATCATGCCTAACAGATCCAGACTTGGAAGCAAAGTTCTCTTTCCTGATACGGGAACTAGTATAAAACATATTTATATTAAAAAAATATAAAACATTTATATTAAAAAGAAAATTAAAAAAAATTTATATTTTAAAAAGTGATTTACAATAATAAACGTAGGCTCCAAAAGACTCTTTCGTACCTCCTTTTGTTGTTTAGGAAAATTTTCTGTTTTTTTTCTGTTAAGCTACACAATTTCATTAGAAATTTCTAATTTCATTAGAAATTGTGTAGCTTAAATGCACATCTTCATACGTGTATACCCATGCTTGCTGTGAGTTTTGCTATGGACACGCTGCCGATGTTTTGGTATAGGCTGGCAACAACTGCAGTAAGGGAATATACGTGAACCCCATGTGCTGAAGGAGGAGGTTTGCTTGAACAAGTAAAATATCTAATTCCTGAATATGTAAGATGGGAACTATACAGATGAAAAATACACGAGGAAAAATGACTAATCCTTACTTGGCTTCTGCATTTTCCCATTGTGCCTTTCACAAGTTAAATCTTAAACCATGCTGATAGCTATTAAAACACTTCAGGGTGGATTTTTTTCCCCTTAATCAATGCACGCAGTCATACCATAATACTTCACAGAGGTGGCTAGAATATCTTTTGAGCACATGAATTTTGAGCTGGGGAGTGTTTTGGAGAGCAGGCTGAAAAGTCCTGCAAGCAGCTAATCATTCCAGCCCGTTCATACTCAGAACTGGTTCACTTTCACTTCAGTCCTTGAACAGCTGACCGTGTAAGCATGGCACTTAAACAGGCAGGCCAGCCAGGCTCCTGTGCATTTCACTCAGTAACACAGGAGAACACCCTTATGTCACCTTCTGGCTGACTTGATTTGTGAATCTGAAACCAGAAATATTTTCAGTTTTATCAGGAGCAGTTATAAGGTGCTCCATTAACACTGAGGTACCTGCTCATCCCCCCACCCTGACCTTCTGCTTCCTGAAAACCCTTTTCTGGCACAAGACCTGTGACAATTAATTGGCACTATGATGCTCTTCGACATTACTTTCACCTTTTCATTCCATGCCACTGGAACAATGAAGATCTCGAGTCTGAATATACCCTTTAAAATGCCAACTTCTTCCAAAGATTCACAGCTGATTTCATTTCTCCTGAATCCCAAGGACTTTACTCAAGTGCATCACCAGACGTAAGAGTTTGTTATTCCCTGAAGAGCATGGTTTTGTTGTTGCAACAATTCTGTTATTGCTGAACTTTTGAAGGACAGGCTTCTTGACAATTTAGCAATTTAAGCCTCACTCACATGGCACAGAAATGCAGATGCCTAATACAGCACAGAGCTGCAGCCTTTTAGAAATGAAAAAAAAAGTTCCTCTCTGTTTGCTAAAGGGAAGCTATAGCTTTCTGGTACATTTTCTAGAGCTTCGTTTAGCCGTACATTAGCATGCCTCTGACGATGGTTTCATTATCATCTCTCCAGGCAATCCTTCTGCAGCACAGTACACTGCAAGGAAGCTTTCTGCAGATTTTAAAGTCTAGTACTTTTGTGCTGTTTTATGTTTATTTTTTTCCCAATTCTACCTGTTATCAGTCCCACTGTCTGGCAAACAGCCTACAGAACTCCTTGCCTTCCTTGCTTTTCACAGCCTCCATATTCTTCTAGAGCAATATCACATTCCTGCCTGTGCCAACCCAGCCAAATTAAATATTAACTCCTGGAAGTGTTCCTCATTTCTCTCTCCCATTTATCTTTTGGACAAGGCTCTTCCGAAGCTCTGCAATTTGCCAGTATCACAGTGTTTATGATGCTGACATGTTCCCGGTGCCACCCAGTAGCTTTGCAGAGGAAGGCTCTTGCCCCCGGATGTATGAGCTGTGTACATGCGTGTACGCAGCCAAGGATACCTTAGCTGCCTTGGCTGCTGTGTGGCATTACAAATTAATATCTAACCTGCTGTTTACCCTTACATTACTTTTTCCAGGTTTCTCTTTTCCATGGACTGCTTGCGTTAACAGTTAATTGCCAATGGGCACAAATGATTTTTTAAGCAGATTTTTCGCTTGCTTCCTGGCCTGCACCTATCAGTTCTTCCCCAACACACAAGGATGGCATTGTGTTTTGTGATCCCTGCCCAGCTGGTGTCATCTGACAATGCAATTATCTTTCCTTTCCACATCCTTAATTACACTAAAATAGATTTAACTTGACTTCACTACTTGGATATCATAATGATGAGATATCTATTACTGACCTCCTTTAACAATCCTTCACCCTTCCTAAAAACCCACACGCAATTGTGTCTTCGATTCAGTTTGTAAGGCACCCTATCAAGTGCTGTATCAGTGTATAAAACTAAATTCATCTTAGACCCTCACTGGTTATAACTTCTATCAAAAGGTTCATTTTTTATTTCTCCTATTATTTGTTCCATTATTTTAGCAGGAGAACTAGAACTGAATTTACTATAAAGGGAGATATTTTTCCTAATCCAAGGCAAAAGTATACAAATTCCTCAGTGAGGCTTTTGAAAACAACCAAAAATACTGTTATAGCACTTACAAATGTCGCTAATCCTTAACAAACTGAGATACACATCATCCAGCCTTTCCGGCATGTTTGTTTCACAGGCATCATGCCCTCGTGCTTGTCCAGTACTGGTAGCTTATTTTGGGAGGTCTGTGTGCGCTGGATGGATTTTCCAACTACATACAGGACCAAAGCAGAGGGTGAGCAATGTGCTCTGTGTATAAGAGCTTTCCTTATTCTCTCAACTCCTTACAGACCTGTTTGCCAATGCCTGCTACATCAGCCTGACACCAGCAGCACCTCACAGCAGTCCCTACCCTGTGACTGAAGCAAGCGGAGAGCCCTCTCTCCGCTAACCGCCCTACCGTGCCGTAGATACAGTGACCGGGATTTTAGCAGCTCTCCCCGCAGCACGTCGCAGCAGTCGAAGCTGTGGCAGCGAGGAGCTGCCGTGCTGCTCAGGTGCATTGGACCTCTGCATCCTGCTGAAGCCACTCCGAAAGGAGCGGGGCCTGGGGAGCTCTGGGGTGATGGCCCCCACGTCAGCACTGATGCAGCTTTTCTACCGAGGAATGCCAGACCTTTAAATGTGCTCAACAGGCCGCTTCATGGATCAGAGCTTGAATAACCATAACTTCAGACACTAGATCTACTACTTCAAGTCTTAGCTCCCTAGTTACAGTGTTTATGAGAGGCACTCACAGAATCACAACATCAGAGTATGCCAAAACCACAGAATCATAGAATGGTTTGGGTTGGAGGGGACCTTACAGACCATGCAGTTCAAATACATAAGGTTTTAAATGATGACTGGAGTTAGGAATATCTGATATCGGAAGCTAACCAGAACTAAAGACTACTCTGATACCTCTATCTTAGAAAGAAATGTTTTCAAAAAGAAAGAAAAGTCTTATTCTCAATTTTTTTAATAGGGATGCCCATTAATCTAACTCTTTATATTTTATAACAATTTTTTGGTCGGACAAGATGTAGGTTCCCAAGTCTTAAGATAAACATATTCAACAGCCACTGAGCAGCTTTTGCGCATCTACTAAAAAAGGAAAAAGCCCAGCAAACTACCACAAATGTCTATTTGCCCCAAGCCAGCCTTCGTTACTTTGTGCCAGACATCACTCTGACACTGTAAATTGGCCCTCATCAGCCAAATCCTGGTGCTCTTTTTCATCTTTAACTAAATGCAAAGTATTAAACACGCGTGCTGTTTTGCACTTGAAGGCCTACGTGATTTGCACAAGTTAGGCCTTTCACACCTAAACCTAAACTAAAACCATGGTATTTTATCACAGAAATATTCCTTCCAACATTCTTTCTCTCCCTCCAAAGACAACAAGTGCCCAGTCCGTATATTAGGAACAGCACTTACTGTAACAACAAAGCATGCCCTATAGTCACTTTATTTAAAATAAATGAATAAATAAATAAATAAAATCAGGAACTAATACCGGTAACAAAGCTCTCCCATCAGTAAGTGGCAGAGCAGGCATGGTTAAGTGGGATTTGCCTTCCTCACGCAGCACTAACTGCGCTCCAGAGCCTGCACCAGACCCCCTCATGAGCGCAACAGTCAGACGGGACAATCTGGGGTTGTCTTCACGCTCTGCTGACTTCTCTTTGCTCAGGGGATCCCGCTGGAACAGGGTGAAGGTGCTTTGCTGCCCCTGCTGCAACAGTTATTTTCCTGTCTTCCCCCTGCCCCCCAGGAAAAATACCATTTATGCCAAAATATTATAATAATGAAACAGCTTCCATTTCTCATGTCTTAAGTATTACATTTTAAATTACTCCAGCTTGTTTGCTTGAAATGAAAGAGGCTGAATTAGGCAGAGACCTTGCAGAAATTCAGCTCCTGGCCACGGAGAGTTCTGCGAGGCAGCAGCGGGCGATCAGCCCCGTGCCACGCGGGGAGGGCTGCATGCTGCCCTCCTGCCTGCACCCAGCCCAGAGCCTGGCACCAGCTGCCAGGAGCAAAGCAAGAATCCTCTGAGGGATAACTTTCTGACTTCCTTTGCTAACTCTCATCACTGTTTACGAAATAAACAAGACACTGCCGTATGCCACAGCAAGTAAATGGCATTTTGAACTGCGTCTAGAGCAGAGGCATTAAATACTTGAACAGCCACGTTTAGAAACTAACAAATACTTCATGGAAAGATGCCGTAGCCAACTGCTTACTAGTTGCTTTTAATATTTAACTAGAAGTACGTACGCTGCTGTGCTAACAGAAGCAGTAAGCGCTAATCTGTTTGAAAGCTCTGGCATTTTGGCATTTTATCAAATTATTTCCTTTGCTTCACAAGAGGGTTATGGATACATCTGTGATACAAAGCAATCACATTTTAGAAGTATTTTGTTGCAAAGTTGTCAAGTTGCACAAGTGGAAGTACATAGCAACTATTCCTTCACAAAGGAAGTTCCAGGAGCCGAGATGTTTTTTAAAGGATCACAGCTCCGAATCCAAGGGCTAGCCATCATTTTTTCCTAACATTTGTTACAGAAGCATCAACCGATCAACAAACAGTACCTCGCTGCAGCACTGTCAGCTGATTTTTACTGCCCAAGTACAGATACCTATTAATATTTTTGGATCACTTTTACACTGTGAGTAGCAGAATGCCTACAGAACAATACGCAGCATTTCGTGCAGTCCGGCTATGAGTACTTGCACGATCCTATATGATAGGAAGGATGAGATGGGACACACGGCTCCTCTCCTGCCAGTGAGGGAGAGAAAAAAATAATGTTTGAAAGTCAGATTGTACTTTGATGTGAACATGGAAATTTACTGAAGATTAGCCTACACATGCACTTAAATAATTACATTATAATGAGCATAACATACATGAATTTGTGTCCTACTTGTTTTTAGCCAAATAAAGAGAGTGATGTTTTTTAAAATTTTTAGGAAGAGGTTTCAAAACTCTGGTGACAGTAACGAGCTGGTTCCAGCTAAGTGCCTCGTCACAGTGCCTTACACATTTTTGTATACTGCTATTTTGTTTCACACCCCTTCTGTCAGCTCCGGCAAAAACAAATTCTGTTTCACTCCCGTTTTAGAATTTCAGCACTATGAGCCAACAAGGAAATTATATTCCTTTCCTTTTATGGCGCTCTGCTCAGTCCTGGCTTGAACAGGCGGCTTTTGGTAGATTGTGATGAATCTCCAGCAGGCTAATGTGAAATAGCTGAAGCTCCTGTCTGCAACACATGCCTCACCGGGCTGCATAAACACCCGCGTGCCGCACAGAAGCCTTTGCAGCGAGAGAGCAACACAACAGCACAGCACAAACAAGGGCTCCCAAAGACACTTCAAAGTCTCTTTGTCTGCTACTGTAGATGTCATTTCATAAATCTTTCAACAAATAGCCGAGTTTGGGCCAGCAAACGCCCTGCCCTCCCTCCATCTGTGCTGCATCTGCTGGTCGGGGGCTCCGCGGGGACGCGCGCAGCCGAACCCCGCCGGGCACGGGCACAGCCCCGCTGCTCTGCTCCCGCTCACCCGAAGAGCAAAACGCAGTCCGTGCTGTGCCAAAAGAGAGTTTGGGGAACTCCGGTGTCCGAGCGTAGCCGTAAACATTTAAACAGAAATTCATGTTAATTGGTGCTCTGGGTTTGCCTTTTTTTTTTTTTTTTTAAAGAGGAAATGGATGGGGGAAGAGTGGTGTGAGGCAGGGCGAGTTCCATAAAAGGCATTTGTCTTTAGATATGCATTTGACCAATGACACAATTTATTACAGGGAAAGGAAAAATGTGGCAAGTAGATTACTTCCACATTTCAACTTCTGCATATTTCCTTTGTCTTTGGTGGGGGACCACCAAACACCCCAGATGAAACATGCTGCAGGCTCTGGCAGCCCTCAGGAGGGGAGGGCAGCTGGGAGGCTGCAGGGCAGGGGGCAAGACCCCCAGACAGACACCCGGAGCAAAGCAGCAGAGCCACGAGACACAGGCTCTCACAATCCCCAGTAGTGTAATCTGTTAATTTTCAGCTGCAACTACTTCATTTTATTTCATATTGCTTCTCTTGATGGCTTGGCACGTATCATTTTATTTCCCATCACTTTTTGTTCTTTACTGGTGTTTAAAGTTTTCCTCCCACCCTGCAAATTTAAGTACTCAAATCAATATATCTTCTACACATGCTCCATTCCTTTTTTTTCCTCCTTTATATGCCTTTTAAAAAAATAATAACCAGCTCAAGTAACACATGTGTGGGTGTTGGAGCAGACCACGCAGAGTGCACTACCTGCTTTTTAGAAATCCCATAATTTGGGGACAGTGTCACTGGGGACAGGTGAACGCACGTGGGTAGCACGGTGATGTCCGTGTTCCCAGGGCTGTGTCCTGCTTGCAGGCCCTGCAGCTGACGGGGATGCTGTACAAGGTATCAGACTTTCCCACTACTTCCCGCTGAGGCAGAACAAGATTTCGTTGTCTCCCAGCCACGCAGAGTTGTTGCAGCTGTGACAGGAGCTGGAACACCACAAAAGCACAACCATGGTCACAAGGACTGACTGGGGCTGCTCAGGCCCTGGCACAGGAGCACAAGGTGCTCGGGGCTCCCGGTGCAGAAGCCCTGCAGGGTGTGCTCACCCTGCTCCCACAGCCAGCCCTGCACCGCTCCAAGCAGCAGTTTCACTTCAGTTGTTGCTTAAATTGCCAAAGAAAGGTCAGTTTTATGGCGTCAGACACTGCTTCCTGCTTTTATTTCTGTATGTGACAGTTATTTAATGGTGGTTTGTCTATTTTAGTTATTAGTCACTTGGCCTACTTCTTAAAACCCTCGGTTTTCAGCGTTGCAGTAGAAGGAAGAGGCTCGCTGAGTGGATGGGCATTAAGATACAGTGAGACTGTAAGCTTCAAAAACACAAAAAAGGTTTTGTATAGAAATGAGACCAATCTATATCCAGTGCAGAAAAAAAAAGACTTTGCATATTTAGGGGAAATGCGATAGCACGTTCGCTCGTCCCTAAATGACTAAGACGAAGAGCTGACAAAACCTGGGGGAAGTCCTATCTTTCTGTTTACGTGAGTGTAGTAAAACTGAGGAACGTGGCCTCCAAGATACACAACAGCACCTCCTTGGGGCCCTGGAATTTTTAAATTTTCCAATCATGTTATTAACAGGAACTAATCTGACCAAGGCTGGCATCCATCCCACCAGATGGTGCACACCGAATGGACCCCACGCATGAGGACGCCAGCCACCACGGGGCTCACGCGCCCACGCAGGGGAGATGAGGACCGTGGAAGGATGGGCCTGGTGACTCTCCCTGGTGTGGAATGAATCACAAACGCACAGTCTACCTACAGCAACCACCAGAGCAGTGCAAAAACCGAGACCAGCTCCCGTTGGGAGCGTTCTGCCCGCAGCAGCAGAGGAGCTTTGCTCCCCATGCGTGTACTTCACGTGGCGGGGACCTCCTGTGCTGCACTTCCCCCTCTGGCCTGAGAACCAGGCAGAGGAAGCCGCAGATGATATCAGGTTGAGCAGCAGCATCGCTGAACCCCTGGGATCCAAACGCTTCTATACATTCAATATTGTAGCAGCTTTCATGAAAAATGAAACAGAACTGCAATCCACCAAGGCCACACTGCCTCTGCAGAGTAGCTCAGCTATCTTCGCAGAGCTGTGTACTTCATTTCAGCCCCGTTTGGTTTCAGAACACCTCTCTGCCTTCTTTATGGCCCCCTACTTGGCTGCAGGGAGTCAATGTAAGAAAGGGAATGCATTAAATGGGACTTACCAGCCTGGCAGACACAGGAGGCAGCATCTCCCTGAGGCACACTGTCAGCACAAACTGCAAGGTCACAGCAGCTGATCAACAAGTAGAAGAATTCTACTCTGCCATTCCCAGTTTTCAGGCCTGATACTTTTTTTTGCATTTTGAAAATTACTTCAGTAACAAGAGGTCTTGAAAACAGACATTTCTATCATTTAATCATTTTTTCTTGTTTTTTAATATTGACCAGGAGTACTGGGAGTATTGATGCTCGCCTGAACACGAGCCAGCAATGTGCCCGGGTGGCCGAGAAGGCCAAAAACCTCCTGGTTGTGTCAGGAGCAGTGCAGCCAGCAGGAGCAGGGAGGTGATCATCCCCACGTGCTCTGCTCTGGTGATGTGGCACCTCAAGTGCTGTGTTCAGCTTTGGGGCCCTTACTACAAGAAGGGCATCGAGGCCCTGAAATGTGTCCAGAGAAGTCCTTTAAGTCCTGTGAGGAGCGACTGAGGGAACTGGGGGTGTTTGGTCTGGAGAAGAGGAGGCTCAAGGGAGACCTCATTGCTCTCTGCAACTGCCTGAAGGGAAGGGGGGGGGGAGCTGGGGGTTGGCCTCTTCTCACAGGTAACCAGTGATAGGACCGGAGGGAACGGCCTCAAGCTGTGCCAGGGGAGGTTCAGGTTGGAAGTGAGGAGACATTTCTCAGAAAGCGCAGTCAGGTGTTGGGATGGGTTGCCCAGGGAAGTGGTGGAGTCACCGTCCCTGGGGGTGTTTAAGGAGATGTTGCACATGGTGCTTGGGGCCATGGGTTAGTGGGTGACATTGGTGGTAGGGGGATGGTTGAACCAGATGATCTTGGAGGTCTTTTCCAACCTTAATAATTCTGTGATTTTAAGGCAAAAAGAATAGTCTCAAACACTGAAATGAAATGACAAAAATGACTACCTTATCTTAAAAGCTAAGGACTTTTCATAGCTAAGATTTTAAAGGTTGTTCTCTAGACCACAGAACATTTTGCTCAAGCTATTTTTTCCTCCAGTGGCCGACAAAACAATCAATACAAAGTTGACCTCACCATACATTGGGCATTTCAACCCACGAGCCTGTATTAAAACTCCTAGAACACGAGGCATGGAGGAGGAGGGTTTTGCCCTGCTGTGGTGCTGGGTTCTGGCCCTCCAGCAGCGGGTGGGACACGTCTGCTGCCAGCCCGCGGCTCCACCGCGCGCTCTGTGGCCGCGGGCACCGCGCCTGCCCTGGGTGGCACCGAGCAGGCACCGCAGGGGCTGCACTCTGCAGGTGAATTCACTGTGCCAAATAAGACCCTCCGACCAAATATTCTTATTAACACAATGAAAAATCTGATTGTTGAAAAATGTTTTCTGCATAGGCTACAGAAGGCTGCACAAGAACACAGGGGAAATTGCTGACTGCATTACTTCAGACAGTAACGGAATTACTCTCCAATTATTTGTAATTAGGAGCTACACAACATTACCATAGTGATTAGGTCCCTAAAGGACAAGCAGTCAAAGCTCTATACATTCTGGACACCAATTTCTGAGTTTCAGAACAGCACAGCTGCTGTTCCCACAGGTCAGAGGTTCCCTTCTGCACTGATGAAGCACATGCCCAGGGTACACACTGCCCTCGGCAGCTTGTCCGCAGAGCCTGCCCCCCAAAAGGTGCCAAGAATTAGCAGCCTGCCTCTGGGACCTTTCAAATTAAAGTAAATAAATACATACGTAAATAAATCTATGCTAAATCCAAGGTTCTGTTATAGCAGGAGTAAATAGAAACAGCCCTCACCTGAACGTGCTATGGCATGTTAAAGAGATAAGAACAAGGCAGAAAAAAGGAAAAGGGGATAATTCTGTACCTAAGGAGCACAGCAATGGATTACACATGCTCTGGAGCAGGCCGTGTACATATTTTCTTTTTGGGGTGGTGAGCTCTAAGGCCACCTGACTTAGGACTGGATATTTTTCACAAGCGCATTTCTCAGCTCACAGAAGAATCCTTCGTGGCCCGGGTCCAAACCAGCCATTTACACATAAGGTAGAAGCTCTGCAGATGGACATAAAAGCATACTTTTCTGGCCCATAGCAAAAGAATGTTCTTATAAACAAAATTAATGCAAACAGTACATTCTCCACTCCATCATTTTCACTTATAATCATCTAAAGAAAAAAAAATCACACTTCAGAGTCCACAAAAACACACCTTAAGGACACGGAAGCCGAAGAGTGAGGAGGTGC
Organism: Aythya ferina; assembly: GCF_964211825.1. Lineage (NCBI taxonomy): Eukaryota > Metazoa > Chordata > Aves > Anseriformes > Anatidae > Aythya > Aythya ferina. The sequence goes on from NC_140305.1 coordinate 27,711,124, forward strand.
TGGGGAAGGAGACCTTTCTGCCAGGGGGACCGGGGAGCCTGAAGCTGGGTGAAACCAGGCCAGGGCAACTTGTGGCAAAGCTCCTGCATGTGAAATGCAGGAGCAAAGCCTCACAGCAACACAGGAACATCTCCTAAGGGAGGTTCAAGTGGCTGCTCTGGTCCATATAAAGGAGGAGGCAGAGCACCTGCCAATGATGGGGGCCAGCACTCTGCCCTGGGCTCACAGCGGGAGCTCGTTTGCTGCTAATGTGATTCAAGGGTAGATCTAAATAAAGGAGGTATCAAGGTAATGTGACAACCCTCTAGCCTAAGAGTGGCTTTGTGAAATGCACAGCTGCTGTAAAGCAACACAGCTGCTTGTGAGAAAAACCAGCACCAGGGGTAGGACCCAGCTCCCCACGCCACGAGGGCCCCAACCCATGCCTGGCTGGTGCTTGCCCCATGGCCCAGTGCTGCAGCACTCTGCTGGGTGGCGCACAGCACAGAATGGGATATTGTGGCTTAAACCAAATATTTAGATGTTAGTTAAGCATACTATTATGGGTTTGAAGAAAAGCTCCGCAGTGTTATGACTGGAGCTACGCTCCTCTTCCCAGGGATGCCAGGAGTCAGCTGTGGCTCCCAGTGGAAAAGTGACATCAGAATCTGCTGCGTGTAGGAAACTTCTCGGTCATTTCTGAATGCAAATTCCAATCCCAATGTATTCCAGCTCACACTCCCCTTCCCGCAGAGATCGCTACTGCCTCGTCCCTTAATAACCATCTCTTAAATAAACCATAGTCCTTGGTATCTTTGGAGGATGCTGTTAATTCTCCTGGGTCTAGTTCAGACCTACTTTCCAACACATCATCTGCTATGAAATGCCCTCCAAACAAGCATTTTTATAGTGCATATTTTCCCAGTCTGAGGAATTAAGCAACACTGATCAAGTATTTCTGGGTTGGAGATGGGTGTGCAAAACCTCATGAGGCTGCACTGCCGTGTTTCGATCAGCCCAGCACTGTTTGAGGAAGAAGCGATGGGCAGAAGCAGCGGCAGGGGAAGGCAGGTCGCCAACCTGCACCATGCCAGAGGCTGTCCCTGCCGCACCGCATGCCTGGTGCAGCTCCTGCCACTGGCCCACACTCAGATGCATCCCTTCGTGCCCAAATTAAAAGCTATGGAAGTAATGTCATTTCTGTCTTCCTCTTGCTTGGGGTCTGATTCTGACCACATTGAAGAAAAACAATTTCCAGGCTTTTTCTGCAGCTGCGCATTGCATGAGATCTTCAAATGGGCTCACGTACCTGCTGCTTGGTCAAAATGCAGTGACAAACAGAGACCGCAGCAGACAGAAAATACACCACTCTTTTTACGCAAACCAAAAATTCCATTATCCTTTCCTATGACACAACTGTTTGCAGAGAGTCAGCCTGTTCGTAAATTGAGCGGGCTAATGACCCTACTCTGGAAACGCTCGCTTCACAGCGCAAGCTTTTCCACCACATGCCATCCCATTTAAATAAAAAAGAGCAGCACTCACCTCAGTAAAGTTCAGTTGATGCAATCATTACAAACTAAAGGACATAATAGGGCATAGGGCAATATCTCCATAGCCTCGGGTTAATGATTATCTTAATCCTTAAACATAAGCTAGAATTTCTAGCTCAGTATTTAAAGATGTACTCGTTATATACTTGCATAGTAAGCACTGAAGCATGTCATAAAAATCAGACTTCAGGTAGTTTAATATGGCTTTTTGTATTTTTTCCTAGTGAAAATGGAGCCGGCCGCTGGGGGATGGCCACACAGACCCCCACGAGCTGTAAGGCCCCACGTGGCACCATTGTGGGCGATTACTCAGTGTGCCACACAGCACCAGAGGAGGTAGCTTCAGACATTGATACAGAAAGAAGTAAAAAATAAATAAATAAAAAATTTGGACTTGGTAAATGCCACATCTGGGTTCAACTGAGTAACAGGTTGGGAAACAGGACATTGATACGAAACTGAGATGATCAACAGTGGAAATAGAACCTCAGGATGACAAAAGGATGCTGAATGTGGGTTCTGCAGCTCCAAAGGAGCTGCAAAGAGCAGAACCCCACTCGTGGTCTCCTGGTGCAGCTGCCATGCTCCTGGAGAGAGCTCAGAGCTCAGCAGCAGGGGCAGCAGCACTTGCAGAGCAGCAGTCAGAGCTTCCAGCAGGGCCGGTTCCCCTCTGCATCTCGTGCGGCACAGCACTGCAGCTGTCTCCAGCAGAGCCCTTTCACCATATCCCTAGCTGACCCCCAGGTGTGTTACAGTTGCCCACAGTTTCGTAACTCACTCCAGAATGAACTGAATGTCCAGCTACAGAAATGACGATAAAATCCAACTACAGAAATGACTATAAAACCTCGTCAGCAATCCCTGCAGAAGACTGGCTGACATGGGAGCCTGGTTGTACCAGCGAAGCACCGAGGGCAGTAAGCAGGGAGGTAACATCCATCAAGCTTACTCCAGAGCAGTGCAGGATGTGTTGGAGTCCAGCAGTCCACCTGAAGGGGAAAGACTTTCATTTGAAGAATGAATTATTCACTGTCTTCAGTATCAGCAAATCAATTTGTAGGTGCATGAGCACACAGTCTACTCTCAGCAAACAAAACACCTTTGCTTCAAAAAGGAATCTACTGCCTGCTGTTAGCTTATTTCTTTGCAATGACCAGAGGAAGCCTTTGCCCATGGAAAGCTGAGTTTTAAACGTGACAACAGAGCAAGGGACATTGGAAGAAATGCTGCCATGTAAAATGTTTCTCATGTGTTGGTGTCTGGCAGCATGCAATTTTTACACAGGGTGAAATCCTAGCCGGTGGCAAAATTCCCACTGATTGCAACAAGCAGGTCAGGATTTCATCCATGAAGGACAAGCACTTGCAAATATCTGAACCAACAAAAAATCCATCCATAAAATGGTCCCAAGAAGTAAAAGAAATTAGCATGAAATAAGCAGCTGTTCAAGATCTGAGTGAATGGGCTTTAGATAGATTTCTGTCAATATTCACTAGGCACACAATGCTACACTAATCACGCAGACTCTGAAATAAAGCACTGCAGAAAAGAGGAACCAATCATTTGGAATCACTTTTAAGACCAGAAAAGGAAAAACAGCATTTCACCATGAATTAGTTAATGAATTAGAGAATGATTCAATTTTTAATCCCATGTCTGACTCTTTTTTGCACTTGCAGAGGCACTTGCTATGAACAGCTTAATTTGTAGGAAACCATAAACACAGACTATTCGATTCTTTAAAAGACACCACGGTCACAGAGCGCCTCGCAGGCAGAGCTGCTTTCCCAACCAGAAGCGAGGACTGACGGCTGGCAGGCACCAGTGCCTCCAGCAGCGTGCGCCTGTCCAAAGGCGCTGCCCGGCCCCCCTCAGCCCCCTCCCGGCGGGCAGTGCTGCAGCCTCCAGCCCGCAGCACGACGGCGAGCTCGGCCTCTGGGCTCGGCACAGGTTTTATTCCACCTAACCTCAAGCTGCTACTCGGTTGCTTCCCGTGGCAGCAGCAGCGATGGATGTGAAGTGCATTTGCCTATCTGCTTCCAAGGTCAGAAATGACAGCAAGGTAGAAACACTGACTTAAAGAAGAAAAACAACAATAAATTCCTTTCAGATTTCCTTCACAAAAAGCTCACATTATTAGATAATATTAAAAGCAGAGCTATTGTTGCCAACTGTGAATTTCCATTTCAAGAACGTCGTCGAGCTTCTCCATTCCAGTGAGAGTGAAATTGCTAACGATTTGTCAGGCTCATTCTGCCCTGGAAAGGCATGTCCAGAAACCAGCGTAAGCTGGAAAATGAGCTGACCAGTAGATTGGTCAGCATTTTTTGCTGGGCTCAAAAACTCTTCTCCAAACTGAAAATAAATTCACATCTGGAATATAAGTCTGGAGCACGTTCTCATCTTGGTCTGTCCCCGACCCAGAGGCTGCAGAGGTGCTGGCTATCACCGAGAGCAGTATCAGTGCCATCAATAGGGTGCAAAGGAAGACAGCAGAGCTGGGCTTCTATTTTTTCTCTGAATACTCTGTTGTGAAAGATTTTGACATTTTGGGAAAAACAAAGGTGCATCTTGTAAGGCAACGTCCAGCCTTTGAGGTGTGTGGTCAGCAGTAACACAAAGCGAGGCCTGCTAAATCCCTCGGAAGTTGGTTGCATGAGCACAAAATCCTCGTGCTGAGGGGTCACCATCACGCGCTTCTGTTGTAATGGCACGGAGAGTGGTGCAGGAGACCAGCTTCTGAACCACCTGCACACAGCTGATAGAGGATGGAGGAGTATACGAAAAGTATGGCTGTCACAGACACATTATGTTTCTTGCCCACAAGATAAGTCAAGCTTCTGAATTCTGCATTTTCAGCCAGTTTCCTTTTGCTGTTCTAGGCTGTTTTGTCTTGTTCATGGCAAACTCTGTTTCTCTATAGATAAAAATCACATGCAGAATACGCTATGTGATACACCAAAGCACGTAGGCATTTTTTAAATTTGTGCCTTATGTTTTAGAAGTAGATAAAAGATATGAAAAATCAAATGACAGAAAGATAAAGATAAAGTACACATCCAGACAGCAAGTCAATTAAAACAGATATACAGATTGCTTGTATAAACCAGAAACCTCCTTTAAAATAAGATGTAAGGTATAAATCCAGCGCAAGGAATCAAATCAAAGTACTTCATGCTAAGAAATTCTGCTTCAGAAAATGATTACTTTCAGTTTTAAGTGTATTATATAACACATTGAATCATTATAATGATATGCAGCAGCTCTCAGGAGAAAAAAAAAAAAAAAAAAAAAAAAAAAGATCTGATTTCTCTTTGATGTTTATTTTGATCCTTGTCTTGTGTATAGCAATACCGAGGTGTACACGGCAGTCTGAAAACCATCTGAAGAAGCGTGCAAGTTTGTTCTTTCTTGCTTGCACAGGTTGTAGGTCTTGAAAAGCCATTTTCATAAATATAACTAGAGTCACACAAAACTCCTTGGAACCTCGTATATTTTACAGTAATCAGAGGAACCGTTAATGAGAACAGGATAATTATAACTAAACATTAATTCCCCTCTATTTATTTTGGTACCAAGGTCAATTCTGATATTTCTTCCCTTGCCAAGTTGTATCAAGTACTATGCCCAAAGGTATTGTAGCTCAGTTAGGAAGAAAACAAAGGATGTATTAACCTCTGATGGTAACTGGAAAATTAATTTCTGGCTTCTTTGAGTACACCACTGAAATCACACTGGGAAATAACAGAAATTAAAACAAAGGAGAGGGCCTCACAGAACGGCTCCACAAACAACACCAGGACCAACGATGAAAGATGCGTGGCTGGTCCTGGGGGAGAGAGCTTATCCTAAAGCATAACCCTTGTCCTAAGGTGCATAAACTAAAGCTTTGACTTAGAAGTGCTTTTACAGAACTAAAACCATCTGAAATGACTCACGATTCTCAGGTAGGTGAAGCAAAATATGAGGTGAGAAGCAAGGTGCTGATGGTCCTGCCCCTGGAGCCGGGCCGCCCCATGGCCTCCTGTCCCTGCCATCCCCACAGCCCAAGCTGGAGCACAGCCGGGACGGGACCTGCAGGCTCATTCAGGCACCTGCTACCATGGGGCCTCCAGAGAGCTGCGTTCCCATTACGTACACTGCTCGTTGTACGCCATGCAGCTCACTGAAGACCAAAAAATGTCATCAAGCAAGGCTTCTCGTGCACCCCTACGAGCTGTTACACACCCGTACTGTCCAACAGGCAGAGGGTTGGGGAGCACAACGCAACAGCACGTGCATTCCCCCGCGTTAGAGGGCCTGCTCCGAGAAAGGAAGGCCTCCTCCACAGTGCTGCAGCAGACAGGACAGATAAGGCACATTGCTCCGGCCAGCCCAGAAATGCTCATTTTTAGCCTTAGTGCACCACTACGCTGCGCAGGCATTTCCCCCGTGGAAGCCCTCGTTTTCTTCCCCCTCTGCTCCCAGCACACAGACCCCGTGCAGCACATGCTGTGCCCAGACCATGGCTCCTTGCGTCCTGGCACAGAGCAGGGCTCCCGCTGCCCTGGCCAAGCTACACCCACACACATCATTTTCCTTATTTTCCAAGATATTTAACCCCATCTGACACCTGTAAGAGGTCCAGATTCTCTGCAAGGTAATGAACACACTGCTCCCTGAGGGACAGCTGGGCAGCTCAGGCAAAAAAGAGAAGCCTGGAATTCTGAGTAACTTTTTTTTTTTTTCCCCCAAAAAAGCATGCATTACTAGTTACTGAAGCCTAACACGACTATTTTGGCTCCTTTATTGCCAGATTTACTTGTAAAAAATCACAAACTTCTGGCTAAGTGAGAAATGAAAGAAAACGCTTCCTTATCAACACGCAGACAGGCTCAGGAATAAGCAAGTGACGTGCTGCGCAGAGCAAACCCGGGCCCACCCGCAGACACAGGCTGCCACAGCCGGCGGCCACAGCAGCACCGGGCTCCCCGCGACCCACAGCTGCCTGGCCTCGCTCTGCAGGGCCGCGGGTGGCAGGCAAGAAAGCGACCAAACACCAAACACGGTGTCTGCTGGGGCACTCGGGCAGAGAAGGCTTTTCGGGGAAGCTGCAAACACCAGATGGCTCCCCGGGAAAACACAAACAAACACAATACCACGGCGCACAGCGGAGCCATGGGCTTCAGATCTTGGCGGATACGTCAGGGTGCCGGCAGCTTCACGCTGCCTCCCAGTAACTACAGCACGGCTGCAGACAGATAAATACAAATGCAGCTTCCGTGCTGCCACTGTGGTCAGAATGACACCTTGTAAAAGCTTGAATGACTCCAGTGATCCGCTACCCAGGGACACGAATGGAGAGTGGCCAGGTGGGGTCCCCGCAGTGCCAGCCCCGCTGGGGCAGGGGAACTGTGCCCGCTGCCAGGGCCGTGCCGTGCTGGGGGTACCAGCGGAGCAGCCCCCATTACCCATCGCTGGGGATCGGTCGTGCAGACTGCAGTTTGCACTTGAAACAGCCCAAATTCTATGCTTACAGCAGCAGCAAGCGGCTCAGCTGAAAAAACTTCCCAGGTAGTCTGAGGAAAGAAAAAATTCGCCTTCAGTACCCCATTACAGCGCTCAGGTCGGTGACCACCACATCACCCTGCTCAGCACGCGTGCGACCAGGCATGGCGGGGACACTTGTGCCACAGGACCCATCAAGCAGACACAGCTTCTGCCACAGGAGGAGGCATCCCATTTTTCAAACACCTTAGGAAAAAGGTGTTTGGCACTCAAAGGCAGCATCAGGTTTCAGCACTGGCTGCCAGAATTTTTGCAAGGAACTGTCCTCCAGGCTTTCCATGCACCTCTGTTTTCCGTGCACAGAAGACTCTGAAGTTTTCCAGGAGAACTCCCTAAAGAAGTGCTCTTCTTGTTTCCCCTTTCAGCTGATCCATGCCAAGAACAAGCAGCATTTGCCAAGACCAAAATTCCTTTGCAGGGAGGCTCCCCTGTGACTCGCCAGTGCCGCGCTCCGTGGGCTGGTGCTGCACCTGCCCTTGGGCAAGCTGTGCCCTGGCCTCACGCTGCCTGCACAACCCTGCAAACCTGAGCAGGGAAGGAAAAGCACCTCCCAAAACCTCCGTGTGAGTATGCAGTGCGATGCTAAGCTGATGTCCGAGCCTTTGTAAGATCAAGAGTTGTTGTTTTCATGCCGTTCAATCCCAATTTAGCAGTGAACTATTTCCTACTCTGTTTATATTCCTGTTGCGAAGCCACCTGTAGCTGTGGGTACCATTGCTTGCTTCATGCAAATTTCAGTAAAGCCACCCAAAATATCTCTGGCAATGACGAGGAAATCATACACAGCAGTGAGCTGATGTATGAACAAAGCATCCCTGCGAGATCTCCATCTCACACGACGTGAGAAGCATGAACTGCAGGCACTGTGACAGGAACAGGCATTTGAAGAGCTGACCCTTGTTCCCCCTGCAGGACCTAGGGGTCCACCCGTGGCCAAGGGGCAGCAGGCACCCCAGACACATTCTCAGGCAGGGAGTGCTGGGCCAGGAGCTCTGCCCGCCTGCCCCAGGCTTTCCCCATGGCTGGGACCCACGCCAGAACCCACAGGCACCGGGGCAGCCGTGGGGTGCCATGGCCCCAGCACCACTGGGGAGGCACAGCCAAGTTCTTGAGGAGAGCCTGAAACTTGCCGTAGGGTGATCAAATGCATTGGGTGGTAATGTCATGAAGACCTCCATAAAACGCACAGAAATTAATTGAAAATGAGATAAGATAAAACAACCTGAGTATCCAATAGGCACTAAAAATAAATTGCTTTCCCATATCAGGAAAAAATTATTTCCCCACAACAGAACCACATACATGAAACCTCAGACAAAACAACCTTGCTTAGGGTAACAGATTCATGAATGATTCCCAGCAAACACACTAATACATTTTGAAATACACAACACAAACCAGAATTTGTCCCTGTACCATAAAGAAAGAAAAAAAATTTTAGAAAGGTAAAATATTTTTGAGCAGAGAAAAAAATACATTATTAGATTTAAAGTTATGGTAATCTGAACTACATACATAATCTTTTTAATTCAGGCCTTTGTAGCAATGTACTATAACAGGATAATGTTTGTTTTTACTGGCTGCTACTTGCCCTGCAGAAATCAGGAGCCATTGTGCTCGTTCAGGAGGAGGATTTCCTCTAGTAAACTTGCCAGTACAAAAACAATCACACATTCCGATAGCTTTATTTGGTTATAAGAATGGTAAACTCGTAAGGCAGTATGAGCTATTCCATAGAAAAAGATTAGATGTAGGCAGCCCAAGGTTCACCCATTTAAAGTAACATAAGTTCGAAAGTTTCCATTAGCTGATTATAGGAAATAAGACATATTTATTTTCTTGGATTTTTTTTTTCCTTAAAAGAAAAAAGAGAGTCCATTTTTTTTTCTAAAGCTAGCTTGCACCAGCTACCACAATGCACATGGAAATGGCACATTTTAATGATTCACACATTTGAGTCATTTGCCTTATAAGCAGAGGATCGAGGTGTAACACAGCACAAGCTCCCACGCGTGCATTCCCCTCGTAGCCTGCTGCAGACTTGCTCCTGGCTGGTAGTCTGGGTTACATTTGATTCCATACTTTCATTTACACCGGACATTTCTGAGTACTTTTGCTTGTAAACCAGCTTTATAGTATAGTATTTTTGCACATTATCTCACATTTGCTGCATCTGCAACAATTTATATGACTAGAAAAGGGAGACCTTGTAAAAGCTTATTGATTTGAATAAATATCTGAAGTACACTTCAGGGACCTGTTGCTGAAAAAGCAGAAGGAAGCAATATAGCACATCAAAGCACTCCTATTTCTAATTTTATATTAAATTTGATATTGAGATGCTTATTAAAGCAGTATTTTCCACTGCAAGATACACAGTATATAATTTTCTTTGACGAAGTTCTAAACTTCTCTAAAAACCCTCTAACAGCTTGCTAATGCTTGGCATGCAGCTACACGTTTTATAACACACACTCCTATAGAATCCCTCTGAATGTATCTTAGCAAATCGCTATTAATCATACATAGCATGAATAAGTAGCAATCTTGTAAGCTGGATACAATCCAATTACATTTTAATATTCACTCTATTAAGGAAAAAAAATCAGACTGAGTAGAAACCAGAGGAACCCCCTAACAAATCAGTGATGCTGCTCAGACGTACCTTACAGCGTGGAGCTGAGTGTTTCCCTGTTAGATCGACAACACGATAGTGTTACACCACGATGGGGCCTCAGAGCAACCAAAACCCACAGGAACAATGGTCTGAGCTCCCAGGCAGTTTGCATGGCGCCCATCACAGCATCGCCCCAGTTCCTCGGACACCCCGCTGCTGCTTCTCACCTTGCGAACAGAAACCCCTTAGGGAGAGTGGCTCTCTGCTAAGCTGACAAAGCCCAAGCTGTGCCTGTGGCTGCAGCTGGAGACATGCAGGCAGTCCTGTCCGCAGAGCCAGGAGCTGAGCCAAACACACACCCCTCCCTCTTCACCCCTTCCACCCCACCGAGCCCACCGGTGCAGCTCCCCAGCCTGCCCCTCACCCTCAGCCGCCTGCCCCAGGGCACTGCACCAGGACACCGCCGGCATTTCCTGGCCATCACCCACCCAGGGTTCCCCAGTTCTCCGCGACACCATCATAGCTCTTCTCTTGCTTCCTGAATTAGGGATTCTGAAACTGAATTTTAACTTTATACTGCATAGTGTCACCTCAAAGGTATTATAGCCCACCATACTAAGTCAATCCTGGCACTCCGTAAATTCTGGGTTATGGACCAGTTAGAGTTTAACACATTATGCTGTGAGAATGAATGCTGCACATGTGTACCACATGTCTTTAAAATTCATGTGTCATTTAAAAAATATAATTCTCTACAGCTGAATTAGACAATGATTTAAAATAAATAATTTCAATCTGTTCCTGCTAACACACATGTAAGGCTCTGCAGTCTACAGAAATAAAATGAAAGCTAAATCTGAATGCTAAGCTTGAGCCTGGGGCAATATTTTCTCCCAGCTAATTTAGAAAACTATAAAGGTAATATTTTATTATGGAAAGAGTCGTGTGCTTTCACCACTAGCTTTACTGCTGTTGTTTTTGTGCTTAGTGCAGCTCTTTTCTAAACTTTCTATCATGCAGTCTCATGGGCTGTATGTAACACCAGCTCAGGCTTCAGGTTCAACAGCCAACACGTACCGCATTTCAACTCCTTTCTTTCCCTCACGGAGGAAGAGAAGAGGTTTCTCATAGCAGGCTCCTGGATAACAACCCTGCCTGGAGGGCAGCCCTGGCAGAGCGCTCGCTGCAGACACTGTGGTGGGAGCGAGGGGATGCTGAGCAGCTCCAGGGAACTTCACGGGAGCCTCATGACAGAAAGCAGCTACGGGTCTGGAAAAGAGCACTGCCTGGCAGGTGCAGAAGAACGAAGGAGGACAGGTAGAAGCAATTAGGAAAGCGAAAAAACTGCACGGCCCTGGAGATTCTTTAAAAGCTGTATGTATATAAGGAGGCGGTGGAGAACAGCGTTACCTTGCAGGGGTGAGGGACTCATGTTCCACTGGGCCCGCTCAGCACGCACGGGATGCTCGGAGCCTCCACGTTCCCCAGCTCACAAACGCAGGTGGCATTTCTGAGCTTTGGAGGCACGCACACAGCACACATACCTCCAGGGACAAGTATGCACTGTATGTCACCAAACTAATGGTAAGAAAAGTCTACAGATGCGCACATGTAAAAAGCCTTAAGGGAAGAAAAGAATTAATCAAATTATTACTACCAGGTATTTACATAACGGAATGGAAGGGATAACAACAGTAAGTAGCTGTTAAATGACCTGGTTAACAAAAGCTTGGTGGGTTCATTTTTCCGTCTCCTAAGTATCCCTCCTATAATACTACTGGTTGTAACAGATGATATTAAAGGTCACATTGGCAACAATGGGTTTTTAAATCATGCTTTATTACAGTCCTCCAGTTACGATAATGCATTGTGGCCTGCCCTCCGCTGGGGCACGGTGGCATTCCAGCTCTGACTTCATTTAGAGCACAGTGAAGGATCGCAGTTTAATTTCAATGCAAAAAAAAAGACTTCACAAGGCTGATCTAAAAACACAGTAGCATGTTTCCAAATTTCAGGTATGAATGTTGGTAACTTCCTTCAACAATACTGAAATAAAAGATGCTTTGCATTTATATATGTCACTGACCCCTCATCTGTGTTTTTATTATGTGACATGCGATTTCCTTATCTCATTCTAATCACTTGCCATCTGCTTAGGGATCTCCTTTGCTTCATCTCTGTCATGCTTTCAGAGTCACAAGGTAGTCTTGACAAAACAGGAGGAGACCATACACAGACCTTCAGAGTCTGTGGACAGAAATACTTGCCTTTAAAAATGTCTGATTTACTCAACATCAACTACTCATACAAGCAAGAGTATTGCTCATGCTCATATGCTCATCAAGTGAATTTTTAGTCAATAGTTTCTAGCCTAATACTATTACTCAATTTTGTTTTTACATTTCATCATCTGCAAATTCAGTTTATTGAAGATCATGAAAATTTTCCCCACTTCCTGACCTCAGTGTTAGACAAGTCCAATAAAACTAATTTGTATGCCACAATGACTTCTTCCATTTGAAATTAGCTCAAAAGACAATTGTGTGGGTTTGTAAACATAGCAAACAAATTAAATTGGTACAGAAACCACACTCTCCTGCGAGCTTACACATCTGACATGCTGCAAGCATCACTGATTGCAAAGAAGTAAAACCACGTTCCAGAGATGAGCTTCACCCTTTCTCAGGAAAACCACATGGCCCTTGCTGCTGCCAGGCTGCCCACGAAACACTTCGCCAGCCCAAAGGGCAGCTCTTGCTGCAGCCCCAGGGGAGAGGGCTGAATGATGGAAGCAAAGAGGCAAGTGTTAGGCTTGGGACAGGCTGAGTGTCATTCACCCTCCGCTCAAATGAATCATTCTAAGTATTTAAATGTTTCATAGGGTAGACTCCCTTTTAGAAAAGATTACTCAAAGTCGAAGTAAATCCATGGAAATAAATACTCCTTTCTACTCTCTCTTTATCTATGATAGTATCTTCCTAAGAAGCTATAATCTTACAGCCACTCATAGTTCAGGTGACAGTTTCTTATTACAGACATTATTTTCCAGTAGCTTTCACTATAACCTCCTCTCCAGGCACAAGCGTGACATTTAGCTTTGTCATCACTCGTCTGTGGAAGAGTTCCATGGGGATTTGGAGGAAGACAGCCAGTGACTTACAAAGCAGTGCAGCACGGACATTTCTTATTTTACATCAACTACAAGGGAGGAGGCATGGAAGCAATCGTAAAGCAGACAGCAGGGAAACTGAGGCTGTCATTAAGAGACCAGTGTGCAAGTTAAATAATTATTGCATTGTTGTTGCAGTGGTGAGCATTTTCCTTAAACCTGTGCAGTTATGCAACATGTATGTAATAAAATTAGTCTTATTTCTTCATCTTCTAAGACACTGTGATATGCTGCAATAAGCAGAAGCCAATGTTTTAAAATAAACTGATGACACATCACTAAAAAAAAAAAGGTCAATAACCAAGGATGTTCTTAATCAAGTTCACATGATAAATCATGAAATGACCAATACATTAATAGCTCAATGCTTAATTTACTGATTTGGGCATTTATAATCCATTTTAAGCATTGGAAAATGAAATCCATTTGAGTTCAGATTTTTTTTTTCCAGATCCTGGATGCATTTGCTTTCACTAAAATCAATATTGTTATGAGGCTGCTGTTCATATATATAAGCTTATTCCAGCTCCAAGATGTGAAACTGAACATACCTTTTGTCCCATAAACAGCCACACAGATTGCTGGGAGCCTTGCAGCCCACTCTCACCAGAGGCTGAAGCACAAGCACATCATATGAAAAACCTCGGTGTTAGAGTGGGAACTCAGGCACTTGGGCTGCACACAGCCGGCTGTGGAGCCTGCCTGGCCCTGCGAGGCCACCACCTGGCACAGACAGGTGGACAGATGGACAGACGGATGGATGGTTGGATATATGGATGGATGGACGGACAGACAGCTGCTCCTGGGCACATAAATATATATATATAAAATTTATATTAAATATTACAACAAAATGTTACATACAGAAATGACAGATTTCAGCACCGTATTCTGCATGTGGAAAAAAGCCCCAGCTCTCCAAGAAGCATTCACATTAAAGCATTCTTTTCTTCCTAAATTGAATGGAACATTCCATACAGCACAAATATTTTTAAGTCACCTTATGCCTATTGTAAAGGTTTGCTTTTCAAAGTACTTTAAGTGACCTTTTGACATAACTCAATATTGCATCTTTTAAATCACCAAAAGCTACACTTGTGCAGCTGCTCCAGCCTCTCCATTTCCCAGAAGCAAAGTAACCAGGCTGTAATCGTCTCTGCTGATCCTCGACAGTCCTTTATTGTCAGTCCCTATAACCTGAATCTGGATACTTAAGAATTATAAGTTTTTAAACTTAGTGTTTTAATTTCTCAGCTTCACAAACAGGAAGCATTACTCATGTTAGCAAGTTAGCAATTTAAGTATGTCATTAGGCAACATCAAAGGGTAGGTTTTGATCTGTTAATATGAAATCATAACACATGGGATTAGCAAGATTTAGGTTATCTTGCTGTTAAATCAAGTTTTTTCAGAGAGCAGTGTAGATAGAAGCTGGGTGCTCTTTTCAGAGCTATCCCCTCTATGCTCTCCTCTTTGCAGCACAGATATTTCACCGAGTCTGCCCTTGCTGCTAAGCAGAAGCACGGAACCACTGCCATTTCTATACCACTTGCTCTAATCATTTCTGAGTCTAAAGCACTTAGATTTGCACAAGGCAAGCATCTGTAGATAACATCAAGAGAAAAGCCTGAGAGCAAACACCACTGAGCAGCCAATGTACCGAGAAGTGTTTGTATCGCATGTTTCTCCAACAGCAGCGAAGTTAACGGTGGCCGGCGGCTTTGAGAGCTGGCAGAGCTGCATCTAAGCGCGCTGCCTGACTGCTTGGGTGCCTTGTGGAAATCGAGCCCGTTCACAGCTTTCTGAGACTCCATATAGTGACAGAAAAGGCGGTGTCCAAGGTGCTTCCATGGCTCGGACCAGCAGAATTCCTTCCTGGCCACCCAGGTGCCTGTGCCGCCAGCCTCACACCCAGTGTTGCCCCCACCCCGCTCGCCCTGCACCACAGCATGGGGAGCTGGCACTGGGCAGCGAGGACGGGCCCTGCTGGGACACGGTGAGCCCTGGGGCCTCGCTGCGGGGCTCAGTGGGCAGCCTCTGTCGCGGTGCTGCTTCTGGTGTTCCTCGATGGATGTTGGCTTCAGCCACTTAGCAGCGAGCATTAATCTCCAGTCCTTTTCATTCGCTACAAGCCTGTTTTATTTGAAATTGCTTAATGCTGTGATGCAGCGTTGGAAGACTAATGGCTTTACAGTTTCCACCACATTTGCCTCAGGAAGACATTAAAGAGAGGATGCTGTGAAAGGAGCCATCTGAGCTTTCATGCATCAAAATCTTGATTCAGCCAGCACCAAGCATTAGCGGGAAGCCATGGACGGCCTGTATTCCCACCCCATTTCTGCTTCCACAGCACCACACCTCAAACCCACCCACCTGTGGTACAGGCAGCGTCCTGCTGAAGGCCATTTCTTTTACACTGCCGCATGAGCACTGAGTGTGTTTGCCCATAGCTAGACAAACCTGACCGAGCCACGCTGCTTCTCTGCAGTAACTCCTGCATGTCCTGGAGCTGAGGGGCTGCAGTGGGGCCCCCACTCCTGTGGTGCAGCCACCCCACAGCTGACCCCGCAGTAGCGGGCTCCCCACAGCACAGCTTGGATGGAAAAGCTGGATTTGGTTTTTGTAGTTTCAGGTTTGAAGCTTTTCGAAAAACGGGGCTATGCGTGGCCACAGCCTTTCTCCTTCCTTGCGAGGTTAACGGTTGAACTTTATGATCTTAGAGGTCTTTCCCAACCTAGCTGGTTCTGTAATTCTTCCCACCAGCAAGAATAAATCCAGCTGACAGCAGGTGGGACCCTTCATTCGCTTCTCAACAATACTTGCCAAAACGAAGCAAGTGCCTAGGAAGGACAAAGATATCCTAAAATCACACCTTACAGCTGAGAGGGCACAATTTATTTAAAAAGTCAGCCTGCAAGTTGTTGAACTGCTTTTCTTTACCAAAAGACTTAATTATTTCAACTGGAAGCTTATTTGTGAGACACTCTATCCTGCAATTCTTGCGTGAACACATCAGGAAGTGAAGTAACAGTGCAGAAATGCATAATCTGAGAATAACTTGAAACAAAAACAGCAGTTAAAAGTTCAGCTTTACTTATATGGACTAGCATCAAGACAAGACATAGAAAAGTAAAAACATTAAGCCTAGCCTTGTGGCTACCTTGCCTGTGACATCGCCCATGTGCAACATCTTATCCTCAGGGTGAAAGTTAAGTAGCTAGGTCAGACCCTGGTGTTCCTGATGACTTGCTGTAAAGCTGTTTTGAACAAATAAATAAAAATGTAAGTATTTAAGTGTGTGATTTACTGCACACTTCATATGCCGTTCTTGGACCTTGGGGTATTGTTGAGGTGATAAACAAATAAAAGAGTGCATTTGGCTGGCTTACAGGCTCTTAAAGAATTAAGTTCCTCCTGGGCTTCACAAGGAGTATTTAGCTTAAATACTTTTAGAAAGCGTGAATCAAACTGAAAGTAAGCAAAAGTCAAGTGAATTAATATCTCTGTCTCTGTCGAGGTCAGCAATTAAAAAATGGGCTGGCTGCGCCAGCTGAGCCATGAGGGGCGCGGTGCTGATCCTCGCCAGCAGCGAGGTCTGAGAGGTCAGCTTCCAGACCTGTCCCCAGCTCCGCAGGCAGCTGGCCTTCACCTGGCCCAGCACTAAATCCCCAGCCACTTCGGGCATCCCATCCTTCTGCAAAGCTGGCCTCGTGAGGGACCGCTGGAACAGCGCGGCGGTGCTCTGCTCCTTCTGCCCCACCACACGTGCCAGTGGCAGTGGGCACAGCTCGACCTGCAGCTGAGCGGGGCCACGGACCTGCTGCTGCTGGCCCCTGGGGACGGGCAGCGCCCCAGCACCTCCACCGCCACCGCCGCATCACCTGAAAGTGGGGCACAGGCCCACTGAAATACCCCTCCCAAAGTGCCTGTCCCAGTCTGCACAAGAAGAGCGTTTGGCTGTTACAACTAAACTGGTTTCATTCTCTTCTGCCACTCAACAAGTTGGACGTGCTGGTCTTCCAGGAGTCTGCTCCTCCGTGCAGCCACAGCTCCACTCGTCACCTCGCAGCCCTGGTGGCCGCCTTGCCAGTGCTGTCCCTCCACCGCTGTGCTTTTACCTTCAGCACCATGAGCTGCAGGGGTGCTGAGGTTTGCTAGGGTTGAAAAAAAAAAAAAGTACACTTGTACATTTTTCAGGCAGCTGCTCTGGTGGAGGTTTTGGAGTCAAGCTATTGTTTCCCCCGCCCTGCAGCCCCCGTGGCCGGGACCAGATGCCCCCCCCCAAGGCAGACCCCGCTCGCTCCTTCCATGCTGCCACAGCGCCAGCCCGGCGCAGCGAGCCTGCGACTCCCAAGGCAGGGCCCAGCCCAGGCCGCTCCCTTCCCGTTTTGGAGAGCCGAGTGTCCCCGGCTCGCGGAGCTGACTCCTTGCTGGCACCGGCCTCGCTCACTGCACGGAACATTTATTTTTAGGTCGCTGACCGCCATTAAAACATACTTGGACTATTTTCAGTCTGACTCACCACTGAATCGCTGTTCTTCTGGAGGCCAAGTTCTCTGTCCCCACCCAAAGTGAAGGAAGGCAAAACAAAACGAAACGAAAAGAACTGGACCAGGACCAAAGCCCTTCAAACGAGCCTCCAGCCGCACCAGCGCTCTGCCCAGAGTGGGGTCAGAGGCACCCAGGGAGGGCCCACAGCCCCAGCACGGCCACCATGGCAGCAGGGGCGATTCACGCTGCTCGGCCCCATGTTCACAGCACCCCCATCACGGTCCCCACCTGAGCTGCCACAGGCTGCCCACGGCCCCTCTGCCACGTACCCACAGCAGAAGGCACGGCAGCTGTCCTGCCTGGTGGCAGGGGCACTGGATGGCCAGAGGACGGTGTCACCGTTTGTCCCCACACACAGCCCCAGCAGCGGGTGGGTGCTGCCGCCCATGGCTCCCTCCCGCACATCGCTCCTCCAGCAATGGTTCGGTTTTTAACTCAAATGGGTTCGTTTTTTAACTCAAATTCGTCTGTTAACTGCTCAGAACAATTAAACGGAGACCAAGCACACATACACTGCTTTAGGATGGAGACATTAGTCTTAGCACCATGAGTAGGAGGGGGGATGAAGCCCTCAGCACCAGGGGACGGCTGACGCATGGCCCCGAGGCAGGGCAGCACATGCAGAGCTCCACACCTGGCCTGTACGGTGAGACACGGTCATTCATGGAAGGGCATTGAGCTTCGAAAAACACAAATGTGCATCTGCAGAGAGTAACTGTATAGGGAGGGAAAAATTCTCCTTATATATTAGCCTTTTCAGAAAGACACTTTCATGTTTTCTAGTCAAATGCCCTTTATTTTTTCATTTTTGCTATTATTAACTGCAAGACAAGAAGCACCATAGTGAGACGTCCATTGATCAGAATTTTCACTAATTGGCTGGGGGAGATGGAAGTAGTTGGGGATTTTTGACATGCTGCTTAACCCACAGTAGAAAGCAGGATTATCTCAGCAAGAGAAAGGGACCAGAGCCTAATGGGTCACAAAATTACCTGAGGTGCCTGGGCTTTGTCTAGGAGCACCTAAGCTAAACAGAAAATACTTTTGCCAAGTCTGAGAAAATGGTCAGCGTCTGCAGCAGCATCAGAAATCAAAACAGGCTAAGTGGAGCCAGCTGTGGCCACTCATGCAATATTCAGTTTAGGCTAGACAGGACAAAAGCTGCAAATGGGCACAACCTTGAAATATCAGGGTTAGAATTCATATGCTTTGTTAATCAGTATCACCCAATCAAGGTAAGAACAGACTCAGAAATAGAGCTCCACTGGAATAGTATTTAAATATTCACTTGAAATACCTAAAAGCTAAAGCAACTCACCTGTCCCAGTCTCAGTCCCAGTCCCAGGGGAGCAGTACCCCACTGCTGCCAGAGGTTGGTTGGCTCTTGGTCGGCTCCAAGAAAGCTCAGGACCTGTTTGGTTTTGCTTACCTGAACTGCTTCACCCTGATAGGAAGCGCAGAGCCGCCTGTCCTGAAGCACGGCTGGCTAACAAATGCCACCCAAATTCCTCTCCAGGTTTCTTCAGCTCTGTCACTCACAGAGGCCCCTTGCCCCATGTTGTCCCAAAGCCAGCTCTCACCAACCTCCGCAGCCTGCGGGGGGCCACGAGCCCAGCTCTTGTGCAGGGGGCAGTGGCGCTCTCCTGGGGAGACCTGTGGGACCTGCTCCCAGAATTGCAGGCAGAAAAGATCCACAGGTAAGGTGCATCCTTAAAACGTTATTGGTGTCTTAATGGAGAAATACCATTTTCCTAATTTAACAAAGGTTTATAACTGGAAGAGCAAATCCAGAAGTGGGGAACTACAGCAGTATCAGAAAAGTACATTAACCATATGGAAGTGGCTGCATTCAATCATAAAAATTATTCATTTGTGTTCAGTTGCACAGACTTTAGCAATATAATTGTGAGAATATTGAACTTTATTCCCTCTTGCTTTTGCTCTAAGTCCAGTCAAGCCTGCTGCAATGCTGTTTCCAGCCACAGGAGAGCACAAAGATCTCGCTCGCTGGGAAGGAGCTGAGCAGACCAGGCAGCGGGTGCTGGAGCCCAGCCTGTGTCCTGCAGCCTGCTCTGCTCCCAGCCAGCACGGTGCTCTGAGCCGGGGCGAGCCTGCAAGAGGTTCGCTCACTGCGCTACGTGAGCCTTCCTGTAGATCCGCAGTTTAACACGATTATTGCCATCTCTTCTGTCCCCTATGCTGTCTAGTATTAGCGATGTGCATAGCACAAATGTTCTCTGCTAAATTTTCCTTCTAGAAAGAACAGTCCATTCTGCTCAAGATGTATAATTCATTGTTCACTTTCATTCTAAACAAAACAATTCTAAAACTTAGTTATATAAATAACATTTTGTTTGTTTGGCTATATGTTTTTATGCCTAATTCTTCGCATGCAGTGAAGTGAGACTTGCCATTCGTCGTTACTGTCGATATGCTAGTCTGACCTCACCAGTCTGCCTTGAGCAGGAGGCTCGTTTAGGCTAGCTCCTGTTGTCCTATTATAGCATACTTTCACATTATGAGGTGGAAAACATTTCCTGGGATTAAACAAAAGCTAGTTGCTTTTGTACAAAAAATAAAATAAATAAATATATATATATATATATAAAAGCACAATAGCAAATACCTGTCCTGAGAAATCTCAGAAGATGCCAGTTTTATGTACGGCCTGGATCTGTGAACGCTACAAACCTGTATCATAAATAGTGCTGGGAAAGGCAGTTTTCAAAAGCATTGAAATGTATAACCCTGATTTTCAGAAGTTTTGGGGTGCCAGTCACAACACACAGGCTGCCAGGGGAGCTCCATCGCTGCCAGCTGGGCTGCTCGGAGCCAGCACCCAGTGCTCAAGTCACCCACCTCCCGCAGCTACACAAGTCAAAAGGTGATTCTCTGAGAGGTGTTCCAGCGTCACGGGCACTGTTGTGAGTCTTTTTCCCCAGAAGAAAATTCAATAGATTTAACCCTAAAAATGGAATACTTAACCCAATCGTGGATGTTCTGGTCATAGCTTCCTTTGTTCCGGGCTGGGGCTTTATAATGGCACCCTCAGCTGAAAAATTACTACTTAGTGGTATGTACAATGGTCCTTAAAAAAAATAAAGAGGAAATATTTATAATGGAAATTCAAGTGGAGCCTTATCTATCCCAAGCCATGCTGTCATAAAACACGATGGATCTTTTTTCCATCACTGACAGAGCAATTTAGAGATTTGTGTGTGCAGATTTGTTGCACGGCATACAAACAAAGAAAAGAACAATTTATGCTCATTTCCTCCTAGTCAAAACCCAGGTTAACAACTTGCCACACACCTGGGTTCCAGGGCAAATGGTAGGAACAAGGTGGGAGCCGATAGCTAGGCACCGCTTCCCGGGACAGGCTGTCTCCTGGGCAGGGATGGGGACGCTGCAGGGAACAGGCGCAGGGTGAGGCCGACCCCAGCACTGCACCCGCCACATTCAGCTGGACCCTGCAGCACCCCTGGGCTTCTGCAGGCAGCTGGGTGCCCGGTCCCAGATCTTCTCTCCCCCCTCATTTAGCTGAACAGGGAAACTGCAGATATAATTGGCTAATGGACATCAACAGCAATAGCACAAAGGAGGCTTCTGTTTTTTTAACAGGGTGCAGAATTTATTATCAGGCAGTTGTCAATGAAACATTTGCACATAACTGACACACTGGAAGCCAGAAATGAAGTTGTCTCTGATATGACAATGGCTGGGGCGTCTCCCTTTGTGCCCACAGGGGTGGCAGCACCGCCAGCACCCCAGGCTGTGCTGGGAGGAGGGGGCTGCCCGCGCCCCATGCCCACGCCAGGCTCTTCCCACGCTGCCAGTACTGCTGTGATGTGCCCACGCCGTGCCCCTCTCGTGATGGAAGAGTGGAAGTTACCAAAATAGCACATCCGTGATGCCACCAGCACAGATCCAGCAAAGCAACAGGGTCCACAAATGCGTTTTCACTTCATGTGCAAACACTGCATAGAACACGTTCTTCACTTCTCAGCCCCCCCTTTTTTTTTTCCTCCAGTTGTCATTCATTTCACATGTTGCTGGTTTTCTTTACGCTTTGATTGCACCAGTCTTTTCAGTATCTGTTTTCTCTCTGGTAGATTTCCTGTAATACTTTTAGCATTTGCTCCGCCTCCCCCCCAGCCTTGCCCAGACAAGAGCAGCTGTATTCACAAAAGCAAACATCCCATGCTCTGACCGTTTCATAGGTTTTTTCACCCCTTGTATTTGAAAGCAGGTCAGTCACTGGAGAGCAAGTTTCTACTGCTTTTATTCTTCCCCACTGCAATGATTTTGCAGGGATACCAGGCAGAGAACTGGCTCATCATCAGCTCCCATTTCATTACTGGAACAGTTAACGGAGTCCTAAGCGTGAGGTCCAAGCGCTGCTCCAAGCTGTACATTCTGCTCTCACTTAGAGATAATTGCATTGAAGTTAAGTAAATCTATACTTTGACTTTAAAGCTAGATTCAGCTTGAAGAAGTAAAAATAAGAAAATGCATTGTTTTACATCTTAACTAAGAATTGCCTTTGTGCATCGCTGGGACCTCAACACCGGCCATCGTTGGCATTTTGGCAGTCCCTGCTGGCAGTGCGAAGGAACCTGCCTGCGTGCACACACAGCATCACAGCCTCAGCGCTTCCATGAAATGCCTCTAAGGCCAGCAGCCAAATCTTATGGCTCTGCACCCCTTGCCATCATCACAAATGGAAATACCAACCTGGTCACCACCTCCCCGCTGGCAACACCAACAAAAACTCCACCTAGCTGTTTGCATATCCTCCTTTCTTGCCACATCCTAGATGCGAGCCCAAACCAACCAGAATTGTAAATTGGCTCAGCTTTTTATTCAGAAAAGTAAACCTCCCATGAGCTGCAGAGTTTGCAGAGGGGGCAAGGAAATCACTTATGCAAAGAAAACTCAACACTGAGCCCCAGTTGAGCCAATATCATCACTTCCAGGATATTTTATACAAGTCCAGGTCCAGTTCAGCATCAACTTATGGGTCACAAAGAAGCTGTAATTGAACAATTTTTTCCTCTAAGAAATGCCACAATGATATTTTATTTGGAATATTAATAGACCACAGTGTACTCTGTTATGAGAGCACCGTGTCCCGCTGTCTGTTGTCATTGACATTACTTCTGTCCTACTGAAATTAAATTAGCAGCAGGAGGTTTACTGTACACTAAGGTAACAAGTGCATTTAGAGAAGCACAATCAGCTTGTGCATATTCTATAGTCTAAATACAGCTATCTACAAAAATTGCACTGTACATTGGTGAAAATTCTCCCAGTTTTCCTCCCCTGTCTCCCAGCGTGAGAGTTCTCCTTACTAGTTCATTTGCTGGGGGTTGTGAACCTGGTCAAGAGCTGCATTATTTTTGCCATCAGCATCTCTCTGAAGTGGTCACCCATTAAGAAATAAAAAACAGGATTAATGGCACTATTTAAAAATGCAATGGGTCTTGTGACGATGTAAATGTCTTTGATGATGTTCTGTGTGCACACAGACATATTCAAGGCTGGTATTCGGGAAGCAATTCGGACGTTGCGCATTATGTGATAGGGAGCAAAAAGCAATGAAAAGGTGGCCAGTGCAAGAATGACTAAAGTAAGGGGTTTTTCAAGTGTCAAGAAAGAACTGATTTGCTCTCTCCATTTTTTAAGAAAAAGAAACATCTTCACATAGAAAAAGCACATAATAGAAAGAGGGATAAGGAACCCAAAGATAGTCAGAAACATACTATAGATAAGGCTTTTTCCAGGGTCTCCAGAACTTGCATAATCTAGACATTTGTAATTATTGGTAGACTTTTCAGTATCCAGGAAAGCCGTCAATGGCAACAGTTCCAATATCACCAAGATCCATACGGCAATACACACGATAAAGGCTGTTTTCTTCTTCTGCAGAATATGTTCTCTGAAAGGATATTTTATGAGCAGGTACCTGTCAATACTGACGACAGTAAGGAAAAGGATGCTGGTGTACAGGTTTGCATGCAACAGGAACCTGTTGCTATAGCACAGGGTGTTCGACTCTACCCAGTAGCCTCTGGAGTAGCCGTTCACAAGTACTGGTAATGTACACAGAAACAATAAATCTGATAATGATAAATTAAACAGGTAGATGTTGCCACTTTTCCAGTCTTTCAGGCAGAAAATATAGCCAAGCACCACAATACTGTTTCCAGTGAAGCCTAAAATGAACTCAAGGCTATACATGGTGGAAAGATAATACTTTTCTAGGGTTTCGCTGATCTCACATCTGTCTGTGTTGTTCACAGCCTGGAAAATAAAAAAAATAAAAAAAAATAATAAAATAATAAAAAAACCCATTGCATTGTAAAAAATCATTGCATTATCATTTTTATGTTGTTGCTGCAACAGGTGAATATAATGCACTGCTTCCTTACAGCTTGGATGGTAACTAGCTGTTTGAACTTGAAGAACATGTCTTATGCACAGAAGATTTCTACTTTCAGCTACTGACCAGGGCTACCAAACAGTTTGTGTGAGCAAAAAAACTGCACAAGGATACTGAGGTAAGAACATAACCTGGAGGCATCTGCTGCAGCACAACAGCTCAGCCAGGCTCAAGCAGGAGCAGAGGCTGGTGAGGCTTACCAGCCAGCAGCTCGTCACAGCCCTTGCTGGAAGTCATCTGCCTCCCTCTTACTCAACTTCCGACCTGTGGCCTCCTCTCTCATCACTAAGCAGAAGTCCACTTTCCAGAAGAATAAAGAATGAGCTCATTGGCAGCAGCATGGCTAAGCTCTGACAATATTTCTCAGAATTTAGAAACTGTTTATTAGATCTATTGAGCCATTCGTTATGTACTTCATATGTTTTTGTTGGTAACTCAGCACCAGAATGGCCCGGGAGACGTGCAGCTGAAGCACGCGTCCCCTGCATTGCGACAGGAGATCTGAGCCATCCCTGTGGAAAGAGGGTGTTTCTGCTCCTGGGGCTTTACAACTCTTTTCTCATTTCTTTCTACAAAAAGCCCTTTCAAGAATGGATGGTTAAACTACAGCTGATGAGTAATAGTTGATATGAAAGCTACTGTGGTTAACAGGACAATACAGTGAAGTCCAGGATAAAAATTTTGCTTTGAAAGAGTTTTAAGATATTTTTGATGGGAAAACACCATGTATGATTTATTCAATCACAATAAATAACTTCTGCTAAAACCCTCTGCAAAGAAAACGAAATCCCGGGTAACTCAAGTGCTGTGCCCAGCGCATGGCAAAGCACCCCGCGTCCCTCCCCACTGCACGCAACGGGGCACAGCTGAGCCCCAAGCCCCTGCTCTGCTGCCACACGCCCGACAAAAAGCCTTGCCTTTTTGCTCAGAAGGAACACAGTCAGCAAGTAAAAAGGAGCATAGATTCCTAGGAAGCTGCACCACGTGTCAGTTTGCTTGAGGAAAAAAATTGCTTCTTTTTTAAGGTTGGCTAAACGAATGCTTTCATTTCAAAGAAGCAGAGCAGAATCGCAGGTGCTCACTACCCTTCGTCCTCAGGTCAGTGCACACATACTCACCTGCAGTGGTGTTACAAGAGGATGATAAGCAAGAGCTTTCTGTTAAAACATCAGCAAAAGAATTAGAAAGCAGGGGAAAACAAAATGTTAGGGAAAAAAAAAAAAAAGATTAGAGCTGAAATCAAGCAAAGTTTCAGCTCTGAATGAGCATCAGTGTGACTGCTGCAAAATCTGCTTCAGATAGGATAATGACATGATCTGCATAGAACAAGACTTTTCAAAGTTGTTCTGGTGCCTAGAGTATAACTCTGAAACCACAGGTCTTGTGATCTGCCTTTAGAATAAGTACAGCACACAGAAAACTTCATAAAGCTACGAGCAGCAAAAGCCCGCACTTGCGCAGCATCCCTCCAGCAGCAGAACCCCGGCAGCCACGAACGCTCCCTGGGCTCCCACAAGCTCACCAGCAGCCTCGCACCCAGCCCTGGCTCATCAGAGCCCTGCGAAGGCGCGCCAGACTTCAGCACCAGCTTAGTTACAGAAATGACTGCGCAGTCATCGGCATTTTAAATGCAAGCAATTAGAAAGTCAGTGTATTGACTGACACATTGATGTAGGTGGCTGTTAAAGACGGGCCAGCCGACTTCCAAGCAGTAAGCGTGAGGTAGCGCAAGAACTCCCTCGGAAGCGGTCTGGCCACAGGAGCACAGCAGCTGAGGGCACGGCACGCAGCTTACCATGCCGAGGGCTGATCCCCGCGTCCTGACAAGCACGCGCTGACCATGCCTTGGATCTGTTGGATCACCGGAGCGCAGCACAGCATAGCTGCTTTAGCCTCGTTTGCATATGATTCAGTCATTAATGAGTCACGGGCGAAGGAGCAATTTGTTTGGCTAAGCAGCGCCCAGGGGCAGCTTCAGCGGGAGGAAGGCGCTGCAAATTTGCGGAGCCGAGAGGAACAGGCGAGCACTTCCTCCTCACAGGCCCCATCGGAGCTGCCCGCAGCTCGGCAGTGCTGAGGCAGAGCTGCCACCGGGGCTGTGCCACCAGGAGCACCTGCGGGAGGCCCAAGCCACTAATGTGATTTCAGCTGACACAATCCTGGCTTGGGCTCATCCCAGACCAGGGGCCAGGAGCTGAGGTCCCCAGGCCTTGCTCCAGTGGGCCAGCCTCGTGCGAGCCCCTCGTGCGCTGCAGTTCCCAGCGAAGGCGAGGGGAGTGCCTGCTTCCCCAGACACGTGGTGGGCACACGGCTGCTCACAACACACTGGGAGCCTCACGGAGGCTTCAGGAGGGCAAATCCCAGTGTCTGGCCTCCTGATCAACTTCAGCATCCCAGAGAGCAGCAGAACAGGCAGGGCTTCTGCCTTTTGAGATCAATGCAACAGGTGCAATAGCTCAGTGGGGCTCAACAGCTAGTGAGCCAACTCAGATGTTTTAATTATATTAAGTATCGTGCTAAAGAAAAACACCTGAGTTTTATACAGTAATACATCTTAACTTTTCCCTTTTTAGCTCTGTCTCCTCCTCTACTGACACCTTGGTCACAACAGATTTAGAGCTGTTCAGAATACTGAGAACAACTTCTATAACAAGCATGTTCATCCAGCATTCCACGGCAAGTTGTGGTATATTCTTTTTCTGCTAAAAAACCTTTGCATGAAACAACTGAACAAAATATTCAATGAAAATGGTTACAGTGAAAATAGCATCACACGGCCAGAATACCAGCTGTGCACGTGGTGTGCTTCTACGGCACCCAGAAAGACCTGTGCTTTTTTGATAAGGTTTCCAACATGGGCAGTTAAGAGACTTTAATTTCACAATGTTGCCGCAAGTCTGGTACCTCTAAATACTCGGGCAACCAGTAAGTGACCGCTCTAACCTTCTTGAAGAGATCCAGGCCTGGAAGGGAAGAGAGAGATCATTCGGGGTGAGGCAGCCTAGAGGTGCAAGGAGCAAGCATGAGCAATCCCAAAGCACTCTTGCAGCCCGGTGAGCGTGCACCATGGTGTCCTGCGGGGAGCTGGCAGCAGGGGGCCCAGGCCTGGATGCAAAACTCACTGACCTGGCATGAGGGAAACACGTCACTCAGCTAGGAGCCCTAATTCCCAGAGCCTCGTACAGCAGTCATCTGAGAGTGTCCTCGGTACAAACCTGTTCACTGAGAAACAACCTGCTGCAATCATCACCAAGTCAAAAAGCAATCCACCCCTAGTTATTACAGATGTACATGGTGTTTCTCAGGCAAGCTGCTGAAATGTTGCTTCCAGAGATTTAATCCTACAGCTCCCAGTCACTCTGAAGCAAATCTTCAGAAACTGATGGGCATTTAGTCGGAGATGAGGGCAGACTCGGGCTGTAAGTTAATGCTATGCTTTAAATTCATTGGATTCTTTAGCATCCTGGAGGCCTTAAAGAAGAAAGTCAGGCCCATTTGTTGTCATTAAATACCCATTAGCTGGTTTATATTAAGACTGAGGCCTATCAAACGAGCCATGCATATTTAATGGTTTATTATGATGAATTTGCATTTGACTCACTGGAATGCGTCATTAAGGCTGACCTTGAGTGAAATGCGGTGCCTCTCCTGCAGAGGCTTTTAAACAGGAGATGCTTATCCCCACTCAGGATTTGTCCCAGGGAGGAAAACAGAGCAGGGAATTTTCTTTCAGGTTATAAATTAATACTGGGGGAATAAATTTATACCATGCTCTGACTACTAGGAAGCCACAGAAGAGAGCTTTGTGATAACAAGTGCAGTGCCAATGGGCCAGCAACGTGTGTTGCTGCTGCACGCCAGCCCACACAGCACTGGGCAGAGCCTGTAAAGTGTAGCAGCCTAGTACTGCTCCTACCTGTGTGCAAAGAACGGGTAGGATAAGGTGTTTACTTCTGTTTATTTGTCACTTACTTGCGTTAGCCCAGCAGCACTGGGTTTACCCATGTCTCAGGACAAAAGTGACTTGTTTCTCCTCTGCTTCAGGCCCCAAGCCCGACCCTTAGCACATAACTCAGAGGTGCATTTGCCAGCTCTCATCTGGAAAACCTCCAGGCCTCGGGCTCTGCTGATGGCCAGCCCCGGCGCCACAGCACCCGTGGACCTGCAGAGCCCGTGCCCGAGCTGCGCCAGCCCCTGCTGCAGCGCTGAGGCTTTGCTAAAGACACTGTTCAGAGAGGTGAGCTGTTGTATCTGGCTGCATGGTCAGGTGAAAAACATCAGGAGTTACAGCAGCAGAGCCAGCCTGCTGCAGTGTTTGGCCAAGCCCTGTAACCGTTTTCATAGTGCAGTATATTTGATAGCTGACTAATTAACCCAAGCACAGGGAGCATTATACTACAGGAGCCTTCTGAAGCTGTTTCTGTGAACCAGAAGGTACATTTTTTTCCTCCGCTGCCTTGAAGACACAATGGACGAGTGCTCACCAGCTCCTGAAAGCAGCTGGGTCACAATGCCGGAGTGCAGGCAGGTGCCAGGCCTAGGAAGCAGCAGCAAGCGGCTAAGGCCTGAGGGAGGCACGGAGCACAGGCAGACGACAGTGGGCTTGTGCTAAGAGCACAGCAAGAAGAGGGCTGAGCAGTCCAGGCTGACCCCAGCAGCGAGCCCACCGGCCGGCTCCTGCAGCTGCCGGCCCCAGACAGCACCCCGGGGACGGCGGGCACAGATCTGCTCTACAATTGCTGCGGGCAGACACGCAGCAAGTGCAATAAGCAGATAAAACCCAAATGAATCCACTCCTGTGGATGATCTGGATGAAATTCTGCTTTACGACAGGAACACATGAGCAAACCCGCGGTGTTATGACTGTGTGTAGAAAGTTATTTGCATAAAGTGCTTCCATAATGCACATCTCGTAAGCAACAGCCTCCCTTAGCACTTCGCCATCTGTTATTTGGAATTGTACTAATTATATCCAGGGTGTGAAGATGAGGAAAGACATGAAATTGCCTCAATTATTCAATTAAGTTTTGTTCCCTGAAGGAATAGATCTTTATTAACAAAGTATGCCTCAAAAAGTCTAACACAGCTTTCTTTGGCTCCCTCCAAGCCACAAAGCCCTTCTTGCTGAGCCCTGTCCATGAAGGGGAGGAAGGGGCACCTGCTGTCCTCAGCTGCTGCATGGGAGATTCAAACTGGAACCTTCCCCCTCCTCTGTACCATATGGTACATACGTATAACATATCACCTATACATACCATACACATACCTATTTCTTTTATTTCTTTTTGATGAAGCATAAATGATAACTGCATGTAATAGAAGGCTTTGTGAATAAATCAAAAAAAAAAAAAAAAAAAAAAAAAAAAAGGAAATCCTGGAGAAGTTAATTGCAAGATCTTGATAAACAGAGTGAAAGAGCCTGAATATCACTATGATTATTTTCAAGTGGGAGAAAAACGTGATTTGGCTAATTAAAATCCTACCTTCTTTTTTTCTTATTGTCTCCTTTCTTTGGGATGCCTTTCAGGTTAGCAACTACTAACCTGATTAGTATCTGGGATAGAAAAATGTATTCTAATTTTTCTCTGAAGACAATTCCAGTAAGTCAGCTAATACTTAAGCATTAAAAAACTGCTTTAGAATTTCCCAAGTGGTTGATAAATAGTATTTGCTTCTCACTTACCAGATTCTAAATATTTTACACATTCAGGCAACTGCTGCTGCACTGAAAAGAATCTGAATAAATGAAGTGTTTCTTCTACATGGCAGCACAACTCCAAAGAAATAGTAACAGAACAATAAAGATAAACTTCCAGAAATGTACATGCACTTACTGCTGCCAGGATTTGCATGCGCAAACAGGCAAACTCGGGTGCGTTTGCAAATAGAGTTACACGCCACTGCTGCATGATAAAGCAATTTTCAGGGAAGATGATCAGTCTTCATGTGCGGGTGACCACCAGTTTCAGGACCAGGAACACAAAAGCCACCGCCTTTGACTACAAACAGCTCCGCCCTTCTGGCTGTGAATACACCCGATTTGTTGCACGGAGGTATTCATTTTTCATAGCTTTAATCCTCAGCGTTACGAGCATGAAAAAAGTACAGGAAAGAAAAATTATCTCAAAGAAAAATACCTTTCAATAATTGTTAAACAGAGAAAATACACTTAATATCACTGTTTTGTTCTTAATATCACTGTTTTTCCACGTTTGTCCCAGTTAAATGCATCTATGAATACTGTATAGATTCGTTCTCTTTCTGAGCACAGATCCCTAGCCCTGATTATCCTGAGGCCACAGACTTCACAAAGCTGTTAGTCACAGGGACTATCCATATCGGCCTCTGTAGTCACATCGGCTTCCAGTAGGTTTGCCAATAAGGCATACCTGGATTAACATGTGTCTCTGCAGCAGTTTTTGCTGCTGCCAACGTAGCTGTGTCTGGAGCAGTGCGCAGCAGCTGGGATACGCAGCTGGGGCAGGTCCCTGCCCGCAGGTTACCGCACGGCTGTGGTACACGCTCTGTCCTCTGCTGGTACTGAGGCCAGCATGAGGCTTGCCCCTCTTGGTGGGATCCGCAGCATGCCAGCCCAGCTCCTTGGGCAGCCCTTAGCCCTTAGAGGGAGCCTCGCTCACTCCTTGCTCCCAGCACATTCCAGCCAAAGCATCCACAGCAAGTTTGGTAACGCTGCTAGCCCTCTTGCTTAAAAAAAGAATTTCTCCTACCTTGCAGGCACAAAGCCTTGCCAAAGGTAAGAACGATCATTTCTAGAGGTGTCTCACTCTTCTCCTTGCCAACACCTTTACTGCTTTATCTCCTCGATGCCTGCACATTTGCACTCCCCACGTTTAACCACGCTGCATTAAGGCACAACTCCCCCTTCTCCACCACCTCTCCACGCTCCCTTCTCAGTGATAACCACCTGCTGATGGCCAGCCTGCCTCCCCTGCTGATCACTTCCCTACATGTCTCCTTTCATGAGCATTGACCAAAGAAACTGAGCGGAGGCAAGGCTCCATAGCTGCAGCTCCTCCAGCAGCTCCCAACAGGCTGCCCCGCACCACAGCCGCCCCACAAGGCTCAGGATGCAGGCAGGAGGCCTCGGGCACCCAGACCCTCGCTCAGATCTCCCCGTGCAGCACAGGGCTCCAGGGGCCCAGCACAGTGGTGCCCATGGAAAAGGGAAACACAGCCAAAATGCAGCAACAGCAGCATAAGGTGAGGACGGATGCCTGCTTCCACACCCTGGGCTCGGGCACATCCCCCTCTGATGCAAAGGAAGTAACTTCCCTCTCTAAATGTTCTCTTAAGCCCGTCTTTTTTTGCTGCTTATATGGGAGAAAGAATAAATCAGTAAGAATAAAACAGCAAGACTCAGAGAAAGGATCACCTAACTGAATAAAAGCCAACGTGTTTTATCCTACTGACATTTGCAGCACTGGAAATACCCTAACTTACTGTGTTTACTAAAGGATGTTTGTTATTCTTTTCTAATAAAAGGAATACATGAATGACAAGAAGTACACTGCAATCAGAAAAGTTTAATTTTTATATTCAACATAATGAAGATGAAAAATACAGCAATCTGACAATTCCATCTAAACAGGCTGCATACACAGTTGGTAACAAACAACAAGAAAAAAACAGTATTCTTGCAGATTCGATATCTTTTACGCAAAAGACGAAACAGGATGCTAGAAGTATTTTTTGGTATTTTGCGATCTACC
Organism: Aythya ferina; assembly: GCF_964211825.1. Classification (NCBI taxonomy): domain Eukaryota; kingdom Metazoa; phylum Chordata; class Aves; order Anseriformes; family Anatidae; genus Aythya; species Aythya ferina. Next base: position 27,742,712 of record NC_140305.1, read on the forward strand.
TAAAATCAATAGCTAATCAATATGTGCACTCATTCACAACTTCTCATACTTGTGCTTAATACAGAACACATTTCTACTGAGGATATTTGTTCAAGACAGAACTAAATTGTACTTCTTCAAGCCTACAATACTGCTAAGTTAATTTCATTTTAAAAATTCATATGCAAAAGTTACTAAACAGCTTAAAGTATTATGTGTTCTAATTATCCTTGTTTAGTAAGTAGAACATAATTACACAGCAGTGTTACTTTAAGGCTAGGACCTTTGCAGTCTTTCTTTATCTGATGGGCATCCAGTGCTGTTCTGTTACACTATTTCCTTCTAGTACAGAGCTTAATGAAGGTAATTACTGAGTAAGACCGATGCATATTTTTAATATTTGCACTCTATCACAGCTATCCCCTTCAGTTCTCTAGTGCTTACCTTGAACTGTGCTGCAGGGACAACAGCACAAACACCAGACGTGCAGTGGACAGGGTTTCACAAGCAAACTGCCTTTTGTTACATGAGATCGGGTCTCCGCACCTCTGCTCGCACCATCTGCCGACAGCAGCACAGGGTCCTCGCCAGCACACCCCTTGGACGAGGGGGCAGGAAACAAGTGGCCTCTGATTGCCTTTTGTGTGCAAATGGCTACGCTGCACATTTGCACAAGCCTATTGCCACGACATTGAAATAGGAAGAAACGAGAAAACCAACCTCAATTCCTACACTCCGCACCAGCCGAGCCTGCAGTGCAAGCAGCGGAGCTCAGCCAGGGGTTCCTCAGGCCCAGGCAGCTGTGCAGAGACAGGGTCAGGCACAACAACCCTTTTGGCCTTGGCCAGGAGAGAAATCCCAGGGCAGTCACTTTGTTTTAAGCTCAGAAGAAAACACTGAAAGAACACATAGGATGAATCAAACTAATTTCCCTGCTGGAGATGATGAGAAATGCTGTAATGCAGACACTGCAGGGCAACAAAATGAACATGGCAATCACACCCAAAAACTCACATTGTCTCCATTTTCCTACACATCTCAATTTCATCCGTGATGAGCCAGGCATACTCAAACACCCTTCTCAAGTTATAGATTTTCATTTAACCACGCAATGTATCTGTTTCTCAACCTGTTCCCTACAGGCAGACTAGTTGGACTTGATACAAACATCAGAGCCCCATGGAAAGCGTCCTTGGCATGATCGTGTGTGACTCGAACTCCTGCTGCCCTGAGGCGACTGACATACATAACTCCATCATCCCGTAAGACATCGTACTCGCATGTAAGGACGTAGGTAGGGGGCAGCCCACGTAACCTGGCATCCTCAGCCAGCAGCGGGGCCGCTCTCGGATCCAGAAACCCGGGGTACTTTTTTGCAAGCTTGGAGCTTCCAAAAACAGGACTGGTGTAAACGTAATCTTTTTTCATCTCTTCTGGTAGCAAATTACTCCAGTTTACAAACTGAAACAAATGGCCTGATTCAGCTGGGACGTGTCTGTTGGAGGTCATTGCTTCCCTGAGAGAGGAATCAGTAGTAAAATATTCACTCCAGAACCTGACCATAAGTGATTTGGGTAAAATCAGGCCATTTTCATTTTGTTGGTAAGATGGCAAATTCAGGTCAAGGGTTTGAAGAGCAGGATAAAGCAAAACATGTGCTCTAATTCTAGTTGTGACTTCAGAGTCCTCTAGCAGCTGTAAAAAAAATAATAATTATACAAAGTCAGTAAAAAAGAGTTGATTCTGTCACTGACGTAAGACCTTCAAAGTAGAGAATTAAGGCACACATTTTACAATGTAAGAAAAATAAGATTGCCAGTAAAAGCAGGATAATTTAAAAGAAATTCTAAATTCATAGGCAAATTGCCTAAAACAGAATGTTGTATTAAAAATTCTCAAACATTAAATATAATTTCATCTCATTTCTTATACTGAAGGACAATGTTTAACATTATTTTTGAAGCATCGAGATTTTCTGAAGTATTGACATTTTCTTAAGTAATAACACATTTTTTCTAAATTTTCTCTACCTATAGAAAATTCCTATTCCTATAGCTTAAAACTTGAAGATTTCTAAAGTTCATTTAACCATTTCACATAATTCTTAACCTTTCCAGGCAAGATTCATTACAATCTGAACACCTTCAAGAATAACAATACCATACTGACTTATATAAAGTTGAATAAGAAGTGCAAAAGGCACTGAAGCTGCTTGTGATCAAGTGACACTAACACTGTCTTTTTTTCACCCCTGCTATTATTTAGCTCTGAGTCAAATTTCTCAAATACCCTGTCCAAACAATAAACCTAAGCCAGTTAAAATTTACTTAAGGATGGTTTGATGCCATTAAATGAATAAAGTAAATTTGCTTAATTGGAAACTCAGAAACCTCACAGTCCTGCAGGCTGCATGGCAACCCATTTATACCAACTATGAAAGATATCTGGGAGGTTCACTTGTTATAAGCAGAGCTGGTTGTTTCTGTTTCTTTTTGTTTGTTCATTCTTTTCTAACTAGTCATGAAATTACAAAAAAAAAAAAAAAAAAAAAAAAAACAAACACGTTTTGAGCTAGAAAACAAGACATTTACCTTTTGTACCACAGCTGCAGCTAAGTTGCCACCTGCACTGTCTCCTGCAACACAGACCCTGTTTGGGTCTACCCCATACTGGGAGAGCACACTGCTTTGGAGGAAGAACTTTGTCACTGAATACACATCTTCAAATTGAACTGGAAAATGGTATTTAGGTGCCAACCTGTAACTGTTGAGACAAGCAGAAATGTGTTATTCAATAGCAGTCTTCCAATACGTTAAGGGGGACTACAAGAGAGCTGGAGAGGGACTCTTTGTCAGGGAGTGTTGTGTTGGGTCAAGGGATAATGGTTTGAAACTAAAAGAGGGTAGATTTAGATTAGTTATTAGGAATAAATTATTTGCTACAAGGGTGGTGAGGCACTGAAACATGTTGCCCAGAGAAGCTGTGGATGTCCCGTTCATTGAGGTGCTCAAGGCCAGGCTTGATTGGGCTTGGAGAAGTGTGGTCTGGTGGGAAGTATCCCTGCCCATAGCAGGGTTGGAATTAAATGATCTTTAAGGTCCCTTCCAACCCAAACCATTCTGCTTCTATGAATACTGGAGATACTTGTGGAAAGCATTTTATGTTGTTATAGATTTCAATGAAATATCCACATGGATTTGTGGAGGGAGTTGTGTTTTCTGTCTAAAATATCTAGGATATTTTTATCCTACAGTTTACTCCTTAAAATACTGCATCTAATACAAATAACAACAATCTGCCTTTTTCTCCTTATGCTTCACTAAATATCTAAGTAGACCTCTTAAGTCTAAAAACTCTTCTCCTTCCAACAAATATTCCCCAGGACCTCCCCACTCAGCAACAACATCCAATAACTTTCAGTATCATTCAATAACATCAACAATATTGGATTTGGACCTGCTCCAGGGTCTTACATAAAGAAAACGTCTGCATCAAGCAGATTCCTCCCATAGAGCCATCTCCATTCTTTTGCAACCCAAACAGCAACAACACTCTACAGATTCTAATCATTTTATAATCACACTGTTGCCATCTCCTTTTATTGCAGCCCTGCTGTGCACCATCAAAAACACTCCTGTGATGATCAGTTTCACCAGAACATCACTTTGATTATGTTGTACATATGTAATACATATGTTGTTATGTATTATGTTTTCATCTTTTTTATATCACTGTGTTTTGTGTTGTAAAGTCAAATCATCTTGAACTAGTTCATAGTATCAGCCTTCATGAGCCAGTTTTTTTGTTTTGTTTTGTTTTTGGTTTTGGTTTGGTTTGCTTTGTTTTGTTTTGCTTTTGTTTGTTGCTGTGGCCCAGCACTGTAATAAAAAAAATGTACATGTAAGTGGAACCATAAAGGTGTAACTTATTAAAACTCAGTAAATTCTGCTGGCCTGTGAAAAGTAAGCAACTCTGGTGTTTTCCTGCAGCTGTTTTGGCTCAGCAAAGAAATAAAATGGAAGAAAAAAAAAAATCAGTAAAATTTACTCTAGTCACTCTAATGCAAAATGATACAGTTGGGCAAGGCCAACTGTATGAAGTTTAACAAGGCTAAGTGCCAGGTCCTGCACTTGGTGCACAATGACTCCATGCAATGCCACATGCTAGGGGAAGAGTGGTTGGAAAGTGCCTGAAAAGTTGCTGGAAATCTGCCCAGCAGAAGGGGATCTGGGGGTATTGGTTGACAGCTGGCTAAACACAAGCCAGCAATGTCCTCAGGTGACCAAGAAGGCCAACAGCATCCTGGCTTGTGTCAGAAATCGTGTGGCCAGTGGGACCAGGGAAGTGATTGTCCCCCTGTACTCAGCTCTGGTGAGGCTGCACCTCGAGTGCTGTGTCCAGAGAAAGGCAACGAAGCTGGTGAAGGGTCTAGAGAACAAGTCTTACAAGGAGCGACTGAGGGAGCTGGGGCTGTTTCTTTTGGAGAAAAGAAGGCTCAGGAGAGACCTTACAGGAGGTTGCAGAGAGTTGGGGATCAGGCTCTTCTCCCATGCACCAAGTGATAAGATGAGGGGAAATGGCCTCAAGTTTAACCAGAGGGAAGTTTACGTTGGATATTATGAGAAATTTCTTTACTGAAAGGGTTGTGTGGCACTGGAATAGGCTGCCCAGGGAAGTGGTTGAGTCACCATCCCTGGAGGTCTTCAAGAAATGTGTGGATGTAGAGCTCAGTATCACAGTTTAGTGGTGGACGTGTCTGTACTAGGTTAAAGGTTGGACTAGATGATCTTAGAGGTCTTCTCCAACCTGAATGATTCTATGGTTCTGTGATACATACCAGGAGCAAATCTGCTGAGTGGGAAGGGACCGTGTTCCTGCACCACTTCACACCAGAATTTGAATTTCTGAACAACTTTCAGAATCTGAACAACAAAAGAAAAGCAAGCAGCACTGGAGAGGCTGGGACAACCTGCCCTAAGATGCCTCCAAACCTTTTACTCGGCAGGGAAGTGCTTCTGTAAAGGAGTAGGGAATACAGTGTTCCTCCTGTGGTGCCCGCAGCTGCCCATGCTGGCGCAGAGCAGAGCAGGGACCTTGGCTGGGGACAGGCTGCTTGCCATGACCTGCTCTGGGCACCATCACGCTCCTGCTGCCTGCCCTGCTGCACTGAGGGGTGCCAGAAAGTAACTCAGGGCACCTTCCTCAGTCCACCAGACAGGACTTTGCCTCAGCAAAGCAATGGCTGTTGTTATCTCCACACCCCTTCTTTGAAACACAGTTCCATGGCCCTTCACTTTTTATCCAAAAATGTTATCAATATATGCTGGGGTTTAGAGGAGGAGTAATTCCTCAGCTGAATGATTTGGTTCCTATCAAAACTTGAGTTGGAGCATAAACCAGCTTTAATAAGTTAATGGAGTGCTTGTTAACCCTTTTTCTTAAATAGACAATGTAATTATGACAGCAACAACAGGATCTAGCAGGACAAGCCTGTTTACTAGTGCAGCAGGAAGTCTGCAGCACCAAAAGCAATTCAAGAAAGATATCTTGAATTACGTGCAGTTTTTCTCTTTGCATACAGCTGTAATCAATAGAGATGTTGCTCAGGTGGTTTGCCCAGCAACACAAAAGCTATCTGATATAATTTGAGAATGGTCTAAAATTAAAATCCCCTTTTAAAAATTACTAGTGAATACCAAGCAGATGATTTTAGTATTACTGTTTATACAAAAGAGCAAGGAGATCAAACACTGCAGATGTTACTTCCTGCTGTTAATAAAAACAGAAAGGACAGCTAGCATCTGTCCTAGCTAGTGAATGCTTGCTATTTGTCTGAGCCTACAGCAATGGGAACTATCTGCCTATCCTGGAGACAGGATTTATTACCCACCCAACATCAAAAAGCAATATCCAAAATAACCACCGATCACAATTCACCACTTCAACCTTGACAGCTTTTGTTTACAAATACTTAAAACTAGAAGAAAAGCACATGATCAAAATAAAATACATTGCAAAATTAAATTGAAATAGATTAACTTATTCCAAACCCTCATTTGATCTGGAAGGAGAATCTCTTACTCGACTGATACGACCACAGCATCTAACTGACTTGAAGTCCGCCTTGACAGAAGGTCATAGGATTTCATGCCTGAAATGAAACAAGTCACTTAAAATATATTTCAGTGCATTTAAGAACAAATACATATACAGCTGCATCTTCCTCTTGGCAGAAACTTTCAGGTGACTCTGCAGCAGCGTAATGTGACTGTGGCACACGTGGGTTTATCTCAAAGCGTGAATTGGACAAGAGATCCAGCCATCACTTCAATGCTATCCAATAGGATTAAGCATGGAAAAAAATATATGATACATTATTTAAGCCTCCAAGCACTATACAGTGCAAGAAAGAAGCAGCACAACAACTTAAGTGAGCTATGGCTTGGTTGTTGGGAACTTCAGTCATATCTACTATAGCTCTGATGCCAGTTTGGGTGATGGCCAATGATTATAACTTGTCTGTTTATGTACAGCACTGAACTACAGCAACGAGAAGCAGAGGATATGCTCTAGGGGAGGATGTGACTGGGCTTGAGATAGAACATGAAACATTTCCACGAAATAATAATAACTAAAGCATAGCACACAATTAAAACATTTTAGAAAATCCTGTTGGAATTAATGTGGAAGAACACTGAACATGAGATGAATATTGACAGCACAATTGTAACCGAAGCACAAGAAATGTGCTTGCTCTCCTAGAAGCACATTCATGAGAATGAAAGAAAAAGTAATAGATGACTTCTGATACATCAAAACTCCCTAAAATAGATTTCAGGGGACAATAAATACTCTATGCCCTTCCTGGAGCAAGAGGTATGGGGAAACTCCAGAAAATCAAGCTACTGGGAATGAAAGACCCTTAGTCACTGCATCCGCGTTTGATTTCCATTTCTTTTTTTTATCCTTACATGGAGAGGAGGGTTTTTTTTTGTTGTTTGTTTGTTTTCCCTGAAGATACTCAGTTTTGCTCTTCTCTCCAACTAAAATGCCCTAACCATGCTAGTACCTGCACATAAAATACCATGGCAGAAGTAGACTACTGAACAAGTTGTACTGGTGGTACAGTTTGTACTCATGAAAATGACCACCCTCTCCTAAGCTGTTGCATTTAAACTGGTGAAATACCAGCCTCCAATCCTCTCTGTTGCAATTGGGCCATTGAGCTTACCTGCCTGCCCTACACACCATCCTCCACCATGAAAGTAGATCACTGCCCTCCTCAGTCCACTGGCTGGCTTCCTGGGCAGATACAGACGGACGGCCACGTTGCTGAACTCCGTGTCTGTCACGGTGACGTTCTCATCGGAGGTCGGTGCAACGTGTTCAGCAATTGTGATCAGCCTCATGACTTCCATGTAGTGCATCAGACCCAGCCGATCAGCAACCTCAGCCTAAAGCCCAAGAGAAGAGAAAACAGTATTTTAAACAGTCTTAGTCACTCCAAGGTCACATTTCCATAAAGCCACTTAACGTTGCACAAGTCTATAAAGTTGCTGCAGAAGACCCTAAGCCAAATGTTGCTAACTCAGACTGTCAATGCTGCCCAGTCCAAGCTGTTCAACTCCCTTCTCTCCTGCTATTTCAACATGAAACTCAGTCCCAGAAGTGCCTGCAAGGCAGCCTGGGGGACATGGCTGCTTGGCGTTGTTAAGATACTAGGTATGAACTGGGATAAGCTGACTGGAAGCCTTGATGGACAAGGACATGACAGAGGATCTAGAAGAAAGCAGAATCAATTGAAGCCTCCCCAGACCCCATACAAGAGTCTGCTCAATGAGCAGCCTGTGTCAGGGCAAACCATGAATTCCCACAAAGTCTCTGACCAGAAGAGAAATTCCACTAGGCCAGCAGAGAATCCTGCACCAAGAGGGGAAATTAGGATGATGTTAACCAGTAGCTGTTTGCCCAATAAATGCACTACTCTTGAGAATATCCATAAGATTAATGCTTTTAGAAAGGTCCTTTTTCCCAGGAATCTTGACCCTAGCTCGGCTGTACAGCAAGGCTGGAACCTTTGGCACCTCCAAGGCGGGAAAAGCAGGAGGTCAAAGTGCATGTGTGTGGCAGCTGTGGGAAGGGCAGGGAAAGCTTTCCAAACAGACTTCATGGAAACTTCCTAACAGAAAAATGACGTGCTTTAGGGAGTTGGGAACTGCCAACCCTTCTTACTGTTAAAGCAGCTTCCTTTGAAAGTCGTGTTCCGAAGCATTTATTATGAAATCCTATAATTCTAGATTAGTTCACAATTATTTTAAGATGCTAAATAAAATTAAAACAAAAATCAAAACCTAACAAGGAAATCTGCTGGCATTCTGCAAGCTTCAAAAGCATATTTATCACCTTTGGCTTCTCTAATATCATGACCATTTACATGGATTAAAACATTTTAAGAATCCTCTTATTCACAGACTATTTTATAGCTTGAACTTAAAACACTTTTCAAGAATTGTGTTGGCTTTAGGTTGTATGCAATCCTTTGTATATCAGAGTGAATCTAAGCAAAAACATTCCTAAGGGCATTTGCTACCAACTGTGCCAGAAATGCAGATTTCAGCTACTCATTCCAAAACCAGTCACACACCAAAGAAGGTGCCACGTTTCCTCACAGCTGCCTTGGGAGAATTGCTACAAATACAGATGTGGCCAGAGTTTGAACATACATAAATCTTTTTCTTTTTCTTTTTCTTTTTTTTTTTAATATATTTTTCATTAGATTAAATGGTGTTTTAAGGAAACTTACTTCTCACATTGCTTATAAGATATTTGAAATGTATTCTGGAAATACAAAAAAAAAAAAAAAAGACAAAGGAATAATGTCATAATGGAAAAAAATGCTTCATTTTCTATACTGTGAAAGATGCTTATTTTTTTGTTTAAAGAGCATATTTGGAAGAATTATATTATCTAATACATTAAGGGAGAGGTTTTTGTTGCTTTTTTGTTGTTGTTGTTGGGTTTTATTTAAGACAAACAAAGGGTATTAAAGAATACAATTTTAAATTTGCTTGAAAGCCATTTGCTATCTGTCTGAAAGTGAACGAAGAACTCAGATTTCTCATTTCAAGTAAAACCAGAAATTTCAAACCAATTTACATTACCTTTTGGTATAATGTGCACTGCTCTTGTACATATTCTAGTTAAACATCTGAAAACTGAAAGGCTGATGTTCTGTGACAATAGGAGAACTTACCTAAGTTTCAGGTCAGCATACAATTATTTGTTTGAACAGGCATAAATAATCCCGTAACTGCACTGATAACTGTGACTAGTTTTCTGTGAGGAAACAACAGCATTTGCTGCATTCTATAAGTTTACAATATTTGGAATATTTTGTTTTCCTCCTGAAATGTTCCCTGCTTCAAAAGCAAAGCTTTAGAACTGCTTTCATACCATACAAGTCATAGTAATAAACTGGAATTGAATATGGTCTTATTTTCTGATTATGGTTGTTGTAAATGGTTATATATATACATAAAATCATAATTTTCTACATTTTATAAGCTCAATGAAGACAGATATGTACACATGCCAAAACTTTTTATCTATAGAGATTACACAGTTTACTTAAGTGTTTCTTAGTTGTAGTATTTTCCCTTAGGATTAGCATCTTGTAAAATTAAATATACAGGTCAAAGTGAATTCTGTCGTAATTCCTCTGAGCTTGTGAAAGACTCCCACATGATGGTAGCAATTCCCTCAAAAATGAAAGTCAAAAGGAAATCATGCTTTCATCTGAAAATTCTCATTGTCACAGATCCGAGGTTAATGCATGTTACAGAGTAAGAGAAAAACTAACCACTTTAGTTTTTTTTTCTGTTCCTTATGCCTTAGAAATCATTTTTCACAGTTGCTTTCTAACACAACTAGGAAGTTAATTTTTGTGTTCATGTTGGGGTCCTTACATGACAACGAAGAAAAAGAACACACACACACAAAAACAAACAAACAAACAAACAAAAACAAAACAAAAACCAACCAACCAAACAAAAAAACACCTTATAGACAAGTTGTGCTTTGGCAGGCAGAGAACCTAACATTATTTTAATGTCTTACTCATCTGAACTGGTGATAATTCAGGTTGAGGCGCCCCTCCAGGTGAAGCATTCTGACAGCTGAGCATGAAGCCAGGCAATTTTTGTGAGATGGGCTGTACAGAACTCAGATAAGGATTTCACTGCTTCTGAGCAGCAAGACAAATAATGGAGAAAGCTTTGGGGGATTTCGCAGTGCTGCAGCTAGGGAAACATTTAGCTATGAAGAAAGATGTCTTGCAATTTATACAGTGCATACATTTTATATTATGTGCATATTGTACTGCCTGAAAACGTTAAGAATTTTGTTACCACCACAGAAAATAGCCAGTTTATTGTCATAGGCTATTCCCCATCTAGATAGCAAGCAGGCTTGATTTGTTATAAGTATGCAAACTGAGACATTCCCAGCCTCTCTTCTGTAATAGGATTTGTACAAGTGGAATCTCCTGTGTGCCACAGGCTGGTTGTACCAGTGAAACCTCACCCAGCTGAAATCCTCCACATGTCAACCAGCTGCAAAATCTAATCATGAGCCTCTGACATGCCTCTGGGACCTCCAGTACCTACTGCAATGCTGATTTTGAAATCACAGATTTCAAAAGAGGCCTGGAACCAGCACAGGCTTTATGCACATCAGCTATTCATCCACAGAACAGTGCCGATGTAGAGAGCAAACACCTTGCAGTGAGTGAAGACCCCACATGATGGAACCCTCTGACAGCACTGGGAATCTGGGTCAGGAAGCCCAAAATCAGAGACAATTCAGAGATCAGAATCTGGACAGCTCTCAGGTACCTTTTAAAGCAAGGAGGAGGACTGAGATCTGCTATTTGACAGCTTTTGTTGTATATCACTGTGGGAGCTTCAACAGGAGACCCTCCTGGGCAGGAGTTTTCGATGGCAACAGTATTATTTCCCCTTCCTCAAATGAAACTGAGGGATTTAGACTAAAATAGGTGGTCTCTTCAAATCCAGAGCTACAATTAAGTGATTACAAATTGTTGCCCTGTAATCGGATGACCATTCAGAATGTATTTAGGAGGCTTTACAGACATCTTAAAAACTCCAAGGAAGCTATCTTTGTCAAAGCCCCACAGGATTATTGTTCTGCTTGAGATCTGAGCACAGTTATAAAACATGCTTGCTCAACACCACTGCTACTGATAGCAGACTTCGGTTTAACGGGCAGCTAATGCAACAGCCACGGAAGACACCAATTCCATTTTAAAGTGAAAACACAAAACGCTCCATTGCTGAAAAAGCCTGCATCTGCTTCCTGAGCACTTGGCACTGCCGTGCTGAAGGCTACAGGTTTGACCAAATGGCCAGGCACAAAGCGTTGTTACCAAAATGAACTATCTATAGACTTTTTTTTTATAGGCTACCTCCAAAAGAGGATTTAAAAGGGGAAGAAGCAAGCCAGCATATCAAAAGCTGGCAGAGGTAATGCTCAGTTCCATGAACGTACTGTTGTCGGGAGGGCCTTTACATGCTTAGCAGCTGCCCCTCTTCCCTCAGCGAGGCGCACGGCTGTTCCGTACACGCCGCTGTTCTCCCAGCAGCCGAGCACGGGGAGGGGGAAGCCCACCCTGCTTGGCACATCCCGGCCACCACAGCCACAGTGCTCGGCCCAGGAGCTCTGCAGGGGCCCACGAACCGTTTCCAGTGATCACACTGTTCCTGTGTGCACAGCCGTACATAAGCCTTCGAAGCTGCATTAAGGATACCCACCACTGGCACATTTCATTAGTGACATAATTAACAGATGAATAAATGCATTAAGAATGGATTTTTCTGCATTTCTCCTGCTTCTGAGAAAAATGAGTAGAAGAATAGCAGATTGCCCCTATATCAAAAGTCTTACAGAAATTGACAGCTTTGTATTTGAAAATGATGTTATATGATTTTATACTCTTTCACAACAGAAAACAGCTTTCAAGCATTTTCCCAACACCTGATTAATCCCACCCTTAGGAATCAATTAAGAATTCTTGTAATACCAGTGGGAAGCAGAGAAGAAATGCAGAAATGAAAGAGTTGGTGACAGAACAGGACTGAAAACCATTGCCCAGCTTGACTCATCATCATTCACTTTTAAGCACAGCCTGAGCCTTTGGGTCCACAGCAAGCAAGCATTTCAGGCGCACCTGTCAAGCAAAACTAGAAACCTCTCCTATGGCTCCTAAAAGCCTCCTTTCAACAGATTTTTATGGTGGAGAAAAAAGCAGCCTCCAAATGTTTGCAGCCACCCAGAAAGATGTCTGCAACACTGAGTGCCCCTGCTCCCCGCTAACCTTCATCTTTGACCTTGGTTTTAGTCTGGTCACAGTGCTGCAGCCACGGCTGTGTGTTAGGTGCAGGCTGGATTCAAAACAGCTCCGAGTGCAATGTACTTCAGAGGTGGGAACTACAGAACCTACTTATGCTTCATGTACAGGTTTTGCTAATTAATTAAATACGTATGAAATAGCTGCACAACATGACTGAAATGAAGCAGGAGCCAAGGCTGTAATATGTAAAAATAGCATGGAACAACATAAGGACCACACTGCCAGTAAATATTACCATGCAACTGCAGACAGGGTATAATACCACTTCCTTTCCAGACTGCAGCATATGGTTCTGTGCTGCTTAGCCAGAAACCCTTTTTTTTTTTTTTTTTTTTTTTTTTTTTTTAAGCCAAATTATGGTTAGTTCACATCAGTTTAAAAACAAACAAAAAAAAATCTTCATGCTCTAACTTTAACACTCCTCTAATTAGCTTTGTTTATTTTTAGGTTCATGCTATCAGTAGATTTCTATGAAACCACAAAGGTAACAGCAGTTACAAAGCACTCTAGCTTTCCTTCTGCTGACATCCAACATAACACTTCTGAGGGAGCTCAATATACAGGTTCTGTGACACACAAAGTTCAAGGGGCAGTGCTTCAGCTGCAAGGGACCATACCACAAAATACACTTGTTTGCATTTATATATCCATATTCACATTATATATCACACCTCTAGTTACCCCCATTGTCCCTTTTTTCCGAGACTGTGCCGCTAATCTTTTCTAACAGTCTCTTTATAGTCAGCCACACAAAGTTCGGGGCTCAATTTCAGATACTACTGCCCTATATACTACCTTATATTATACATGTATTACAGGTATGTATTGCCATGTATCTATTACCCACAGAGCCACTGATAACATCCACTGCTCTGTATCTGTCTCTCCCCAAGACAGCGTGCTCTCCTGAGCCCGTACCAAAGAGAGGACTGAACTCACCACATGCCCAACGGTCCTAAACAGAGAGGTTACGAGCATCACCTTCCAGCCCTCCTCGATGTTCTCTGGGATGGGGGTATAGATGTAGTATGCGACAAGGGCAGAGGCGAGGCAGAAGCACAGCAGTTTAGCTCCCATGTTCTACGTGAACTTTTCTTCAGGACTGATCAGATTAAGTGCTCTCACTGACTCTTAACAGCTACAAGCCAGCACACACAGAGAGGGCAAAGTTAATCCCATGTTATGTTTGGATCCCGCCCAGGAGGTGATTTCTCATCTGATCACTCTGCACAGAGGTTATTCTGCCATGCTGGGAGAAAACACATTTCTTTAGCAAGGCATTCAAGCACTCAAAGCATATAGAGTCAGCACTTTAACTCCAGATTAAACATCAAGGCTTATATACCACAGTCACCCTCTTTTTGGCATTTGGAACAGTAACCAGCAGGAAGGCTTCAGAAGAAAAAAGGCAGTTGGGGGGGAAAAAAAAAAAAAAAGGAACTGGATGGGTCTTGTGAACCAAGGGCTGCTGCAAAGTGACAGTCAAAGACAAAGAGATGTATTGAATATCCAGGAGCTATTAGCTTTATCATCATAATGTAGCTGTTCAAACACATCCCAGTTTACAGAGATACCAAACAGCATCAGACAAAAACCACATATATCCTCTGTCATTTCTCAAACAAACACACACTGCTCTGGCAGGAGTGCACCCTTTATCGTGTGCTAACACATCAAATCAGTTGTGTAATAACAGGTGCGGCAGAAAAACTAGATAGGCTTCTAGGTAATATTTGAAAGACTAGATTTAATTGCTGCTATTCTCAGGATGAAGAGATTTCTATCCATCTCCCACAGGTAACCACCTCCACACAGACTGAATTGAGAAAGATAAAATAGGTAATAATTCCATTAAGGAAATGTTAGAAGCTCTCACACACAAGGAGTGGGCAAGAGTCCCGCTTTAAACATAAAAGTTTAGGTTCCTTCCACATTGTCCCTCGGAGCTCCTCTGAGTGTGCAGAGCAGCTTTTTAGTTAAATAGCCCAACAGACATGAACAGAAAATGTCTTCCCTTTGCACTGACCCTATTTTTCTTCCTCTCTCCCCCAAGCACAACTGAAGAGGAAAGAAATGGTATTAGCTTCTCCTTGGAGAGTCAGGACAAACCCTACTTTCCTCTTTTTACCAGCTCAGATCACCCATTTCTCAGGGCCTCTCTTTGGAGGCTCAGAGAAAAACGCAGATGGAGGAGCTGTATTTCAGGCACACACTGACAGGGAAGAGGCAGAGAGCAAAAAGCTCTGTCCCCCTCCAGGAGAGACATGAGCTTTCAGGACAGATTTCTTGGTGTGATCAGCTCTCACTGTTTCAGAAGTGTTGAATAGCATGAGGAAAGACGTGGCCAGACCTCAGACTATCACAGAGCTGTTCTTAGCATTTTGTCACACTTATAGAATATTTCACACACCCCCCCCGCCACACAGCTTTCTACAGCTCAAATATGGGTGTAAACTTTGAGCACATAGGTTCTATGTGCTGTCCTTACCCTGAAGTCACCTTTGGCTTAGGCATGTGCTCAGTGCTTAGCTTTTGGATACTGCAATCTCCTCATCTCGCACAGCCAGCCTTCTTGTCCTCCAGTGAACAGTTGCAGCAATTTACCCTAATATACAGTAGCAGAAGTAAACAATGAATTGAATTCACCATCTACCCAAGGCAATAGGTAATCTTCAGAACCCTTCACTGCTACCCATCAGCTTCCAGTTTTCTGTTGCATCAGTCTTCCACCACTCATCATTTGCTAAAGCAAAAACTAGTTTTGCTCCCCTCCCTGAACATAACATACCAACAAAAGAATAATTCAGTGTGCCCCCCTTCATATCTTCTGTATTTTCACAGATGCTAGCTACTACTGCTTCAGAAAATAAGGAAAGAAAGAAAAATAGTAATAATGCAAATAGACTAGAAGACAAGGCTAAAACTGCAGTGGAAATAGAAGCAGACCACAGCCCTGCCTGGAGCTAGCACCCTCTGCAACAGAGCCATGCCCTCCAAGGCTGTCTGACAGGACACATTGCACAGCCATGGAAAGATTTGCATGAGCTAGTTCACACAATGACCTGCTACCTCAAAAAAATCAATCCTGCTAAAAATAGTATTGCTATATCAGACTGAATTTTCAAGCTGTGGTTTGGAAAGAAGAAATTAATGAGCAGGTGTAAGTTGTAAGCCCATATAAGTAATACCTCTTCACCTCTCTTCCACTTGTTTTGCATTCTATGTACTCACTGCATTACTGTGAAAATATCATCCAGATCAATGAAGTTCTGTTCCAAAGCACAGCCTGGTATCTATTTGTTTTAGGAGAACACACCATGAAACAGATCTCTCCAAAGCAGAGAAGTATTTGCAAGGCAGTCCAGCAAAGAAATATTGTGTAACCTAAATGAGAAATAACTGAGTATAATCTGGTTGTGACTTGAGCTTTAACGATTATATAGTCCAAAGTACAAGACCTAAACAAATTGATCAAAAACTGTAGTATAATCCTCTCATGCACATTTAAGGCCTGCTGTTGTCAGTACAATATATTTCTAAAGAAAAAGACCAAGTAAGTTTGAAAAAGTTATTAGCTTTTTATTGCTAAATAATTATTTTTCCTTGTTTTTTAATGTAGATTCAGTAGATGTTTTGGGGCACTCAGGCTCAGGGGTTAGGGTACAAAAGTGCAGGAGTACAAAAAGCAGGAGTACAAAGGCACCTTACATCAACGTTCTGGAAAGATAAATCATGGCCTCGTTTGTGGGTTTGTTTGTTTTGCTTTGTTAGCAAAATGCAAGGGTGGTATAAGCTTATTATCTTTATGTATCAATCATTACATTTATGCCATGCCTACAATTTTAATTTTCTGCTTCTTTTGAAATGACAAATAGTCTTGAAGTTTTAAACTTTCAGCATCTTTCTTCTCACAACTGTACTGCAGTTTGTAGGTCCCTAATACACACCAGTTTGGACCCATGCCACCTCGCTTCCCTGTTGCTGCCTTCATTTTTTCCACCGGTTTGTTTACAAGGTGGTATTTTGCATATCATTTGCACAAACTATACACAAACGTAGTAGACTGATTGTCTGAATTGCTGTCGTACCCAAAGTTGGACTGGGACACACTCAGCAGATGACAAATCTTCGGTCGCATGGGATGGTCACCTGCAGCTGCCCCGGCCCTGACCAGCCCCACCCGGGACCCCCACCACAGACACCCAGTGCTTGCCCAGGCTGTGCCGTGGGGGTCCCTGTACAGGCTGGTTTGTTTTGAGCACAGATTTCCATGGAGCAGCAAAAGCCTGCGGAGCACCCTTGAGAGGAAGCTGTGAAGAAATTTCATGGAAACTCTGCCAGCCCCCATCTGAAAGCAGATCTTGAACAACAGGGGCAGGTCGATGAGCTGACAGCACGTGGACTAGCACCTGCAGGAGAGCAGGAGGGCAGTGAACACCCTCAAGCTGACCCAGGGCAGCCCCAGAACCAGCCCAGGCTGCGGGACAGGCTCCATCGGGCTCGCTGCCCACCGGCACTGGCTGCACCAGCGGTGCTCCTCATGGCCAGGGCTGTGGGGCCCTGCTGTTAAAGACAGGCTGCTAGCTTGATCCCCTGAGGACTGTAGTGTTCCCAGACATTCGTGCTATGGGTCATGTCTTCATGGGGTGCGGGCTAATGGCTGACGAGAACAGCAGCAGGCACCCACAGCAGGCACTGCTGAAGCCACTGGGCCACCTATGGCGGTCTGTCCCCCATCCCTCCCTCCTGGGTCCCTCCCAGGGCCACCAGTAACCCCCTGCAGACCCCTGTCCCCACATCCCACCCAGAAGCACCGGGGCAGGAGAAAGGCAGCAGTGCACTGGTTAGTTATGCCCCAGCCCCAAATTAATTTTCTGTTCTGACAGATTTTAAGAAATAAACTTAAAAGCCACTGGGAGGCAGCATAACATTATTTTTTATTTTTTTCTTTCCACTAAAACTAGCGTATTCAGGAGCATCCAAACACTGGTAAGAAGTACTGGTTCTGTAAATGCTTCTGGATCATCTGTGACCATCCTCCAGGGACAGAGAATGAAGAGAAAGGAGAAAAAAGACACGCTGGGGCCAGTAATGATTGCCCATGGTGCCCTTGGTGAGACAAGTTGCAAACTTGTAGTAAAAAGCACAAATTTCCTCTGCTGTCTTTTACTATCTGACTGACATCAACTGAGCGATAATTATGATTGTAATTAGATCAGTGCAAAGCTGGAGGTACCCTGTGGAAGGCAGCAGCCACACATCTGCTGTAAGTAGGTCTTAATCCAGTACACAAACAGGCACCAACAGCTAGTCAGGAAACAGCTGAAAAGTGATTGATATTAAAGCAAACAACATAAAATCCACACCAAACCCAGATACACAGTTAACAGTGAGAATTCAAGCAGTGGATATTTTGTGATTTATCAAGCCATGCTCCCCTCAGTGCTGAGCTGCTGCGTACTGCTCTGCAATCAGCTGCAAACTGTCCTGAAATGCTGGTGTTGCATTTGTCAGAGTTCCAATGCTTGCATTGCACACCAACATGTTCTACAGCTTCACAGTAGCTTATTACTTCTCACCACACAATCAAATCACGCCTTAATCTTGCCCCAGTAAATAAAGTAGCTGAGACTCGTGCCCTTCTCTTTAGAGGATTAAGAGGATTAGCAACAAAGATGAAATCGGATTTCATTGCCCAGAGGTGAGAACAAATCCTTGGCATGCCAGGACACAGCATGTGTTTGAGGAGAGAGGCAAGGCCATGAGCAGGGGCATCAGCACCACTCAGGACCACGCGTCCGAAGACCAGTGAAACCCACAGGGACACCAGTGGGGGAAGGCAGGAGGAGACCTGCTCCCAGCCAGGCTGGACACACTCAGCATCACCCAGTGCAGCCGTTTTTCCCCCGTCTACCACCTCAGCTCTCCTGGGAGCAGCTAGAGATGCGCCCTCCGCCAACCCTACCTTTCAGGATGTGATATAAGCCAGCTTTCCCATGGCCAGGGCATGGGTAAATCAGGCAGCCAGGAGGTGGATCTGTGCACTGAATTTGCCTGCTCAGAAGGGCACACCAGTGGGGAGCACGCAGGGCTCAGGGGGAAAGCCCAGCGTGCTGCAGGGCCCCGGAGGGCAGCAGCCCCCCGCTGCTGGTGCCCCTCTTCTTTGGCTTTTTGGCTTCGGGTCTTTCAGGCCAGAATTGCCCTGGCCAGCAAACAGCTGGATGGACTTCTTGTTGCCTTTTTTTTTTTTTTTTTTTTTGACAGAAACATATAAATAGTGAGTCTCACAAAAAAAAAAAAAAAAAAAAAAAAATTGTCTCACTTATTCCTTATATTCTTTTTCTGCCCAAACAAGGCTCAAGTGTACCTCCACCCATTCTCTACAAAACAGGCTTGAAGATGCCAGCAGTGTTGAATATACATGGTGGGATTCACTCTGGATTAAACAGCTTGTGGCTTGTTTTCAGAAGCTAGCAATGTATTTCACTGAATCATAAAACCGCAGCCTAGTTAAAGTGATTTCTACTTTTATCTTATCTTCTTTGTTATTATCTCTACTTTTTAATGACGCCTATAGAAATGGATTTTGGCCTATTTTCATAAAATGAGGACATGGCACTTGCAAGATGTTTTATAAAAGAGGATTTGGATATAGTTCTCCCATCTGTTGTTTATTACTGAATTTTAAGTTGTATAAATGGAAACAAATGTTTGTCTTGAATACATTCATACTCTGAACTCAAAAAAGCAATTCACCAAAATTTAAATAAGCTTAAATTTAACACATGCAGTATTTCTGAATACATGACAAAGCAACAATTTCAGAAATATGGTAGGGTCATAACAGCATTAAGACATTCAATAAACTATTTTCCAAGTTGGTCTAAAAAGCATATCATCACTATAATTAGACAATAGGAGATTCCAAAACAGTATTATGTCTTGATGTTTTCACAATGTCATATGTTGTTCAAGCATATCACTTTTTACTTCTTGGAAGAAAGGTATCAATGTTTCAAAACAGTAGAAAGACAACAAATATTATTTTCCAACTTTATTCTCATTTTCACCAACTTGAAAAAGCAATCATTTTTCCAGTTAGAGAAGGAGCATGCAGTTGTCATGAACACTGGATGGAGAGGCATTAAATTTAAATTATCTACCTGAATTCCTTCTTTACTTCTTCCTTAATTACCTACACCCTGATTTTTTTTCCCATGAACAAAAACTAAATCCATTTAAGATTATTATGTAGACATAAATCTTGAGATTAAAGGTGAAATTGCTAGTCCATAACTGATGAAGACACGGTGAAATGTTACGAATTAATGCAGAATATATCTGCTTTTCATTAAGTACTAAGGAGAATGCCTCCCCTGAGAATCTCACAAGGAAGAGTCCCTCTGCCTTGTGCAGAAGGAAGACTGCAATGGTGGCTTGGCTCGTTCCCCCAGTGAAATAAGCTGAGGAGAAGTCTGCAGCAAGTGAAACTCCATTTTACTCACCTAGTCACTCTCCCAAGTGAAGAAATGCACTCAAAGAAAAGCTGCAGGGCTGTCGCATGAATGCACTGTTTCACAGGAGCCATCACAAAGTAGTGACTGTTTCAGAGGTAGACCAAGGCAACAAACTCCCTTACCTGATCCATAATAAACCAGAAATCCAGACATACTTCAAGCCAACTTCACTGGCTCCTGCTGTACCTCAAGTTTCAATGTTCAAAATAACTTAAGAATCCCAAACTTGAAAGTATTAACAGGTTCATTTTGCTTACATCTTCAATTTCTGGCTTCTCGGTGTTCACATAGTTTGTGTAATTAGGTTTTCTAGTTCTTACAACAATAAATCACAATTCTTAAATTCATGACCCAGAAACAGATTGCTCGAAATCTCACTTTGCCATCCCAGGGGAACAGAGACTATTAGAGAAGAACTAATGCCTGTGTAACAGTCAGCAGGAATCTTGTACAAAATTAAAGTAGTACCGATAACATTTAAGTAGAAAGTGATCTTTTCAAAAAGTGGAATGATTGCATGACAGACCATGATTAAATAAACCATTTGCTAAGTATTTTCAGCAAAGGAATATTTAGGTTTGCACAAATATACCTTTGAATTTATGAGTGTGTGGATATACATCTGTGGGCACACAAGCATTTAAGGCTGATTTCTGAAATTAGTAAGCCTTTTGGATTGCAGAGTCAATGGACATGCTGAGGATGATGAATGGAAGAGACATTATTCAAACCAGAGGTCTATTTTTCCAGTTGAGTTGCTGTGGAATTTAGAGGGGAGGAGGAAATCAAACTGCTAAATTAGAGCCATTCTGAACTGTAATTTCAATAGCAGATGAGACAAAAGCATGATGAAAAGCAGAATTTAGTTACTTTTGCTGTTTCTCTTTCAAAATGAACACTTGGAGACATTTTTAACCAAATAACGCTGAGTTCTATAGCCGCAATGTAACGGGAAGTCCGATGCTCTGCCTAGCAAACCAGCAGCTTTTCAAAGCACCTTCTCACCGAAGGTGCCTGGGAGAAGCTGACTCAGATGTGATGAATGGGCTCAAGGGAGATGCACGCAGAATACCAGCTGCTGCCTGAATTTTACACAAAGCCTGACTTGGTTCTGTAGAGGCCTGAAAATAAGAGTGGTTCAAACTCTGGATCCCCAAGGGTCAGATCTTCTTGCCCAGTGGGGCGAGAACCTGGAGAAACCTTAACAAGTCATCTCTGCCCATGGCTCTACACCTTTACAAGAGTGTAATGAGTTCCCGTTACTCTCTGGTGTGGGGTCAGATTATTTTCTGCTGCTCCAGCTGCCCAACAAGACCACCGACTCAGGGCAGTCCTATGGACCCATGCTGTGCACGAGGTCAGATCAAATAGCTGCAAGTTCTTTCCTGACATTACAACCTTAACATTCAAAGAGAGGGAAGTTCGTGGTAATCCCAACTCCCACAGCCTCAAGGGGTCAGAAGAGCCAGCAAGCCTAACAAAAGCAGTCACTGGAATAGCACTGCAGGATGCCGTAGTGTGACCGCGTGCGGGGGCAGCCTGTCCTGCCGGAACACCCAGCTCCTCTCCCAGGCAGCCGTGGAGGGCATCCAGCACCACATGGCTCATGGGCACAGTGCTCTCACTGCCCCTCCGCTCATCTCCAAAGCCAAGAAAAAAAGTTCCCATCCTTCATGAAGTAAGGATGAAGATTTAAATGTGCTGCAGAGACTCTTCTATATGCAGGTAAAGCCACAATGAATACGGCTACCAGAAAGCAATCGTTCCTTCAGGATCTTATATTTATTAAAACAAATATGCAGTACTAATAGTAATTTTATTGACAAGAAAGTAAGCAACAGTATGAAACCACTTATGCTTTGCCTGTATCTGCACAGCCCAGGCAATCCTTGGCCACCAAGGAAATATGAACACAAACAGCTGCACTTGTTTCTCCAGCAGACTCTCTTCACGTTAGCACCTCCTAGAATCTGGCTGGCCCTTACAAGTAAGGCTGCTCAACAATGAGAGACTAACAACCTTCTATAAAATAACTGCTAAGACATGTTCACAAGCACTAATCTGAATCTTTTTTTGTGCTTTTGACTCTGCAAATTAAATGAGGAAGAAATGTATTTACACCAGAAGCGGTCACAGCTCTGCACAGCTCTTGCTTGCAGCTCCCCCAAATCAGCTGTGAGGTTATGCAGTGTTCAGAAGAGCATTGTGTACGCAGGAAAGCACATCGCCACAGGTGCTCTGCTTTGTGTCTCTTCCAGACGAGTGTGACAGATACAAACTAATTTCTGTGCCAACTTTCCTGTTAATGTAGTGCTGTCTAAAGTCATCGCTGTTCATGACCTGCTCCAAATAAATAAATAAATAAATAAAATCTACGCTCAAGCAGCTATGACAGAAATCTTCTTTATTCTACTGCTCCAAATTCCTGAAACCTCTGCTTTGGGTAACAGTGACCAAATGGAAAGCAGTGAAGGAATATGGTTTGATGTTATCTGAGCCTATCCATATGCATATACCATTGCCCTTCATCATCGTAAAAACACCACACAGAACATCACTACCTGAGTAAATCATTACCCCTGTGATTTCAGCTACTTTCCCACCGCCTATGTAAAAAGAGTTTAACTATCTGATGCCAAGACATCTCTTGCACCACTGTTCAGTGTAAATGCTCAAATTTTACATTTAAGATTACTCAAGGGGAGTGAACCACTCCTGAAGGAAAAAAAAAAATAAAAAATAATAGAACCAGACAAGTACTTCCCAAACCAAATAGCCTTGCTATGATGAAGTTAAGACTGTCAACACAGATTAAACTAAAGCATCACTACCTTTCCAGAGCTTGTTAAAATAAAGACAGCATATGGCCATGGTGCCAAAGGAATAAAACCTTCAACTTCTAGACTTATCTCTTTGCCTTACAGGAAATATCTACAGAGATATTTTAAAATACAGTACAAATTATTTAAGATAACAATTCAGCATTTCTATAATTTGCAGTTTGGTTTATTAAGTGTAAATTCAGACCGAACATGATCTTTTCAGCTGCCTATGCATCCTAAAACAGAACTGTATGAAGCTGTGTTCTTTGGTTCCACTCAAAAATTTCGTGACCATAAAGCTTCCACTTGGGAGAGGCAGCAGACAGCCTCATTTTCTCTGATCTGTAGCACTTGAAAAAAGGTTGTGTATATTAACCAGCCACTGTTTAACAGCTGAAGACATATATATATACATACTTCCTCCATGTCCTCTGATCTCTTCACTCCTAATGTTCAGGCCTTACACAATTTTTAAGAGGTATAGCATCAAATAAGAGGTATATACATCAAATACTACTTATTTCAAATTATATTCCACTAATGCATGCAATGATCTAGACAGTCCAACAACAGATAATCTCCCTTCAAGACTTAGTAACATTCAGGACCTAGCCTGCATTGATGCTGCCACAGCTTTTTAAACCATAGGAACAGACTAAAAAAAGGGGCACGCTGGAAGACTTCAGAACACAGATTAGAAAAAAAAATAGTTGAATGACAGTTCTCCATACTCATAGTTTGACTGAGGGACACAGCAGTTTAAGAAATGGAGGACAGAATAAAGGCACTGAACCACTGAGCAGTCCCGCCTGCCCACCTAGAGACCCAGGCAGGCAGCTCGACACGCAGTCTGCCTGGGAGCTGAGGCGCAGGAGGGAACAGGCAAGCACCCCTAAAGAGTGCTCATTGCAAAGCCCCAGCATTTCGTCGTTCACATCTGTTTTGGACTGATTGACTTACTTCAATCACCAATTTAAAACTACATAGCTGCAAAGTTATGAGATAACTGGTCAAGACAAAGGCAACATTAACGAATGCACATAATTACTTGCTCATCTACTAGCCTAAAATCATTTTGCCTTATACATGAGCTAAAAGAAGTCACAGTCTGTTGGAATTACAGCTTGATTCCTAAAAAAACAATCAAATGGAATATGAAACAAAACCTGTTGAAAACAGCAGTCCATGAGCTCTGGGTCTAGACTTCATTTTTCCCATATTAATACTCAATTTTGATTTTCCATTTTATTCTTACAGGAACATTCGTAGACAGCATGCTTTGTCATACCACAAACCTGACCCCAGTATTTTTAAGTTCCATCAGCAATATCAGCATGTGGTCTATCCCAACTGCATCTAACTGGATTTTGAGTAAGTATGAAAATTTCATGAACTTAAATTGAAAGTGAGAGCAAAGCAGTAGTTTAAGATATCTTTTAAAGATACTGCTTTGCTAGACAGCATTACTCAGCCTAAAATTCATTATATTACTAATATTACTATATTACTGCAGCCTCAGGGAAAATGTTGACTTCTGGAGGAATGATTACACCTAGTTGTTTACATTGAGCTAAGAAGCTTATTTTGGTATGCTTGCTTTGAGTTATCTCCTCTGAATCTTAGCTCCCTAATGACTAATGATCTGCCATGTATTGACTGTTGAGCTATTCATTAGTCAGGATACTTCATGTTTCTCAACAGCTGACCAATGACACCGCACAACAGACCTTCTTTAAAGCTCTTGGCACTTAACATTAATTTAATAACATAGAGATAACATCCTATTAACATCCAGGAACAAAGCAGGCAGAAACCTGTGCTATAGCATGCACTCCAAAAGCTGGAGGAAGACAGAGCTGAGCCAACAAACACCGTCTGGAAAAATCTCACCAGTGCAAGGTCCAAAAGAGCGAAGGTTCATGCAAGGTCCACTTAAGAGAAGCTCCATCATTCAGACAAAACCTGTGAGAACTAGAGCATAATAATAGGGTGGAAAGTATTTGGTTGATATTAAAAATCAAACCTTTTAAAAACAAAGCAAAAAAAAAAATCTGTGTAAACAGAACATTGCTAAACAAAAAAACAACTCTTCTGTAAACATAGCCATATCAGTATGCTACTGACATTGACCTTATTGCTTCAGTTCTTATGCAAATTTAGGCCCGAGGAAGAAGTGTAAAATAATAACTATGATGAATAAAAAATGAATTACATAAAGATGGAGGCTAAGAGGAGAAGACTAAATCAAGTGTGATAAAAACACATGTAGATGGAGATCTGAGATGTCCCAGCCATGCATGGAGGAGTGAGCCTGCCAGCCAGCACTGCCAGCACCAGCCCAGCCTGTGGGGCCCCACGGGGCTGCTGGCCATGGGCATGTGGAGTGGGAAATGCAGACCACAGGGAGGCTCCCGCAGGCATACTTCTGCCTACCAGGTAGGGGATGCCTCATATGTGCCACCTGAACATTTATTTTTAGCATTAAAGCTCCATATATTAAATGCCAAAAAATGTCTGTTTATACTACAGCATATTTCATGGGTAAAAGGCAGCTCAAGTCAACCCAGTGGTATCAAACTGCACTTACAACCACAATTTAAGGTTGCTTAATGCTATGCTAATTTCCAGCTTTGGACTCTGTCCTACTTTCCAACAGCCTAATCAGAACCAGAGTGCTTCAGTGATCTGCAAGCTAAACCTTGCCTGAAATGCAGCCTGAAAACCCCAGCACCACCTGGATGAACAGTAAAATGGTGAGTCTTTGTGTAGTGCATGTTTTGTCATCATTCTTATTTGAATGGCTACTTCTGGCCTTCCCACAGACTAAAGATTGGGCTCTTAGAGCCCTTCCTTCACATTTTATTTCTTTCAGAGCTGCAATTATTGAAACCGATCTGTGACAAATGCTTTCACTACATAAACAATACACTTAATAGAAACATTATTTTCATTAAATTGAAACGCAGTTCTTAGCTATTCCTTCTGTATATCCTTATAAATAGGATTTTTGTCTTTATTCTTATGTCTTTTTATCTTTATTCTTATTTTACTGCTGACCAAGGGTATGGAATTTTTTAAAAGTCACATCGTGCATTAATTTGATGTACCTTTTGTAGCCAACCTGTCTCTTCCAAGGGTTAATCTCAATCAGTGCTGCTTTATCAGTCTAACCACTGGTATAAAAAAAGGCCAGAGCAACGTAACTATTTTCAATGGAAATGTCATTTATTCCGGGTGAATTAGTGCTTAGAATGCCTATGCACTGGTTCTAGGTTGAGAATTATTCTGAGAAGTGTTGCTATATCAGATACTTTTAGTAACCATTACAGACCTGGATTTGCAATAGCTGTTTATTAATTGAAGGTTCATTAAACAGAAGTTTGTGTTTCCAAGCACCTACAGAGTCCAGTTGGTTCCAGTTCTGCAGCAGAATTCCCGTGAGGCCTTTGGCAAAAGACTGGAGCTTCTCCAGCTCAAACTGCAGTCCCTTCAACATATCCACCACTACAATAGTGCCACTGTGCCTGCGAGCTCCATCTTCCACGATTCAGTGTCCTCAGCTACAGCACAGCCAGCCCCAATACCTCTCATTGGATGTTATGAAGTGAAAATTAGCTACAACTGGAGCTCACTAAGGCCTTTAAAAATCATTTCTGACTCTAATAATAATAGCGCAAGCTAAGCAAATAGCTCTCAAACCACCTCTCTAGATGCTAAATAGGTTCCAGGAGGCTGTACTTTGCATGTGGGAAAATGAAGACAAGAATGAAGTGACTCGTCTCTCCGTGCAGACCAAATAACAGCAGAGACAAACCTGGACGTCGGCACCTGCTGACCTGCAGGCAGGCTGCGTTCTTACAGCTCAGCCCGTGTTGTGGCCGAGTCAGTGACAAAAGCACTTCAGGAGGTGCACCTGGTAGTTTTTTCATGTGCAAAAACAGACTGCAAGAGAATCTGCAGCCTTTGCCAGTGATTAACTGCAGCCAAATAAGATGTTCTGAATATTAACAAGACTGAAAATACTGCTAGGATTTGACCAAGAAGGGGTGACCAAGAACTTCCAAGAAATAGTCTCAGAATGTGACCAGCACCAAAGACTTAAGATGCATTTGCAGACTACATAAAAATATCGTTTCCTGTGTAAATAACCCCACCAATCTGCAACCAGCTTCTCTCGGCACAGCCCATCACAGGCTAGTGTCCTTTGGCAAGCTCCTGGCACCCTTCCCTCTGAGGGGTAATCTACAGTTACCACCTCTCAGCATCCCCCACGTGCCATGGGAAGCAGGAGCCATACGCACGGGGGAGGCCACACAGGCAGCAAGGCACGGGAGCAGCGGTCGCCAGATCCTGGGAAAAAAGCGCATCTTGGCAGCCTGTGTTAACCATGCTAGCTTGGGGCTTCATCCAGCTTTCATGGGAGTCAATGGAAAGAGATCCTGGGGTGAACCACATACCTGCAGCACAGTTCATGCACAGCAAGAGGTTTTTTTTTCACCCTTTAAGCAATACAAAACTGCCAATTTTGAAGTACTGTGGGACTGAATCTAAATATAGAGTAACTGAGTGGCACATACAATACATTTAGTATAGAAAGAAAAAAATCTGTCTGCAGCATTGTTAACTCTAATAAAAAACCAATTTTACAAGAGAAAGGGTATTCTTAAAATTGTAAAATGAGTTACAGTTAGTTTCTACAAAACAGAAATCAACTTCAGAAGGAGTCTTTCTCAAAACCACAAAGCAGCAAATATAAAATTATCACAGTCTGTGTAAGTGGAAACTCTGAGTTCCTGTGAAACTTCATCCCTTCTGTCTTACTGCCATAAGCAGAAACTTTTACTGTCATCCCTGCTGTAATCCTGCCACAACCAGAAACTTTTACTGTTTTTCCATAGAGTGAATTCTTTCTGGCTAGAAGCATAAATTTTGGCTTTAGCTACCCAAGCGGATTTATCCTAGAGGTGATCACAAAAACGATGTTAAAACAGAGAGCACTGCGGAGTACTTTGCTGGCAGCTGCTTTCAGAAACACTGGACACAAACTACACCAGCCTCATGACACGTCGCGGCTCTGGCCTCATCGCACCCAGGGAGCAGCAAAGGGCACCCGCCCAGGGGCTGGGGGCAAGGTGCGTACCAGGACCCATCTACAAGGTGGCCGTGCTGATGCCAAGATGTCTGTTACAAGTTATTAGCACTTTTGAGCATGACATCACAAAGCTACTTGAGAAAAATCTGCTGGATTTGCAGAGGTGAGCAAAGAGCACCCATTTTAAAAGGGCAAAAGGTTTTGATAAGGTTCTGTAGCGGGGCTGCAGCCAGCCTTGGTCCTTCCCCTTCCCTGGGGAGCCCCACGGCGCAGACCCAAGAGCAGGGCACAAGTGCACGTGTGGAGGTACGGCACAGCCCAGCTCCTGTGGTGAAGGGCACCAAAGTGAAGAGCAGCTCAGGACAAGGAACATGGAAGTTGCTGCTCCCCACTAATCCAGCTCCCAGCCTAAGCAGTGCGCTCCTGCTCCTAGGGGTAGAGCTTTCTGGCTTGTAGAGATTGCTCTGAGAGCTCCTGAAGTCCACATTGCTCATCAAAATGAAGATAAAGACCTTCTCAGAGCACAAGACCCATCAGTTTCACAAAAGCCAAATAAATAAAACAAAGCAGACCCAATGGACATCAGAAGACAGCAGCTAATGTGACAGTTGTACTTTTTTCTGTATTTCGTGAAGTGAACGTAGTAGGCAGACCAACACAGACCATTCTCCGCTCCCCCCGGGCACGGTGTGCAGCGGAGCCCCTTCCAGCCCCGGGGCTGGCTCCTCGCTGCAGCTCCATGGGGAGCACAGAACCAGACCTGCTGTCAGTCGGTGTTTGGCTGTGCACAGCCAGCAACCTTTGGGGGATCTTACTGTATCTACAGTGTTTCTGTGCTGGTTTCCTGTAAATTAGACATTTTCTGCATTTAGTTCCTTTACAACTTGTAGAAGAAGCAAGGAAGGCCTGAAAGTCATTAGAGTCAGTGGATTTACACCAGGAATGGATGTGACCCCGTGTGTTTTTCCAGGCTTCGCTACCCTTCACCTGGCCTCCTGGCAATTCTTCCCAGACGCCTGCCTGCTGCGAAGCTCCTACATGACTGAACACTTCAGCAAGATCAGCACTTTCCTTTGTCAAGTCGTCAGAAGAAATCAGAATTGAGAATTAGGTCCCAGTCAATCATCAAAGCCAAGAAAACTACTATCTCTGGAAATGAGCTAACATATTAGAAATGTCATTCAGCCTCCTTGGCTCATCTTGGTCTTGAAACAAATGTTATTTTGAAAAGCTATGTCTGGAAACATAGCGCAGCCTCTGCCTGCCTCTGCATCAGGCCAGGCACCTACAAACAATTTAAACACAGCTCCATTGTGCAAGTGGAAAAGACTCTCCTTTTAGCACATTTCTGCTAACTCAGGAGGAAAATCTTCATGGGATGTTCTGGGCTTACCTCCACAGCAGGGTATGCCTGCAGGAGGAGGAAGCAGCAACACAGGAAAAGACCTGCAAGAGACTCAGAGGGAAAGGCTGCACCGAGCCGCTTACTGACACGTACGTGCTGTCCAGCCTCTGCTCGCGGCTAATGCTCACTTTGGTGCATCAGTGACAAGCTACTGATGATTTCGTAGTTACAGACAAGGGGCTTCTATCCCATTCAAGTACTTTAAGGCTCGAGGCTTGCCATGTGAAGGGCAGAGGCAGAACAGTAAGCAGAGCAGGGAACTGAGAGGCAGGAACAGAGTGCACGGCACCAGTGGAGCTCCTTCCTGGGCCTTTAGAAATGATAAAATGGCCCAATATTCAAGTACTTGGTGTAAACTGACAACAAAACTTTTCAGTCCAGAAACCTTGTTACAAACACTAAAGGTTTTTAATTTTAGCTCTGTTAAAATCCCACATTTCCATTGAGATCTAGGGCCTAATTTCTTTCAGTACAAACCACTTACTACAGGTATGAAATAACGACAAGTGACATGCTAACTACAATAAGGCCAAACTACAAGCAGTGCCAGGAGAAAAATAAATAAATAAAACACTTCTGTTTTCAACATTTCTTCCTATTTAACACAGCCACTTTTCCCGCGTGGTTTGCTGTTGCTCTGCACTCGTGGGAAAGGTGAGAGCACACAACTGCCCGCATGCCAGACCCACGGCAGCTGGAGCTCCCCACACAGGGCTGGTGAGCAGTTCAGGTGTGAGGGTGGGCAATGCTAAATGGATGGCAGGCAATGAGACAGACACTGTCTCTGGATAGACAGATTTATCTAGAAGACTCTAGTGCTGGGAAGCAAGGGAAAACCATGGTGCCTAAGTAGGAATCAAGACAAGCCCTAACAGACAGGGTACTCTATGGATTTAAACACATTCATGTTAAAGATAACACACTGGAAAAGAGTGAAAAGCATGACTTACAGTCATTATCAGGAAGAGTACCATGACTATCAAATTTCTGTACTGTTAAAGCCATCTTAACTGACATATAAATGGACTAACAAACTACAAAACTAAAATCCAAATCCACAGGTTTTCCGCAGAGTAAGGCTGCAGCAGTCAGCCTTACCATAAAGCCTTAAGCAGTTGAAGAGGGAGGTGCTGATTAGCAGAAGCTGCATTAATTCCAACATGTGCTGATCATTCTCAGTACATTGTTTCTGCCTTCCAACCATTACTCTAAGACCACCTGAGTTGCTTTCAGATAAATTAAGGGGTTTTGAATTCACATGTGGATGTAAAAGTAGCTACTTTGATCTGTTTGTAGTTAGAACAAATTTCAAAATGATATCATAAACTGATGTGATTTATGCAATGGATTTTGCATAGGCAATTTAAGTGCTGACTGCCACGTATGTGGCAAAGACCACAGCAACTACGGGGCTGGGGAGAAAATGAGCACAGAAGAGTGTTGGATGCCTGGGAACATACAGGGAGGAGGCCAAAGTGAGAGGAGTCAAACTTCCTAGTGCTGTGGCCTACGAAGTTTAAAAGCATGTGATATTCAGCATTCCTGAATTCCCTGCTGACTATAGCTTCTGTGCAGTATTTCAGCTTTAACACAAAACTACAGCTCATAGTATTGGTGAATAGAAACGTAACAAAGAACAGCGTGTACGTCCAGAAAGACAGTGGAAATTTCCACATTCACTTGTGAAGTCAGTTCAGAACGGAAACGAAGCTGAAACATTCATGCTGTGCAGGCATCCCACAGGACACCACAGAGCTACTGAGCACACATCATTTGAAGGAACAAACATGCAAAACATGCAGTGCAAAAATCTTTGTACTTGTGTGCCTGACTTGGGCACACAGATAGTGCTTTTAGGGTAGGTGCACATAAAGTCAGATATTTGCACATTCAAACAGTTCCTTACCAACTATCCTTGAACTCCTTAACTGCACAGATCAACCATGCTTTCCTCTTGAACAGCATAAAGTGTAAGACGGTATGGTTCTGAAAGAAAGCCGAATCTGATTCTGCCTATTAAACTAAGATTTTCAATAAACCATCACGTACACCAGTTCTGATGAGCTGGATAAATGTCACCCACCTTACACACTGCATACAAAACAAAGAAATCTAATGGGAGAAAGGCTGAGCTTAAAATACACAACTATAGTGACAAATGGACATGGCGTGGATCTATAGAAAAACTGGAAAAAAAATTAGCACAATTCTCAAAGAAAACACAAGTCTCACTTGAAGCACTGTCCTTTTTAAATAAGTAATTTCTACACTGTCACAATACTTATTTTTTCTACTTTATTGCTAATAGTCATGTAATTTTAAATACTAGCAGTCTTGAAAGTTATTTCAAAATCCCCATTTATTTTCATAAACATTTCTTACTCAGACTCCTGCCTGAAAAGCATGCACGACAGGTGAGGCACATGCAGTGACAGCTCCCGGGAACCCGGCCCACAGGGCTCTTCCCCCACAGCCCGGGTCACTTCGAAGTCCCCAGCCACAGCCCACGTGTGGGCTCAGCTGAGCCAGTAAGTCACACAGCTCCAGCCTCACTATCGCCCAACTGTCCCATCTATAATGACTTAGAAAAATAGAGGAGTCACCTCATACACTTTTGTGCATTAATATCTTCTGCTCTTCATTAGTCTGAAGCATATGAGATGAACACTTGAAGGCTTGGAGGAGTCACATCCTCATACTTGGATTTTACTTTTTTCCTCCCAGGACCACTAAATTGATACCAGTTTTGTTATTTTGTCCCTTCAGAACTACCCTGTTGTGTCAGTTACAAAACCAAATGTAATCAAATCCTCTAGTGGACAACACACCCAGACCAAATATTTTGTCTCAGTGGAACACCCTTCAGTACGGGAACACTGCCCACACACTCGTCTGTGGAAGCAGCTGAATAATTTTTTGCAATGAGCACGCTGAGAATTAGCCATTTTTCCTCTTGTTCACGGTATCACTGCAACCATTTAAGCTATGTGATGCCTGCAGGTAGGGGAACATCTCTAGTCTGCAGGTCAAACAAGCCCATTTGCCTGGAAGGTTTCAGCCTGGTGACAAGGGTCACCCACTGCTGGCCATTGATGCACTACTCTTCCTTCTGGCCCTCTCACAGCCCTTCCTTCTGGAATGGCACTCCCGTTACGGCTGTTGATACAGTGGATTTGAAGCATAATTCCATTGTCTTTGTAGGTGTTGGGGTCATCTCTTTCTGTCCACAAAGTAACTGCAGACAAAGCATTTGTAAATGTTGCCACTGGAAAACGCAAAGCATAGCCCTCACTAGCATTTCTGGCTGTGTTATCTTCCAGGAAGTCTTGCAGTTATTTCTACAGTTGCAAGACTTTAATTACAAAGTCATTACTGCTACATGGCTGCAGCAGCCACACATGAAACAACTCTCAGCAGCTGTAACAGACAGCTGAGATGGCAAATTAGGGGAAAATAGTGCAAGACAAAACAGATTTTACACTTCAGCTTTCTAATGAGGACCATAAGATGCACTGCAAGTAAGGTCAGATTTACACGGGGAGGTTAGTGCTTTCAGAAACGTTCCCTGTCAAGCTGCTGGGAGGGTGGCAGAGCAGGGACATGAAAAGGCAGGCAGGACCAGCTTGCAGCTGAAGAGCTGCCACACTCACTACAGGACACACGTTCTCCTAACTCAAGAAGGAAGCCTAAAGCAGAGAGCTTATTTTATCCAGAACTGGTCTCCCCAGTGGCTTGTATGTGTCCCTGCCATTTCTGCAAATTCATAATGGTTGGACTTCTGTCTTATCTGGGAATTGGCAAAGGGACAGGTAAGTTCTGCCTCTTCAGTGTGCCAAAAGCAGGTAAAGCTCATGGATCCAATGCTATGATTCCGCAAGCACAAAATTTATCTCTAGCACTATGGACGACAGACACTAGGACAAATTCCCAGTCTACAGAAACAGTGGAAGAAGTATATGGCATCCTTACTCTGTTTTAGAAAACTTGAACCAAAACTGAGGGGAAAGGGAAAAGCCAACACTAGCAAAAAACATCCATAAAAGAATGTCCCACAAAGCAGAGGCTCAGCATAAGGGAAAATGTAATATGTTTGAATAATAAAGAAAACATAAGGTCGATATTTTTACACTACTTTCCAAAGCATCTGCATTTGCAAGATTTGATCCATCTGGCCTCTCTGCCAGATGTTTCTTATACTTTTTGTAGTAGAGATGGGTGAGAACAAGCAGAGCGCATCTCTTTGCTCAGAGCAGCCTGCATGGGAATGATTGTATTCCCACTTGCCTGCCTTGGAGGCAACCTGAGCTTCACAGGGCTTGGCACGAAAGCAATCCAAATCACGGATTGTTGCAGTTCTGCACATTTTTCAATATGACAGTAAAAAAGGTTTGGTTTGGATTGAGCAAATAATTGCATTCAACTTCTACATTTGTTGTAAAGCAAGTTTCTAACCATTTTTCATTGAAGAGTTCTGAAAAAGATTACATGAATTTTAGAAATATTTCCATCACAAAATCCAAGTAGTCTACAAAACAAAAGCTTTGATAAAAGCTGTGCTACATTGGAGAGTAGAGTCCTCCTGCCAAAACCAGGCAAGAATCTCATCTGCTGTGAAATCAAATCTCTATTTGAAGACATATAATAATGTAGGTACAAAAAGAAAAAAAAAAACTGTTCCCTGCCAGCAGCTAAACTCACGCAGTGATGTGCATGAAAGACATCTTCCAATACTCACACACTCAACACTTCCTCTTCTTCTTCTACCAGCAAGACTAGCTTGCTCAGAGGTGTCCAGACCAGGGAAATACAGAGACATCAGCTACAGGGAAACACAGGTACATTTACAGTGCGGTGTGTGCTCTCGGCCATGTGTTTTGTGAACACCTGCCTCATGCTTTTGACAGTTTCCTGCGCTGGGGGTCACCGCTGTGCTCCCTGCTGCTGGGGCTGCCTGTCAGGCTCTGCCTTCCCCTGGGAGCGCTTTTCCTGGTAAAACAGTGGTTGGATATCAAAACCAGCTGCCATGAACGAGCGTGGCTGCAGGCCTGGGCAGAAAGGAACAGCTGCAGCCTCGGGGCTGGTGCTCTGAGGTCAAAGCCCAACTTTGACTGTAGCAGCTTTCTCGGGGCAGCACAACACTGGGAGGAACTCCCACAAGGGCTGGGAGGCCCCCAGAAGCTCCACCACCTCATCTCCAACTGCCTCTTTCATTCAGAGGCAGCACACTGTGCAGCCAGCCCGCAGCACGCACCCCCTCTGCACTAGCACCCCAAATTAAGCCCCCAATGCTGCTGCACTGGGTGAAAGAGTCAGACATTTGATACTGCCCCAGGGCCAACACAGAAACCAAATTAGAATGGTCTTTTTTATTCTTAAGGCTATTACAAGATGAACATAGCATGGAAGTTTTCCGTTTAGTCCAACGTGCATGACTTTGCTCTCATAACTGTTTAACACTGTTTTTGTGAAGTCGCTTTGGACTTCACATTGTAAACAAAACCAGAACAAAGCAAAAGGTTATCTGCTAAACACACAGCTGATAAAGCATGCTAGAAGCCAAAAGCATGTGAATTTATAATCTAAGTACTTCCAGACGGTGACTCTCTGATCCTGCCTAATCTCAACGTCAGAAAGCAGTTTGTGCAGCACGTTTTATTTTTGCAGGATTCAAAAGCGTATTGCATTTAAAAAAAAAAAAAAAAAAAAAAAAGCCAAGTTGTTTATTTTTTTCTTTTAGTGAAAAAAGTTCTGGAAGAAAGTATCTTCAAGAAAAGGAAGGCAGTATGCCCCCGCAGCAAAGGAGGCCAATAGCATCCTGGGCTGCATTAAAAGCCCTGCCATCAGGTTGAGGTGATCCTTCCCTTCTGCTGAGCACTGGTGAGGCCATACTTAAAGTGCTGGTTCCAGCTCAAAGCACCCCCAGTATAAGACAGAGCTAGACTAGAGTATGCCTGCTATGACAAAAGGCTGAGAGAGCTGGGACTGTTCAGCCAGGAGAAAAGAAGGCTTGGTGGGATCTTAGTGCTGTGTATAAATACCTCTAGGGAGGGTGAAGACAGGATGGAGCCAGACGCTTCTCAGGACAACAGACAAACCAAAATACAGAAGGCTGCCTCAACATGAGGAAAAACTTTACTGCGATGGCCCTGTGCATGGGCTCAGGTTGCCCACATGGTGCTGGGGTCTCCTCTTTGGGGACAGGGACTTTCTGAAGCCACCTGGACGTGGCCCTGGGCCCTGCTCTGGGTGGCCCTGCTAGAGCAGGGTCAGATGGACCCCAGAGGTCCCTGCCAACCTCAGCCAGTCAGTGATTTTGTGAAAAGAGCACTTCAGTTCAAATGTAGGAAACTGATATTTTGGAGGGTGCAGCCACAGGTTATTTCACCTATTCTCTGCTTTCAGTGTTAAATGAGTAAATGTTGCCTTCCTCAGCAGCTCTAGGGGACATGGCCTCTGCTTGAAGGGAGAAAAAGAGATAAGTGTTCATCCTTGAAGTAGTTCTGTCCTGTATCAAATACAACTCAAAGCACAGAGAAAAGAATAGTGAAGTTGCTTTAAAACAACAAACTTGGTGTTTCTCATGGGTAGCTAGTGCCTCTGTTACAAAACTAAAGAAAAATGTGCAAAACATTCTCAAATTAAGATGAAAGTCTTCTGTGACTAAATGCAATATTTACTAGAAGTAGATCTGGTATTTACAGATTTGGTTTTTTCAAATGCTTTGAACAGAAACAAGACTTTATAAATACACTGGAAAGTGTTTAAACTTCAGCCAGGGTTAAATGTTTCACTTCATAAATTAGCATTGGCTTTTGGTTGACGGAGGAGTAGTTCAGCATGACAAAGGAACGTCGTATGGGCTTTTTGATGAAGAACAGTTTATGACAACCAGTTTCCAGTTTGTAATTTCTATACAAGCCCATGTTATATCATGTTACAGAGAGCTAAGCTTGCTTTGGAAATAATTTGTCCAATTATACTATCCAAGTATCATCAGCACTAAGACAGCATGGGGAGGAGGGACATTTTATCCTCATACCACTGAAAATGCTGGAAAGCATGAAAATTAGAGGCAAACATTGTTGTAGAAATAAGAGAAACATTGCTCAGATTTCCTAACAGAGCTGTCGAGCATGTGGTTTAAGAACTGCTGAAAGAATTAAGGGCACATTCCTTTCCACTTGAGTCAACAATTTTCTTCGTATAAAAATTAGTTTTAAGCTTACTGTTGTGGAAAGCAAACACATTTACTAGTTTTTAATAGAGAGTTAATAGCTTTTAATGTAAAGCTTTCAGCCAGGGTTCACTGTCTAAGGAAGTTTTACCCAAGAATTACATTAAAATCATTACTGGTCCAACTACCCACAGTCACTTGTTTCTGTCATTCAAGAACAGAGTATTGCCAACATCCTGACCTAAAATTAAGGTTATTTTTATAGCAGTGATGTATTTTACCTATAGGTACCTCCTCATGGTCAGATGAAATGAGCATGTCTGATAACCCTCCTCTGTTGGGGAAAACCACAGAGAGGCCACGATGTGACAGAGCCGGTGTCAGAGCATGGTGACTGGATGTGCTGCCAGTGCCTGCTCCCTCTGAGCTTGGCACCCAGCTCCAGGTCAGTCCCATGCTGCCTTCTGGAGGTGCCCTGCCCAGGACCTGTCCCCAGCGAGGCCACAGCTCCAGGGCCCCAGCTGAGAGCCCAGGAGTGCCATATGCCAGGACGCTCAGCAGAGCTGGGGCAGTGCGAGTGGGGACCAGATACCTGAGGCTAAACCATGGCTCATACCCCACAGCCCACTGGGCTTTGGTCCTATGCAGGGCTGGGGACACTGCTCCGTGACCTGGCGGCCACCGCTGAGCACAGGAGCCCCCGGCAACCATCATTCAGTGCAGCACTGCTTCGACAGTGAGCAGAAAGCCTGGGACGTGCAGGGGAGTTCTTAGGGGAAAAAGACACCTCCCATACCTCCTACAGACAGCCCCAATAAGGAACCTTTACTAGTCAGGTGAAATAAAAACTCTCACTAGCTGGCATCAGCACTGATGTCCTGCCTTGAGTGGGACATACAGCAAAGCGTAGGAGAAATGCAGTTGTTTCAGAAACACAAGCTGCAAACTAGATTTAAGATAATACAAGTATATATTTTTTAATTGTAGGGTTCCATAATCTATGTAGTGTCTGTAACCATCATACAATTTCTATTTTTTTAATTTCATTTTGCATTTCATCAGCATGCCAAAGTAAAAAGAAAAAATGGGTTAGTCACAGAATGCTAAGAAACAAAAGGAACCTGTAATTAAGAACCATGTTCATCTTTTACAGAAGGGTTATTAGGGAAGGGGGAGGGAGGTGATAACAGAACAAAGCACTATTCATTCAGAAGTAAAGCAGTAAGTCCATTCCTACTCCTAGTGATGTTACAGACTTTACTGTTGATTACTACTGCAATAGGATTAAGTACAATGTTATTTACTTTATTATCCAAAGCTTAAAGCCTGTTGTGTGAAAGGAGTGCAAAATAAAGGGTTACCAGGCATTTAATACACAGACGCTCCTGCTGCCTGCTGACATTAGGACAGCAGTTGCGCTGTTTTGGCCCAGCCTCTTTGCAAAGCTCACAGATGTGTGGGTGTCTCGTTCCTTCAGCATGCTGCGTGCCTCTGGAGAGCCACGCTGAACTGTGCACGTTGGGAACCTTCCTGCAGTGCAGATGCTTCTGGAGGCACACATAGGACTAGCTAGCGTGTGAATGCAGGAACAAGCTGCAAGCCTTTGTTTCTCAGTGCTGTGAAATCAAACCATTGCACAAAGAGAAACAAGAGCATTAGCCAGTTAATAGGTTTTAAAATTTATATTCTTGGAAACACTACTTAAAAGCCTTTATAAACACTTGCAGTTTATAGCACAGATACAGGCTTAGCAGCTACCTGCATCACAAAAGCACAGCTGGGGAGTTTGCTGGTGGCAGTTCAGGCCTGGAACGAGGGCCATGCTCCTGCCACCCTCCTGCTGCTGCCTGCTTACAGCTCCCCTCACCGGGCACACCCGCGGCTGGGTGCAGTGCTCAGCCCCTCCGGCCGCCCTGCACTGCCCCGCAGGAGGATGCGGTTTGGCTGCTGGTGCTGCTCCCCTGCAGGAGCAGGGGCCGCCTTTGAACGCGCCTGGCCTCAGGACAGAGCAGCCTCGAGCACAGACAGGAGGGAGCCAAGCTCCGGAACATCCATCTCAACATTTCTGGGAAAGTTAAAACAGCAGCTGAGCGAGTCTGGTATTCTGCTGCTTTTGCACATTTTGTTTGTTAATTGTTCTGCTCCCATCTCCTGCTCTTGGAGGCACAAGTTTGCCTGCTCCTTCCGCTCCCTGTCATCACTGAGGCTTTTTAATCCAAAACTCAATCCATTCCTCCCTGCGTCAAAAGAAACTTCTACACCACTGAAAGATGCAGACAGGATGGAGGAACCCCCTTGCTCTTTCCTGTGTGCTCCCATTCCCTCACCCCTGTCTGTCTCTTCCCATAGCAGATGCCTTGCCTTTGTGGCAACATTCTGCCCTTCCTCACTCTGCTGGCAAGCCAGGCTGCTGGCACTAAGGATTCCTTAGCTGTGGTTTCTCTTTTAATACATAACAGACAACATGAAACAAGAAATCCAAAACAGTCAATACCTATCCAGCAAGCTTATGGTTTATAGGCTGCATTGTGAATGAAGATATCTTAAAAAAAAAAGCTATATTATGTGTCTGGAATTTGTTTCAGCTTTATAAAGTTTAACACTTCTGTCAGTTGGTGAGTAGCTAATTTTTTCAGTAAAGAAGTGAAATCACATAGTTAGATGTCAGATTCACATGCAATGCTAAGTATAGTCAGCTTTAAAAAAAATCATTATTTCTTCTTAGTGCAATAAAAAAAATGAAGGTTTGCTTTTGTTTTTGAACTGTGTTCAATTAAAGACTTAGTAAGACAAAGCTTTAGACTCTTAATGCATTACCATTTAATTTTTGAATGCAAGCCAAGGAATAAACAGAAAAGAACATTTATTTTAGTGGATGTCAAGTTACTTCCAAATGCTCTCTATTCCACATCCCTAACAGAAAGCTAATAAAACAAACCAGATTATGCTGGGCCGAACGCAATGGATCCTGAGGCACAAAGCCTGACTCCTCACTGCTTCTCCCAGGTGTCCTGGGGGCCCTGCCACACCTCCAGCTGCAAAAACACCCCACGGGCACAGAGCAATCCTCCCGTGGGTGCTGCAGCAGGGCAGGCCCAGGAGCTGCCCTGCAGTTTCAGTACTGAGAAGCAGAGCCAGTAGTTACAGCAGGGGTGCACGCAAGGCAGACAGGGTCTGTCACTGCACTTTCTACAGCTTCCCAAAAGGACCGAATTTGGCATTAAGGCTTATGCCAGCAGCAACAAGGAGACAAGAAATGGGGGTGAGGTACAAGATAAATTTAGTTTTATTGTTCTTTCATCTGTATGAAAGCATCAGATTTCTTGAATGTTGTTAGCACAGCAGTCTGATATTCTATAAGAGATTTTT
This sequence comes from Aythya ferina, assembly GCF_964211825.1. Classification (NCBI taxonomy): domain Eukaryota; kingdom Metazoa; phylum Chordata; class Aves; order Anseriformes; family Anatidae; genus Aythya; species Aythya ferina. Next base: position 27,782,497 of record NC_140305.1, read on the forward strand.
AATGGAAGAAAACTGTGTTGGAATGCTTGCAACACTCATCCTTGGAGAGCATATTACATTCAGTAATGGAAAGGTCATTTGAATTGACTTATAGTTCTGACACAAACCAACAGAAACATACAGTTAAGTCTGAAATATACAGCATGTTTCCAAAACAAATGAAACATAATAGCAGTCACTTAGGAAACCAGTAAGAAAATGCTCTGTGCTCCACCAGTCTATTCTTGCCCTACATATGTGCTAACACAAAAAACGTTTGTTCCATCTATCACCCCAGAAGGTTCCCCATCTCATTCCTCTCTTCATTAAGCTACAGATCAGCAAGCAGCTCTAGAAGAGCTAGCAGAGATTGCATTTCCTCCTCTGTTTCCCCTAAACCCTGATAAACACCCACAGAAGTTAGCACTGGTCGAGCCAGTTTGCAAATGTCTAAAGCTAACAGTCCACCCTGTTGGGGCAAAACCTGATTCCAAATGTGTTTTAAATGAAGTATTGTCTAAAAATAAATGAAAAAAAAAAAAAAAAAAAAAAAAAAAAAAACACCAAAGTATTCCACAGCTAAATAAATGCTATTACAAATTTAAGTGAGCTTTTTTGGATGTACCTGATCAGATTCTAGATTCATGAAAATGGAATGAAGTTTGCTTTGGTAAGAACAAGTTATGAACTTCTGGACCCAAGGAACCTAAAGCTATGTACTTGCCTACAACTCCAGAGCTCAGGGCCATCCCACTGAAATAAAGCTGGAAATGCCTTGAGTCATACAATCAATTCAAAAAACCCCACCTTTCCTTTCAATCAATAAATCAATAGCATGATACAAGTAACATAGGTTTTTAAACATTACTGTTATGAATTTATTGGGAATTATACTGATGACTTCATTAGTATAAATGTGAGTCCAGTAGCCTACATTTCTGTATGTCCCACCTCACACACTATCAAGGTCACCTCTCCCCAGCATTTTAGGTACTTGAATTACAGCCTACTGCTACACTGAGCACATTTCTACACTTCAGATTTTAGACATCTGTACCAATCCAGTTTAAAAAAAGTAATTGCAGAGTTGCATCTGATTTATATAATAGCTCATATTTTTTGTACTAGTACTAGATTGGACTTGTGGACAACATGAAACTGCACAATATTATTCAACACTACAACCTAAGTACACAGACTTCAGAAATCTCACACTCAGGTGTTTGTATAGTAGTATTTGGATGAGGCCTTCCCCCTCCCCGCCCCCCCGTGATTCATTTTAAAGCAGAAGAACATAAAACAAACACTTTAAATATAGTAAACAACAACATCACTTTTAACATTGCTTAAAAGCTGATCTGCAACATTCAAAGCAGAGTTCAAAGCAGGTCAGCCATTTCTCATTTAGTTTTGTCATAGAAGACAACTGTTAGAAGAACATCAGGAAGACAACTGTTACACAACAGTCCCTGCAGGACAGTATTAAGACAAAAGTAGCACAGGAGACAAGCAGCAATCCTTATTTAGCTACAATCTCATGACCTCATTATGAAAATTAAAATTTAAAAAATATTTTAATTAGGTGTTTTATACTTGAAAATAATTGAGACTTAATTGAACAATTTGAGACAAAGGAGAAAATGATAACCTTAAACACAATTTTTCACTCTAAGAAATATCACTTTCATGCTGATTTCCCTTCTCATACAATTTTCAGGTGTTCATTCAAGACAGAAATTATTCAACTACTTAATTTGAAGGTTTTTAAGAAGTCATACTAATGTGTGTGCCTTTTTAATTAGCTTATTGATGCAAGTACTCTGTAAGACCAACACCAGTATAATTTCATTTACTAGTGAAATACTAGTAAATACTAGTATTTACTAGTACTGCTTTTACAGCAGAAAGTACTGCTATTTACAGCAGAAAAGCTTTATATTTTAAATTTAAAAGTATATTTTCCTGTGGAAGCTTATTTTATGCGAGCCACCATAAACGTTCAGTAAGTGAAATAACATAGATATATATATATGTAAGCTAAAACATTCTTACTTCCTATACTGTAAGAACAAGAATATTCCAGAACAGTTATCTCAGGCTTTTTCCTGTAGAACTGGCATCTTTCCTTCCCTTCTCCCCACAACTCAATACAGAAAACCTCCAGTTTTCTACTGTTGACCTTGACTTGGCAAGATCTGCATAAGAACACCATTTGCAAGAGATCTTATGTCCTGCTGCTGCTGGTCTTCAGTTCTAAGCCTCCAAGTACCTCACTGAATGGAACACAGAACAGAAATGCTCGACCAAGCAGAGGCTGAGCATACACTCATCTTAAAGCAGGCCCAGTAGGTCTGTGTACATAACATCAGGCAGTCTAACTCACCCTTCTAACGTCTGAAAATAATGAAGTTCTCTGGCTAATTAAAAATGCTGACAAATAGAGAGCAAAATTTACCAGCTCTGCAGAAGAAAGACTGCAGCTGAGAACTGAAGAAAGTCTACATGACCTTAAAGCATTCCACTTCTAAAATTTTAATTGTGAAATAAAACATAATACAATTTGGAAATACTCTCATCTGTAACTTTGAAATAAACCACCACACCTCATTTCTTTTACCTGAGATGTATCTGCTTATTTGGGAAGGCAGGTGAGGTGTTTTATTTTTATTATTTGTTTTAAACTCTGTTTACCATACAAAATAAAAGACAGTGTGCAGGTCCACCTTCATAAGGAGATCACAAATTTTTACTTCATCACAAGCAAAAATTATCCATGCCTTGCACCAACAATCAATTACTTTTGTTTACAGACAGGTTTTAAGATTCTCATTAATTAGCTGCTGAAACATCTTCCTTTAGCTGTTGCACTATACTTATAGGTTACACAGGATTATATATTTTTAAGCAACAATATATTGTTCTTTGGACTCACTTATTTTTACTTAAGACACCAGCAAACTCCACTTAGCAATTGTCACATAATTAAAGATGGCATCATCTACTAAACAACTTTGCTATTCCAATTCCCACTGATACATTATGTCAGTAATGAGAACCTACTTAGGGATGTGTTTGTGCACGTAGTCATGACATTTTTGCATTACAGGAACTGTGATCACATTTTATAAGTTAATTTAGTGTTATCCTTAGAGCATAAGAAAGTACAGCCTTACCCAAACCATCATAATAAATAAAATGTGGAAGTCTTATGTTTTGAATTTATTATTTTGCTATCTCCAGGAATTGGTATCTACTGCCCAGTAGGTGCTGAATGCCTCCTGGTGGTGAAGTACCCTCAATTCAGTGACCACATTTACAGGTAACACTTTTTAAACTATCATTCTGGGCACTCTAAGGACTTTCAGTTCCAACCCAAAGCATATAAGTACACAGAAGACAATGGAAATAGAGATTATTTTGGCAGGAGCTTAAAATAGGAATCTATTCAAGCAAAGAACTTGAGAAGGCTTATCTCTGCAAACTCAGACTTGAATCCCTGTCATTCCTGGCTTGCTCAGTTCCCATCAAGCTACATGAAGTCCAGCACCTCAGACAGGTTTTGATGCATTCTTTCTCCCAGTGCACTGGTCTCTGAGCCAAGAGAGGCAGGGGATCCCACATTGCCTTTTGGTTTAACAAATGAGCACAGAAACCAACCTGAGGAACTGAAACTGTTGTAAAACACATGGACCAAGTTTTCCTACCATCCAGGATCCAACCCAGAAGCATTCAGCATTACAAGCCTTACCAATTTCAATAAAGCATCATCTCTGAAATGCACAGAAGGAGAAGAAAATCCACACATTTATATGAACTCTTCATCCATATCAGATTATAGAAATTAATAACTATAAGTTTACAGAAAAGAAGGAAAATACTGAACTAGCAAGAGTATGTGATATTCAATCTATAAAGTAGCATAAGGTGCTGTGATTATTACTGATTCTTAGTTGAATTTCAGAATAAAAGAACATCTTACTGTTCATACGAATATTTTATTATGGCTGTTTCTCACCTTGCCCTGACAATGACTTAAACTTGCAATGCTAAATCCAAAGCAGAGTGGGCAACAGCAGCCTAAGCCACAGTTTCTGTTTTAGTGCCTTTGCCTTTGAACAATCTACTACAATGGACTACCATGCTGGGACCCAAGACAAACTGCAAGATTTTTCTTTCTCTGTGAAGTGTCATTCAGAGATGGCCCCTGAAGTTTCACAGGATTTTATATCTGATCTTGTATTTGTCCAGGTAGACTGTTCATGCTGAAATACTCTTTTCCAGAAAAAGTAGCTAAGACAGTATAAATAATTCCTTGAATTAAAATTAAAAAGCTCTATCATAGTATCTTTAATAATAATAATAAAAAAATAAATAAAATTTGCTGCCTTATCCTATCCATGTAAATTCATAATGGACATCAATAAGCGATGGCATGCCTGATTAGGTATCTTTACAATTAGCTACAGAAAGCAACACAAAGGCTCTTCTAGATCTGATTTCTATTTCACTTTTGAAATTAAAATAAAGATATTTTAAATAATTTTTGAGATTAGCATTGAAAATATCCAGTCTACATCTGCAATATTACTTTAACAGCAATATCTGCATTTCAGTTCATCTGCTGCTTGAATATATTTGCAGGTTAACACCTCTGCTTGCAAGGTGGTCTGAAAGGAGACTGACGATCTCATTATAAATCATGTTTAGTCACCCAGTTTGAGAATATGTTCCAATAATGAGGAGAGCAGATTTTGCAAAGGCATACAGAGTTTTAAAAAAAAAAAAAAAGTTAGGTGATCCCTCTTTATGCCCATCTCCAATAACCATCCAGGTAAAAGAGAAATATATTACAACTTTTTACAAGGCAAGAAAACAGACCTTTCTTAATTAAGTAGGTTACAATGTATATGCCCATATTGAATGCACTAAGCAGGAGTTTTTAATGTGTCTGTCAATACTGTGGATAATTTATTAGGCCCCACGTTAACTGATATGGTTAAAGTTCAAAAGCCATAGTCAGTGGGTGTCCTTGGCTGCTCAGACCCAGTGCAGACATCAATAATAACCTATCCCAATCAGAAAAGATTAATTACTTTCTGGCTTCACATGTGAGATGCTCAAAGGTCAGAAGGGTAGACAACAAGAACAAAAGAAAGCCTAAGCTTGTGACAAGCAGATTGCAGACAAAGCTGCTTCTCTGCTGTGACCTGTCTGAACTAAAATGACTTGAAAACACAGGGTCAAGGTGCAGAGCAGTGAGACAGCTGAATTCCACACAGCATTCTCCACACCCTATAGAAGAGAATAGCTTTCCTTCTTAGGGATTAATAGAATCCTACAAGGGGCATAAGAGTTTAGCTATTGGTGAAAATTTATGTTTGTTTGCAATGTGTTAGTATTGACCAAATTCATCTCTATATTTTACAATTAATTCAATATCTGAAACAAATACTCCAAGAACTTTAATGTAACTCCTGAGTTACACTTTGCTCCTGGTTCTTACATCGTGTTCTATCTACACTTATAAATTTGCATTTTTTTGTTTATGTGGGGAAAAAACATTACTTATCCAGCAGAAAAGGAAAAACAACAAAAAAAAACTACTACAAAATATTTACACTGTTCTCCATCATGTAAGTTCCAAGAACAATACTAATTTACTTTCACATCCCCTCTAACAGTAACTTATTTGATAAAAAATGGAGAAAACTTAGAAATTAATGTACCTGACCTACAACTTCACCTTTCCCTAAGATAAGAATCCTTGAAAATGCCTTATTGCCTTAAATTTTAAGTCTTTATTACTGATACAAAATGATGGTCACAAACTAGCAACTGACAGCAATATTTAACCAAGCAGCAATATACTTTATACCATTTTTCAACTATTGGCAAGAGTACAAAAAATATGTATATATTAAAAATCAGAACAGTTGCATTGTATATTATGGTACCTCAGTCTCCATAGGGCCTTCACTGCATCACCAAGAGAAATCTGGACACCACTGGAGGCTTTGCAACAGTAGCAAAATTAACCTGCAAAAGAAGTATAAAACATGTGAATGTAATATATGGAGAATACAGAAAATCAAGGAAAGCAGAGGCAACAAATAATCAAATTATATGTTGTTTACACTGACAGTCACTTAGCTTTTTACACTAATTTTATGCTAATTGAATTTCAGAGCATTTCAAACAGCTGGGAAGAATCAACATAGGTGCCAGAAGTTACTGAGTTCCTCATCAAAACAAAAACATTGCACCTTGACTGGTTCTAGTTATCACCCCGACAAATGTGTGCCCCTGTAATTTGTATCCTCTGGTAAAATGCTAACTATTAATGCCTGTCAAAATACAGATGATATTTAGAAGGACCAACTTTTTAATGTAGATGTTAACTGCAAAGCAGCTTGTTTTACTTTAGATGCCACTCTCTGTTGCTATACATACTCAACAGTATATAGAAAGAGACCTATTGTCTCCTGGTAGGATTTTTACATTGCTGTAGTTTCACTGAAATCATCTTATTTCTTTAGGCAGTAACAGAGGAGTAGGAGTGGAAACAGGACCAGGAAATCCGAGGTGCATTGTGAAGTCAGACTTTCCCTTCTGAAAATTAACAAGGCCACTGATTTAAATCAAACTACAGCTGAACTCCAACAGGATTATTGTCATGAGATTTTGGCAGTAGGAAATGAGAGTGGAATTCGTTTTCCCATAGACTAGCTGCCTTGTTCTCTCTGCATCAATAGAAGTGTTTATTTAAGCTTTGTCAGCATTCAGTACTAAAACACCAAGGTTCAAACTGTATGCCTGAATGTGTTTCCTTATATGTATGAGAAAAACACAATCTTCTGTAGATCTACTCCTCTGATATATTGTTTGGTTTCTTGGAGAGTTGTATACAGCACTGCATTGCATAAAGCAGGTAAGACTAAAAGTCCCCATATTAATATTTGCACAAATACGCTAGCAATTTAAAAACACTAATTGTATTTTAAGAATCAATGGATGCTTTACTGGGAACTTGTCCAATTCATTACAATAAAACTAAAGTGCCTAACCATGGCCTTGAGCCACAGAAGTGTACCTAACTGTGTTATTTTGAAAATTCCCAGTGAGGCACTCAGAGAGTTGTGCAATTCTTTTAAAGGCTGTCCAACAACCCACTGAGTCAGCCCTTAACAAAACTTTATCATATTTATGTTAGTTGTTCTGTTAGAAACCTGCATTTCACAGTCTGGAGAAAAAGACTCGCTTTAAAACTTACTTAAAGAAACTGATTTATACTACAAGCTTTAATCAGGTGCCAGAGTTATGGTACTGCTCCTGGAAGTGCTGTGGTCACATCTAAAAACTGCCATATTTGCTTTAGAAAACCAGATAGGATGACCTGAAGATTTGCAGAGATTGTACCCTATAAGTCAAAGTAAATTTACCCTTAATGTCTAAGAACTTGAATACATTACATATTAAATTAGAAATTTCTGCATGCTCTTTAAAGTACAGTTTATTTATGTTCTTGGGCACTCAGCCTCTGAAGCTAAGATCTACAGCTCTGAAGAGTACATTGGAAATACCACAGTGAAATGTAAAATACCAGTCTGGTTCTGGCTCTGTCTGTCAGAATGGGTCAGAATGCCTAATTGTGCATAAAAGATTCTGATATTGAAGATGTCCTTTGGAGCATTTAGGTTTGACATTTAGGTTAAGACAAGCTGAGAAGATCTCACTGAAAGTTGCTGCTGAAAGTGCCATGCATTTTTTTGCTTACAGCCTCATCCCAGGACTCATTTTGTTAGGAATGGAGGAGCATGGACATACAGCATCTGCTCCCAGAGAAACAGGTAGCAGCAGGGGCTTCCTTCCAGATGCAGCAGTTACTGCTGCAGATGTGAACCGGATGCTCTCTTACTGTACGTTTGTTTCAGGCTTCAAAAACTTTGGCAGATGCAACTGCCTCGTCACATCTGCATTTTTTTCCACATGTAGGTTATGGTAGAAGCTTTATTTTTTTCAAGGGAAAATAGTTTTTGATACAAATAGTGGAGCTGAGTGATTCCTCTAGCACTGGCCATGTATCATTTGATCAGTTTTAACAGATTCCTATCCTCCTACTTGATTATTAAAGAAAAATGAGATGGTAGGCAGCTTTGTGCCCTGTGAAGTACTTCACACGGGATTCAATTCTTGGATAGATTTGGATATTCTACATTTCTATATGCTTTATTTTTTCAACATGAATTTTAAAATAACATATTCCTAAAACAACTGACATTCTCCTTTATCACAAATGTTAATATTTTGTTTTGCTTGGTATCACTCTCCTACTTAAGAAAACAGTAAGACAATCCAGTTCTGAAAAACAAGACATTTGATCTGGTACCATACAGAGAATTGGCACGGAATGTATTAGGAAAATTTGGCTGGCAAGAAGCTGTGAAGAAAAAGACAGAACATGAAAACATTTTGCAAAGAGCAAAAAAAGTTCTCCTCTCTAAGGAGAACTGCTGTGATGTGGAGAGAAAGGATGTCCTTATGCTGTGAGGAATGGAATGAGGCAGAGTGGGAATGTTGTATGGCAGGAGCTGAGACACCTGGAGTAGGAGTAGGGGTCGGCAAAATCAGCCAGAGCAGTCTCACAAGGGAACAGTAAACTTTGGGGGTGGGGGAGAATGGCCGGTATCTGCAATGGAAGAACAAATTAAAAAGTAAACAACAATCAAACAAACAAAAAACAGGTACATTATTCAGACTAGAATTTCACCAAAAAGTTACGCTGTTGCTGATGCACAGAACACATCCTTAGGGTGTTCTTTAAAATCGCAACCTGCCCTGTTAATGTAATGTCATTCAACTACTATAAATAAAGGGATTGTTCACAATTTCCTTCAAGATCTCAGCCTTGTGATTTATCACAATTAGCTTGAAAGAAACCAGTAATATACCTAAAAGATACAGAAGCCTTGGGCAACAGCTCCTAATGTGCATAGACAGCATAAAGCTCCCCTCTGCTGCTTTCTGCTGCTGCCACACCAGGAATAGCAGTATTCTAGTATTCTGACTTATCAGCAAGGTTGCCCACTGGAGATGCAGAGTTGCTGCCTGAAGAGTAACAGTATTCTCATTTTCAAAAACAAACAAACAAAAAAAAGTGAGGAAACATTCCTTTCATATATCATTTGCTTTCTGTGACATCATTCTCTAAAGTTTGAGTCATATTTGCACTTATTCCCTGAGGAAGAAGAAAAAGAAAATGCTCACTAAAAAGTAAGCAAAAAGTCAAAAACCAAAATAACAACACTAAATTATGAACTCTAATACAAGATGGATTGAACAGCCTGTGTATATTTGACTTCATAGGCCTGGCTTTCTTCAAGGATACAGAGCTGAAAGTAATGCTGAAATACATAATGAACTAGGTAGTGTTTAGTTCCAGAGTCTAGACTTCTGCTTGGTTGGAATGGTATTTTTGCCTGGAAAAAAAGATCTCAGAATTGAAGTCTGGAACTATGAATTTTACACTAATAACACCAAACTAATGTTCAGGAGAGCTGCCTTGTTTCCTTGCTGTGCCACAGGTATTTCTGTAGTTGTGTACCGACCATCCTGCCAACGGGACCCCTCTCTGCCCGGAGCCCCTTTGGTGCCAGGTGTGTCTCGCTGCACACCCAGGCAGCGCTCCCGATGCCCTAACGTGCAGGGCTGCCCCAGATACACCAGTCTGATACGTACAGTGCTGCTGCTGTCAGTCATGGCTAAAAGCACGACGGCAGCAACGGTGCAACAACACAAAGTTAATGAATGTAATCTGACCACAGTGAACTACCAGTGCTTCCAGAAGCACACAAACCAGAGTTGTAGTGATACACTGCCTTGCCTCCTTTCTTAGGCATGTGTTATATCATATAAGTGTATATTAGGAAATGAACTGCAAAAAAAAAATAAAAAAAAATAAAATGAAATTGGGTTCCATTTTTGGTATGTATAATTTGCTATGAAAATCCATCTCCAAAATACTTTCTTCACTCTACTTTCCTCTTAGAGCTACTGAGTCTACACTCAACCACACTTTCTTGCCAAAATATAGTTTCATTTAACAAAAAGCTCCGTTGATTTTTCTGAATAATGACTTCCATCTAAAGCAATGTCTTTTAATATCAGACACTCCAGAATTTGCCAGCAAAACAGAAAGATCAGCATGGGTTTTTAGAACCATTGTATTCTTTCATAAGTCAGGCCCATTAAATCACAACCGCATTAAAATGGAAAATATTCCACATGTTCTTCAGCAACCTTATGGAGGGAGAACTTTGTAGTTTTTGTAATTTAATACTGTGTTTCTCAGAAGCATAGTAAGAACTGGGTTTTAATTACAATACACATAGTGTAGTGTATCCCTAGATGAATATGCTTTTCTTAAAGCTTTGACAAGGTACATTGTGTACTTTATATGTGTGTGTATATGTATTTAATTCTAATGCAGTTTTTCAAGCATGTGTTTTGGAAGAATGTTCTCAGAAGAAACTTCAGTCCCTTTTTTACCACAGATTATGGAGACTACTACAAATCATTTGAAAATGTCTTTTACATCATTTTTACCTCTCTCCACCCCCCCCACCCCCAAATAAATAATTAAATAAAACCAGAGTGCATCACTTGAGAAGTCTTGACTTCAGCAATCTAGAAGAACAAAATAACTCATTAAAGCAATTCAGCTTTGCCCTTCAGACTGAAATTAAGGTTTAGAAATATGCCTAATGATACCCCTCCAATCCTCTTTTTATCTCTCAGAGGAACAGAATTTGGAAGGACCAGGGACAGTGTGATATCTCCCCTTTTCTCCTTTCTCTTAAGGTAGCACCTAAAAATGTTAGCAAATGATTTAACGCCAGTGCTCAATTGAGGCTTTGTTGTTTTCCTGAGACTGAAAGTGCCAGGTAGTACAAGTAGGTTAGTGTTTCTTTACAAAGTTCCCATGCTGAATCGCACTAAGACCACCCATGTGTTTCACAAGGACAATCACTGCAGTGATAATGAACCTCAGCTGTAGGTACCTCAAGTAAAGTTCTACCAAAATAGCACAGTATGGAAATAAGAGGCAAGCCATCTGAGTAACCGAAAACGTTATTTTAAATATGTAATTCTCAGAGAAGTATTGCTGATATGTGTAAAGGACTTAATTAATGTATTTATGTTCATGATTCTACAAGAACAGCGATCTTCATATATTTTTTACCAAAACATTCTAAATGATTTTTTTTGTCTTTTTTGTTTTGTTTTGTTTTGTTTTTCCCCAGAACCAAGCTGACAAGAAAAGAGAAACCCTTCTGTATGCACACCACAGCTCCTGTTTGGCACTGTGGCACAAAGGCAGATGTAAGTAGGTTCATACTGACTTCAGATGTTTTGGCTTTCCTTGCGGAAAACTAGAACATTTAGTAAAATTAACATGTCTCCAAGAAAATATAAATTCTGTGGAAAGTGAAAAATCTCAGTAAATACATCTGGGTTGAAAATTCTTATTCAGTTCAAGTCATAAATGACGATCTTGTTTGAAGGGTCATTTGGAAGCCATGTGTCACCTTCCTTACAGACTTTCTTACACACATGGATGTGTGTAAGAAAGTTCCTTACAGTCCAGCATCATTTGTGTTATGTGAATTACATTGTTTTTTTCTTATTTCGTGATATGTCTTGAAAACAATCTTTGCCTTATCTTTTAAGCTGGCAGTCCAATATATGTAAAACTGTAGCAAGACACTGTTAGAAATTGTTTAGTCACATTTGTTTATAAACTGATGCAAAGGTCTGAGTATTTATCTATAAGAAAGCAGCAGCTGGCTATTTGCCTGTCCAAACTTACCTAGAGAGTTGCACTGTAGTGACTTTATTGCATACTAATATAACTATTCCTTATATAAAGTTTTTTGGTGCAAGTTTAGCACCTATATCAAATAGCAATAATTTCTCAGGCATAACTTTTTAGACAGATAAACAAGAGTATTTCTGCAAAAGAACATGGGGTTTATGTGACATTGCTAAGGGATTTGTTTTCTGGGACAAGGCTGATACTTTGCTAATTTGGAACAGAGACAGAGGAACAAATGTATACTGCAGACAGAACTGACGTATCCTGAGCGGTGGTTGGATAATCTGTGTGTCTCACCCAGGGTATCTAAACCCAGCTGCTGTTTGCTCTGCAAAGACAGAAATCATTTTGTGGCCTGACCATAGAGAACAGCAGCCGTATTGACATAACCAGCAATGCACTGCACCTCCAACCAATTGATCTCAGAGGAGCTACATAACTGGAAAGAATCAGGGGCAAAGAGTGCCAAGCGGATTTGGCCCTTACTGGGATAAATTCAGGTACTGGGAAAAAAAATCAGTGGATTTTGCTGGCAGGCAGGGTGTTGGTCGTGGGTAATACTGTGGAGTAGGAGGCTGGGAGGACAGTAAGAAGCCACGCGCCTTCTTCAGGACCATCTGAAAACTGCGTGACCGCACAGGTCCTAAATGCTGCCTTAGTGCAAGAGGTGATGGATGAGCAACTGCCTTTGGATGAGAGGGTTTGTGTTTAACTTCATCTAAGGCTGACTACATAAAAATACAATCATCTGGCAACCATAATTTATTAAACTGCCACTGCAAAGTCTTGCAGCTCGAGAGCAGAGTGGAGAGCTCGGCAATCGTGAGCGCAGTGCGTCTTCACCTTTTCCAAGGCGACAGAGCCACGCCTTCAGCCAGGCTTGTGGCTGCCGCCAACCCCAGGTAGCAGAGCACGAGGAGACGAGGTACCGGGGACCGGCTCTGCACCAGGAGCTGCTCCGCGCCGGGTCGGGCCGGGCCGGGCACCCGCGGCGGCGCCCCCCGGCAGGCGGCGGGGTGGGCTGGGATGGGCTGGGCCGAGCCGGGCCGGGCTGGCCCCTCCTGGTACGGCACGGCTCGGCCCCGGTATCGGCCCCGGTATCGGCCCGGGCGGGCAGGGCCGCGGGCGGTGCCGGGGCGCGGGGCGGAGCGGAGCGGGGCCGGTCGCTCCCGCAGCCCGGCGGCTCCGCGCGCGGGGCTTTGAAATTGGTTAATTTTGTTTGGAATAATTACTGGCAAGAAAGGAGCTGACGTGTTCCTTCCCGAGGACAAATTGCTAGCAGATTTACGAGCGCTCCGCACAGCCGGAGTCGCGGTGTAGCGGCGGCCAAGTGCCCCAGGCTCCCCGTGGCCCCGCCGTACCTGCAGGCAGCAGCTCGCGGGGCGGTCTCGCCAAACGAAGGAGGCGCGGGGCCGAAACGACAAATATTTCATTTCAGTATGCAGACCTAAAACCAGGGGAACCCCAAAAGCGGCGGCTCTGTTCCGTGGGGTGTTTTTTCTTTAAGTTGCAGACTTTTGCTCGTAGCTTAGAACCGAGCGACTCCGCACAGATGGCTCCATAAACGCTTGTGTTTTGTTTCCTTGTAGGAATCCGTTGGCTCCCTGTCGCTGTGAGGGATGGCGTTGTAGTGTCTTCCTGCAGGATGACAGCAATGCACAGACGCAGACCCTGGTGGCTGGAGGTCCTCCTCGGTGCCTGCCTGGCCGCCCTCCCCGGCAGCACCGCCTGTCCCAGGCTCTGCGCCTGCTACGTCCCCACCGAGGTGCACTGCACTTTCCGCTACTTCACAGCCGTCCCACCACGCATCCCTCCAAACGTGGAGCGCATCAACCTGGGGTACGTTTAATGCCAAGATTTCAAATATTCTGACCACTTACCTTGCAACACTTTGCATATAATTATGAAGAGTTTTCAGATTTAGGGCTAAAAATTAATCAAGGCAAGGAATAAATCTTAGACGGATGTTTTGCATTAATCAGAAGTGGTTGCAATGAGAGCTAGCAAAGTCTAAGACTTCCAACAGTGGGTGGAATTTTGGGGGATGCAAGAACATTAAAAAGCTTTGAACTTAAATGAATTATTTTATATTACCTGAATATCTTGCATTTTTTAGTATGGAACTCTGAAAGAGCTTGAAATTGAGCTAATTCTTACTGGAAAAAGATAGCTCAGAGCTCAGGCAGGGGGCTGGAAATGCAGTATGTGTGTTAAAATCTTCAGAGACTTCTGATGTGACTTCAGAATGTCACATAATCTTATTTGCTATGTTTTTATCCATCCAGTTTATGGAAGTATTGCCTGTCTGTATATTTCAGCCTCCAAAATGGTTCTGTATTTTAAGGGGTCAAAAGAAACCAGGAGTAGATTTTACCCAGGTACAATTGGCCTGTTAATGCAGTTTCCTGCAAGTATCCTGTCATACAATCAAATGAGAAAACCAATCAGCAATGTTTGACTGACCCTGGTATCACTTTTGATACACATAACCTTTGAATTGTCCGTATGTGTATGCAAAAAGTACAAAAGAACTTTACTTGGAAGTCTTCCCCCTCCTCTGCTGCTAGGCAATATAACGTGATCTCAGCTCCTGACTCCTGTCTGCCTTTTCCCTCCTTTGAGTTTGTCAAAGTTTTCCCAAAGTGCTGTATGTGAAGACTAAGTACCAATTCCTCCAGACTATGGGTCACCTGAGGCGTGGGACATATATTTGAAATACGTTAATTGCTGCTATGGACAGGCCTTCTGTCTGGCTGAGAAATTAACCTCACTCACTTGTTACCATTGGAGGTAGGAGGTGTGGCTGCAGCGTGAGAAGATTCCTCTCATCGGGTCATGTAAGCATGGCAATAGTCATGATGTCAAAGGCATCACGAGCAGGTGCTCTGTATTTGGAAGGCTTGCACAACACCAGTTCCAGGACACTGGAGCATCAACTCTCTGAGTACTCACACTGGCTAGGTTTAGATGTGACCTATGGTCTAACCTCCTCTAACGGTAGAGCTCTCATTTAAAGAGCTCTCAGTGTTTCACTTTTGGCTTCCTGTTTAAGTTCAGCCTCGATTATCCAGGCTGTGTGTATGCTCCTTGAGATCAGGGGAGGCAGAGGCTATGTCTACATGAACAGGTAGTGTGCACCGTTGAAGACCTGTGGAGTGGAAATGGAACTCAAGATGTACAACTGAGAAGAGCAGACAGCACGGTCCAGCCACCTCTCCTGACAGGAGGACAAAGGCAGGGCTGTGAGACACTCGGCAGACCCCACCTGCACCATGGTCGGGGCTCAGCCGTCGTTCCTCAGGTGCTGGCAGAGGAAGGGCACGGCCCAGGCCCCTTAGTTGTATGCAGGTCTCTGACCCCAAAGAAAGCTGTTGTGCATCGTCTTCTCTGTGGTACGGCAGTGTTGGGAAAGCCCTCAATTAAAAGAGGCATCAATGTATTGCAAAATTCTACCATTACATGAAAACTCTTTTACACTGAAGCCCAAAACCGTCATTTCTGTCTGCATATTTTTGCAGTTATTTACACTACCCACTTTGAATACAATCTTAAGGAAGCCGCAATGGACAAGTTACCAATTTTTGTGCTAATGTGAAGGTATGATTTAAAATTTAATCTTTGCCATCAGAAGTGCTCCCTACCTTTATACATATCCAAAGTGTTGTTCTTTTGTTTTTGTTTCATTTGTTTTAAAATTTGTGAAGTTTAGCTGTCTGACTAAACCCAGGTCTGGGATGAAATGTTTATTACAGTTACAACAGCTTGCTTAAACTGACTGAAACAGATTTTGCTGGCCTGGAGAAACTGGAGTTACTGATGCTGCACAGCAATGAGATCAATGCAATACCGGACAAGGCATTCACTGATTTGCATTCATTACAGGTAAGAAATAAATGTTGGGGATGACCTAATCTCACTTTTCATTATGGCCTTTAAACAATCTGACAGAAATAACTAATCTGTGGAAGCTGACCAGCGGTCTCTTGCCTCTTACTTTTCTGTTTCTAATTGTACCCATATGAAAGATAAGGGCCTGCAATACCCAGTATTCTATTGGGAAATGTATTTCATTCCCAGGTGGACGTTCAGTTATAGTATAAAAAGTGTAATGAAGATGTTGGTAGACATCTGTCAACAGTATCTTAATTGGCAACCACAACTGAGACGTTCAAATGATAAAGATTATAGAGCTCCAAGTACTGTATTGTGGTAGTAAACTTGTTTTTAGTTAATTTGTCACAGTTATTGTCATAGTTAATTATTGGGTTTTTGTGTTTTGTTTTTTTTTTGCTTTTTTTTTCGTTTTGCTTTTTTTTTTTTTTTTTGATGATAGTTTTCCATTTAGATATCCCTTTCCTTTCAGTACAATGTAGTCCTGTCCCTTTCTATCTTTCATAAAAAAAAGGCTCCTACTGAATTGAAACTTAATATATTACATATAAATATTTTAATGTTTTAAAAAGAACTACAGTTCCTTGGTTATATAATTATATATGTATGTAGATTTTAAAAATGTATTATTTGATGCCTGTTTTGTTCTTTAACTGAAATATAGTTTTAATGGAGTTATATTTGGCAAATAAACTTGCACATTATTTGGATTTTGTAGTTTTTTTCTTCACTAATTTTCAAAATACAGAATTCCTTACTGTAACAGAATAATTCTAACAGTAAAAGTAATAATGAAAAGGGTGTCTTAGGTACCATATTTAATACCTGAGCAATACGCCAGATTTGTTCATCTCATAGTTACTGAATTTGAACCTGTCAGCAACAAAATGGCACCTCAGAGTTTAGGTTTGGCAAGTACACATCTCACATGACACAAATCCTGAAACTAGGAACAACCTGGTAGTTCTATTGTGCTTTAATTGGGACTTTTTGTGTGAGTAATTAAGTACTGATTTATTTTGCTTTTAATCTCTACGTTTTGTGAATGTGACTGCAGAAATAGCCCTGATGGATGGTTGGAACAAGAAAGTATCCTTGTAGTCCTTTGCAGCTAAAATTGCATTTAAAAATAACTTCTCCCACTGTTTTTTTTTTTTTTTTTTTTTTTTTTTTTTTTTTTTTTTCCCAGTCACTTGCAGTATTGACCCATTGAAGTATTTTCACTTCACAGAGTAACCATCAATGAAAATTTGTTAGGAGTTTATAGCAAGTTATATAGGAGGAGTTTTACAGCAATATAATATGGGTTAATAATATACACTTGTCACTTTTTCATCAACAGGTATTAAAAATGAGTTATAACAAGGTCAGTGTACTTCAGCAAGATGTTTTTTATGGTCTGAAGAGCTTGGTACGGTTGCATATGGACCACAATAAAATTGAAATTGTAAATCCAAACGTTTTCTACGGACTAACATCTCTAAGGTTGGTCCATTTGGAAGGAAACTTAATTAAGCAGCTTCATCCAGATACTTTTGTCACCTTGAACTATGTACAAATATTTAAAATATCCTCCATAAAGCACATATATTTGTCTGAAAATGCGTTGACTTCACTACCGCAAGAAATGTTTTCCTACATGTCTGAGCTAGAGAGTATTTACCTCCACGGAAACCCATGGTCCTGTGATTGCAGTCTACAGTGGTTTGCAGAATGGTCGAAACAGAGGCCAGGTGAGCTGAAGACTTTGTCTGTGTTTTTTAACCCCATTATGAATTTTCTTTCTAATACAATTGTACTTTATTTAAATATTCTTCCAAGGAAGACTGGAAATGCAACTACATCTGATTAATTTTTATTTGTTTCATGTTAATTACTGTCTTGTTCATACCATCTACATACTGATCTTTTAAAAGTGTGTTGGATGTGTTATCAGCTGTACCACACCACATGAAAATCACTGCAAATTCAAAACTAAAGTACCAGATGTGAAGCATAAGAAGCTACAGGAAACTTGTCACTCCTTCATAGCCTGCCACTAACTGATTATGTATAGTAGACCATTATAGCACTCTGACATGAGCCTGATATTTTCTTTTGCACTTTTATAATTTCTTATTTTTTCCCCTCTACTTAAAATGTTATTTTCTATCTTTTTTCCTTTTTTTTTTTTTTTTTTACTCCTAAAATAGTGCCATGCATCTGCAGGAAATATATATATATATATATATATATGTATATATTCTTCTAAGCTCTTCTCTCTATTATTTCCAGGAGTGATGGTTAACAGGATTTTTGTAGGTATATGTAATCAGGATAAACAGATTAATGCCCTCCAGTTTCCTGAATTAAATGAATCTAGTGGCCCTAATCTGTTCCCAGGTACAGCTTTCCATAACAAAATGTTTTCCTTGGCCACTCTGAAGCTTCCGTGTGCTAGGAAAATCCACAGGGAATAAGGAAGATAAATTTTACCTAACTCACAGGAATGAAGGACACATTGTACGTGATTCTTCAAAAAAAGAAATGAGAAACAGGACTTGAGGGCTTTTTGTTTCTGCCCTGAGAAGCTGCAGGTGGTAGCCTAGTGTTACCCCGAACTGCTCGAGCCTCAGCAGGAGGCAGTGGCCGCGTGCCCCAGCAGAGCGCTCCCAACACTGCTGCCACTGAACGGCCCCTTACTTGGCAGCAGGAACAGTCACCAGGCAGCTTCACTAGGGAAAACTCACAGGCTAGTGGCTACTGTAGGATGAACTTTTTGTATTTGTATTGTACTCAAGAGAACAACTTGTTGGTAACTATGTGTGTCTTAATGCTAAAAATTGTATCACAAAAGCTTACTGGGTTTTTCTTCCCTTCAGATGTCATAAAGTGCAAAAAAGACAGAAGTTCTGGTGCTCAGCAATGCCCAGTTTGTGCTAGCCCCCAGAATTATAAAGGAAGAAACTTCGTCACTGTTCCTTCTGCATCTTTAACCTGCACTAAGCCAGTCATACATCACTCCCTGAAATTCAGAAACCTCACAGTGCCAGACGATGGGGATTTCAGTTCTGTGTCTACCAAGGACTTCATGGCTCCTATAGGATCCATGGTTTTGAACATGACCGACCAAGCAGGAAGTCGTGGCAACTTGGTTTGTAACATCCAGAAACCTAAAGAAACATCTCCACTCTCATTTGACAAAGATGGCAACAACACAATACTGAAAACATCATTCACAGCATTTCTTGTGTGCGATATTGCTTATGAGCATATCCAGCAGCTATGGAGCATACTGGCCCTGTACAGTAATTTCCCCCTAAAACTAGAAAGAAATGCCCTAGCAACTAAAATACCTTTTACTGCTTACCACTATAAACAAATCTACTCTGAAAAAGATGAACTTTACACCAATGTAGAGGCAGAACTGAGAGCCGAACCACCTTGGTTAATGCAAAGCAAAGTAGCACTACAGTTAGACAGGACAGCAACCACACTTAACACGTTGCACATCCAGTACTTCACTGATGCCCAGATTATTTTGCCCAGTCCTGATCAAAAAAAAGTGAGAAATAACTGGACGATCATCTCCAGGGACAATAAAACACAAACACAGCACACTGTTTTAGTTGGGGGGACCGTAGAACTAGATTGCCAAGCAATCGGAGATCCAGCTCCTGCAATAGAGTGGATATTAGCTGATGGGAGCAAAGTGAGAGCCCCTTATATCAGTGAGGATGGCAGAATTATAGTAGTTAAAACTGGAACATTTACGTTACGAACAGCTGACACCTTTGACACTGGGCTTTATCACTGCATAGGCACAAATTACAACGACGCAGATATTCTCACATTTAGAATTACTGTGGTTGATCCTTATGTGGAACACAGCAGTGTAAATGGAGCCCACCTTTCCACATCTGTTGGCAGCACACTCTACCTTCCCTGTACATCTGCTGCTGTTCCAGATGCTGCTATTAGTTGGGTGTTACCCGAGCGTGTGATTCTTCATCATTCTGTCAGAAACAAACACATTTTTGACAATGGTACCTTGAGAATACAAGGGGTAACAGAGCAAGACAGTGGCTATTTCAGATGTGTTGCAGCCAATCAGTACGGTGTTGATCATTTGGTTCTCCAAGTGCTAGTTAGAAAGGACAAAAACACTCCACAGAAAATACATGTAGCTGTGGGAGAATGGGAAGAGAGTGATGGCTCTGGAAACGCAATGCTGGCCTCTGCTAGAAGGCATACAAATCCTTCAGCTACTCTGGCTCCCTTGATAGCTAATGAGGAATCTGCTGCCTCAGCATCCAGAAACCAGGTCACACAGAGTGCCTATAAAAGGCACAGTTATGGGAAACCATCCTACCGTCACTACACGGACAAAATGGGCAGGAGGTTTAGGGGGCAGAGGAGACAGTTTGTTTCCTCAGCCAGGAGGGTTGATCCGCAGCGCTGGGCAGCCTTTCTGGAAAAAACAAAGAGGAACTCGACTCTTGTAGAAAACCAAGAAGTTGAAATAAAACCAGCTATTCAAGGTCGTCAGCTCTCAAAAGCACCTGTGGAAGAGGAGGAAACATCTGGTGATCTCTCATCTCCAGAACAAGAATTCATGATACCAGTAACAGAGAGTGCCACTGTGTCTTCTCTGGGGAAAGCAAGACAAAGTGTGGTAACTGCAGGGCCCAGCATGACCACGAGTAACAGTCCTGCTGGGACAGCCTCCCTCCTGGCTGCAGAGGCTGTAGCTCCGCTACCCTCTCCTTCTTCACAGTCTGTCTCATTTGACAGCAGAAGGCCACAAACATATCTAAACCCTACAATTACAAACTCAAACTCATGGGAAAGACCTGCTTTAAGTCAAATATCAGCAAATGCTATAAAACAATCAACTCAGCAAAGACTGGTATCTCCTGGAGAAAGTCCTAGCCAGCAATTAAATCCTGTGTCTTCAACACCCATGGCAGATGTTACAGACACCAGTAAACCTGTAACTTCTGAAAATACGGTGGGCAAGCTACATGTTTTTACAGAGTCTACTAATAAGATTTCCACCAAAACATATCATCAGATATCTGCAGCAACAGTCAGTGAACCAAATACTGAAACTGGGCACGTTTACCTTCATAGCACCCAGAAACCAGTAATTACTAAGCTGCCACTGGGCTCAAACACCATTACTCATCAGAAAATTCAAATTATTCAGGATGTTACAACTCATGCACCTCAGCAGCAATATGGAAGAAGGAGAAAAATTTCTGGTAGGAGAAAAATTGTCAGGCCAGGGCGTATTCCAAATATGAAAGAGCACAGGTACCATTTTGGGAAGCAAGACTCTGTCAGAGGAAATACAGCTCCAGGTGTCCTCTTGTCTTCAAAATATACATCAGATTTACCTACCTTAAATAATTTAAGCAGCTCCATCAACCTAGTTAGCCCAGAAGCACCTCTGCCCTCCCCCTCCACCATGAATATGTCATTAGAGTACCCAGCAGGAGCTGTTCAAAACACAGCACTCCCCACAGCAGAGAACAGTGAACATGCTGCAAGGCAAAGAACTACTTCTGCGGTGAAGCCTTTCTTTACAAAAAGCACCCAGAATACCCCCCAACAGAAATCAGAGACCAGTGCACCATTTCAGACAAGTACTTACAGAGTCCAGCCTTTTAGCACCAGACCACCAACAGCAACCTACACAGCTCGTGTTGCTGCGGAAATTACACACACAGTAAGCACTAAGATATCTCCTACTCTTGAATCAGTCTCACCCAACACTAAGTCTAGAGCCTCATCAAAAAATTCCCAAGGAGGAAAAATTACTGGGGAACATCTCTTTGGAAATGACACTCAGAAGGAAGTACTGAAAAGGTTACCAGAACACCAGACAGATGTGTTTCCATCAACAGAGGTATCAGTCTTGCTTCCTAAAACTACAGCAGCATTACCTACATCCAAAATTTCTCCTTTGCCCTTTACACCCATTTCAGTGGGTGGGGATCACAGTAGTGGTTTCCTGTCTTCAAATGAGTCCGTTCATTATGACAATGGTAAGTCAGGAGAACATCTTCCCACTGCAGAGCTGCATTCTCACTCTAGTCCTGCAGCTAGCACAACTGAAGTACGGGATGTAGCAAGTTTGAAGCCAGCAGTTATACGTATTGTTACTCCTCAAACTGACACCAAAAGCACCAAAAGTAAAACATTCAGAGTGGGAAGAAAGAGAGGTCAGAGGAGGAAAAGGCCCCCTAAAACATCTACTTCACGAAGCTTGACCACGGGCCATAGCACTACAGCAGTTCCTCCTGGGAATACAGCCATACCTGCCGTGACAACAGTCAAATCAGCAGCTACACCTGCAAGTCTTACACCTGCAAAACCTCTCCCTGAGAGTTCAAGGGCAGTCTTAGTGACAGAAATGCCAGTGCCATGGAGCCTTGCTACATCAGATACAGCTCAGCACATGCCTACAGCAGCTAAGCAGACATCAGCAACCCCAAGCACACGGATGAATATCCAGTCTGTTACGTTACCACCCAGTGGGCTTATTCCTCAGACCGCCACCACAACAACCCAAACCACACCACTGCTTTCAAAGCCATTCAGTGCCACAAGCACACAACCCACTCCAGTTGGTGCTGGATCAAAACCCGCACAGCAAATCAAAGCCACCACAACGGCAGGTGAGATGGAGAAGAAAGTTACCCGAGAAAACCACGTTGCACAGCCCACGTTCCCAGGAAGAAGTGAGCCAAGTGCCAGAGCTCCTGCAGCCACAGGCACCGCTGCCCCCAGTGCTCAGCATCCCGCCCCGCTGCCAGCCCCAGCAGCAGCCAGGCCACCCACACCTACGGCAGAAGCCTCCTCACCTCCAAGCTGGGGGATTGGATTCAGGCAGAAGCCACCTACTGAAGGCACAGAGAGAGGCAAAATATTAGCTGTCAGCACCCTGACTGTTCCAGAGTCATCCCAGACTGCTACTCCGTGTGGTTCTCCATGGGGTAGGGACAAGAACAATCCTGCCAAAGGCAGGTCTGACAAGAGACAAGATCAAGAAACTACCACCAGCAGCCCTATATCCTTCCACCCTTTAAGCAGAAATCATTTTGCAAAGCCCAGAATAATTGGAGGAAAATTAGCTGCTTTTACCGTGCTAGCTAATTCAGATGCTTTTATTCCTTGTGAAGCCGTTGGTAACCCCCAGCCAACAATACAGTGGACCAAGATATCATCAGGTAAGCTTCACAGACCTCTCTGAAATTTACCTCCTGCTCTTATCTTGTAACTTGGCAGATGGTTTGTAGGTCAGAGTTAAATATTGCTTCATCTAGGAGCACTGTGAAGTATCAGTGATAATACGAACTTGGAAATAGTCAGAAAAATGATACATTGTTTAATACCAATTATGAAAAGAGTTGCTTATGTGAATTTTAAACATACATGTATAACCTATATTTAATGATAGTTCTGTACTTATTACCTGTTATTTCAGAATGATGAGACAAATGAAAAGAAAAAACTGTCTACGGTAACAAATCATCAAATCACGTTACCACTATGGCAAAATATTTTTGAACATGCAAAGCCAAGTTACATCCATGCTAAAATATTTTTGGATGTGCAAAGCCTCATCCAAGCCTTGTCTCTACTGAGGAACTAGCTTTTGCTTTTACTTTAAAGCTTTTCTACTTTAAAAATCAGTAATTTCTATTTTATATGCAAATTATTATTTCTATTTCTTACCACTATCGTCTTGGTTATTTGGGCAAAGCAGACCAGGATAAGGAAAGCGTACTCAGGTGTGGAGTACAAAAGCAGCAGACCAGGGAGGGCCTGATGTGCTGTGCTGTTTCCCCCCACTTCTGCAGGGCCCCCTGCTGTGGAGAGCCCGGACGGCGGCAGATGGACGGTGTTTGCCAACGGCACGCTCTCCATCGCGCGGGCAGGCCTGCAGGACCGCGGGCAGTACCTGTGCTCGGCGGGCAGCCCGCTCGGCACGGCGCGGCTCCTGGTCACGCTGTCGGTGGTGGCCTACCCGCCCCGCATCGCCGGCAGCAGGCCGCGGCTCCTCACCGCACACTCCGGGAAGACCGTGGCAATGAAGTGCCAAGCTGAGGGCAGGCCTCCTCCCACGGTCTCGTGGGTCCTGGCCAACAAAACGTACATCTCCAGCTCTTCTAAGGAAAATAAAAGAGTTCACGTGCAACCAGACGGCACTCTAATCATTGAGGAAGTCACTGTTTATGACAGGGGCCTCTACACATGCGTGGCCAAAAATCCAGCAGGCACTGACATGCTGATTGTAAAGCTGCAGGTCATTGCGGCACCTCCTGTTATTTTGGAGGAAAAGCGACAACAAATTGCAGGAACGATGGGGGAAAGCCTGAAATTCCCTTGCACCGTGGAAGGGAATCCTCATCCCAGTGTCCACTGGGTTCTCTTTGATGGAACAGTGGTGAAACCTCTGCAGTTCATAAACGCCAAGCTGTTCCTGTTCCCCAACGGCACCCTCCACCTCAGCAACCTCGCCCCTTCCGACAGCGGGAACTACGAGTGCATAGCTACAAGCTCGACTGGCTCGGAGAGGAGGGTGGTAAGCCTGCTG
Organism: Aythya ferina; assembly: GCF_964211825.1. Taxonomy (NCBI): domain Eukaryota; kingdom Metazoa; phylum Chordata; class Aves; order Anseriformes; family Anatidae; genus Aythya; species Aythya ferina. Next base: position 27,806,823 of record NC_140305.1, read on the forward strand.
GTGGAACAGAGAGATACACTTCCCAAAATAGCTGCTGCCTCTCAAGAGATGACGCGATTGAATTTCGGGGATAAATTGCTTCTGAACTGCACAGCGACCGGGGAGCCAAAGCCCAGGATAATCTGGAGGTTACCTTCCAAGGCAGTTGTAGACCAGTGGCACAGGTAGGAGTCCTTTTGTTGCCCATCTCTTTGAAAAATTCAAACACTGTTTTCTCCAATGCTTATGTAAGGGGCTGTTATGTCACTGAAACAATACATTGTGAACTAAATTCACTCTCAAACTTCCAATGCTCAGTATTTACCTTCACTATTTTGTTCTGTAATTCTTTTCCTCTTTCCCCATAACAGAATGGGAAGTCGAATCCATGTGTATCCCAATGGATCCTTGGTTATCGACGCAGTTACTGAAAAGGATGCAGGTGACTATTTGTGTGTTGCAAGAAACAAAATTGGAGATGATCTGATACTGATGAAAGTCAGCATCACAATGAAACCTGCCAAGATTGACCAGAAACAGTATTTCAAGAAACTGGTACCATATGGAAAAGATTTCAAAGTGGACTGCAAGGCCTCTGGGTCACCTGCACCAGAAATATCCTGGAGTTTGCCAGATGGGACAGTGATCAATAACGTGATGCTGGCCGATGACAGCGGACACAGGTCTCGCAGATACGTCCTCTTTGACAATGGAACTCTGTATCTCAACAAAGTCGGCATAACAGAAGAGGGAGATTATACCTGCTATGCCCAAAACACGCTGGGAAGAGATGAAATGAAAATACACATCACTGTCGTAACGGCAGCTGCTCAGATAAAGCACAGTTATAAGACATACATAAAAGTGAAAGCTGGAGATACGGCATTATTGGACTGTGAAGTTGTTGGAGAACCCAAGCCAAAAATATTCTGGTTGCTACCTTCCAGTGATATGATCTCCTCCTCAACAGACAGATACTTCCTGCATGCTAATGGTTCCCTGTCAGTGAGTCAAGTCAAACTGCTGGATGCTGGGGAGTATATGTGTGTTGCCCGTAATGCTGGAGGGGATGATACAAAATTATTTAAAGTGGATGTTGAGGCTAAACCACCTACCATAAATGGTTTATACACCAATAAAACAATTATTAAAGTGACAGCAGTGAGGCATTCGAAGAAACAAATCGACTGCAGGGCAGAAGGGACACCTCCCCCTCAGATTATGTGGATTATGCCTGACAACATTTTCCTAACAGCTCCATATTATGGGAGTAGGATTGTAGTATACAAAAATGGAACACTTGAAATTCGGAACCTAAGACCTTCTGACACAGCAGATTTTATCTGTGTGGCGCGTAATGACTGGGGAGAGAGCATGTTGGTGGTGCGGCTGGAGGTATTGGAAATGCTAAGGCGACCAATGTTTAAAAATCCATTCAATGAAAAAATAATAGCAAAACCTGGAAAAGCTACCACACTGAATTGTTCTGTGGATGGAAACCCTCCACCTGAAATAAGCTGGATGTTACCTAATGGCACATGGTTTTCCAAGGGGATCAAGACTTCCCAGTTTCTTACAGGAAGCAATGGCACTCTTACCATCTACAATCCTAACAGAGACAAAGCAGGAAAGTATCGCTGTGCAGCTAAGAATAAAGTTGGCTACATTGAAAGGCTGATCATCTTGGAGATCGGCCAGAAGCCCAGTATTCTGGTGCACCCCAAGGGGCCAGTGAAGGGCATCAGTGGGGAATCGTTATCACTCCACTGCCTGTCTGACGGGAGTCCCAAACCAAACACAGCGTGGACCCTGCCAGGTGGCTATGTGCTGGATCGACCTCAGATCAATAGGAAATACATTCTGCTGGAAAATGGCACTCTAGTTATACGAGAAGCTTCCATTCACGACAGAGGGAATTATGTGTGTAAGGCCCATAATAACGCTGGAGAGTCATCTATAACTGTTCCTGTCATTATTGTAGCCTATCCCCCCAGGATTACAAACAGACCACCACAGACTGTACATACGATGCCTGGTGCAGCAGTTCAACTCACCTGCATGGCACTGGGAATACCAAAACCAGAAATTATGTGGGAATTACCTGACCACTCGATACTCTCTACAGGTAACCAAGGCCAAGCATCCAGGAGCAAACTGCTTCATCCCCCAGGGACACTGGTCATCCAGGATCCCCGGCCGTCAGATTCTGGCATGTACAAGTGCATGGCAAAGAACCATCTTGGCAGTGACTTCACAATAACGTACATTCATGTCATTTGAAATAAGAAAAACAGAATGAATAGCAAAGCCTACAGATGGACTGAGTTTATTCTTGGAATAAGTTTAATCAAAGGCAGCCAAAGGCATGTAAGTGCCTAAATACATTTACAGTATTCACTCTGCAATGACCATGCAAAAAAGGGAGAAAGGGCTTGGGGGAAATTAGATCTAGCGTCACTATCTACCATTGATTCTTTCATGATTAAATGAACTTAAAAATAATAAGGCACTTTTGCTCTGCCAACAAACTTGGAATATTCAATAAAATTATTTTCTAGAAATGTACCTAGAGACATTCAGAAAAGGATAGACTTTTTAAATAGTTTAATGTTGTCCACCTTCTATGATGATCATGAGCATGGATCACATAAAACAAGAGTATCTGAGAACCAAAGAGCAGATTTAATTGTGATACAAATTACCTTATTATGTTTGATTATTCAGTATGTTTTTTTGTTTGTTTGTTTTTTTTGTTTGTTTTTGTTTTTTTTTTAATAAATATTCAACGGTGAAACATGTAGTGAATTATTTTTAATACACCTTTGTTTCATAGTCTTTTTGTAGAATTTTGGGAAGATACTTACAGAACAATTTTGTTCTAATTTTTAAAAAGAGAATAAGCTCTGCTTAACACTGTTTAAAAAATAATAATACAGACTGGATATAGTAACAGTCCAGGTTGGTACAATTTTCCAGTTGTCACAAAATCGCTTTTAAAGATTTCTCACTAGAAAAAAATACATCAGTCTGCATGTAAATTTAGAATTTTGCTTTCTCAATTCAGCAGGTAGGTATAAAGCTCTGAGTTTCTTACTCATTTTCTTCCTGAGATTAATGCCAGGATAGAAGGGTAGATTTGCAAATTCGGGATGTACATGTATCATAGAAGAGATCATGGAAAAGTCTGTGTTGCCACTTGCAGTCCCAGCTGCTCTAGCAGCCTGCTGCACCCTGCATTGCATCCTCAGTGGGGAGGAGCAGGGACTGCACAGCTGAAGCCACGGCTGTTTGGCAAGAGCACTGTCCATATCCATCGCAGGAAGTCTGCTGGATATACAAAGGGTTCAGTGCAACCATCCCTGCCTCGTGAGTTCTGTCTCTTTACATATTTAAAATAATATATAAAAAAAAAAAAAAAGAAGAATTGTAACATGTCTTTTCCAGCCTATAATATCTACCACTTCTAAGAAGAGTCTGCAGTGGAACTCCTCAAAGATAATGCAGTAACAGCAGCTGAACCTCCTGCATTAACATCTCAGCAGCAGCTGATTAACCCATAAGATACTCAGGGGTGAGAAAGTATTCTAGTGCCAAGAGCTAAATGCAGATTCTACCTCATTTAATCACATTATAATCAGCTTGGGGATTTATTTTTAAGACTATAACCTCAGCTGGGATTACTTTTGTGCTGGCTCAATCATCTCCTGACATAAGTCGCATGCATGCAGTTCACTGTGTGCTTGTTCCTTCCTTCTGTAGTGTTGACAGAGTACCCACAAACTGTCTGGATTACATGAATCTCACTATGCAATATCTGTAATAGCTACTTCTGCTATGAAGAACAGTAAACTCTGACACAAGGGATAAGTAAACCTCTGTTAAAAAAAATAAAAGAAGTTTATGCAAGTAAAACTTCCCTGACTATTCCAAAAGACAATCAAAACATACGAAATTTAAGTATTAATTAAATCTTCCTGGATGGGATCATATAAGGCAAGTATAACAGTCTACAGCTTGAATGATTCCTATTGTTGTAAAGCATATAGAAATAACCTTGTAATATGGGATATCTGTGACACAAATTCCTGAGATTTTGGTGCTGGGGGTGTTCCCTCACTCACCATTGCCCGTCCTTCTGCAGCTCTCTGCGGTGTGTGCCATGCATCTGTCCCCCACCCTGCAGGACACCCGACTACACCACCACCTGTAAACTCCATGTATGGCAGATTAAGCATACTGAGTTAATACAGAACAGCAAAAAAGCATTCCTATGTGTATTTTTAATGCCCTGCTTGTTCCATATTCAAAATGAAAGCATTTAAAATATCAAGTAGACTGACTCCTAAATTACATAAAATAGTAATAAATTTATTCTTTTGTTTTAAACTCAAAATTATGACATATTTGAACAGGTTTAAATAATGGTTTGATTTGTAATTTACTTGTAGTTTTGTACTCGGCTGATGATAAATAATGCATTACACCACTGAAACTCACTTAGCAATCAAGCATCAAACCCAGAATTTTAAATAGTTAACATACAAAGTAAGTAGTAGTAGACATATATAACAGGAATAACTCATATAGGGCGACTTCAGTATACACACGTGTCAGCTACAGAAACACTGAAACAGCAAGAAAGACTCTGGTGGCTTTTCCACCCTCTCCTTGTGAACCCTCGTATGAGATATTCTTACTGAACCCATCGAGATACAGAGTTGTCTCTCGTCAGGCTTTACCAGGACTCGGAGACTGCCCTAGATGAGCAGAGTAAAACCTATTCCGACTGCTCAGTCCTTGTTACTATGTTTTGTACTCTTTCAACTGATCACCAATGAACTTTATATTGAAAGGACCAAATATGAAAATACACTGCTACTTCTAGTAGGTTTATTAACATTACATTGTGGCTTTTAATATAAATTTTAAGAGGTTCTAATACAAGCAATAAACCCACTTCAGCACCTTCTTACCACAATGAGAGCAAGAGAGAATTATTACTTTAAACAAAGAACTTTATAAAGTGCATATGAAAATTACAGTCAAATGAATACAATTTAAATTAACACTTGTTCTACCATTAAACAAAGATGTGAATATTTTAATGAACAAATCAACTTCTATGCCAAAATTGGAAGTGCCTTTCAATTCAGTAGTTTGGTCCAGTGCAGTTCTTAAAAAATAACAAACAAAAAAAAAGAATAACAAGAAAGTGTTTCCCACAAATAAATAAATCCAGCATTCTTTGTCCTCTTTAAAAGTAACAGGACCTAAAAAGCACCAAATTCATAAAATCTGCAATAACATTCTTCAAGTAGGCCCACACATCCCTACATTTAAATCTAATTAAATGCAAAGGAAATCAAAACCCAAAAAAAACTTGTTACATATTCACATCAACTGCAGCACAAAAAAATAATTATTGAAATAAGAGAAGAAAACGAAAGTTTGCTTTCTAGCAATAACTAGTGCATTGAAATTTGAATGTTCTGTTCTTCAGTGCAAACGTAACACTACGTCTCCTTTCCATCTTTTTCATTTAGAAGTGTGAAGGATGCCCATATTGATTCACTCCTTGTTGTGGCTGGTTACCTGGTTGACAAAGTAAAGGGAAGTGTTTGTGCCTCACGACTGTACTCTACAAAAATACAGAAAAACACCTATATTTCACATAGCAATAGCAAGTAATAGTCAACACATTCCCTTATATACCTGTCTAATGCACGCATGTTTTGCTAATTTCCTCAGGGACTTTGCCAGCAGTATGGCTATGGAAGTGAGGGGACAAAACGGGCAGCAGATCGTGAATGGGCCACCAGTCCTGCAGGTGCCTCCAGAGACCAACAGAAGTGCAGGGGATGTGCAAGCACCAGAATTGTGCTACTGCATTGCAGCTGGGGTCTGTAACCTGCTGTTAAATTACTTACACGCATGCATGGCAGGACTAAAACAGGCAGACTGTCTCCAGAAAAGTAATTCCATACCCCAGTACAGACACACACACGTGTATGCACACAGACTCTACTTACTAGAGAGCTGCTTCTGGAGTTGCCTGACCAGTGCCGCCGTCTGTTGCTGCTGCTGTGTCTGTTGTAAGCCTTGACGTGGAAACTGCTGAAGTAAACAGAAAGATGGAAGAAAGGAGCATAGCGTAAGTGGCATGCCAAGTAACAGCAAAAAGTGTTCAACTTGTGCCTTAACACATGTTACAGAAGTGCAGCCGTGAACAGTCATGGTGCTGGTGGACACAGCTCTGTGCGTCCCCAGCATGAGGATGTCTGGGGGTCAGCCCCCCACCTTCTCCAGCAGGGCTGTGATAGGCATCAAACACAGCACTGAGTGAGCAGAAAACCCTCCTTGGCAGCTGTCCCAGTGCCCTCCTGAAAGCTGCGCTGCCGAGCTCCTGGCAGGGCTGGCACAGGAGCACCACTGCTGGCACTGCAGGTCACTGGGACACCATGACCCATCCCATCCACCTCCAGGCTGACACCACCAGGAGAAGATCCCAGCATTTCTTCAAAACTACTTTCTTCTCTGGGTCTTTCAAAAAATTCCTGCCTTGCTCTTCTGCCAGCACTCCCAGAACTGCGTGGCGATGAGGCTGAGCAGCGGCAGAGAAGTGCTGGGGAGGTGGCAGCGAACAGGAGGCAGCCCCAAAGCTGCTGCTGCCCAGGAAGAGCAATTGCTTCACAGGAGGCAGTAACACAGATGCTCATGTCCTGATCTTACAGCAGCTGCTCCAGCCTGGCCTTGTAGTGGGGAGCTATTTCAGTCACCTAACCCAGGAGGAGACACGAGCATGCGAGCTGCTGACAGCGCAGGTAGAGGACAACAGAAGAAAGGCAGACCTGCCTTCGATGTAGATCCTGACCAAATTTTAACGGCACAGTAAGGACACATTGAGCACACTTAAAACTTACAAAATGTTTGTTGTCTTCATTCCCTGAAATTTTACACTTTTCCAGTGATGTTGTAGGTATCACGTGTCCCATCTCTGTTACAAAAAGCTCATCTTTTCCAGCTCTGGAGAGGCCAGTATTCATCCCACAAGTCACTTCAAGCAGCTTTACTGTCTGCTTTGTTCAAAGCTAAGGCAAATCAAAACTGCTAACCAAAATTAACAGCCTTGTGGGCATTTTTAAACACTTGCAAGTATTTGAAGTGTAATACTCAAAAGAAACTTAAGCTTCCAAAAAAACGTTTCTCCCAGGGCAGTGGCACTTCAGATAACAGGAGCGATAAGCACAAGGCAGAGGTTGTTTGGTCCGCTGCAGGGCTGTAGCTGCGTGCTTGATTCTTGGCTCCAGAGGAATGGGGACTGCTCAGTGCCCGCCCAGCTGGGCACGCTCATCCATGGAGCAAACCGGTCATCGCTCTGACCCTGACCTGAAACCCACAGGGATCAAGGCAAAGCCCTCACAGCGTGTGCCACTAAGCACAGTGGAATTAGACACAAAAAGCATCCAAATAAATCTGCTGTTAATGAAGTAAATCATGACTTCGATCGCTTCAAAAGCACCCTTGGTGTAAATGCACTGACTTTCACCAATTTGCACACTATCTGTATCTACATCAAAGCAGAATTTAATCTCTAATTGGTCTATCTGACAGCCTGCATTATTCCCTAGCTAGACAACAGTCTATTTTTCATGTAAGCCTAGGTAGGAAAAGAAGCACCACTTTGTTTTTAACACCTCTACCTGTCGTTCAGGAGAAAATCATTCTGTTTTACTGACTTTTACTGATCAGACAGACAGATGTCACAGTACTGAGTTATGATGGACAGATCTGGCACAGACCATCTGAAGCAAAGGTACGGTTAGGATGGATACCTCTGGTGCAAAAGCTTTGCATACACAAGAGGCATTTATTCCCTCTGAAAACCCACGTGTCACCTCTAGGAAAGAGATATCTGTGTAACAGCTACCTTCAGGCTCTCCAAGGGCAGAAAGCCAAAGACATGGCCCTCACACTTCCCTACTCCAGGGAGGAAAATCGTGATGAATGAGACGCTGCTATGCTAGTGCTGAAAACAAACCTGCACCATTTATTGTATTACTTATCTTCAGGGCCTCTAAGCTCTTCTCTCGGTCCATTCCTACGTCCTGTAACTTTCCTTCTCATTGGATGTGGTGAAAGGACACTGCTTCTAATTAAGTACTGTGTTTTGTTTGTTTTTAAATACAGCATCTATAGATTCTGCATAATAACATACCCAACCAAGTTGAAAATCTGATGTACTGAATAAAAATATTCGATACTCTTGTCCATCACATGCCCTACAGAATACACCCGTGCTTTGTTTCAGTGAAACTTCCTGGTTACTGAAGGGACTTTTCAGTGTTTTAGTAAGACTTCAGCTTCTTTTCCCTTTCTGAAACCAAATCCTTTACTTAAAATACATTGTGTAATCTTCTGGCGAACAGTCCTTAGTAAATGCTGAGGTCAGTCAAAAGCATTAACTGTACCAGGGCTTCTTAGGGACGTGAAACCAGCAAAAAGCATCCTGCTGTGCTAAGTGTTGGAAAAGCCAACCAGCAGCCAGGCAGGTGCTCTGTCTCCACGACAGACAGCCTTTCACATGCAGTTTGTTCAAGATAAAAATGCTATTAGGAAAAACTCAAAAACGGATGTGAATAATCCTTCAATAGCTGTCAGATAAACATCCTTCATTTATCCTTACTGCTGCACTTACATGCTGCCTTCCAGTTTCTCCGTAAGATTGTACTGATTAATGCTTGTAAACTCAGCAGTTAGCAATTCCAATTTTTCCATTTTCCTAGAACAACCTTTTTCTAATAATCTTCAACTACCTTAAATGTGTCTGAAAAAAATGACAAAGTACAGAAAACACAGACAACAGCACTGCAAATTCAGTGTAAGCATCCATAAAGGTTATTTGGTAACAATAGTGATTTAGTAAAATCATACAAAAAAACTATGAAAGGCTCCGATTCAGCCTAAAGGAATGTCTTACAAATAATTTTGTTTGTACAACTGCCTTCATGCAGCTCTCTTATGTGACTAATCATTTAATTTAAAAGGACCTTCGAACAATATAACCTTTTATTTTTCTCCCCCAAAAAATGTTAGCATTACAACCTAAATATCAAAGGCCTGAAGTCACCGACAGCCATTGTGAACTGAATTAAGGCAGGGGCAGGAGCCTGGTGGCAGTGGAGCAGCCGCGATCCGCAGCCAACACCAGAGGGAGTGCAGATGCTCACACAAACACAGCACAAGCCTGGCAACACAGGAAAATGCTGACAACCAGCACCGTATGTTTCACAGTGAATGTTTTTCTTAGCGTTACAGCAAAAATTTCTCCCACAAATAGCCTCACATGTACACGTTATCCTGTGTTCACCTTAAAAGCCTACCATACAAAGACATAAAAATCCACCCATTTACAGGCATCAGCAGCAACTGTATATTTCTCATCAAGTTATTAGCTAGCAAGGGCTATTCATTATTACTTTTTTTTTTTCTTTTTTTTTTTTTTAACTAGGATAACGCTTGTAAAAACACATAGCACAGCAATTAGAAACAGAAAAAAAAATCCTGCAGAAGTAAGATGTTAATTTACCTTATCTTGCTGCTGTGGGACAACTAAGTCCTTACACTTCCAGAGGAAAAGATCCCTGACTTTTCAGTGAGTCTTACAGTACTTGGTTCTGTACCAGATTTTAAAAATAATCATTTATTTATGCCTTAATAGTAGGGGTGAGGATGATTTCACAACCTCTCATTTTTTTCCCTCTTTGAACTCGCACACAGACCTAAGGCAGCTAGTCTCATCAGTCTCGTTTTACTGGTGATGGAAAAGAGATGTACCGAATTAGAAAAGCACCAGTACTCATTTCGTAACTGCATCCCCAAGCACTTCTCTAAAGAACTGCTATGGGTAGTTAGTTTATTGCTTGGGATCTTAACCATTAGCTCTCGTTCAATATTGTTAGCATAATTTCAGAAAGATGTGTTGAAATGAAGCGTTTGAACCGCTCCCCCTTCCCAACACACACAAACCCTTTTTTCAGCAGAACACCTTGTCATAGCTGGCCCAGCTGTGGTAACGGTTGTGACTGCACGGCTGCGTGAAGCACAGCAGTGCATGGGGCAGCTGCGCACCGTGGCCCTGGAAGGAGCACCTCTGAAAAGCAACCACACAGCGATGCTGCAGGGGCTGAGCAGGGTGCACGAGCCCCCTGCCCAGGGCCTGTGCTGAAAGCTGCCCGGGACAGGCAAGGTGCAGGTCCCAGCTGCCTGTCCCACTGCCCCTCTCAGAAGCCACAAAGCCCACCCTGTGCTACGCCTGCCCCCAGCCTCACGTTTGCTTACCAAGGGCTGCTGCGGCTGCACGGGCTGGAGACCAAGCGTCTGTGGCTGCTGCTGGCCCTGCTGCTGCCCCTGCTGCAACTGGAAGAAGGAGGGTGTTGAAACGAGGGTGCTGCTGCTTGCATGCTGCCTCAGGGAACGACCACGAGCCCAGCCAGATGGCTTTCTGTGACTGCTTTACAGGCTGGGATCTGGCCTTGCTTACAGCACTAGTCACTGGAGGCCCCATGTGGGAGATGAACCTCACAGCGCTCCAGTTCTGTTCATCTTCTGCCACACCAAGGCTCACGAGGCCATTTTTAATATACAAAATATATAAATAGCTGGTATATTTTGTTTATTATGTCAAAAAAATCTAGACAAAATGCCTTATCATTTGACAAGAGCTGGTACAGATAGCTATTGCATTAAAATGAGAATATGAAAATAATTCCAACCATCAAAGGGCCACGGGAAGAATTTTTAATATAATTTACTTCCCCTGGAAAAAGCCTTACATACTTAGCTGATAAACCAATGCTTACCTCCAAACTAAAAATATATCATCAAATCAGAATAAAGATAATAGAACAAACAGGTCTATTTAATTTAATTATCAATTTAATTTCAGTATATAAGGCCCAAGAGGGTAGATAGAGCATAACCACTGCTTTTGTCCCAGTTCATTCAGCTAGACTATTCTCAAATTTACCTTTTCCAAAAGCGTTCTACTATCCTGAAAAACTGATGTACTGATTTTCACACGTATGCCTAGAGCTCTCTTTTGGAAGTCCCAGACATAAGCAATAAATTATTGTACTCAAGTGAAACCAGTTGGGATTAACAGCAGCCAGCTCCTCAATTTTAGACTTGAGTGTACAAGTGAGCCAGTAACTCCATCCCCTGCTACAGTGATGTTTACATTCCCTGCAATGAAGCAACCCTTGCCTTTGGTGCAGTTGGGTCTCTCACCTGGAAGAGTCTCTGCTGTCGAATCTGCTGCTGCCTCTGTCGCATTTGCTCCTGAGGCAGCTGTGCCGAGTTCAGGTTTGGATGAGGACCTGTGGTTGATGCACTGTCCAGTCCCCCTCCTATCAATGAATTTGGCTGCAAAGGCTGATGGCTCAATCTGGTTGAAAAATAATAACATAAAAGAAGGAATTGTACTCCATTGGTAAACAGCAAAAAATTAGTATAGGAGTACTCAACTACAAGGTACAACATCAGACTTCTACAGATTTAGATGTTAAGTTTTACAGAAAGAATATTTTCCCAAATATAAATGCTATGAAATATATCCCATAAGAGAAGCCATACCATCCTATTGCCTGGCAACTGATATAGGTAATAATTTGACTTCTGCTTTTCTATGTTTCAAGCAAGACTTCCATATAAGCACTAAAATGTTCTGGCCAAAACATCTCTTAGTTGCAGTTCCATGAACTTAAAACTGATTATTAGGCTTCTTAATTTCTAAAATACTGAAAAAAAAAAAAAAAAAAAAAAAAAAGAAAAAAAAATCAAGAAATGCTATCTTAGAACATTATAGTAAAAAAATAAATAAATAAATAAAATCTCCAATTCAAGACTTTCACTGGAAACTCTAGTTTTCCACTCAGGATACTCTTTAACAATCCTGCTTACAGATGTTGTTCCTGCTTCATTTGCTATCTGTTTCATTACATTTCTTTACCACTGTATTTTTCCTGTTTCTTATAGGCTATGACTCAGATTTATTTTCAAACTCAAGTCAATTTAGTGTATTCAGGCTGAACTGAAATTCATTTGTCTATTGCTAGTTAAACTACCAAATTGGTCTTGTGTTTTCTTGACTACAGAACCTGAAATATTTATTAATGTTTGATACTGCACACTTATTTGCATAATACGGATACAGCTTATAGAATAGGGAGAGGGGAGCAGGAAATAGGACCCAACAGTCACCTTTAAATGAAATTTTATGCTCTACAAACACACAGGATATAATTGGGCTACAACCTGTGCCAAGACCAACTAGGGGGAAACGAGAGAAAGGCAAATTTATTACTAGTTAGACCCAGCATTAGCTTCATTTTGATTAACTTTAAGCAAAACTTTAGACCTCTAAATCCAAGTTGCCATTAAAATCTTGCAATGTCACCAGCTACGAGAACAGCAGGACCTCACCGCTGAGTGCCTGTCAAAGGCTGGATGTATGCAGCAGCCTGCTGCTGGATGTATCCACTCGGCTGCTGCTGCATCTGCCTCAGCCTCTCCATCAGCGCGGGGCCGGAGTGAGCCGCTGTGTACGCCCGGGGGTTGTAGCTGGGGGAGAGCACCACGCCGCCGGGCTGCTGCTGCTGCAAAGGCATCTGTGTGCTGTACATTGTGTATCCATGAGGCATGCTCTGCGTGGGAAACAGACAAAAGAGAGACTTCACTGTGTAACTTAACCCTATTTAAATTAGCTTCGCTATAAAAGAAAGAGATGGCCTTTATCAAAGAACTAAAACCCAGCAACTAGAAGCCATCAGTACGAGGCAGGGTTCCCCATGCTGGTAGTGCTTCTGCTTGCAGCTTCAGGCAGCTACAATGTGGCCGCACACAAAGGACCCAGCCTGGTCTTTGCCCTCCCTCCCTGAGAGGTACTGGGCAAGAGCGGGGCTGTGCTCACTGCTCCACCTCCCTTCTCCCCCTGCCCCAAAACCCCAAGTTCCAGAATGAATATATGTACAGCATAACAGAGGTTCATTTTAAACTGTTGCTGGTGTCAATATCTCACAAAAAATAGGTCAAATTTCAGACTTTGCTCAGAAGTATGATTGTCTTTACCAGCAACATCATTAAGGGAAAAACTGCAAAGTGGCTGCCTTACATTTACTAGCTGCAGCGTGCAGTGAGCAGTGAACACCATTGCCCTAGGCCACATGCATGAGACAAGCCCCAAGCAAACCTTCAGCATGGACAAGCAGACTGGAAGGTGAAGGAACCCTGTTTAAAAAAACATTTTTAGGCACTCACTCCACCAGAGCAGCACAGTACCTGTGCTTGTTGCAACCCTGGGTACTGCGGGAGCTGAGCCGGGGGGCGAACTTGCGGAGTGAACAGAGCAGCTTGGTCCATCGGCTGACCCTGAAAGACACACACGGGTTGGGAGCAGCCCCTGCACCCAGAGCAGCAGCCGCCCCCAGACCCACCACTGCGTGTAACAAGGAGCCAGGGAGAGGCTTCACCACTTCCTTCAAAAAACGGCACTTTGCAACTCTGAACTGTGCTGAACTGCTCTGGCTCACAGGGAGGTGGGAGAACTGACTGTCTGATTTCTGACACTGCCGTAACACTGCTGTGGTGAAGAAACAGAAATTTACTGACAAGGGGGTTTCGCAGACACCCTTTAAAATGGAGTTTTGCAAAGTATTTCTTGCGCTTCAGGAAAAAAATAAATAAATCTAGCTGGTCTTCCAGACAGAACATGGAATTGCACTGGAAACTCAGAGAGAGTGATAATCTCTAGTTTAAAAACACAGTTGAGCTTTCTCAAGCTACCTGACTGCTAGTTTTTCCACAGATGAAGCAGTCCACATGCTCATTAGCAGATTTCTTGATGACATGCAAAATATTTGTATGATAAATGGCTATGCAAACATTTCCAGCTCCCAACAGCTTGGAAATATGCTTTGTATTTCTGATCAGCAGAGAGCCTACTTTGCTTGCTTCAAATTGCCTCCAAATTTATGCCAAACTAACAGCAACTCATTTAAAGATTGCATTAGTATGTTTTAAAGCACACGAAAAGAGGAAAAAAAATTGGACATACTTCAAGACCAAGATTGTAAAAAATTGGTGCATGAGAATTTGCCAGAAATGCAAATCAATCAGTTTTTTGTGGTATTGTGATGTTGCAATTGAACATTTTGAAAATTGTTCTACTCAAGGAATCTTAGTAGCAGACACAAGCTGGAAGCAACGGTGCTCCCTCCACTTAGCTGTCCACTTCACCACAAACAAAGAAATAAAAAGGCAATTGACATCATAATCTGGATATCCATACAGAGAAATATTATAATTTAAGGCTAGAAGTCAGTTTGATAACACACGGCAAGCAGCAATACCACAATCGGGCTACCAGCTGGAAAAGAAAACAAATACAAATACCAATGGATAAAACCACTGAACCACCAGAGGAACCTTCCTTCTTTATCTGCTCCCAGCCCTTCAGTAGTAAATATACCAAATGATAACAAGTCTGAAAGTGCCACCAGCAGTCTTGCAGATCGGCTATTAATTTGGACTGTGTTTAAAAACAAGGTCCCAGGAAATGAGCAGAGCTGCCTGGCCTGTGGGCCCACGGTGAGCACAGCACACAAGTGCTGCAGCTGCAGCTGAGCCAGCCCCGTGGCACCACCACCTGGGGCTGCAGGGAGGGAATGGACAGAAGAGGTCACGAATCAGGGGCAAAGCTGCCATGGGATGCCACGGGGTTGGCACAGCGTTTGTTTTTAATGCCTTCCTTTCTTTTAAAGCTGTGACTGACATAGCTGGGGCTCTGGTGCAGGACTCGGGCCACTGCTAAAGGAGCCACAAGGGCCAGACAAGGTGGAAGGGAGCTCTGTTACGACAAGCTACACTAAGCAGGCAGAAGCTATTCTAAGGATTTGTTTTAAAAACCAGCCAATATCTCCGGGAAAATTCTGAAAAACAAATCAGGGAGTACCAGAAGTGCGAACAGAAAAGCATCTATATCCCTAACTACTGCCAGGACTGAAAGCAAATTTAGCTGGAAAAACATCTGCAAAATCAGATGGGAAGCTCTCAGAACAACCACCTGCTAGGTGAGGAACCGAAAAGCTGAGCAGCCTGTATACCTTGCACACAGCATGCCCATAAAACACTGATCAACTGAAGACGCATCTAGTACAGTGGTATCAGGGGCAGGGGAAAGTGCTCAAAAATTAAGATTTTTTTTTTGAGAGATAGAAGAAGAAAAACAACAAACAAACAAAATAACCAATCATTTTTCTGAGCAAACTGCTTCCAAAACTCCTTTGTGAGGTGCCAACCATGAAATAGATAAAGATGTAACCTGAATTCACCCAAAGGTAAACAGTGAAATCTGATAAAACTATGACTGATTTTTCAAAACAACAATAAAACAGGGCCTTAAATATGCCCAGCACTAACACAAATGACCCTGTGGGTTGATTTGAAGTCAGTTTCCACAGACAGACTTGGAGACATGCTCCGCGTTTTGTTTTCTTTTTGTTCTCCCAGCGACAGCTCACCTTGCGTGCCCCAAACCAGAATTTCTCCACTCATGCCCATGGGTGTAACCAGTGTCCCTCTACTGTTAATGAAGTTATATCAATGGAAATTGGATTAGGCCGAAATTATGTGTGAAAATACTAAACAAGCAGATGCATGATCCCAGCAATATGTGGTGAAAGCCACAAATGGCTTTTGTCCACAGACCTTCTTCCCACTGTTGAAACACAGACAAAGCAGCAGAGCTGCCGTGGGGCTGAGAGCTCCAGAGCAGAACACTCTTACCAAAGACCACCACCCAAGGCACCACCACCCAGGCCAGACAAGTGCTACAGACAAATCCAAGAGTGAAATTTAAGCAACAAGCTGTTCATCAGGCAGGAGATGGATCAATTTATTTCACTGCAGCACATGGCAACAGAGTAAATTCCCGTGTTGTGAGTGAGAGCTCTGCATTCCCGAGCAGCAACAGCAGGGTTACTAAATTCAAAGGGACTTCTCCCTTCAGGCATAATTTAGTAAGAGTTAACTGAACATGCAAGCCAACTGCTGCAAGCCAATTGCTGCAAGCCAGAATTGTGCATGCACATTAAAAAAAAAAAAAGAAAAAAGGCGAAGGAAAAGAAGGGAGAAAAACCCCACCACTTTTATTCAATGCTGATGCAATGTTACAGCAATAACCATTGTTCTCTTTGTTCTACTTACACCTTAAACTGAAACAAACACAACTTAGTGCTTTTTCATATTAAGTATGTGACCATATTGCATTTAGAATGCATTTGCTCTTCTGTGTGGTGTGAGAACTGGTAATCACACCAGCTATGGTATTGTACCCTGATTATGAATCAAATCTGGTCAAATCTGACTTCAAAAGTAGGTAGGGAAACACTAACACTTATTTAAGTAAGAACAACATCCTACACTGATAAATCTGACAGACTTCGCTGCATACTTGCTGCATATCTAGGTGTGCCTGATGAGCTGTGAATACAGTGATCTGTACCCCGTCCTGCCATGCTGCCAGTAGTACCTGTAAATACTGCATATCTATAAAATACTGGCAAACAGGGTAAGCAGAAAAGCCTTTTTAAAAATAAATTTTGTTTTTCCAATTAGTGCTTTTGACAGCATTGCAGTTTCCCTAGGATAGGAAGAAAGTCCTGAAAACTAATTCTGAAGCAGCTTTTCTAATTGACCATATCCGGCAAACTTTCAAACATGGATATTAGGGATGAAACTTCATGCCACAAAGACAGATGTCATCTCTTCTCACGAGAAATGACTGAATTCTATGAAACCTTAGTATCTAGCTATTAACTGTTACTTATTTTGGAAGAAACAAAACACGGTTATTCTAACAACTGCACGTCCTGAAGCTCAGGAACGCACCACCAGGCACTGTACTGCTGTGTCTACGAGATGAAGTATTTTGGAAACTGCAGTTCACATGGCCCTATGTGCTGGCTGGGACGTGCTGGCTGTAAAACCTACGTGGTCCATCCTTTGCCTCTTAGCCAGCCCACAGGGCTGCCTCAGCAGCCACCGCTACTGCACTGCACAGCGCGGTGAACACCACCACGGTGGAAGGTGGCAGAGTGGAGCAGACCCAGGCACCAGCAAGGAGACGGGGGCAAAATGGGAAGGCGCAGGTCATGCTTGGATGGATATGGCATCAGGCTATCTTGCAGCTACTCTAATCTTTCACAGAGAGAAACACAACATTTTCTGAAGAGAAAAAAAAAATCAATGATGCAGTTATTGGGAATATTTGTAAGAACAAAATATTCTGTGTGCAACTATATCACAGCCTTCCCGCATGCAGCCACTGCACTACCTAGCCACGGGGGTACCCAAAGCGTATCATTCTCATCAAAAGCAAAGTGTGCAGCCTGTGTGTTGAAAGAAATGCATGTTTGTGCAAAAGAGAAAATAAAAAGAAGAAAAGTTCATGATCTCAGATTGGTTACCATTACGTTGTCAAAGCCATCCTGAAGGGATACAGCAGAGCTACAGACATCCTAAAGGAAAAGGACAGGCGAGAAAATAGCAAACAATACAGAGAATATATATTATTAGGCTCAGCTTGTTAGTACAGTAGAACAGCACCTTTACAGCGCTCACCCGAATGTACTGAAAGAATGCTGGTGTTCTGAAACACTGACAGAACCCTTACAAGTGTTTCATGATGCTAATGAATCTCCACACTTTTATGAGATTTATGAACAGAAACTCAAAACATGGAAAGGAAACTGCCACCCACTGGAGCCTATTTATTCCATATATAGTATTAAACATTTTGGACAAACCATATTATTTGTTTTCAAGAGCACAGCATGAACGATGCAGCACTGAAGGTCAGAGTCCTTGTGGACTAGTTTCACAGAACTGTTCTCTTTGGAGGTTTCATGAAACACCAGTCCTAATAATTTCAAGCTGCACAGGTAACTTCATTCTCCAGCTGCTGAGATATAAAATCCAAAGAGGAAATCTTCCCCGTTTAAGCTCAACCTAACAACCTACACCACATAGTAATAATACTTACAAGTCATTTTCTTCCTGAATTTCCAAATACTACCTTCAGGCTTCTACCTGTACAGCATTTCCTGCTCTAAATCCAGGACTACAGAAAGAACTACTGCAAATTCCCAAAGGCCACCTGGCTGAACTAAGGCACCAGCCAAGCGTGCAGGCAGGTGTCCTGCTGGGGCAGCCTGCAGTCTCAGAGAGCATGCAGAAGTTCCAGTGCCACCAGTACCTTGGAGGGGTTTCTCTGGTATCAGTATTGCCAGCAAACACTCAAACAAGGAAAGCAAACTGAACGGCCTGGTGAATTGCTCATTCATTTTACCACAGTGCAAGTTTCCAAATAATGTCCCAAATTAATCTCCCCAAACAATCTATAAGCAAAAAATTAGAAGTATACAGCAAAACATGCCCGTCTGTGGTACTCCCCAGGATGCTACAAAGGATGCCACTGTGTAGAGGTAGTCTGGAGACAAAAGATTGGCTTAACTTGGTTTACCTCAGCTTAATTTGCACTGACTTACTGCTGACACAAAAAAAAGGGCTGATACAGACCTGCCGAGTAGATTGAAGAGCACCCAACATGTCCTTTGTTAGCTGAGATATGCATTTGGACCTACCCAGCTGAACTTTAGTGCAACTGTTAGACTGGGCATGCCCTCATAACAGTATTGAATATGAAACATATTTTATGAAAAAGTTCATGACAGACACCTTATTAAACTTATTTAGGCCTAGAATCACATCCTCCTGATAGGCTGTTTCTCATTACTGACAAACTGCCTAGGCAGTACTTCAGAGCAAAATCTAAGCACTGTTCTTAACATTTCAGATACGGGTATTGTTTGAAACCAAAAGGCAAATCCAACATCCTTTGTCCTCTAAATACAACAATGTTAAAAAACAGATTTATAAAGTGTGAGAATACCATGTTGTTCTAGATCTTCAATAATTACTTTTAAATCCACCTAGCCATAAGTAGTGAACATCATTTGTTTACTAAAGGCTCTTATTGAAACCTGCATTCTTTCATAATAATTGAAAACCATTTCAACCTAACACTCAAATATTGAGGTACTGTCTAACGTAAGAGGTAATTCAAGGTTCCTATTGAACAGGAAGCAATGGCTGACTGTAGAAGCCATTATCCTAACATTTAGGGCAACTAGTCCCTAGTGCCTTCTAGTGCCTATTGGACACCAATGAGGGATCAAATATCCACTGTACCACTGACCTTACAAAACACGTACTAGAGGAGGCTTTTTAGTGGAGGCTTTTTTTCTTTTTTTTTAATTTTGATTTTTCTTTTAAAGAAAGGTAGTATAAGACACATATACAGGAAACCCTGGTTTCATCGTTATGAACAGCCCATCTACATGTAAAACTATTCTAGCCCATCAGCAATTTAAGCACTGCAGAGGGCTTTATATGCATCATAACAGGGAGACTGAAGGAGGGATGATAAGGACAATGAGGGAGCTCTAACGAAACAGACACAGCATGTGAAAAATGATGAGAATACTTGCCAAAAATTTTGATAATTTTAAGCAAGCGGGACACATCATAAAGTTTGAAGGCAAGAACTCAGCATAAGGATAATACAATACAGATGACTGCAGTGAGGGGAGGAATGGGTAGAGTAGGTCTTTAAAAGTAAAAGTGAGCAGTTACTGGTTGTACCGCCAAATACTATACACACATATTGTTTATCTGGGATCCAAAAGAAAAAAATTATTTTCCTTGGTTCTTATGCCATCAACTCAAAATCAGCCTGGCTGTAACCATATTCTGAAAATTATCTTAGGCTCAGAAGGGAGTTGCGTAACAGGCATGTGTGGTTTGGCACACAGCAACAGTACTCTGTAAAAATGTTAGGAGAGTACCAGCTGCTTCTACAGAACATGCACATCCGTGTGCACATGTGTATGGATTTGGCTGCTGCTGGACTTCCTGGAATTTTTAGGAGGTTTGTTTGGAGGTACATAGCACCATGCTAATTCCGTCATGAAAGTCACTGGTGGAACAACAGGGAACTAGAATAACATCAAGTAGCAGAAGCAAAACCTGATTTCATGAAACACGCTAAAAATAGAAAAGGCTAAAAGGCCAAAGGGCAAATGAAGTTTAAAAGCAGATGGTCCTGCCTAAGCAATATTTAGGGTGTTACTGTGAGTGTAAATGTCAGCTGGCTCTCCACTCCATGTGCCTATTCAGGGCAAGCAGCCCCAACACAAAAAAAAAACACAAAAAAACACAAAAAAAGTGGCAAAACCACTGTGTTGCTCTTCAGCCTTTGGAGTTTGGACAAACCTGTTGGAGAGATCGTGCCTGTGCTTGCTGCCTGAGCAGCCACTGCTGCTGCTGCTGCTGCTCTTGCTGCAGGAGTTTCATCTGGAGCAACTGCTGCTGAGGTGTGATTGCGTGGATAGAGGGGGGCTGCATCATGGTGCCAGAGCGTCGCTGCAGCATGTTCGACAGGGCTTGTTTCGTATTAGTTGGAACAAAGGAGCTTGTTGGATCCAGTCTGGAACCACCTAAAACCCACCAAAAACACAAATGTTTTCTCTGCCATCTGCAGGGAAGTTGTTAGTACAGTTCACTGCTAATTCATCACCTCCTGTTTGATTAGACCTACAATAATGATGATAAACTCATCTCTGTAAAGGCAGACAGGGAACTGGATTAAACCAGATTACTGGCCTGAAAAATTGAAAGGGCAAAATTGCTTTGAAGACTACCACTTGTAAATGAGAATGAAAAGTAAAAAGGCTATGGGCTCCTACATATTCTACATCAGCCAAGATGTTTGACTACTACTGAAAAACAAAATTTGCATGTCACATCAAAACCATGATACGAACAGCTCATTATGTCAAATCATGTTATCATGAGGTGGCAGTAACTTATGCATCGGCGCTATTTGAGAAATAACAAGTACATATAGGTCAACAGACTTAGGAAGGTACATCTTATACATGTTTTTTAAAAATCATAATTTTCTTAATTTTGTAGACACTTTCTGGTATTTTCTGAAGACTTTTATGTATCTTAAATGCAGATCTAGTTATATTTGGAGCTTCAGAAAAAATATTTAACATTTATAATTGGAAACAAACTTCCAAGCTTCTGTGCATAATATCCGAGAAGGACAGAACATCTATTTCAAAATCTGCTGCCCACAAGAACATCTAAAATATGTATGTTAAATTATATACACATAAAGAAACAAAACAAGCATACAAAAAATTGAACACATCTCAAATGCTGAAAAAAGCTAGCCCACAGATTTATTTATTCCATCTAGCAGATGTTAAATTACCCACCATGGTTCTTGATGTGAATCAAAGAAGAAATAACTCCAGAAGAAATAACCTGAAGGTCACTTGTTCCTTTTAATCATCCCTCTCATTTAACTCCTCATTGAACTTCTACCAGCTTTTTATAAGAAAAATTCATCAGTATCACAAAAAATCCACCACAAAATCCACCAAAAAAAATAATAATAATAAAAAAATCCACCAGCAGGTCATTTTTGCTTATCTACCAGGAGAGTTTAACAGCTTAAGAGACAGACGTACAACTGCTAATGGAAGGTTCTTCTAAAAATGTCTAACTAAAGGAATAAAACCAATGGCATCAGCCATCACAACCTGCTTCAGAGAAAGTTCAGAACAAAATCTGGTTGTAGTAAGTCAAATTCTATCATATATCAAATTAAAAAGGCCCAGTGAGTGAACCCAAAGCTTACACATACCTGGTGGGAGGGGTTGGTTCTGCACAAAGAAACCAGGCTGCTGTGGCTGTCCCATGATGTTGTAACCCCACAAGGCAGACTGAGGATGGTGCATCATTTGAGAGGAAATAGGTGAATAATTGGGAGGCACTCTGTATAAGTTGTTCTGTGGATATTCCTTAAAATACACAGTAAAAGTGAATGTAACTGACATTCATACCTTACTAACTCATAAATAATGCCAATTTTCCTACTAAATTATTAAAGGATAGAGACAGTTCCCATTGTCGTTTGCAATGATGTAAAAAACAGATTAAGTCTCAGGCTGCCCACAGGTAATTAACACTAAACTTCTTAGAGACACCATCCATTTTTACCTTATTAGCAAGTATTTTCTGCAGGCTATAATTAGGCAAAGCACAAGCTCTGCTTACTGTATCAGTTTATCAATAACGGGATGAACTTAACAGAAATATCAAAAAGGCCAGAAAACTATGTTAAAATTATACCTGTTTCAAACACAACACGGTGCCAAACCAGCTGGATGCTGTCAGAATACTGTAACATCTACAAGGCATACAACTATATCAGCAGCACTGTGGAAAGGCTGCAATCGTGCAAAATGCTGCTTTTGTAAATGTACATTATTATTCAGGTGGTGCCAAGTCTGTTTCTCAAACACCTGGCTCTGTGTGATTCTTCAGCTGAGGAACTCACACCTCAAAACAACATTGAAGCCAACAGGGCAAGCAGCTCAGAAGCCAGAACAAACGGCACAGTGAAACAGTTTATCTGTGTGGAAGAGGTTTTTTCAAACTGGTTTCTATTTGAATGGGACCTGAGTTTGAACCAACATGCTTGCTTTCAAACATAATTTGAGCAGGAGGTATTTTAGAAATTGACAGAGAATCTAAGTGCTGTAATTTTACTCCAAACAAGAGAAAGCATGTTTGTTGCCTGAATAATATTAGTGAGTTAAGTTCCAGTCTAGCATATTTTATATTGCACGTAAAGTCCTAAGCCCTGTACACTTCTCTACACTGATTCTCCTGGAAGCTCTCTCTGATAGAAATACAGCCTCCAGCTGCCCATCTCTATTCATTCCCTTTATTAGGACCAGGTCTCCAGGTGGAGGACAATTTCTGAAGGTAGCTGAGAGAGCACTGTGCAACGTCAGATGCTCCAGCAAGGTATTTCAAGTTTTGCACAGGGCATCAACCACTTACATCAGTCCTTGAGCTTGACTTTGACTTTCTCTTCCTGCCTTTTGTCTTCTTCTCATCATCCATGCCATGTTTTCCCTGATCTGAGAGCTCTCCTGACTTTCTTTCTGGTTCCTGAGAGACAGGTGTGGTAGGCTCTTCCTCCTCCTCCTCTGGAGGAAGGGGCAAGGGCTCGAGGTAGTAGCTCCGTGGCTTGGGTTTGGGGTGTGTGTGATACAGGAGGAGATGCTGCTGCTCTTCGTATTTGATCACTTTCCTATCGACACGAACTGTACCAAACCATGCCCAGGAGAGAGGGGCGGGATTTTTATGACCTTCAAATAAGTCCCAAGGGGACACTTTTTGTTTTGTTGAAACCTGAAGGCCCTGTTTCAAAACAAAAGTGAAGTTAGCATTTTAGGAAAGTTGAACACTAGAGCAAACTACTTGCTTTTGTATGATTTGAGTCAGAAAATCCAGTAACAGTTTTTCTCCTCCACAAAATAAATCAAGTGCATAATGGTGGGATTTTAACCTCCATCAAGGCTACCACTAGCTAAAGCAGTTACATTTCTATAGTACTATTTGCTTGTAGCCATGTTAAATATTTCAATTTCCATCTAACGCATTTCAGAGGAAAAGTCAAATAATTAATCTAGTTAATCTGAAGATTGCTAGAAGTTTACATATTTAAGTAAGGGGGGGGGGGGGGGTAAGAATAAAAAGCTCCACCCTTCTCTCCTAAATAAATTCACCTTAAAAAATACATATCCTTTTATATTGACAAAAATTCCAAACCAGCTAACACACTTCTTATTTTCCTTTTCTTTCCTGTCTTTCGTAAGCAGGATCACCCCCCAGCTTCCTCTCAGCACGTAACAGATCAAAAGGTTTCCAGGTCAAATGAGCTCTCAGATGTAGGATTCTGCTTGAAAAACAAATCCTTTTGTAAGAGCTGCTGCTGTTCAGCTCCAAGTCAAACATAATCTTCCTTTTTGGCTGATATCAGTCAAGACCCTAGATTGCAAAATCAAGCAAGCTTATGTCAACACTCATTACATTAGGAGTTACAAATTGGCCGTGTACCCTGTGGAATTAATGAGGTAGGACATGCAACAAACATCATTCACTTCTAGTTTGTATAGATGTTGATGGACAAACTTTAAACAAACTGAAAAGTGAAAGGTTATCCAAACTCCTGAACTTGCATGGGTGGCGTAAAATTGTTTCCATTGAAGAAGCCTATACTTCAAAAGCTCTGAGGCTACTTGCAAGCACTGGTGAGTTGTTAGGAAGAGGACAGACCCATTATCAGTGCGAATGCAGGGCTGGTGGTGCTGCTGTATCATACAACTCACACCAGGTTGCTCGGACTCATCCAGCTCCCTGAGCGCCCCTCTATAAACCCAGTCCTGGTTTCACACACTGTCCAAAACCTTTCACATGGATCATGCAAGAAAAACAGTGCACATGTATTTCAAACAGAAATATATTTGGTAACAAAAAAACAGTCAGTCGTTTGCAACTCTTTTTAACAGTGCTGCTCTTACAAGCCCAGCATCACTCAACTTTCACATCATTGCTCATAGGGAGCCTACTTGTTTAACACATTGCATTGCTGAGGCTGAAGCTGTGGTAATGACTGCATTAGAAAGCTGCACTACAGCAGAAATACGATACTGGTTTTGATACTGTGTGTAAATGCATGCACTCTACAAGCTGTACCCGCTTGCTTGAATTTCCCATCACCAAAAAATCATGAAAAAAAATTAGATGAAAGTAAACATTTACTCTTGCCTGTTTCTTATCAATGGAGTCAAATCCTGCAATTTTGTTGCCCTTGGTGTCAATCAAGGATCCCATTGGCTCACAAGTAATAATATCACATGTCTGCTTTGGCAAAGGGAGCAGCTGGCGAACCTTGTCAATGCTTTCTGACCGCTTGTCTCCCAGCTCTTTCTAAAGAATAAATAAAACAATCAATCAAACAGAAAGGAGAAAAAAAAAGGAAGAGAAACATTGCACTGCTTTCACTATTAGAAAATGTCCAGTTTCTGAATGAATCATTTCCCTGTACTTTTACTAAATTTAAACAAATGGTTTTGCAGAGCTGGTTATTTTTTTGGTTTGTTTTTTTTTGTTGTTGTTAGTTTCTGGTCTTGTTGTGTTTTGTTTTTTAAGAATGTAAGTTATTATTTCATCTCTTGTTTGAGCAGAATATAGAAACTATATAATACAATTTAAATACAAATTTAGTGTCTCAAACATGAATAAAAGTAATTAAGTCTCTTCCAGGGTCCCTAAATGTAAGGTAATGAGAAGAAAATCTTAGTAGACTGTCTCCCCACCCTCACATTCCTATTTTATTTAATTTCCTTCTTTCGTTCCTTATTACCACTAGTGCTACTTCATTCTCTCCTCTTTTTCCGAGGCCTTCCCAGATACTAGAAATGGCAAGATGAAAAGTTGAAAATGTGATTCAAAAGAAATGCTGAAAATGATGAGATGTAACACTTACTTTTAACTTTTTCACTAAATTCATATAAGCCCTTTTGTTTTCCTCAGGCCCTCCTTGAGAAGCATTTGACAAGTCGGAGGCAAGTGTCCCGTTGATGAGAACGCCCAGCATGTCAAGCACAGTTGTGAACAATTCACTGAGAGTAAAATTACAAGTGTTACCCGAGGAATTACGCATTGCTAAGAGATCCAGGGACAGATATTCACAGCAAAAGGCACAAACACAGCTCTTTAGACAAGCCGAATTTTTCAGTGCTTTCTGCATGCACGCACAACTCAGCTCGCATGCACCGGCCCCGGTGTATACATGCAGGTGAACTGTCAAGATACACACACAGATCTAACACACCACAGCTCAGAGCTACAGACAGCACAAAGAGCTAATAGTCATTAGGAACTACAGCTCCAGTTTGGGAAACTGCTAGGAAAACATGCTTGTTAAGGAGCAGTGTAAATAGTGTTTCCAGTGCTTTCCAAGATAAAGATGTTCCCCAGCTGAGACCAGCATTGAGCATGTAAGTTGCACTCAAGCAGTAATATGGTAATAATAAGAAAAATATAACAGTAACATCCATGCAATCTAGATTTAAAGGCACGAAGGACATTGATTAGCTTGTTTTAACAGCGCAGACATACTTGTTGGTCTGCATATCAACAGTTCCTGAAGTGATTATCTGAAGGAGCAGAAGTGCCCAGTCAGTGGTCCACTGGGTACTCCTCTGCACAGTATCAAACATGCCACCTACCTGCAAAATAACACAGCAGATAGCAAAGCTCTGCATGTATCTCACAGATGCATGCTTCCTCATCACGTGTTACTTATGAATAAAACTGCCATCCAGTCCCATGTGTTCTTGAGTGCTGACTGCCACTCTGATGTACTGAGCTTAAACACATTTTTCTCCCTACCCCATTCTTTCAGAAAAAAAGCTTCTCCTATGAAGGAACTACAGAAAAGCAAAATAGTACTGCACTGCTCCTTCAGCTTCCTATCTTCACTTTCATGTTTGACGCAACAAATTTTGAAGCGTGTGAAAAGATTCTTAGAACTGAGAAGGTACTGAAGTAAAACCTTTTAGTTATTGCCTTCCCCCCACATACAAAAATTAGACAATAAAATCCACTGCATAGAGAAAGGGACCTAAAGAACAAGATAGTATTGACTGAAAATAAAAACTGCTACATGATGTATTTGACTCCACAAACAATTTTTCCCAATTCCTACGAGTATTTTATGACACTGTAAAACATGCCTTTTCTTTGAGAATGAGCCATTTCATCAGAACTGTTCCTGCAAAGGATTAACCTGCATCAACACAAGATCAGCTTATGAGCCTGATTTCCAAACCAGCCAGAATAGAGCCCAAACCCCACATATCAAAGATACAACACTTCTAGCTAATGCAAGCACAGATCAAGCCTTCAGACAGTGCCAACTCTGTACAGGAATAAGCATCTCCCTGTTACACAACAGGAGGCCTAAGGGAGCTAATGCAAACCAACACCGGTCTTTCCTCGCAGGTGCACTGCAGCCCAGGGTCCTCCTGCTCTACCATGATGCTACTGTCGGCATTGCTGGTTTGTGTATTATCCCTGCACACAGTATCTGCTTCGAATCATCTTGCCTGTTCCCCATTTTACAACTTTCCAAAAATATTTTTTTCATGTTTATAATCACACTAAATCCTTCACTTTTTATGCCTGTAGTTGTCTCACTTCACAATTCTTCCCAATGCTTAAAGCTTATTTCTACATTGTACCTTGCTCAAGAAACACAGACTGTTTCAAATCTCAGTACCTGCTTTTAGCTCCTACACCTTGTTGACTTTATGTCTAAGATTACTCCTTCGACTACATATGTAGTTTATTGTTTCCAAAGGGATAAAATCTTACTGCTTTAGTAATAAACCACTTATTACCCATATCAAGCGTTGGCTCAAGTCCCCCTACCCTGAGCCAGTGGCAGCATATGGTTTCCCCCTCTGGTTGCACCTGAGCAGCTTCCAAGGAGGTGGGAGAAGAACAGTGCTGCAGTATTACTCCTGCCTTGGAGCTCCCTCACTTGGCCTTACACAAAGTCTCTATACACCTCCGTCACTGTGCTAAATGAGCTGCAGTGACCCTGACATCTAGTACAGAAGTTTCAGGAGATGTGGGACATTGAAGGACTCGACGTAAACTTTTTAAGTCGACTGATATTCATGTAGTGGCAACTGAAATTGCACATGTAAATTAAACAGCCAAATATTACATTTCCCGAGACCTCCAAAAAGATCAGCTATATTGCCTAATTCCATAAATCCCTTGCTTGTCACAAGAGGATAAACCAGCCCATCAGTAGACAATAACCTTCAGCGTCTAAATAAAGGTGATACAATTTCTGATATTCCAGTGCCACTGAAAGGATGAAAGCAGCACAAAAACAAGGTGTGAATTGGGCATAGTCTGTCCTTCCTACTCATTTTCTATGAACAATGCCCAAACACTATGGCCAGGAAGCATCAGCTGAAACAAGAGAGACAGGAAAAGCAGAGAATCCCCTGTGATGCCACACTGAGGCACGGGGAGCACTAATGGCCTTTGCTGCCCCTGGCCAGCCCCATCTGGGGCAACCCCCATGCCTGTCCCTAGCCCAGAAGCTTGTCAGGAGCCTCAGCTCATCACCATAGCCCTGCCTAGAAATCCCAGACCAGGGTTGTGTCTGACCATGCCTCTCCTCACTGGGCCGGATCCTGGCACCCCCCCAAGAGGCTGACAGCCCGGTATGGCCTCGGCCTGTCCCCGTCCTGGTGGAGGTGCCAGGTGCCCGGGGCTGGGATTTCCTCTGGGAGCCCTGGCCCCTGCACTACCCAGACACAGTAGTTCTTGCACCTTACCATGTACTTCAAGTAGCTGCTACATCTCTTTATACCAACAGAAGGAGCACGTAAGTTTTTCTTACCAAATTAAGACGAAGTTGTAAGGCTTCATGCATCATTTGTCTAGCTTTAACATCATCCTGGTACCGTTCTTCCCTCCAGTTACTAAGGATCTAAAAGAAACCATTTTAGTAAGGTTGTTTTCTCCCTGTAGAGGAATTTTCTCCCCTTCAAGTTTAAGTATTTGTGACCATTACCTCTGAGGAGCCATAAAAGATTATTAACCTTTCTTATCGTCATGCCTGTTCAAAGCTTAGACCATATTAAATACAACAAAGGAAGGTAAAAATTGAAATTATACAGGGTTAATACTCTGCTATCAATTATGTGACTAGATCTTCCTATTGTAGCAAAAAGAAAATAAGGATCTTCATTATGCATTTATTAAAAATAGAGTTCAAACATCCTATTTAACTGCTCACCAAATGTATATTAATGGATCTCTTGTACTGGATGCAGCTTCCCAACAGAATCCTGTTGGGTGCTCTGGTTGAGAAAGGACCAAAACCTTAGGGAATCTGGACCAGCTGCATTTCAGAGGAGAAACCATACCTCTAAAGAAGAATCCAAGTGGCAGTAACACCAGGGAAAAAAAGATCAAAGGAATGAATTCAACTAGGATGTGAACCAAAGTCTGAGCCTAGACCTGCAGTGAGAGCAGTATGGGCAAATAACAGCCCTACAAGTATCAATTTTCACTGCCACAGTAAGTTAGAGAAACTAGAGACAGAAAAAGGAAACATACATGTATTCCCACTACACTGGGTACTGCATATGTTCACTTAGAGGACCGTCTCTAGGAGCTAGCAATATTCATGTAGGCTACAGCATCAACCAGATGGGAACAAGGAGGCTACAGCAGAATCAGAGGTTGTGAATGAGCATAAGTGAAGGAAAAGTTGTAGGGATAGTTTCTCTGGGCAATAGGCTAGTCTGGGACTAGCAATGTTAAAACAAACAAGCAAGAGCAAAACAAATAAACAAACAAAAAAACTCACAACTTAACTGTACTAGCTGAAGAAGATGAAAGGTTTTCCCAAAGATGTTAAGTTTCAAACTTATAAAAACTTTTTTCTGACCAAGCTAGAGACTGAGAAGACTCTTCCTCTCAGAACAAGCATCTGTTACTGTGTTTCCTGGAAAGAACTGAAACCAGTCTCAAGTTCAATAGATTTTTCCATAACAATTTAAAAAAAAATAAAAAATTTACTCTCATAAACTGATAAAACACTTCCCCATTCTTTCTTCCTTGGACTGTTCCTTTTGGTAGGCCATGCACTATAATTTTCCTGGCTTGAAACTGTCCTATAAACATAAAACTGATGACACAAACATCCAGTGAAGGGTGCTTATGGTTATGTGCTTGTTTTACCTGATTAACTTGATTCTGCAGTGATGTTAGAAGCCCTTCCCGTTGCTCATCCTGTCCCTTAAGGCAAGTAAGTACCAAAGAAAGGAAAGGTTGCTGACTCAAAAGAGACATGCTTTAAGAGAAGCAAACACAGAAGTCAATTAGTAACATTATTTTAATACCCCCCAAATCTTCACCACCTTCCTTGTTTTGTCTATTTTTTCCCTCTGGAAGTGGCATTGCCTGCATCTATGTCTGTTTCTGTTTTAGTAAATTAAAGTCTCACATGACAAATTAAAAGAACATGCACGTAAATAGGAAGAGCACCAGCCAGTATAAATGCACACGTTATACATGCCATTGCTGAGAACCCACCTAGCTCAAGGCATTTAATGACCAAGAATTACATGAACACTTGAAGGACTGACTCAGAAACAGAGC